>NC_046157.1:38466274-39151274 GCF_011064425.1 Rattus rattus | reverse complement strand
TCACAGTATGTCATAAATTACATAAATTCATAAGTGAATTAGTGAAGGAAAGTTTATACTTCAGGTGTAGTTGCAGGGAAGTGTTAGTGATCTCCATTTCAGGAGCTAGCTTAGGGCCCTCAGTTCACCACTGTTACACAGGAGGGAGTTTTGGTGGATCAGAACCTTGAATATCTATTGAGGTAAAGCTTAACAGAAAGCAGAACATGCGGGCAGAGGGCAGAGGGATGTGTGTATGCAAGTATATAATTGAAAAGCTATTGTAGCCTTTAGCATAACTGGCTGGTGCTGGGAGTCAAATCCTAAACTTAATCTTTGTTTCCCTCTGCATTTGTGGTCATCAGGCAGAGGGTGCGCTTGTAAGCTGGGGGTGCAGAAATGTTGGGGGAATAAACCTGGAGATACTGGTCTTGTTGGGGTTTTAACCTGGAGATGCAGGTCTTGTTGGAAGTTAGCCTAGAGACTGGAGCTAGGCTTGGGTTTTGTTGGGGGGTAACTTGAAAACCAATGCTAGGTACCAGCCTGTTAGTTTGCCTGAGTTCAAGTTCTCTTAAATGGAATCTGAATTTAAAAGATTTGGCCTCTCACAGGAACATATATTTTAAAGGAGAAGACAAAAATAAATAAATAAATAAACACAATGAGTATTGGAAATATGTATTTGATATCTACTAAGGACATGAAAAGGTAGAAACGATTAAAGGATGAGTAGGGATGCTCTTGTAGGATAATCTGAAATTGAGTAGGGTAACTTCTGTAAGTTAAACTGAGGTAATTACTTGGACCTCTTCTTATCTCTACAGGGTCACAATGTCACAGTATGACATTGTACCTAGGAGGTAAAATATCTTCTGATGCCTTGACTCTGGCTGTGGCCATATCATTTGTTATAGGTACCACACTGAGAAAAGGCAGGGGAAGGGCATTCCATTCGATTTCCCTCAAAGTTGAGGTCTTTAGACTGACAGTTCCTGTGCAAAGATGAAGTCTTTGGTTTTTCAACTTTCAATTTTCAATTTTCTTCATGGGGATTGAAGACCACTCATGTGACATGGTCTTACCCCGCAACTTCACTCACGCTGCTTCCAAGAAGACTAGAAAATCCAGCTCATGCCATCATCAATAACAGATACTAGTTAACTCAAACCATAGACTTTTGGGGTTAGCAGTTGACTTATTGATATGTTAGAAAGGCTAAAAGGAAGTCCAGGGACTGCCTTGCAAATGGCTGGAACAGCTGGTGAAACCCCTAAAGGAGAAGGTGGCAGAGGTTTCAGGAAAGGAAAGTCAATGAGGTATAGGGGGAAAGTAATGTAAGGAATGGAAGAACGACTTGAAGAGAAGGAGGAACTTGAGTGCCACACCCTAGATTATGCAGTCTTGTCTGCAAGTGGCCTTTTCTTCTGGATGAAATGAAGCATTTCCCTTCTGAATTCTCATGAACTCTACACATAGACTGGTGCAATTATTTCCCTTTATTTATTTACTTTTAAACTCTTAGGTGGTTTAGTCCTTTGCTCAGCTGAACCTTGAAAGTGCACACTAATTCCAACTGTAGCACATCTCAGGCAGACAGCTGGCCAACGTATACCTTACCCTCTAGACTTTGAAGGCACTATTTATTCATCACTCTTCAGTGGCCTTCAGAGTATACCCACCTTCCGGTGATATACCCTCTTTCTACAAAAACTTTTGGGGAAGTATTTAAATGTTCTCCATTCTGCTTTAGGAAAGGATGTGGTTCATAAAACAGTCACAACTCTTTTGGAAAGCATTCCTGTAATTTCTAGTGTTCCTCTGTATTTTTTTCGGTCTCCTTTAGGGGCTGCATAGTGATTTTCAACTGGAGCACAAAGCTACCTTTATATTTTCTTTCAAGAGTCTTGAATTTCATCTTCCACCTGAGTTAAAAATGTGACATTTAATAATTTGTCAGTAGGTTTCGTCAGCTACACCTGAATTTGAACCAAACTCTATGTCTTTTAACTTGCTTCTACAGACACCTTGTGACATGGGTGTCTGATTTCCTATGACTAAAATAAAAGAAGAGTATTTTTAAGCCACTATCTTCAGAATTAATTTTTTTGATATTTAGATACCTTCTTTTTCATTTTGACTATTATTCTTTTTAAAACATATATTGATATCTTTGGCCATTTGTGTATATGTGGGGAGGTATGTCCATGTATGTGTGTTCAGATACATGGGGACATGTTTATGTGCAGGTGGGCAAGAACCTGTGTGCATGTGCATGTAGAGACTAGTAGTTGCTATCAGGTGTCTTTCCAGATTACATACATACACACATACCACCACCACCACCACCACCACCACCACCACCACCACCACCACCACCACCATGTGGCCCATTACTCCCTTTATAAATGCCACCCAATTTGGGAAAGATGGATGAAGTTTAAAGGTAAGTGCTAATTTAAACATTTTATCCTGGATTTCTTTTCTTATCTTCCCTCACCTGGAGTCCTAATCTTCTTTAAAAAAAACAAAACCCTCCTAAACTTTTCAGGCATAACCCTGAATAGCCACTGTTCCTTTCAGGAACACAGTGAACTTAATGGATGAACAGGATTTTTCATTGAAGGAATACTGAAGAAAAAGAAACCTCATGAATAGCTTTTGAAGGGGCCAATACTTTCCCAAGAACAACAATGCCCATTAATGGGCCATGATATACAGACGGATCCTTCATCCAGGGATAAGTTCCAGTCTTATGCAAACCTAAAAGTGACTTCATGGATATGATGCCTTCCCCATGTCCAGAAGACAGTTTTATTTCTATACATCTTCCTGTCCTCTGGCTCATACGTTCTTTTTGTCTCCCTTCCCACAGTGTTTTCCTGAACCTTAAAGATGATGATCATCAGTGCTTTATTTAGGACAAGAGAAGCCCTGGTTCCTTCCAACACATAGACGTGATTGTTGCAGGGGGAAATCAAAATGGGGACACTATTAATGAGTATATACATATTTAGAACCCAACTTGACAAATGACTAGGGGGCAAATTGTTAGGGGGATGTTGGCCTATAAGCTCCTCAGCCATAGGTTCTCGATTAGGTTTACAGAAACACGCACAGATTTCCTCCTACGCAAAAAGCATTTGATTTCCCCCATAGCACATATGCGATGATTATACTAGAGGGAACAGTTTGCCTGGCTGGTCATTATTGCAGCCTGCTGGATTCCTAGTTGGGTAAAACTCTTGATGACTTTTCCCTCCAGGAGCCTGAAAGGTGCTTTCTATCGCTTTGAAGGTTAGCCAGGAGGGAGGAAGCTGCTAGCTCAGCTCTCTCCTGATTTCTTTTTGGCCTCAAGTATGCTGTGTTTTCAGCAGTAAAGTCATGATAAATTCTGTTCACCTTAAATGTTGATTCAGTGTCTGTCACTTGAACCCAGAATTGCTGACCCTGATAGCTAATTGCTCCAACTTGCCCTGAAGATGCCTGTCTCTGCCTCCCATGCAATGGGATTATAGGTGGGTCACCATGCCTGCCCAGCGTTTACATAGTTTTGGGCCCCTAAATTTATACTTGAACAGCAAGCACTTAACCTACTGAGCCAATTCTCCAGCTGATGACTATAATTCTCTTGAAGAATACATCTTAATTATTGTTCTTTATGAAGAGTTAGTGGTAATTTCACTTATATATTCATTTATATTTTAAATTGGTACAGTCATAAAAAGTAAAAATCACTTATATTATGCCTAACATCTGAGTTAGATTCTGGGAATAAGGATAAAAGAAAGATACAGTTCCTGACCCTAAGGAGCATATGACAAAAGAAAAATTTGAAATCTATTTTAAAAGATATTTATAGCACATATTTGAGGAAGGGTGTCATTCAAATACTTGTAGATGGAAAAGTACAAAAATGAGTTTAAAGTTGGGTTATGCAATAAAACTTATATGAGTGCATTTAAAGTTGGAAACTTTAGTGTTGACTCAGTTAATTTTATTTCTTTTATTTACTTATTTATTTATGACATAGTTTTATGACATAGCTCAGATTGGCCTTGAACATGTAATTCTCCTGCCTCAGAGTCCTGATTTGTGGGATGCTTTAATCCTACATAGAAGGGGGAGCAAAATAATCACAAGTGCAGAAATCAGATCATCTTTCTGATTATCCATCCTCATAGGTCAAGTTGGTCATTTGAAAACCTTCTAGGTTTTGTTCTGAAGAAAAGAAAAAATTTGAAATAATCATTGGAGGTTAAGAATATATTCCACTGCAGATTGCAAGTCTCGGGAAAGGGGAGTTGTACTGGAGGCATCAAAGGTAAGCAGGAAATAGATGGGTGAGAACGATATTTTAGATATAGCTTAGAATTATGAGGTATTACTCAAGGAGTCTAGGAAGGAAAGAGTGAAAGGATAATACGTCTTAAAAGAGATGGAGAGCTTGAGAAACGTGAGGAGCATGGGGCTTTGTGGGGGAAGGGAATGAACTCACTTGTTTGCAACAGAGCCTTACCTAGATATTCACAACAAACTTTGAAGGGAATCCTGATTTCAAAGAGGTTCAAAATCTTCATAAAGAGACATATTGAACTTTAGCTAAGAGACTCCCCAGAGAATGAGATAATAGGGCATGTTGTATACACACACTTGTATTTAATTAGTCAGCAAAGATCACTTGATTCTCTATTGCCATGCATAACCAGAGTTTCATTTCAATCATTTCTTTTGGAGATGTTCAAAAGAAAATAAGAACTCAAGAGCCAGGCTCAAAGTATTTGCATCCTTTCCTACATGTGGTAGCACAGGAATTTAATCAAAGCAATCTAGAGGCAGAGGCAGGAGGATCTCTGTGAGCTGAAGGCTAGCCCAGTCTTAGTAGTGAGCTCCAGGACAGCCCGGGTGAGGGTTATGTAGAGAGACAGTCTCAAAGGGAAAAAAATATTGACTCCCAATCCTGACTCCTCTGACCTGCTTAGTTTTGGGCAATTACTGTCACTTTTCTGTTCTTAGTTAATTTTCTGTTAAATGGGCATAAAAGAATGTCTGTTTAACATTTATTCTTTTAATTTTATTTTTCTTGGATATTTTATTTATTTACATTTCAAATGTTATCCTTTCCTCCATCTCCCATCACCCCTCCCCCTGCTTCTATGAGAACGCTCCCATTCCCACCCATTCATGCCCACCTCAACTCCCTGGCATTCCCCTACACTGGGGAAACAGCCTAAATGTTTTGTTACGTATTAAAACACTTGGAAGCATACCTTCCAAGGATTGTTCGCATGGAACAATCACTATGAACTGTTGACTAGTGACATTATTGCTGTTCTTTGCAGACTACCATGGAGTAAGTGCTTAGAACATTGGAAGAAGGCAAAACAGCGTCTGTCCTCCCTCCCTTTGTTTAAACAAATAACTACAGAGGCAGAAAGAAAAATATCAAACTACAAGGAAAGGATGAAGAATCTGTAAATCATAAGTAGACATCTCAGTTGTTCACCTCCAAATGAGCGATAGTTTGTCTTTCTAAATTATAATGTACTTGTAATGTTTGGGCTTGGCTCTCAGTGGGTAAAGGTGAGTAGTAACTTGTTTCCTCTGGATGGAGGAAGAACAATGGGTTTTCTTACAGCACCAGGTGTGCTGGTAAGTAGACTTCTAATAATAGAGATTCAATGGTGACAGAGGAAGAAAGGCTTCCAAGGACAAAAGGAGAATTCAGAGATGTGTCTTCTTTGGAGAGGCCACCATAAAAATAAACATGGAAGAAGTCTGCTCACTATTTCTCATTGCCACCCTCTACTTTATTTCTAATGTTTGGAAAGAATATTTGATGCCCCGGTAGGCCCGTCTTTTCGAGCTGGTGTAGATATGTGGAAAGATGTTTCTTCCACATAATTCCATGACTACATTTCTTAATTCAGAAGAAAGCAACTACTGACAAGGTTATCTCCATGTCAGTTTTTGCATTTCAGCTATAAAGAATCAAATACACCTTGCCACTCTCTGAAGGGTTTTGGAGGGGACTTGACTGGAATGATGAAGACAAGAAGAAAAGACACAGGTACCAAAAATACCGGGATTGATTGAACCATGTGCCTTTGAGGGAGATGCATCACTACCAACAGTAACCTCAGCATGTTTATTTTATACATTTGAATCAAGGAAATGGGTTTATAGTATATAACCAAGTGAGGAAGCATGTTTACTTAGTCTCGGTGGAGAGTCTCTGTATGGGAGCAGTCTCAGGCTATGGTCATCCTAGAGGAGATAATGGTTGACAGTTTCTGTAAACATGGGTTGAATTTTTTTTTTAACATTTGTACTTGGACCAGAGGAAGGCTTTGACAATTCTCTGATTGTGACCCAGGACATCTTTGCTATTCCTATGGGTCTTAGACAACGGAATCCTAAATATGGCTGTGCCCATGTCAATAACACAAATTTATTCCATACTTCATCTGGTCCTCACACACTCACTCAGGACTTCCTTTGCTTCCCAAATACCTTTCACCTACTTAATAAAGTGAATTGTCTTATCTAAAAAGACATCTGCAAGCCTTAATCCCTGGTTCTTCTAGATAAATTCCTATTTGAAAATAAAATATTTATGGGTACAATTAAATAGAAATCAGGCCATACTAGATTATCCTAAATCATACTAGACTGCCAGAAACCTAGTATGTAATTTGGATATAGGATGAGAGAGACACATAGGGACATAGGGTTATTACAATGGTGGCAGTAATTGGATTGATGTAGCTTTTAGTCAGAAACCTATAATACCAAGGTTTAGTCAGAATTCTAAGATGCAAAGAAAATACAAGGAAGGATGCTTCCTAGAGTCCTCAGAAAAGGCAAGGTCTATATATTTGTTTCTGACTCCTAGTCCACACTACTGTGAATAAATGCCTTCCTGGTGTTTTAAGACACCAACTTTGTGGCGGTTTGATACTAAAGCCTGAGAAAACTAATAAGCTTGCATTGAAATATTTAAAACCTCTAGAGTGTTGTATATAGTATGTATTGCAAACTCTGGGGTATAGAGCTAGATTTTTATATTATCGTGCAAGGTTTTCTACAAAGGGTGACAGCCATATTTTCATTACATAAAATTCCCCAACAAGAAATGAGCAGGTCTGTGGAGGAAAGTCAGAATTTCAAGTGAAGATATGAAGAATGTGAGAGGGAACATCCTTCTCATTAGCTGTCACAAAAAAAGTGGACCTCCTGTGCCTGCCAACATAGATATTTACAACTCCATCATTATCTTGTTCTTAAATTTTAAAATATTTCTATTTGTGTTCCTTTCACTATGTATGATTTGTTTTGCTGGGTGGAAATCAGAATGATAACCAGATCTTCATAAGATGCCTCTATCAAGATTGCTTCTGTTTTGTTTTGTGTAGACTTAATGAGGCACATAAAGATTTATCAGTCCCCTGGACACTTTTTATTCCTTAGTAAAGGAATTTGAATGTAACGGGTGCTGATGAAGAATGACGGAGTATTTTAGCTTGTGCCTATAAAATTGTTGTTTATTCAGCTCATAACAAATACATTTTAAATTTAATTTCAAGTTTCCCCTTTTCTCTCCATATGAACCTCTGCTTCTGAATGCTTCTCACGGCCAAAATGCTTCCCTAAATTAGATAGACACACCATTGCTTCTGGGACCAAATTAGCCTCCAAGATGGGATGCCTGATGCCCACACTGTCAGCACCACCACACTCTGTAGGCCAGTTGCCAGCTCTAAGTGTCCAGGGACATATCAGGTTCCTAACCGATTTTCTCCCTCTTCTCAACCTAATTATTTGGAGTCCTTCAAGCTTTCCAGAAATATCTGCAATTAGTCAGATGGTATCTAGGGCTTTGTTTAAAATTACAATAGAGAATTTATCAAGACCATTTGGTCTAATTTCCTTCATCATCTTCCCAGTGGATTTTTCCTCTTTTCTCTGGGGAGTCAGAAATGAGGAGCTATTATTGTTATACAATTACAGAGAATAGGAGTAATAATAATGCTTGAAATGATTACTATTAAGGGGGTTGATATGTGTAAAGATGATTTCTTTCCTGACAGACAGATTTTCTTTCTGAAGCTCAAACAATGAGTGATTGCTGGCCTTACAGCTGCCCTTTGCTGATGTGGTGAGAGCTGTGGCTTAGCAAGCCCAGGGGTCATAAGTTTGTTATCCACTGGAATTGAAATCCTCTTTATATATTTAATAATTAGTGCAATGTTGTTCTATAATGTTATTGCAAGAATTAAGGATTAAATTGATTAATCAGAGAAAAATTGAGACTTTTTATTAGCATACTGTAAGTTTGATTTCTATTTCTGCTAATTTCTGTTTTCTTTTGCAAGCCATAGACTCTGAGATACGTTAGAGTGTACAAACATATATACTTAGTCCATTAAAGGTCTTCCCGAATGCAACATTAAATATAAATCTGAAGACCTCTATTTTTCCCATGCTCAGTGTTTTATCTACTCTCATCTCAACAGAATTAGCCACTTTGTAAACCTAATAATAACCATTCCAGCTATATGCATCAACATATATGTGAATGAAAATTTTTATGCACTGAAACCTTTTAAAAACTTAACAGGCAATAGTGATGTGTTCAAACTTTCATAAAATTTATTTATTTCTGCATTAAAATAGGTTTAAAGCCTATTATTGAAAGTAGAGAAAATGCATATTCAAAGTACTCTAAGATTCTACCTCACAATGAGCAGAACAGCAATCATTGGGAATACAAATGGCAGCGAATTCTGAACTGGATATGATGAAAGGTAAACTCATACATTGTGAGTGGGGGTGTAAACTAGTGCAACCATGTTATGAATCCGTCTGAAGGTTTCTCACCAAGCTGAAAATGGACTTACAATATGAAGGGATACACCTGAAGGGATTTATAACCTACCATACAGATACTTTCGCATCCAGTTTTATACTTAAAATGGCCAGGAAATGGAATCAACATAGATGCCCATTAGCATGAATAGATAAGTATTACTCAGTTATAAAGAAAAATGAAAATTAGAAATTTGCAGGTCAATAGATAGAACCAGAAAAAAATTATACTAGGTGAGCTAACTCAGATACAGAAAACAAAACAAAACAACAAAAAACAATACCACACGTTTACTCTCATATGCGGATCCTAGCTTTAAATCTCTTGTTTTCTGTGTTTAACTTGATACAGAAATAGAAACTGTGCAAACCCAAATGGGCCTTTTGATAGGGCTCATATTAAAGAATGGGGAATAGATGTATAAAATTAAAATAGAGTGTTAGAATAGTAGAGGTGAGGTCATCCCTGCTTGCATAGACCCCTGGAGCAAGCCTAGCTTCCCTGAGCAGCCTGCTAGCCCGGGCAAACCTCCATTCTCCTATCACCTCTCTGTGCATCTTCATCTGATCTGAGGCTTCTGAACCATAGAGATCTGCAGATCCATAACTGTACATCCCAAGGATCCTCATCAGAGAACTGCCACACCAGGACCATTGAGATTAATCCACCTCACATCAATGGGAGGGAAGCTCCTTGGTTCTGTGGAGACTCCAGGACCCAGCATAGGGGAATGCTAGGGCGGTGGGTCAAGAGTGGGTGATGCATGGGGAGCACCCTCATAGATGAATGGGGAGGCGGAATGGGATAGGGGGTTTGTGGAGGGAACCCAGAAGGGAGATAACATTTGAAATGTAAATAAATAAAATAACCAATAAAAAAAGAAAGAAAATCCATCAATGTAATCCACCATATAGACAAACTGAAAAATAAAAAAACACATCATTTCATTAGATGCTCAAAATACCTTTGACAAAATCCAACATTTCTTCATGTAAAAGGTATTAGAGAGATCAGGGACACAAGGCAAATACCTAAACATAATCAAAACAATACACAGCAAGCCAATAATCAACATCAGCTAAATCGAAAAAAAATTAAAACAATTCCACTAAAATCAGGGACAAGACAAGGTTGCCCTCTCTCTTCTTATCTATTCAATATAATACTTGAAGCTCTAGCCAGAGCAGTAAGACAATTAAAGGAGATCAACAGAATTCATATCGGAAAAAAGTATTCATAATTGCAGATGATATTATAGTATACATAAGCAACCCCAAAATCGCTAAAGCAAATTATCTGGATACAAAATTAGCTCAAAGAAACCAGTAGCCCTCTTTTATACAAATAATAAACTGGCTGAGAAAGAAATTAGGGAAATAAGACCCTTTACAGTAGCCATGAATCATATAAAATATCTTGGTGTAACTCTAACCAAGCAAGTGAAAGAAGTGTGGAGATGAGGAAGGCTAGCCTGTAGGAAGCATGCATGACCACTGTATGGAAGCATACTATCTCATAAAACAATTAAGATATAATTGAGAGGATACTAGAATGTGTGAGATAGAAAAGAAGATGAGGACAAAAAATTAAGTGGAGGGGTTGGTAAAAGAACGGGATGGTGTGTGGGTTAACAAAATGAAGGATGCATGCAATTCCTTTATAGAAACCCACTAGACAGAAAGTTAACTCTGTCTTTGTCTCCATCTCTTTCTGCTCTCCTCCCCGTGTGTGTGTGTGTGTGTGTGTGTGTGTGTGTGTGTGTGTGTGTGTGTGTGTGTGTGTGTATGTGCAGATGCAGAGGTTAGAGGACACATTACATGAATTAGTCCCTTTCTCTGTCTACATAGATTCAAGGGATTGCAGTGAGGTGATCAGGATTGGTGGCAAGTGCCCTTATCTTCTTGAGCTCTCTTTCTGGCCCATCCATCTTATTTCTGAGTGAATGTCTCACTGAACCTGAGCTTACTGCTTCGAGTAGACTGGTTAGTTAGTGAAACTCAAATCTGCCTGTCTGTACCCTTGGCAAGACCTGGAATTTTGGAGGCATAGACAGCTTCCACACCCAGCATTTTAGGTCTTCCAGCTTGTACAGTGGGTCCTTTACCCCCTGAGCCATAGCCCTAACTTTGTTTTGTTGATATAACATCTGATATAGCTGGTCTTTAATCCACTATGTATTTCGTATTTCACATTTCAGGGAACTCCTGGTACTCCTGCTTCCAACTCTCAAGTACAAAGACTAAAGTCATGTGCCATTATATCTCATTGAGACTGACAATTTTTGGATTATCTGGGATAAATGGTGAATTCTAGAAAAACTTGGAATATGTTCTTATAGAACAGAAATACTTTGTGATAGTGTTAGCTCAGAGGAGGAACTGTACTTTCCTTCCAAGAGAACTTCTCAATATTCTGTCTTTATCGATGCTGATAGCCAAGTTCTCAAGGCTCATCCTTCTCTGTGTTTGTTTGTCGTACCATCCCAGGTTAATATGTTAAAAATGGAGTGGCTGACTCCCAGTTTGTGCATTTCTAACTTAAACTCATCCCTATTTTCCATATTGGCTGAGCTAACTTATGACTCAATCCAGGATTTTAGAATTTCATTTTCACAATTTCCTTGCCTAACCAAGCTTCTCATTATTTGCCAATCCATTTTTTTTTTTACAGTTTTGATTTCATTTGTGTAATTCATTGACTAAATGTTAGGAAAAATACTTTTTTTTTTGGTTCTTTTTTTTTTTTTTTCGGAGCTGGGGACGGAAAAATACTTTTAATTGTGAACTCAGTTTTACTTGACATAAAGATTTGTTTATGTTTCCCAATGGGAAATGATCAGTATTTCCAAATGATTTTGTAAGTTAGTCTCAATGATATATAAAAGCCATCCCAATTACTTACCTTTGTAAATGCACAGGTCCACAGAGGTGTGTGTATCTTTATGATCTCCTATGAGAATCACCTACCAAATTAGTACACAACAGAGGGTCAAATTGAGATTCCACATAAACTGATTACTGTGTTTTAGAACCTAATCTCTGATGAGCACTTCAATTTTACCGCCTTCTCGCATAATTCACTGGGCTATTTTAACCACTATTATGTATATATAATACTATCATGGCAGTGTCTGTCACATGGTAAATATTTATTCGGTATTAGCTACTAATATTTTTTCTGAAATGTCACAGTTGTGTTATACATATGTTTTAATGAAACCAGCTGGTATATAATGGAAGATTCTGGTGGAGATGTTTGTAAAGCTTTAAGACTTCTTTAAGTCACAGGGGGATATTCTGTTCCCTCCGTTTTATACTAATGGGAAAACTGCATATATGTAAAAGAAGGGAGAGAAAATATCTCAATTTGTTGTCTATTACTACAATACAATATGTAAGACTGGATAATTATAAATAGTAGCTATTTCTTTAACTCACATATATTAAGCTAACTGGGAAATTTTCTTGTTTTTCTCACTTAGTTACTTGCTATTTCTCTCCCCTCTCTTTTTTCTTTCATTTTTCTCTTCTATCTATCTATCTATCTATCTATCTATCTATCTATCCCTATTTCCTGTCATTCATCTATTCATTTATCTTCTATCTTTCTATTCTTTACCATATCTATCTATATATTTATTCATATTATATATCAATATGATATGTCAGTATCATAATCATATATCAAATATCAATATCATACATTATAATAGTCATAAATATATATTATACATCAATATATATCATTATTAATATCATCATATATCATATATTTTATATCATTAATCATTAATCATATATTACATATCACATATTACACTATATCACACATCATATATTACATATCACATATTAATATCATATACCATATATGGATTTGGGAACTAGTTTGAATATGCATTTTAAAGGGAAAATTCAAATCAAGGATGAAAAATAAAACTGAGCTGTGTTCTGATCATTTTTCTCAAAGAAAGGCAAGGCATGATTGATATCCTAGAGTCACAGGAGATAACTCATACACAGTAAAGATTCTTAGTGAAATATTGAGAACTCTAGACTGCGCCATTTCTTGACTATAAGTGCTTTCAGCAAAATCATAACAATAATTATTTTTCAGAGGAAACAGAATTTGCAGTAGAAGCAAGGGATCTCTGAGCACAGAGCAAAGCACGTTACTGAAGTTCCATGGAAATTATAATTATCCTTTAGTGAAAGCAGTGATCCCAGGTCCGAGCAGAATTGGCATGAGAAGTTAGAATTAGTTATGTTTTCAAGTAGCATATCATATTCTTTAATGATAATGAAATCCATTGACATTTTATTTATTCTGTTTTGTGAACTGGGAATGATTTATTAAAAGATTATAGAATGCAGTTACTTATTTCAAATACTGATTATCAGGATAAAGGGTCAAGGTCATTTTTCTTGTAGTAATTACACTTTTCCCATTTTCATCACTTTGTCCCTGGTTTATTTATGTCATGACTGGTAGAACACTTCGCGATACTGAATCATTGAGGCAGGAAAATCATCTGTCTTCTAGCATACTTATGACTTTCTATTGGCCCTTTGCTTTTGTGCCCTTGTAATTATTACTAATAATAATTCTGTTATTGCTGGATTTTTGCATTTCTCTCCACCAATTTCAATGCTGACATCCTCATTCCCATTGTAGTCAAGCAAGAAGCTGGAACCATGAATGGTGATGGGTTGAGATGAGGTCCTGAAGATCTTTAATGATCTTTAATGAAACAGTCAGAATCTTAGCTTGTGCACAAACCTTTATTTGGGATGGGCTTGTACACATACGCCTTATTCAGGTTGAAACAGGGCAATATATATAAATCTCGGAGAGTGGAAAGGCTTTCTTCTTAGGTAAAGGTTTATTTGCTGAGGCTACGGATTCCTCATTTGCATGGAGAGGCATTCCAGGAAGTTGAACCTGTAATTTCACATTCCTCAGGCACAATATGTGTTGGGCTCTCCAGATCAGGAGACGAGGAAGCCCCACTTTAAAAAGAAGGGGGGGGAGTCTTTCATTTTGCACTGAGCTCAGAAAGTTGTCTGGACATGGTAGACCACAATCTTATTAGCCAGGTGTAACAATATAGTAGACCTTAACTCAAGAACGAGATCCAGAATTATATAAAATGTTCATTCTGTGTGTAAAGTGGCCATATTGCTACGTAAATTCTAACATGTTAGTCTAGTTTGGCATCTAATTTACACTAATTGTGTGCTTTATCTGGTTTATCTTGTACTCATTACATTCAGAGAACACCTTTTAATTCTAGTGTATCTTCCATATCTTACACTTTAACATGGCCACATTAGAGTTGTTTTGTCTCAGACAACAAGACTTCCTGTAAAATGATACTGTTTAATATAACTTTGTACAATGATTTTAATGTCCTTTGATGTCTGTGCTGTTCCAAATGATTGAACTCTTGGGATGAGAATATATGACCAAAAAGTTAAATTTAAAATTGGATTTAATTCTAATTACTTAATTTTAAACTATTCTTATTTAGACAATATAAGGTAATAACCGCCACCACATTATATATTACCTCAGAAATCAACCACTTGAGAAGGTTTAACTGAAGAAATCTGTTTTAATAAATGAGAAAGGATCAACTTTGTATAATATTGTAACCTGCTATTCTTACAGAAAACTTGTGGATCATGCTTAGACTGCATGCAAATGTGAGAACTAAAATTAGAACACAATGACACAATAAACTGAAAAGACAATTTTAAAGGATATGTACATTTTTGCAAGCCATATCAATATGAAGACAAAAGAAAAAAGTCCTTTCAAAGGTGAAAGAACCATGAATCCACAGGCAGAAAATAACAATCCAAAACCCAAACAAAATGCTCTTCCTTTTCTACCATTTAAGTGAAGAACAGAAGTAGAGCAAAATGAACAGAGAAGACCCATGGTGTGTCCGGAGCTCACAGATTCACTGTGTGCAAGGATTTATGGGGAAAGGGCAGTAGCTACCAAAATGCTGACTTGAGCAGGTATGAGCCAGCAGGGACCTACAGCCTAAAACATTTGAGCCACTATAATGCCAGAAATCTCTGGAACTTGCAAATTGAACTAATTACTGTGCTAGCGTAACAAGATAAACATTCCAAGTAATTTGCTTCCTTTGGTCAACACTCTGAAGTTATTGTTCTATGCTTCTTGGTTAGGGAGGAAAAAAAGAAAGGAAGAAATACAAACCAAAACATCCCAGATCTCTTTATATTGTAATTCATGCATGGCAAGTTATGAATGTAAATTCTTTGACAAGAAGATGAAAATGTACCCCAGGGATGCAAATTAAATTACGCATCCCAGAAACGCTCATTTTGTATTATTTTAAAAAGTGCCTGCATCTGTCATTGCTATTTAGCACATACTTATCATGTTATTTCAGTGGTGATGGTAGGCTGTTTCCTTAGAAGATAGATCTCCTTTGTCAGTAATGACTGTGACATCTTCTTACTATGACGGGATTATGTGGTCAATGTGTTGAAACTTGAATGCTGTTCTTTCAAAGGTGACCACGTCTACATGCCTTTGTGGCCTTACAAAAAGGCAAAGAGTGATTTGATTGAGTTGTACTTTATTATGCACACTGTTAAGGTTCTGTTATTGTTCAAGTTTAAGCACACAAAAAAACCCCAATTTGGCTACTTATTCATAAGCTTACATCACACATGTGAAAATGCATAAAATTATTCTCCATAAATTAAAGCCTAATTTTATATGTACTTTAATTCCTAAAGAATGAACAATATGCTGATAAATGGTCAGGATGTATGTTTAGAATTTGTTCTTCTGGGTTGGGGATTTAGCTCAGTGGTAGAGCGCTTGCCTAGGAAGCGCAAGGCCCTGGGTTCGGTCCCCAGCTCAAAAAAAAAAAAAAAAAAAGAATTTGTTCTTCACTCACCTTGCAGAATGAAGTGAGTGGTGCATATTAAGAACCATGTATGATGAAGAAAGGGTAGCAGGATTTCCCATTGGAGGGTAAGCCTCCTGACTATACATTCAACTCGAGTTTTGGGTTTTAAAACCAATCTCAGTCAGTAAGATGGCTCAAGGGGTAAAGGTGCTTGCTGCCTAACTCTGGTGACCTTAGTTTGACACTGAGAACTCAGGAAAAGATGGAAGGACTCAGCCAACTATACAATATTGTCCTCTGACTTGAACACTTGTATTCATGATATAGCCCCTCCACATTCTCACACACATCATACATATAGAATAATGAAGTAAAATGTTAAAACTAATCTTTCCTTCTTCAAACCAGAGAAATGTGGGGGGTAGTAATGAAAACACAGCTGGGTATTTATTTGCATTCCTAGCCTACTTTATAATTCTAGCACTAGGACTCTGAGATAGAACGATCAGGATTTTCAATCCAGCTTGGGCATCCATAACAGGAGCCTGTCTCAAAATTTCAGCACACACACACACACACACACACACACACACACACACACACACACACACACACACACACACACACACACACACACACACACAGAGAGAGAGAGAGAGAGAGAGAGAGAAAGAGAGAGAGAGAGAGAGAGAGAGAGAAGAGAAACCACCAAATAGAGAATAATGGTTAGTTGTTAAAAATAGTTATGATGAATTATTTTCAATTTTAAAAATATGTTTAGGTTTATTTTAAATCTTTCTGATCATTTATATTTTCAGTTCTTTTTGTTTCCTTTGGCATTAAAGACCTGGCATGTTTCCAATTACTTTATAATCTTTAGAAATGTAACTTTTACTGACTATATGCTTGTCAACAAAAATCTAACATGACTGCATGATTAACTCAAAGATTTAAGGATTTATGTAGCTTAAGATTTAATGTACAAACTTTCCCAATTGTAGTCGAAGAAAACAAGAAGGATTAATTTAAACGGACAGAGTTTTCTTCTCTTATACAGCCTAGGTGTTTCAACTCTTTCCAATGGAAGTTTGAACACATTTAGGAAACCGTGTTTAAATTCTCAGATTCTTACTCGTTGTACACTTCTGGGTTCAGAGTTACAGACAAGAAGTCTTTTTTTTATGTATTATTATTATTATTTTTTATTAACTTGAGTATTTCTTATTTACATTTCGAGTGTTATTCCCTTTCCCAGCTTCCGGGCAAACATCCCCCTAACTCCTCCCCCTCCCCTTCTTTATGGGTGTTCCCCTCCCCATCCTCCCCCCATTGCCGCCCTCCCCCCAACAATCACGTTCACTGGGGGTTCAGTTTTAGCAGGACCCAGGGCTTCCCCTTACACTGGTGATCTTACTAGGATATTCAATGCTACCTATGAGGTCAGAGTCCAGGGTCAGTCCATGTATAGTCTTTAGGTAATTGTCCCAGAAGTACCTAAGAAAGTTGAGTGCTAGAAGTTCAAAGACATTGCTCCTGGGGGACAGAGGACCAAGAAATTGTCTCATCACCTTGAGAGTAAAGCAGATGTCCAAAGAGGGACTGTTGGTCTCAGGGTTTCTGAGAGAACACTCACATCCTCCTTCCTTTCAGACAACATTCAAGAGATTTGCACATGTTTCAGATAACCTAAGCAGGCTGTGATTCAGGCTAAGGAAAATGTTAGCTGGCAAAGATAAAGACCAAAGAAGGAAGGAATTTCAACACACAAGAGGAAGTCAAGATGATCAGGCAGGTTGACATTGTGGAAAAATAAAGAGAAACTTCCAGTGTATTTATTAAGGAAGTTGCTGTTGTGTTGTTAATTAAAATATAACTACATCCTTTTGTCCTTTTCCTTTCTTCTCTCTAACCTCTTTTGTTTACCCCTGATTTTCAAACTCATTCAAGCAGAGGTACATGTAGCTGCAGCATAATGGACAAGACAACCTGAACTAGGAGAGACAAGTCATCTTGCTGGTAAACGTAGAAAAAAAGTAGTTTCAGCAGAGAGCTAGGCCGATTGACGTACTGAACTGAAGGGTAAAAGTGAAAGCTGGAGTGAGAATACATTATCACTGAAAGAGACAACGGAATGTGAGGGGATGTGGATTTCCGCAGGACAAGCAGTACACATGATATTTGGGGGCCTTAGGAAAAAATGAAAAGCCTACCATATATGATTATGTAATACTCAACATCCTGGTAATGCCCAATAAGATAGATATATAGCAGGTCAGATCTTCATGGTGCCAGCACGTGCTCAGCCTGAGGAAAGCTATCAGAGACGGAGGAATGAGGACCAGTTTGAAAGAATCTTATTAATGGTGAAAGAAGCAAGATGTGGATGATTAGGGACATGACTTCTGTCGTGTCCTTAAACACTATGAGTTAAGAAAACTAGAGATGCAATTATGAAACCAACGTTCTATTTTTATTACATTTCATACATTTCTCTTATCTCTAGCATTGTATACACGTGCACACACAGAGAGAGAGAGAGAGAGAGAGAGAGAGAGAGAGAGAGAGAGAGAGAGAGAGAGAGAGAGAGGAGGTTTTAAGAACTTAAATTTTGAGTATTTTTAATTACTTACCCATATATACTATTTAATAAATTTACATCTTAGTATCATTATTGAATTTAGTTCACTCTTAATTTGCTGTGTGCTGGATTATCAGGCACAGAATATTAGTTGTAGTATCCAGCATATAGAAGCTATTTAATCAGCTATTCTATTTTTACAGCAAAACAAGTGGAAAAACTCTCAAAATCTTTAATGTACATTTGATAAATTTACCTGACCAAAATGTTAACTAGTACCATTCAATAAATGATACATTTGAGATATTTCCTTTGGGTTCTACAGTAAATTGGCAAAGTAATGATTTTACATTTGGTTCTTTTCTTAATGCCTAATGGAAGTAAAATAACTTCTAGATTATTTCAAATGCACTGAAAACATAAATAGCAGTAGTTTGCCAGCTGCAAAATTGATGCTGAAGGTACTTAAATGGCCCGTAGGATGGTGAATGGCCATAATCACAGAACATTCAGTGCAGTCTCTTGGCTGAAAACATGAGTTAATGTTTTAAAGTAAGAGGAACCAGAATAGCATCTCTACTTTTAAATAGTTTGTTAGATTGCAGTGTGGAGTTTACCGTGAGCCCACGTGTGTCACATGACATATCAGTGTAAGACTCTTCTGCTATTCTTCCCAATTACTATAACCTTATGAAGGCAAAATAAAGATACGTACCCTATTTTCAATTCGATTCAATACAATTAAACTTCTAAGCAAAATATATGTGTCTCAAATACATGCTGCATCTTGGACTATCATTTCACATTTCAGCTGAGGTCTTATTTTTTACTTTCCATAGAGTCAAAATTTAGATTCATTGAGAAAAATGGTAATTAGTAGTACTTCCTGTTTTCTTTCTTCATAAAGTTAGATTCTCACTCTTATGGCAAGAAATCACACAAAACAATACTTTCTTTTATTGGGAACCCTTATTTGCCTCTGCATTTTTGCACCCCAGTTCCCTAAAGATCACCACATTTCTCTTCAAGTCTTCTGCCTCAATATGGGCAGCTTAGTGTTTCACACCTAAATATCTTGACCATGCTTGCAATATGGATACAGAAAGCTAGCTTGGTTGAGCTCCATGAAGCCTCTGAGCTTATCAGCAAGGCTTCCTTTATACCCTTCTTCTCTTCCTTCTGCCATATTCCATTTCATGCACTGTCTTGACACTTTCTTTAAAGGATTTTGTGTATGACTACATTTTCAACTGATTAACACAAACATGTCTCCAATATATCTTTTTAAGTCATGTCTTTTTTCTGGCCTTTGGTAATTGTATCTATCAGCTTTCTGCTTCTCCCTTCCATGTCTAGCAGAAAACTTAAAATTCTTGAGTAAAACTGCTTCAATTATTTACTTTCCTGTCCTTCCCACAAATCTGTATATTGGAAGCAAAA
The DNA here is from genome assembly GCF_011064425.1 of Rattus rattus. Classification (NCBI taxonomy): domain Eukaryota; kingdom Metazoa; phylum Chordata; class Mammalia; order Rodentia; family Muridae; genus Rattus; species Rattus rattus. Next base: position 39,131,516 of record NC_046157.1, on the reverse strand, counting down.
ACTTGGATATATTTGCTCCAACATACCTAACACCTTAAATGTATTAAGGAAGGTAGCATGTTCAAGAAAAAATATATTTCATAATTGCATTGCCTGTGAATATAGTGTATCTAATCTTTCTATAGAATGGTTAAATAAATCATTTACAAAACTTTCTCAGAATTCTCACCAGAGTAATGATGTAAGAGTATTATATAATAAAAGATGAAGGAACAGGGAGATAACTTGTTTCTACATCATGATCAATTATACATACAAATTTAAAATAAATTTACAGTCTTAAAACATGAGATATCAGTTATTGTTTAATAGTACATAGTAGTAGCTTTTTACCAAGTATTGATAATCTTTGCAGGAAGGAAAGAAAATAAATTGCATAGAAATAATCATGGCCCAATACAGAGGTTAGCAAACGAGCTGATGTGACTTGATTTGTTGGTTAGTCAAATGTAATGCCTAGTCCATGGTGTGAAATGTGATGGAACCTTTAAAAATTGGAGATAGTAGGTAGTGATTTCAACACTAAGAGTAAGCTTTTGGGAGGGATTCACCCAATTCTCAAGAGACCTTGAATTAGTTCTCGCAAGAGTGGAATACTATGAAGCAGCAAACTTGGCCTCTCTCTGCTCTCTAGACCCTGTCTTGTCTGATCTATCTCACTAGTACTGCTGCCATAATGCCAAACCACTAAACCTTCATTAGAAAGCAAACAGATGGATACATTTGATTCTTAGCTTACATTCACTGTCCACTTTATGAAAAATTTACTCCAGTATTTTGTTGTAGCAATAGAAAATAAAATAGTATATAGCACATGGCTTGTTTTGTTTGTCTAGAAAACTAAGGCAATATCTACCTTTTTAAAAGATTGTTAGAAAAAAGGTTGTAAAATATAAGGAGAAAACAGAGACATGAATGAGAGACAGAATAAGGAAGAAAAACTGCAAGAGACAGAGACAGTGTCTTAGTAAGGGTTTCTATTCCTGCACAAAACATCATGACCAAGAAGTAAGTTGGAGAGGAAAGGGTTTATTCAGCTTACACTTCCATATTGCTATTCATCACAAAAGGAAGTCAGGCCTGGAACTCAAGCAGGTCAGGAAGTAGGAGTTGATACAGAGGCCGTTGAAGGATGTTACTTACTGGCTTGGCTCCCCTGCCTTGGTCAGCCTTCCCTCTTATAGAAACCAAGACTACCAGCCCAGGGATGGCACCACCCACAATGGGCTGTACCCAACCCCCTTGATCATTAGTTGAGAAAATGCCTCACAGCCGAATCTCATAGCAACTGAGGCTCATTTCTCTGTGATAATTCCAGCTTGTGTCAAGTTGACACAAAACCAGCCATTACACACACACACACACACACACACACACACACACACACACACACAGAGAGAGAGAGAGAGAGACAGAGAGAGAGAGAGAGAGACAGAGAGAGACAGAGAGAGACAGAGAGAAGAATTAACTTTTCTGTTGCTTGAGATTATTGTACATTAAGATAATTGCTCAATTTTCTCCATGACTATATTTTCTTTTCTGAGTACAGATTCCCATTTTCCCAGTGTGTTTATTAGATTTTTGTCTATTTGCCACAAAAGAGTCACCTGGATGTGGGGACTTATCTTCAATTGAGGAATTATCTTCATATGTTTGTCTGTAGGCTTGTCTGGGGGAGAATTGATTAATGTGGAAGGGCTTAGTCCACAATGGCTTATACAACCAATGAGCAAGTGGTGATCCTGAGTTGTGTAGGAAAGAAAGCTGAATAAGCCATGGAAAACAAGTCATCAATTAGTACCCCTATATATACTCTGATTTAGCTCTGGCTTCCAGGTTTCTGCCTTCAGCTTCTGCCTTGGTTTCCCTAGATGATGAACTATATAACCTGTAGCTTGTAGGCTAAAATAAAGCCTTTTCTTCTCAAGATGCCTTATTAATTATGGAATTCATCATAACAGAAAAAAGAAAACTAGGACACTTATCATACTGTATACTTACATGCTGGTCTACAAAATAGTACTTGGAGTCTGTAGCAGAGGTCATGGGAATGTGGAACAGCAGAGATAGTGACTGTGGTATATCCTGCTATTGTCTAACTTCTTTCTATAAAATTGATTTCTGTAATTATCTTTGGTCCCTAAAATATCAAAATATACAGATAAGCTTTATTTGATGACAACATAAAGAATTTTTAGAACAAGAATAAACAATTTTTTTCTTCCATTTACCATTCAGCATTAATGCTATCCTGTGTACAGGGGACATCTGCATTTGTTTGGATTCAAATCCGAACATGAGAAATGAAAGGTAGAAAAGTTGCTTAAAATGAATATGCTACTCTGTTTTTTAGAATTAAGACAAAGATTTCAAAAGTTTTAATTTAAAACTGAACCTAAACTGAATGTAAACTTTAGGCTAAGAATATTCAGGGCAAGTGTGTGATGCCCACATCACAGTAAGTGTAGCTCACAGAATTGAAATAATGGTGAAATTGAAATGGTTTGACTGCTGAAGGTTTTATTATAGAGAAGATACACAGAATGATTTCTTGTGGACTTATGAAAGGGAAAGCAAGAAATGTCAGCTGAGAGCAAGACAATTTCACTGGACTCAAAGAAGATAATGAGATTAAGTAAGCTGTAAGTCAGCGGTGTGAGATTCCCAAAGTAAAACTCAATCATTACCTTTGAAAATATGGGCAATACTTTCTTTGAATGGACTTATTTATTTTCATTATCGATGGACTTCTGCTGGAACTACAATGGCTACCACAGTTCCATTGCAATTTCATCACCCAAGATTTCTTTGGAACAAAATGTTCACACTTAACAGCCAATCACATAGAAATGATAGTTGAAATTCCTCTTTGTTGAAATCAAATGTAGTCTGTGTGACTAAGTCAGACCCATGGCCTAATAAAAGATTTTAGCACTTTAGATGTGAAATAATTTATAAGATTCTAGCAAATAACATCCCTTCCCAAGGCAATTGCAAGGACACAAAAATCTTAAAAGGGCTTTGAAAATTCAATAATTCAAACACAAAATTATGAAAACTCAAGACCAAGAAAATTAAATAGAAGTAATTCAGCTCAGCACCATAAATGATATTTTCAAAATAACTTCACAAATAAAATATATAAGCAGAAACCTCATGGGCAGTATTAAATATTGCAGATAATTAGCTGCTATGAAGTGCAAAGCTAAATTTCCCAACTCATACATATATTATAGCTACATAATGGATAAGGTAGCCAAGTAGAAGAAAGAACAGTAAAAGTTATCTACTGATAAAATAATCAATAAAGACCTTCAATTGCATTTAGTAATTAGCGGAAGATGTTGCTCCACTTGTATCTTTAAACTGTGTGTGTGTGTGTGTGTGTGTGTGTGTGTGTGTGTGTGTGTTTGTGTGTGTGTGAAGTCTCATTTATTTATCTTATTGTACATGGCAAAAAGGTCTTGTGCACACAAACAAGCACTGGAGAGGCCAGGAAAGTTAAACACACAGCTAACCTTTTCCAAGGAGTGATGTGTGCAGCTGCTCTTTGATAAGGTTTGGCCAGTAGCTATGTATTGTAATGCTAAATACTGTACTTGAAGGTCTAATTCTATGAGGGGATATGTTTACCAGCTTTTGTTGTGCAAACCTTGTTCCTTAATCTAAAACTGCTGATAAAATAAAAATGGCTACAGCCAATTAATTACTGGAGTGATTAGACGTAGGCAGATTTTTTTTTTTTGAGTTACAGTTTTTTGTTTGTTTGTTTTTGAGTTAACTGGTTGGGCATGGAGAAGGGAGAGGGCACAAGGATCAAGGAGAGAAGCCAGGATGAAAGGAGATGTACCATGAACACATTGCCAGGAGAAACAGCACGTATTTAGGAAACACTACTTGGGAGGTCGCCTGGTCAGGAATTAGAAAAAATAGATTAGGGGTTAACTCCCATTATTATAAAATCCAAATAAAATATTCATAATTTGAATAGTTTTTATTTGTATGCCAATTAGGGATAAGCTTAAATAGGTTCAACTACAGCTCTTCCTGAAATGCTAGGAATTATATAGGTTCACAAGCTGGTGATCCTTTGCTGTCTGATAAGACAGAATTTGCCCATATCTCCCAGAATTTACTTATTGAAGCTGATATCCTTTTCTTTTAAACAATGTCCTTTCCCCTTAAGATCTTGAGTACTACTTTTAGGCCATAAAACCCATCCTTATGAGTGATGTCATTTGTGTTTTATAGCAGCCAAAGGGACTTAAGCCAATCTTGACTCCCATAGGCATTATGTTTATCTCAGTCATTCTTCATAGACCCTTTTCTTTCACATTGTTTTTAAGTAAAGAATTCATCTATGGATGAAGTCATGTGTCCTTCACTAAGAACTTCAATGTAGTGAACATGTCTTAAGCTTTGTTGTACTCATAGGGCTGAGTTAACTGTTATCTGAGCACTTTTTCTCAAAATTGTGCTGTGCTTAAGTATGGCTAAACTAAAATGATCTGGGCCAGACTCTAGAAGCCCTGCTCTAGCACTGGTTGAAATAAAACTGGGCTGAGCAAAGTTTCGTTCTTACCTCACTATTGCTTTTCCCTGCCTGCTGTAAAGCCTGAAGGGAAATCACCAAACCTTATTGAGCATGTTCAGGCAGTCATATCCTTAAATACTAGATTCTTTCATCAAAATAATTGAAATTCATTGTCTTTTCTACACTAAAACTGTTTTGTGAGTGTTGTTGTAAAAAAATATAAAATAAAACAGTCTTTTATCTCCCACTAGGTCCGACACTGCAGTGCCCCTGGATATCTTAAGTCTCAGTCCGCAAAGCCTCTCACCCGCTCTGCTCCATCTCATATCACACTGCTGAAGGCCTCTTTCTGAGCCTGGCGTCAATCTCTCTACCTATCTAGTTTCCAAGGCAGGGTTCCTTGCCAGAAACACACATCCCAATTCTGCAGCAGCCCAGTGTTTCTAGCTGACACACACTTTCTTACACTTAAATTTACACATGAAAGAACACACAGCACAATAACCTTTGACCCAATTGATAAGATATAATTGCCACCTAAATATACAAAGCCTGGTATACAACCATCCCTTAAGAACATTCATTACAACCTGTAAAGGTACAGCGTGGAATCTTAACATCAGCTTCCATGTTGTCCCACAGCTACTCTGCCATCCCTCCTGTTTCTTCCATTCCCGTCTCCTCCTCTTCCTTCAAACTTTTCTCCCACCCATCCTTCCTTCTCAACCAATGACAGGCCTCCTTCTATCCTGTACCTGCCCTCACCTGTATTTTACAAATTAAATGGGGAGAAGGTTCTGGTGAAGTCACCTGAATCCTGAGTATGTGACTAGGCAGCCCTCCTTGGGGCAGAGGAATTAGCATCAAAATACAGATAACTCCAGGGCAAACCACAACACGTGAGTTAAACCAATAATTGGCAGGGGTAGGGAGAAAGGTTGGTGTGAGATAAGATATATATAGGGCAATAAAGAAAACATTTACAGTATCCTTTGCCAGGTATGGAATACCTTCTATGTTGTGGGCCAGAGGTATACTAGGGAAACCTCCAAATAATACAGTTTATTGACGTTTGTCTTGATTTCCCAACAGAACTTTGTGGTAATATTCTTTTGCTAAAGATACTGAGAAGGCTAGGCTGACTCCATGACAGGCTTCAAATTGGCAGTTCAGGAGACAACGCCTAAATCACCATTTCAAAAAGTTGGGCAAGTCTAGGCAAGTCCAGTCATCAGAAGCTGCCCGGCCACACTGCCTGAGGAAGGACAATGGGTCAGCAGCAGTTTCCAGACTACTTCAGCAACAGCTTCAAGCCCCCAAGCCCAGAAAATGTCTCTAGAGATGGAGTAAGATAATGGTCACCTACCCTAGAATCTGCTAATGTCCTTTAAATCACTTGGTTGTGTTTCTATCTTGGTAGTAGGAAAACCCAGCATGCTGCACTTCTGCAGAATAAAAAAAACTCTTTGAGTTCAGGGAATCGGTCTTCAGTGAATCATGGACCCTTACAATACCACATACATTTGTCATGGACATAAAGAAATCAAATTGTTACGACGCTTCCTTGTATCTGTGAGTTTTTAGCTACATTTCTTTATGTTCCCTGCAGTCACATTTCCATCCACCCACTGAGGGAATCTTTGTGTCCTCAAATGAAGACACACATGCATATTAGCTTATTTTTAAATAAGCTATTCAGCTCAATAGCTGAGAACTTCTAATCCTCTGCTTGCTGCCCTAGGCCAATTGAAGAAGTGGCTAGTGGCCACTTACCAGAAATCTTGCATGACTGGTTGGCTTTATCTCCTGCAGCTCCTACATTCATCCATATCCTACCACTTTATGCCAATTTCTCTTTCTTCTCCCTCCAACAAGAAGAACAAGAACAAGAACAAGAACAAGAACAAGAACAAGAACAAGAAGAACAAGAAGAAGTCTGCCTTTTATTTGGAATGTGACATAGCCACTCCCAGGTGGAGTTGTGAATTGAAACAAAAGGTCTTCTGGGAATGTATGGCCACTGCCATGGCAAGAGTGACCAAATGATGTCCCTGCTGAAGGCAATTCCTGATACCAAAAATTAGTCACTGGCATCTTTATTGATAGATCAAAAGCCAGTTGGGAACAAGGACCTTCAGCATTTGGACACACTGATTCCTGATTGAATCAAAACATTAAAACCAATCTCCAACACTTTTTTCCTAGTGACTATCTCTCATAGCACCGGGATATGCTATGCAGGTTGATGGATGAAAAAGTCACCCCTGGCTCGTCAACTTCTAGGCTTTCTGAGGTAAAACAGGTCAGTGTTCTTTTAATGACTCTTGGTAAGTTAATCATGCTCCAAAGGATCGCCCTACACTCAGAAGTCTATGGGTAGAAAAAATTGGATTTGATGAGTTATTAAAATAAAAAAAGGACAGGAAATTGGAGGTTGAAAATAATAGGGGTGTTTTGGGAAGAATTACAGGCAAAGTGAGAAGTGAATATGATCAAAATACACTGTAAAAAGTTCTGAAAGAATTAGTAAAAATACTAACCATTATAAAAGAGAGCATTTATCAAAGTAACCTGGTTTTTTAATTAATAAGTCAGAGAAAATTTGACCAAAAGAAGTTCTAAGACATTTCGCCTACTCATCTAAAGCTGTTTCTAAAAATTTAACACACAAAACCATCATATGTGTCTTGAAAGGCCAGCTGATGAAAACATTTTCCAAAATAATACTTAGGATAGTGTCAAGAGGTCCTACTAGATATCTGACTTAGATCTTGTAAATTTAGCTTAAATACATTCATTCCCTTTAGAACATAGAAAAATAATTTTAATAATTACATGTAATAAAATAAATCAGTGCAATTCCAAGAAAAAAATGAAAATGAGTAGCCATAAACTAATTTATCATAATCAATCTTTATCCATGTTTTTTTAATTTATTTATTTTTATTTTTACACATAAGATTTTATTCCCCTCCTGGTCCACCCTTCTACTGTTCCAAATCCCATACCTCCTCCCTGACCCCCTGTCTCCACTAGGATGTCCCCATCCCACCCACCCCTTCAGGCCTCTAAATTTCCTGGGGCCTCCATATTTTTTAATTCAGTAACTAACCACTTATATAAAATACAGATGTTCATCATGTCTTCTAATGACATTTTAAAACATCAATAGTTTTGACAGTGATATAAGCATCCTAAAGAGAACAAGGACACATTATCAGTACGATATACACATCAAAATAATCCTGAGTGTATTATAAAGTCATGATTTAAAAGTCTGCACTGGTGGCTCACACCTCTAGTCACACAATTGGGAGACAGAAGCAGGAGGTTTGCAATCAGTTTGAGGCTAGCCTGCTCTACATAGAGAGTTCTGGGATAGCCCATGCTAAAGAATGATACCCTAATCCAAAAGCCAACTAACCAACTAACCAACTAACCAACTAACCAACTAACCAACCAACCAAGCATCCAACCAACCAACCAACCAACCAACCAACCAACCAACCAACCAACCAAATATACAAACAACAAAAATTATGTGCTTGTGCTGGATGTTATTTTTCTCTGCTTTTTTCCCCCCTGTGATCTTTTCTTCTGAAACACTATCATTTTTTTTCATTCCTAACTGCTTTCTGCCTTTAAGAAGAAGAAACTGGAATTGGCTTACAGATTTATCAAGCTATTTATGATTGTATGAGAGGAATAATTTTAATTCTGCTTGTATCATTGAATTTTATGCCAAGAGAGCTCAGATTCAACTGCAAAGCTTGCAAGACTGAAAAAAAAATTAGCACTAACTGTTCATTCTCTTTATTTGTTTACTTCTCTATCTTGGCAAAGTTCAAATAGCTTGATTTTGTTCTTTTGCACTTGAAAAATAAGGTCATTGAAACAACACTGATTTTGATAGTTTTATAAATCTTTTCAGACTAATTAGGTTATATCTTGATTTTGAGTAGGCTTCTTCTACAACTTGCCCAGAGAAGGTTAGATTGTGCACCATTTTTTTAATGCAATTATATAGTAGAGATCACTAGGCATAGAGATTTCCTATGGTGATTCTGGTGTTCACTTTATGGTTGTTACACTCACTTGTTCCTTGGGGTTTATTTGCTGTTTTCTTGTTGGTTTTTGTTGTTGTTTTTGTTTTTTGTTTTTCATTTTAAGACCTGGTCTTGCTATGTTGCTATTCCTGACCTTCAACTCTTAAAATCAGTCTTTTTTTTTTTTTTCACTCAGCCATCCCAACAGCTATGCCCTATGGGGGTTTGCCATCTTTACAGCGAAGTATTTATATTGTTTTATTTTAAGAGAAACAAAAGTAAAACTTTGCAGTACTTTGATGAGTCAAATCTTCTACTGTCTTTTTTTAGTAGATTTTTTTCAAACTAAAAGTAATAATATTCTATTTTATTCTCAGAATTATCTTATGTTGCCTTCCAATTTTGGAAAAGACAAATAAGGCTAAATATGTGTCTCTTTTGAAGGCACCTGGGCTGAAAGGACAAGTTTATGTGTATTTCAAAATAGGTTAGCTTAGCATTAATAGACAGCTGTCACTAAATTACTGATAAGGAAAAGGCAAAACTTATCAGCTGTTCTGAAGTTACATTAGAGAAAATCTTTAGAAACTTTGCGATATCAGAATGGAAATCTCTGACATTTGACTGCACAGAAATAAAAGCTACTCTTGAAACCTGTAACATTAAAATGTATTACAGCAGAAAGCTATGCTCATTGTGGGAACTAATAATAGTTTCTGTAGAACAATCAGACCTTAGGTACAGATGCCTTCCTTTCTTCACTTTCATTCCAATTCATCACAATTTTGATAATTGTAAATATATGGCTGTGGGCATAGTAATTTTTGTAGATTGTCCTGATGTTGTTTTATATTTTAATGTTAATTCTATTTCCTCAAGAGGGAGGGATTGACCCTGACAAACAGAAGACTACATACTCAGGTGATCCCATGCAAACCATCTCCCTATTTTAACTGGTCACTAAAGACTAGAGCCTATGTTTGGGAACTGGAGGGAAAGGTGGGATGGGAGGCCATTGAGAGTAGATGCAGGTAGAGAGGGAAGAGAAGAGAAGAGGAGGGGACGGAAGAAGACGAGGAGAGAGCATACAGGTAGGCAGCATTCCATAAATAAGGCAACCCTCCAGGTACTCATGACTTGAAAATCCCAATTGCAGCCACCCCAAGGAAGTGATCAAAACATAGATGGCAGAGATCCAGGAGACTACCATGTAGGCTTTTCCTCATTTCCCCCTTTGTGGCACGCCTCCAGAGTGATATCTTTTTGAGGGCTGGTAGTCAATGACAGGTAAGATTCTGAAAGACAGGACAACTAAGATAGGCACAGCCCTGTACACTGGGAATCCTTTGGGGTGGTGTAAACAATGTTGAGGCAATGGCATTCCAGCTCTCACTAGGCTTTCAAAATCTAAAAATAAATAAATAAATAAATAAATAAATAAATAAATAAATAAATAAATAAATACTGGGGGCCAAGCAGATACAAAAGCATCTTCTGCAGGAGGACCAAGTCAAGGACTGTCTGAGAGAGCAAGGATTGCTAGTGCAAATAATGCCAGACAATCAGGAACTGCTCTTTAGAAGAGATGCTTTCTTGGGACCAGTGGGGCACAGGTGGAACAGATTAAAGGAGCTTGCAGCGGTGCTCAAATGAACTTGCTGCAGCATTTCTCACCTGCTCCTAGAGTCTGTGTCATTGACTCTGTGCCTAACTCACCCCCAACCTCCAAGGGCAAGTAGGGTCTGACAGAGAGCTTTCCAGAGCACAGGCAACAATGGTGGAAGACAACCACATGGCCAGGAGAAACCACAAATAACAAAGGGTCTTATAGTTAAGAAATAAGTTAGTATAGTGATTGATCTGCCCAATCTAGACACACAGCTTATAATTATTATAACTAGATTATATGTTTTTTCATATGGACTCATTAGGTTTGAAAATTTCAACAATAGTAGTAATAATTTGTCAGGAAGACAACTCTGTTTTTATATGAATAAAAGTGCCTCCCATAGGCCATCCTTTTTCTGAAGAGAAAGGGAGGAAGAATAGATAGTGGAGTAGGTAGAGGAGATAGAATGGAAGACTAGGAGAAGAGGAGGAAGGAGAAACTTCTGTCAGGATGTAGAGTAAATAAATAAATTATTTGGGATGTAAAGTGAAGAAATAAATTGATTAATTTAAGTGAAAAACTATTAATCATTGTACCTGTATTGAAAAAATAAGGTATGTGCCTACTTAATAAAAAAGGTAAAATAGAAAAAAAAGTACCTCCCATGAGTTCTCAGGTAAGAAGGATGTGGATTTACTGAATCCTACAATCCCAAGCTTTTATTTACTCTTAGCATTACCCCATAAATCAATATCCAGTTTTATTCAACTTCAAATGTGCAGGACATGTGATCTGATCTAGCTAAGGATGTGTACAGCAAGTATAGAGTATTGCCTCCAGGGTGGACACATTTGGGAAGAAGGAAGTAGAATTACAGGCTGCTTCTTTTCTGGGATCACGGGTTTACAAGACCGTTTTGAACTTTTTAAGATCCAGTGAAAGGAGGATGTTCAATTTTGTACCTTTATTTTACCTTCCATCTGATCTCTAGGGTACAGGGTCATTCATTTTGTTTTCTTGGAAGAATATGTATTTAAAGTTTAAGCCTCACTCAAAATACTCATCTTAGAATCTTAGTCCTTACACATTTATGGTTTTAGTTGTTACTTTTCTTTCTTCTTTACTGTATTTGTTTTATGGGAGTAGATACCTTAGTGGTTGTGTCAGCTGTAAGCCTTATGGTCATGGCTTTCATTTCTCTGGCTTCTAAGAGAGGAAATATTTGATTCGTTTGCCTAACAAACTGGATGAGCTTGCTCGTACAAAGAGCTTTCGCTCTGCCAATGAGCATGCCATATGTTTAGACACATGGTTTTATTTTTATGATCTTTAAAACTTAATTTATTTTATGTAGCCTGTGGCTGAGATAATCATTTATAGGCTTGAGTACCAAGATTGGTGTCAGATTGAAAGTGTTCTGCTTTGGGCTATAGTGAATGTACTGTTTCACTCCAAGGTATGAATTCAGAGAAACAAATACATTATTATCAATAGGAAACTTCCGAGCAGGTTCATTTTTTTATTAGTACTTTGTGGTTATTTGAGCTGTTTCACAGGGTAGATGTAAGAGAAAGGTTACCCATAAATTGATTTAGAGAGAGCATTAGGTTAGATTATGGACATCCACCCTATGCATTATTAGTCCTTGACATTTTAAAAATCTTCATTGTGGATAGAGGCAAAAAGATTGTTTCCTTTATTTCAAGGATGCTCATTTCTATGTCAGATTGTTTTCAGAACAGATAAATTAACTAGAAAATATAGGGGAAATGATTAAAGTAAATTAGAACAAAAATTCTATTGTGATGTCTACTAACTTTATACAACTTAAAAGTTTGGACACATAAAAGCCGACTTTATACCATCATTGCAATTGAATTAATGGCTATATCATATGCCTACCAAGATCCAATATTTTCTGGAACATTTTGTTTTCATTTTATTTTAATAATGAAGTAGCATGAACTCTGCCTTCTTAACATTTTGAACTGCCCAATACTAAACAAACACTGATGTAGTACTAAAAATCTTTAGAGCATATTGTCAAGCAAACATAATACTCATTGAACAACTTCCCATTTTGTACCATTTCTGCTCTATAGTCTACTATTGTCTTCTTTCCCCCTCTGTAATAGGCTTAATTGCTGTAGAACTTTCTATAAATAGAATCGTACAGTATGTGTCTTCTGTCACTGGCGTATTCCAGTTAACATAATGCTCTCTATATTGTCTATTGCATTTTGGAAAGAGGTTCCAAAAACCTCCAATACTCCACTTGGGTGTCTTGAGAAATTTGTTTCTTTACCCTTTGAGTATCATAAAACCAGAAATTATTCAGGATCTCCAAACGCCAGAACAAGCACACATGTCACTCTTCTGGTCCTTGATTCTCTAACAATATACTTTGAGATAACCTTATATTTCAGCCAAATGTTCTAGAGATAAAATAATGAATACTATACACATTCTTCCCTTCAGTATCACAGAGGCACTTGGTTTGACAAGTTCCATGTAATGTTCAAAATACCCCATTGTGATTAGTGAGATATTTGCAAGAAGTAAAGCTAAAAGGACACATACTGTTTAAGACTTACTGTGAGGATTTGAGTAATTCAGTACATCTAGAGCAAAGTTTCATTGTATACTGTGACTAAAGCTTTAAAACTTGGTAGTAAAGGAGTGCTAGTACCTGAGCATGTGGGCTGTCATGATTCTTGTAATATTTTAGAGTTTACTTTTTATAATTTGTACAAAACAAGATAAAGAAGTTCAAATTTTGCAAAGCCTATGAAAATTTTTAGTTTATCTATGTAACCATATTCTCATTTTGATCTAAAGTTATTTGGATGAATTAATTATCTAAGAAAGAGTATTCCATTCATGCTTGTAAACATTCTAAAGAATCTTATCAGTCATCTATTATTATTATTATTATTATCCTTATTTTGGTTTAGTGTTTCAGAGAGTCTTGCTATTAACTGAAAGTCAGACTGCCCTAGAACTATGTAGTTATGTTTAGCTTCAAACTCATGATCCTCATGCTTTAACCTATTAACAAAAAGGATGATAGATATATCCTGCTATACCCAGCTTTGGTTATTCTAAATTATTTAATATGTATTAACTATGAGGCAAGGTTCAGTTGGCTATGCAATATGGTTGTTCATTTCAAACAGAATATCAGAGATTTAATTTATTGGTTTCATATCCCTCTAATCCTTCTTGCCCCCCAAAATAAGTCAAATTATATTAGACTTTTATATAAATCTAATATAAATGTGCACCATTTTTTAAGAATGAGATAGGCTTAAAATATTCACCATGAGTACATTTTTTTTATAAAGCTAGTATCTCTGTGTTAGTGGCTGTAAACTGACTTCAGTGATACTTATGGCTCTACATCAATGGTTCTCAATCTGGGGGCAATGACCCCTGTGGGCTTGAATGACCCTTTCACAAGGATCTCTTAATATCATCAGAAAACATATATTATTTATATTACAGTTCATAACTAGCAAAATTGCAGTTATGATAGAACAATTAAAATAAATTTATGGTTAGGGGTCACCACAACATGAAGAACTTTATTGAAGTGTTGTAGCATTAGAAAGGTTGAGAAGCACTGATAAATATGTTGATCTTGGAAAGTTATTCAATAATGGAACTGCTAGGGACAGGGCTTTATGTGGATTTGAGCTTCTACCAGAGTAATTTATATGCCTCATTGTTGTTCTTTCTTTAAAATGTTTCCTAGAGATCCCATGTCATTGTTTGTTTAGTAGACAAATACCTATTATAAATTTATCAATGTGAATTGGATTTGTTCAGAAACAGTCTGTCCTGATTCCTAACAATTTTCTAAGAAAAAGATACTAGCGATTCTAAAACAGACTCAATTACCTTTGATAGACATTTCATTGCTTTTAACAGGTTGGTAAAAGACAAAGCTATAAAATAAATTACCTCATTTGATTACTTTGATGTTCTTGCATGAGCAATTTATCTAGAAGTTATTTTGCTCACAAGTAGGTATTCTATAACTATACTACTGAGAGATTATTATGCTTTAGGGAGTTTCTAAATAATTTTGTCATACTTTTAAAATATGAAAATAATTTAATTTCTATTTGATGGAGTAGAATCTTGGACACTTGACCTCTAATTTCCATCAATTGGGCTTTATTTAATATTCTGCTCCACAGACAGTACTTACCAACACAACTAAAAAAGGATGAGATGGACTTGTATTTACACAACTCACTGTTAGGTATCTTGGCTTCTACAAAATGAGTTTACCTTATGATTCTATTTGGCAAGGATAATATTTACACTCATTTAGTGATGTCCTACAGATGCCTCTCAGGCTTCTCTGGCAAGGAATACAATCTCAAGTTCTAAAGCTCCCTTTTCGAAGTAGAAGGTAAGAAAAGTGATAGGAGATGCAAGCAACCCTAGGTAAACTCCGTGGGTCACACAGAAGCAGGACATGGGAGTAGGAGGGGTCTTGTTGGGCAGGGGCCTTTCAGTGGAAGATGAGGTAGGAGAGGAGAGAGTAATCAGAGTGAACATGACTAAAATGTGTTATGAACAATTTTGAAATGATACAGAAAAAGTTGTCAAGGAGTCATCTTCTTTCACCATATTATAAATACTATCCCCTTGAAGAGTAGAATGCAGATAATTAGCATCCTTTTGCAAAATCACTTTGACTAGTTGAAGCAAGCATTGGTATCATGCCCTCAGCCTTTCCTGAGCAGTGAACTTGTAGTGATTTTTCTATGTGAAGCCACAGAAGGAGTTATGTTCAACCAAAATGCTGTGGTTCTTCTAAATAATTGGTTTATCTATTTTAAAATATGAATTATATAAAAGTGATAATTGTATCTTTTGTGAAAGGACTGTATTTCTTTTTGTCTCAAAAAGTACACATCTTACAATGGGTAGAGTGCAGCCATAAAGTCTAACTAGGGTATTTAGTGGGAAACTGCCTTGATTCAATATTTGGCAATTAAGATTTTTCTTTACTGAGACAGAAGTCGGAGCAGGTCCTGGGATGTGAATGTTTCCCAAATTTCCATATGGAAACTTAATCAGTGTTGTGATTAATTTAAGAGGGAAGGCCTTAGCAGGTAATGAGGCTAGGAGAGCTGTGCCACTATGGATAGAGTTAGTGACCAAAAGGGCATGACGAGGTAAGTTCTTTCTCTTTATTATGTTATGATCCTTCTATGATGTAAAGACAGTATTCTTCCTCTCCAGAGGATACAGCCACCAGATACAATATACTACAGAAGCTTGCCCTCATTAGACACTATCCCTGTCAGAACATTGATCTTGAGCTTACTTGGCTCTGCTAGAATTGCCAAAAATCAATTTTTAATAATTATTAACTACCGAGGTTATAGTACTCCATCACAACAGCACAGATGTAAAAATAACTTTTATTCAATTGATGCAACTGTCATCTCAGAGGCTTACCGCTGAATAAGCTCACTCTTTCTATTTTTTTTTTTCTGAATTCTGTCTGGTTCACCTTAGCTGTTCTGACTCAGTCTCCTCTCCAAGCTGACTGAGTCGAACTCAGCTTCTGACTGAATTGCTCTGCTTGACCCCAAAGTAACTCTGGCAATTTCTTCTTCTGTCTCTTTCTTGTTCTCTGGTTTGAATTGCCTCTGCTGTATAAGCTGAACAGAACTGAACTCACCTGCACTGCATTGTCTTCTGTACTGACTGACTGAACAGAACTCTGAATGGAACTGACTGACTAGAACCCAGAGTTTTGCATGTTTCTGTCACCAGAGTCCTGGACTTAAAGGCATGTGTCACCATGCCTGGACCTAAGCTTTTCTTTATCTGAAACTTGCTCTATATCAGGCTTGGTATGAACTTAGAGATCTACTTGCCTCTATGTCCTGGGGTTAAAGGTGTACCTGTATTCCAGTCAGATTATGAAGACTTAGAACGTCTTTGAATGATGCCTTGCCAATGTAGCCATGTTGTTGGATTAAAATTCTGCACATGAGTGAAGTGAGGCAAAATAAGAAATAGGAATATTCAGAAAACAACTACCTAAAATTGTATAAGTGAACTTGTGACTTGTTAATGGGCAGGAGTTAAATCATAAAGCACTATTTTGTTGAGGGGTTCAGAACAGGAAAAGATTTGTAGCCACATATTCAATCCCCCTAGAGATGATTTCAATGGTGAATTTCAATCAGAAAGGTTGGTAGAAGCTTTTACGAGTTCTTAGACAAAAATAAGGAGTATTTCCTTTGAAAGTAGAAAACCGTTATTTTAACAAATTGGCAAAGAAATAACTAAATTTTATTGATGTCCTGACACTTTCAAGGAGACATAGAACACAGGAAGCAGCTAGCTGTTTGTTCTTCATGAGTCCACGAACGTTAAGGGAAAGGTAGAGATCTTTGAGGCTGCTACTCTAGACTCAGACTCAGAGAACCATTGTGTCAAGAGAGGAACGGTTTCAAGTGAGGCAACCAGACCAGATAGTGTTCGGCCAAGCCTCACCTCAAGTTTCTTCTTCCTGTACTCTTGTGTAGTGTCCCATGGCTGCTTCAGCTGTGAGTCCAATGGGCACAGGTGTGATACCAACCGCTGATATAGAGTTTGCAAGACTGGTGTTAACATTTGAATGATTCTATATCTGTACGTGTGTAGAGTATGTAAGCTGTGAAGTCATCGCCACCTCCCCCCTGATTTCAGAGTAATCCAAACCTCAGGTTCTGTGATAAAAATCTTTTTGGGAATAGGGCTGCTGCAGAATTCCCACTGAATCACTATAGTTGAACTGAATTAGGGGGCGTGCTCAATTCTTGACTATTCTAAAATAGAACCATTGACTGTAGGTAAACAATGTGGACTGGGAGAGTGACTTGAGAGCTGCTTTATGGGCTTTGGGTTTCTTTTATTGGGTTTTGAAGTTATATATTAATGTGCCACTCATTTCCTCTTACCCTTATCTATTTTCTTTTTTATAGTGGAAATATTTATTTTTTTGTCCCAATAATGTATTCTGAAAATATATGACAAGTTTTATTTTTATAGGTTCAAATATAGTAGAGAAATCACATCAGAAAGAATCAAATCTTGAGTCTCACTAATATTTGATATAGATGGAGACTCTACATTTTAGACTTTTGAGTTGTGGTATGTGTTCCTTACCATACTAGGGAAAAATAATATAATATTAATTTTGGGAGTCATTCAGCTTACAACATTCCATTCAGGCCCTCAAAATTCATTTTCTTTCCACATTCATACTGCATTAATTCTATCATAATATTTGAGAAAGAGAATTAGAAGGACGTTTTGTTTGTTTGTCTATCTGTAAGAAGTACTCAATGAACCCTGGAGACCAAGAGAAATGATGACAGAAAGCAAAGGATGGATGTGTGTGTGTGTGTGTGTGTGTGTGTGTGTGTGTGTGTTTAATGATGTAGAGCGAGTTCACTTTCTGTATTATGGCTCTTTTATGATAATGTGATCTTCTAAACACTAGCTATCTCTCAGAGAAGCTTCCTGCATATGCCATGAGACTTAGGTTGTTCGGTAATTGCATATATCCTACTGTCTTAGCCTTCATAAGTCTTAAAGTTAAATTTCTTTCAAGACAAAATACAGTAAGATTGCTCTTTTATTTCATCTACTCTGAAAGATCAAAAAAGGTTGAGCTGAAAACTGTCTAAATAAGGTAGAAATTGTCCCTCTAACCTTTGAATTTTAAGCTTGAACTTATGAAAACCAGAGGCTAACTAGTAACAGGAGGCTACTGGCTGATTAGTATTCGACCACAATGCATTAGAAGTTGAGCTTCACACATCAGTGTTCTTTCGAGGGGCTTTTGACTATTTAATTATCATTAAAGCTGAGTGATGACTGGGACCCTATGAAACCCATCTTTTTATTGATTTTTTCTATTTTCCAGACAATTAGCAATGATCAGAATGGGAAGGAGCTTTATTCTATGGGATGGTTTTCCGAAGGGCACTTTCAAGAGAGCAATAAAACTCCATCTTTCCCCCATGTATTTAACAGCATGGATCTCTGCACTTAGATGATCCATGATAGGCTGTCCTATTTCACTTTTGTGCAAATGGCAAAGAGTTCAATTTCTTAACCCTATCATTAATTTCTTGCTACTGATACTTTCTGAGTAATATTTCTGTGTCAGTTACTTCTCTAGGATCTTGAAGTAAAAGATAAGCAGGTAAACATCCTGCTCTTGTGGTGCATGCCATATAAAAGATGCTTATGAATGGAATGTGATAACATGGATAGAAAGTAGACTGAAGACTCATGTATGATGTGTATAAAGAAGGTTCACAGGGAGGATTCCAATTCTAAGAGTAAAACATCGTCTGATATTTGGCTACTACTTAAATTTATACTGACTTATAAACTCCATTTTAAAATGTAGCTCTTGGAGTCGGTTTCTAGACTTCAAAGTTACTGAACTACTTATTGTTTTTATGACATGGTCTTTCTGAGTCTGTCCCTTTTTGTGATTCCTGGCACACCATTAATATGACTCTTTTTCCTCCTTTTCTGGCTTTTTTCAATGATTATTCAATATTCATCTCTAATACCATTTATTCCTGGAAACCTTTCTAGTCCTTAGTGTACTTCACCAATATAATGCTTCCTCAGTCTTCTAATATGTGTGAGCAACCAAATTAAACTGCATTACCAATGCTGAGCACTAACCAGGTACTTGATACATCCATAGTAGAAACGTTCTGAAGGTTGAATTGACTTAAATAGACTCACATCTAGTATCAGATTCCTCTATAATTTGGATTCTGGCCATTCTTTCATTTATACCAACACACAGAAGAAATTGATTTATCCCAACCAAGCTTTCCTGCTCACAATTCTTCAAACACATTTCTTTTTGAAAATTTAGTCTATGCTGTTGGCTAAAGCATAGCTAACAAAACTCTACCAAAGTTTCAAGTATAAAATTTAATTACACTAATTCCACTGTCTTCTCTGAGCTTTTGCATGTGTGGAAACATTGTTTTTTGTTGGTTTTGGTTCTTAAAGTTATTTTTTTCAGATAGTAAAAACAGCAAACAAAATTGCTTCCAGCCTGGGCCAATGTCCTGCGCATACATAGGGCACTGGCTCTGCTCCCACTCCCACAACACCCAGAGGACTCACAACTCTTAGGTGCTTTAATATTGCCAAGATCAGAGGTGAGGACTCTACAAAAACTGCTCCAATACCTATTGTAATAGGAATCCCAGGACTCAGGAACCCCCACCCAGCCATTGTTGCAAGTTCTTTCCAGTTTGAACAAATACCCTGAGCAGATATTGGGCATTGGTTGGGCTCTGGTTCTGTACCCACTCCTGTAACACCCACAGAGATCCCAACTCCAAGGTGATTTGAGGCATACAGGATAAGGGAGGGGGCCAGGGTGTCTACCCCAACACCTGCTTCAACACCCAGTGGAGTTGGGTCCCCCAGGATCCAGGGATGCAAGAATCTCTGTCAAGCCTGGGGAATGGGTTCTTTGCAGTATGAATTGGTGCCCTGAGCAGACCTTGGGCGCTGGTTATACTTCCAGTCCAACAACAACCAGATCCCTTAAAGAATTACAGGAAAACATGGTCAACCAAGTAAAGTAACTGAACAAAAACATCTAGGATCTAAAAGTGCAAATAGAAACGATAAAGAAATCACAAAGGAAGGCAGCCCTGGAAATAGAAAACCTAGGAAAGAGATCAGGAGTCATAGATGTAAGAATCACCAACAGAATATAAGAGACAAAAGAGAGAATTTCAGGGGCAGAAGATATCATAGAAAACATTGGAAAAAAAACAGTCAAAGAAGATGCACAATGCAAAAAATCCTAACCCCAAACATCCAGGAAATCCAGGATATAATGAGAAGATGAAAACTAAGGATCATAGGTATAAAAGAGAGTGAAAACTCTCATCTTAAAGGGCTAGTAAATAGCTTCAACAAAATTGTAGAAGAAAACTTCCCTAATCTAAAGAAAGACATGCTCATAAATATAAGAAGCCTACAGAACTCCAAATAGATTGGAAAAGAAGAGAAATTCCTTCTGCACATAATAGTCAAACCTCCAAATGCCCAAAACAAAGAAAGATTATTAAAAGCAGTAAGGGAAACAGGTCAAGTAACATATAAAGACAGACATAACAGAATTAGACCAGACTTCTCACCAGAGATTAAGAAAGCTAGAAGATCCTGGACAGTTGTCATACAGAATCTAAGAGAACAAAAATGCCAGCCCAGGCTACTATATCTAGCAAAACTCTCAGTTAACATAGATGGAGAAACCAAGATAATCCATGACAGAATGAAATTTAAACAAAATTTTCACACAAGTCCAGCCCTACAAAGGATAATAAATGGAAAACACCAATACAAGGAGGGAAATTACACCCTAGAAAAAGCAAAAAAGTAATCTCCTTGCAAGGAAACCAAAAGAAGAGAGACACACAAACATAATTTCACTTCTAACCACAACAACAATAGGAAGCAACAAAATCAGTGTACTCAATTCCCCAATAAAAAGACATAGACTAATTGACTGGATACATAAACAGGACAAACATTTTGCTACATACAGGAAACACACCTAAGTAACAAAGGCAGACACACCTCAGAGTAAAAGGCTGGAAAAAAGAGAAGTATACAACGAATCAAGAAAATCAGGAGCTGGTTCTTTGAGAAAATCAACAAGATAGATAAACCCTTAGTGAGACTAACCAAAGGGCACAGAGACAGTATCCAAATTAACAAAATCAGAAATGAAAAGGGAGACATAACACCAGAAACTGAGGAAATTCAAAGTATTATCAGATCTTACTCACTGGAAAAATAAATAAAAAGACTGGAAAATCTGGATGAAATGGACAATTTCTAGACAGATACCATACCAAAGTTAAATGTGGATCAGATAACTATATAAACAGTTCCATAACCATAAAAGAAATCAAGCAATCATTAAAAGTCTCAAACAAAAAAAAAAAAATCCAGGACCAGATGGGTTTAGTGCAGAATTCTAACACATCTTCAAAGAAGACCTAATATGAATACTCTTCAAACTATTCCACAAAATAGAAATACTTGTCAATTTGTTCTATGAAGCCACAATTATTCTTATATCTAAACAACAAAAAGTCCCAATAAAGAACGAGAACTTCAGAACAATTTCCCTTATGAATATTGATGCAAAAATACTCAATATAATTCTCACAAACTAAGTCCAAGAACACATCATTTATGACGAGCAAGTAGGGTTCATCCCAGGGATGCAGGGATGGTTCAATATATGGAAATCGATCAACGTAATCTACTATAAAAACAAACTCAAAGAATAAAAACACATGATCATCTCATTAGATGCTGAGAAAGCATTTGACACAATTCAATACCCCTTTATGTTAAAAATATTGAAAAGTTCAGGAATTCAAGGACCATAACTATACATAGTAAAAGCAATGTACAGCAAACCATTAGCCAACATCAAACTAAATGGAGAGAGATTTGTATCCCACTAAAATCAAGGACTAGACAAGGCTGCCCACTTTCTCTCTTCCTATTCAATATGTCCTAGCCATAGCAATCAGACATGGTAAGGAGGTCAAAGGAATACAAATTGGAAAGGAAGAAGTAAAAATATCACTATTTGCAGATGATATGACAGTATGGATAAGTGACCCCAAAATTGCTACCAGAGAACTCCTAAACCTGATAAACAACTTCAGCCAAGTGGCTGCGTATAAAATTAACTCAAACAAATCAGTAGCCTCCATCTACTCAAAGGATAAACAGGCTGAGAAAGAAATTAGGGAAGCCTCACCCTTCACAACAGTCACAAACAATATAAAATACCTTGGTATGACTCTAACCAAGCAAGTGAAAGATCTATATGACAAGAACTACAAGTCTCTGAAGAAAGAAATCAAAGATTTAAGAAGATGGAAAGATCTACTATGCTCATGGATTGGTATGATTAATAAAATAAAAATGTTCATCTTGCCAAAAGCAATCTATAGTTTCACTGAAATTCCCATCAATATTTGAACTCAATTCTTCATAGATTTAGAGCAATTTGCAAATTCACTTGGAATAACAAGAAACCCAGGATATTGAAAACTATTCTCAACAATAAAAGAACTCCTGGGGGAAATCACCATCCCTGACCTCAAGCAGTATTTCAGAGCAATAGTGATTAAAAACTGCATGCTATTGGTACAGAGACAGACATTTAGATCAGTGGAATGGAATTAAAGACCCAGAAATGAACCCTCAAACCTATGGTCACTTGATCTTTGATAAAGAAATGAAAACCATCCAGTGGAAAAAAGATAGCATTTTCAATAACTGATGCTGGTTCAATTGGAAGTCAGCATGTAGAAGAATTTAAATTGACCCATTCTTATCTCCTTTCACAAATATCAATTCCAAATGGATCATGGACCATCACATAAAACCTGATACACTGATAATAATAGAAGAGAAATTGGGGAGGAGTCTTGAATACATGGGCACAGGGGAAAATTTCCTGAACAGAACACCAATGGCTTATACTCTAAGATCAACAATAGATAAAGAGACAGATAAAACTGCAAAGCTTTAGTAAGACAAAGGACACTGTCAATGGGATAAAATGGCAGCCAATGGATTGGGAAAAGATCTTTACCAGTCCTACATCCCATAAAGGGCTCATATCCAATATATACAAAGAACTCAAGAAGTTAGACTTCAGAGAGCCAAATAACTTTATTAAAAATTGGGATACAGAGCTAAACAAATTCTCAACTGAGGAGTTAGAAAAGGACTGAGTTAACTGAGGGAGTTTGCAACCCCATAGGAAGGACAACAATACCAACCAACCAGACACCCCAGAGCTCCTAGGGACTAAACCACTAACCAAAGAGTACACATGGAGCAACCCCTGGCTCCAGCTGCATATGTAGCAGAGTATGACCTTGTTGGGCATCAGTGGAAGGAGAGGCCCTTGGTCCTGTGAAGGCAAAATGCCCCAGTTTAGGGGAATGCCAAGGTGGAGAGGAGGGATAGAGTGGTTGGGTGGATGGGAGATCAGCTTCATAGAAGCAGAAGGAGTGGGTTTGGGATAGAGGTTGCTGGAGGGGAAATTGGGAAGGGGGATAATATTTCAAATGTAGATAAAAATATCCCATAAAAATTAAAAAATTATAATATGACTTTTTTTCATTCCACATCTATATCTATCATCTATCTTCACAGGAAAAATATTATTTATAAAAGTCTTATCTTAGAATTATTTGGCAATGATACCAAATTATTTATTTTTAATAATAGACTATATTTATTATAATACAATTATATGTAATATTTCATATATAATAATGTATAATATATTTTCTGTATATCTACTTATCATCTATCTTATAAGAAGAAATATTGATTATAAATGCCTTTTCTTATAATTACTTGGCAATAATTGTATATTATATATATATATTACACACAATTTTCAAAGACATTCTGAGTATGGGATTCCTTAAGTACTAGCCACTAAAACTACAAAACCTGTCTATATTCTCATTTAGAATGTCACTTGTAATAATTTATTGAGAAAAGTTAAAAAGTTTTTCACATATTATTGACCGAAGGAAATAAAAATAGTTACAAACTTTCTTTTATAAAATTCCTTTGTGATTTATACACTAAGATATGGGTTATTAACAATAAGAAAGAACGCAAACAAAACAAAACAAACACCTTACAAACCAATGCCAGGCGTAGGTACCTCCTCAGGATGTGTTGTTAGGGAGAGCTGAGAAGTCCTCAAAACAACAAAACATGTTGCTATTTTCTCTTTCAGTTGTCCATCAGAACTAAGTGATAAGAACCTATCGGTGAGGACACCGTGTACCTTGGCTGCATGATATAGAAAAAGTAGGTTGGCGCTGTTGGACGCTCCCTGACTATCATTATCTTTCATTGTTCTGGAAGGTGTTACATATGCTGCTGAGAAAGGCATTAATGGTCTTATCAAGTCATGGATCTTATAAATTGGAAGCATTCTAGGCAAGATCGGCCCACTTTTAAAATGGCACCATTATGGAGGGATAACTAATCACTTTCTGATTGGATTGTGGCATGCTTCATGGGAGGGAATACATGCCTACTATTATAAGCCATGTCAAAAACCCATGCCTGAGGAGGTTATGAATCCTAGCAGGGAACTGAATTTTGCAGCTTATGTAATTTGACACATATCAAACTTCCTTATAAATATTTATTTCTATACTCATGGACAAATGCTACTGTCAGCTTTATCAGAACATCCTTTATTTCCACTGAACAGCTGTGAATGCAGAGACTCAGTGTTGTGTAACTTCCTAGATTAAGTGATAGAGGAGTGCTGCAAGTAGACATTTCTACCATATCTTTTTAGGATCAGAGAACATTATGGAAGAGGAACTGAAAAGAATGTAAAAAATTGTAAAAAGGAAGGGCTCTGCAATGGATCTTTTATGCAAGACACAGTCATTGCTGTCAAGAGCTCAGAGCTTCTGTGGATGCTTGTAATGTCCACAGAAAAGAACCTATCAACAGCAGGGAAAGGAAGAAGGAGAGGCTTGGGGCACTACCTTCACCAATTAATTACTTGTGACTGATGGATTCACACAAGTGAGAGGGGGTCATTGCCTTTAGTTGTGGACCTACTTGTGACTCCACCAGGTTCTGATGGACAGTCCCAGTCTAGTAGTCATACGGATGGCCCTGGTTAAACTAAGTGGGCCACAAAACAAAACTGAATGTTAAGAATCTGGGGAACAGATTGTGGAGGAGGGGTTTTTGATACAGGAAAGGGAGGGAGACGTGTTACTAATTTTTGTGAAGACTGTTGTACTTTTGATAGGAATCAAATGGAGTCAATAGAGTATATGAGTGGTATGAACTTCAAAACAGTATATCTTCTAATAAATGAACAAATGAGTGAGTGTGGATATCAGGGCATAAAATCAGTTTCTCGTTTCTTGGTCTTTTCTCTTTCACATGGTGGCTTTGATACTGTTAATCAGTAAGGGATACAAAATATAACTCTGATGCCTGCCAAAGTCTGACTTCATTCTTCAGAGTTTTATGATTGGTTGATCCTTCAGGGCCATTTTTTCAATAAGAACACAACACAAACAAAAACCAGAGTAATGTAAATTCAGAACAAACTAAACACCTCAGAAAATAGGTTAAGTGGGTCTTCTTTTGGAATTATTTGCTTATTGAACTAATGGTGTAGGCTTGAAGACAGTGCACTTATATGATGGTCAGCATAAGCCATAAAGTAATTCTGTGGATGTGTGATAGATAGATAGTAATGTAGAGCTACTACTAAAACCACAGGATTGAACTAGAAGAAAAAAATCACTTGTCAAAGAATTGTGTTTATTTTTCCAAAAATAATAGTACTTGATGCAGGGCATTTTTTCTTTACTATCATAAGCAAAACCCTAGGGCAATAAAATTTTGGGTTAGCTTTCTTTGTAGATCAGTGTTTGGTTCAGGGAAGGAGATTAAGAGATCACATCAGATGAAAAATCATGAGGAAATGACACAAAAAGATAAAAAAAATCAGCCCTCTATTCTTAGATGAAGTGGAGTGTTGGGTACCATGCGAGAGGAATAGTATAAGGCTTTGGCACTCATGGAGGATGGCACACATGTTATCATAACCACAGTGGATATACTGTAAGGACTACATGCCCTAACAGTCTTGTGCTTTTAAGGAATGTCACTCTACTTATTGCTCTCATGGTCACAAAGTCCCTCATTATCTATTAGTTGTATAAAAGCTCAAAGGGCCTTTCTAGCTCTTCACTGGGCAGTGCAATTGGCACTTGTAATTGATCTTTTCCAAGTATTGCTGCTGGAGCAGATTAATAATTCAGTTACTACCCTAGAATGAATTTAGAGAAGTAGACTGTTAGTAAAGTTAGATTAAGATGTTTTTCTCAGTGGCTTTGATGTAGAAAATCTCATAGAAAAAAAATTAAAGTTCAGAAAGGCACATTTTTGATAGTTTAGCAAGGGGCTTGCTGAGGTCTACAAAAAAGAACAATGGTAAGCCTGGCTGTTGCTAGCTGATGTGCGTTTATTGCTAAAGTTGAATTGGTGATCAAAGTTGATGATTAGTTTCTTGTACCCACTTTTTTCCCTCAGCTTCCTGATATGATTTAATAAAAAATATTAGTGAGTAGTTGTGCACTTTGAGGATTAAAGTAGAAATGGCTGAGATATATACTATATATATATATATATATATATATATATATAAATAATAAAATGATTGATCCTTTCTTTGGAACTGCAAAATACAGCTTTTAAGTAATATAACAGGCTAAGAAAAATACCTTGCTTCCTTATACTTTGTTAATCTGCAACAAGTTGCTTAGATGTGAATTCCTGTGGCTTCTTGGGAATAACATATTTTTTCACCTGTAATATGTAAAATGTTTAATCCTGTAAGAGTATTGAGAAAGTTTTTTTTTAATTTATACTCATTCTAAAGATTTACTTGAAAAGGAGAATACCACATAGTAATTTTCATACCACTTAAAAGATTTTATAGAGTATATAAAATGTAGGAGAAAAAAATAAAGCTTTTGGAGCCTTCTTCATTGTCTAATTGTGTGTGAGTGTGTGCCTGTTTTACATTAGTCCCTGCCCCGACATAGTCTCCTTGGATTGCTGAACTCACTGTCAGAGCTGGACCCTAGCAATAGAGAATTGGAAAAGTTATCTAATCATACACCTGTCTGAGACAAATTCATTCATATCAGTGTTGTAAGTTAGGACTTGCTGGTAGACAATGTAACAATTTAAGATCTCCAAATTTTGTCTGTGATATATTTGACATTCTGATGACTTACATTTCAACCTCACGACTTTTTGGACAACACTATTTATTATTTTCCTGATTCAGATCAATTCTAGAAGATCCACTTTATTAAACATATCCATCCATTGTAAAATATGAATTTTTATCCACGTAAAGAAAGAAATCAATAATAAATAACAAAAACCAAAAACCCTTGTTAGTGGCAAGTTAAGAAGATTTGGTAAAGAAAAATATATTTAGTGCATAAACACAGGACAGATAAAAGAATATCTAGATGAAAGATACATACGATTGCAGTGTTATTATAAATATAAATGTCACTTTTATTTCCTCAGATGAGTGATGAGAGCCATATTCAACTTTATGAATATATGACTTGGGTAAGCCAAAATACTTCTATCTAACTATCCCTAGGCCTAGGTCTGGAAGATTCTAGTTTCTAGACAATCTAATCTAATGTAAGTGCAGACCTTGAAGACTTCTTCCCTCTCCTGTCTGCTAACCTGTGTCTAGAATGTTTCAGCCTCTGAGACATATGGCTGAATAAATTTACCCTTTCTGGCTCTTTCTGAACCCTGGCTGGCTAGTTCAACTTATCTATTCTGGTTCAAACTTCTCTCCAAGCTTACTGATTCATATTGGCTTCTCTTGTCTTCTGGCAGAATTGCTCTGCTTGGAAGGACTGCATCTGAAATCCACAAATAAAACTGCTCCAAGCTCAACTGCTCTGAGTACAGCTCAACTGTCCTGAACTAAACTGCACTGAACTGAACTGAATCTCTGAACTGAAGTGATCTCTCCACTCACTGCTCTTTAAGTAGGCTCTCTTTTCTGTCTGTATTGTGGAGAGTTGAGCATAGCTTATCTCTAACTCATTCTGTCAAATCTTTCTCTAATCCATTGTTTCATTTGTACCTCAATTAGACTCCATTGTTTGGGATTAAAGGTGTATAGTAAAGGCACATCTGTATTCCAGCCGGAGGGACTAAAGGTGTGTGGTGTGTCTGCATTCCAGTTGGATCATATCTTGGGATGTGATTTCTTGCCAGAGCAGTAATGCTGCTGGATTAAAATTACTCTACACATTATTGATGTGTAGATACAATGATCTAGATGATATAAAGATATAGAAGTCTAAGAACATTTCTCTTGGGGACAAAGGATGATACAGAATAGTAGAAAAAATAAATCCTTGACTAATATCTTCACTTAAACTAAAAGATCATTAATTAACACAAACACAATATAAGAATATAGAAATCTATTCAATTTTTCTTTCTTATGTGGATTATGGAGTATCTGGCTCACATCTACCCAAACTATGTGGTAGTGTTTAAGTGAAGAGCAGGAAAATAATTTGCATATTCATGGGAGTACATTGTTTGTGATCTTAATTTGAAAATGTTATTTCAGCACTTCCTAAAAGCTGGTGCAGAAGATTTTTCAAAATTGGAAAATTATTAGTTGTTTTCCAGCCTTCTCCCAAAGTTGATGTATCTCTCAGGTATTTATTTGCAGAGTTAGTGAAATATGTATTCACAAAACACATTATTAAGAAAGAGAGATTGGAAAGTGCTCCCTATATTTTGTTATTTTGCTGTGGGCTCCCTCTCTCTGCAGCTGGTATACACCTCTAATCCTTTTATTTGGAAGGACAGAAGTATCTGTGACAGTGAAAGCAAAGGCAGTTTTTTTTTTTCTTCTCACAAAGCAAAAAGATACTGAAAATCTGAGTGATTACAGTCTTGTTCCAATTTTACTCACAGCAGTTAAATTATTTAAATGTCTTTTCTGCAGTCAAATGATTTTTTTAGTTTACAAATATTTTATTACCATCAGAGCAATTTCATTTCCATTATCTTAGTTTCTCAACTCTGCATTATTAAAAATGGGAAATAATCGTCCCAAAGTGAATACCAATTCAGGTGCTAGTAGAAAATTCCATTTATTGAGTTGCTTATTGTTCTGAGCTACAGGAACTGTAATAAACTTTATAAACTAAGGTATGCATGATTTTGAAGATTTATAGTTTAATTTATGTGCATGTGTAAATATGGGCGTGTGTCTGAGAAGACCAGAAGTAGATGTGTGATCCCCAGCATCTGGAATTACAGGTGGTTCTGAACCATCTGACATGGTTGGAAACTGAACACATGTCCCCTGAAAATGTGAAACTCTAAAGCACTTAGTTAGCTCTCTAGTCCCACATATATATTATTTTATAAATGTGTTTTGACTTATCACATGAGCAGGAAATACTGAATTTCAGGCCAACAATATAATGTATGGAGTGAATTAGAAGTTCTTGTAGTGCATCCAATAATGCTCCAGTCTATGCTAAAATTTAGCATAGGGTGATTTTATTTGTCTCAGAGCTTATGGTGTATGAACAGCTGATATTGTAAACAAAACAAAAAACATAATAAAGTTTTTCTGATTTCAATCCACCATCTCTCAATCATTCAAATAAATCGTAATTATACAGTTCATTTAAAATATTCAGTAGAATATATTTTAGTTTTAGAAAATAACAGTGAATATGTTGAATTCGAAGAAATTTTCACAGACGCTATCACAAGAAACAACTTAATGTGTGTAAGCATGTCCACAGGATTTCAGCTTTCTCATTTGGTTGGGCATGCCATGGCATCACATCAGTATCTGTGATTGGAGGGTGCAGCCCTCTCAGAATTTGTCAGAATCTATAAAAACAGTAAGACTGAGCTAGTGAAGTCGCCAGAAATGTTTATGCGCACTTTGCACACAGTTATGTTCATTTTGTGGGACTGTTTCTGTAGATGAATATTTAAGTAGTTAAATAATTTATTATTTACTGATGAAAACGTAGACAGTCAACTCTCTGTGAAATAGAATGTTTTCTACCAGGAAAATCACATATGAGAAAATAATGCCACAAATTATCCACCCAGCACAGGTCAGGAAAGCTAGTCATCTCCCAATATCCTCTCTTTTAGACCAGAATTAAAAGCTAGAATCCATTACCCAGTTTATTACTTTCATTCTACTGAGTTGCATCATTAGAGAGTTCAGTTTGTGCAATAGAAGTGGGATTTTTTTTGCCCCTGCTCCCAGACAGACTGGAAAATGATTCCTACCCAGCTTAAAGTGAATTGAGTCTGGCTCTCATTCAACATTGGTTATTGTTCCACTCTCCTTTACCAACTCTGCCACTGATGGTGGGGCGCTCTGGTCAATGGGATCTATTCTGGTTCCCAAAGGATCAGGGGAAGCTTATTGTGTGGTCACGGGGTCACTTTCACTTTGGTAACTGTTGGCTTTTTCCCCAACCAAGGGTAGAATCAGTAAGCCAGGCTTCTGAACTCCAAACTCCTTTGGTACAATAAGTCCAGTCAATGCTGAAATTTGTCTACTTATTGAAAATTTACCTAGGAGAATTGTTAGCTATGTTCAGCGTTTCCTAACAGCCTCATTGCTATGTTTTTTTTCATTTTAATAAAATTTATTTTTAGCTTATATTCTATATATTAAAAATGTAGCAGGAAGAGTTTTGATAGATTTTTGCACACATTTTATAATATTTACATATCCATTTCCTCATTTATTATTTTTATCATGAAATATATAAGTTTTTTCTAACTTTTAAAATGGTTATATATATAGGCGTATATATTTACATATATAAGTTATTTATGCAATTATGTTAGTTGTTGACTAAGGCAGACACAGAGAATGGTGCCCTGTAGTTTTGCCTTTTGATGAATTTCTCTTTGGACTGCTGTGTTAGCTGAGAAAATCCTCCCAGTAGCTGGATTGCTAGACAATGGAATACCTAAAACCCTCTAACATCTCTAAGAACTTAGTGGCCTATGGGTTTCTGTCCACAATCCTGTTGAATTTGAAGTGAGATCTAAGCTAGTGCATTGCATCTGTTTAGTGGACAAATGCTGGCTAAAATTGATGTCAGGAAGCCAGGTTAAGGACCCAGTGGACAAACTCAGAATTCTTCCAGCACAGGGATCAATATTTTCTACTTATAAATAAACGAATGTAGACGCTTCCCAATTGCTATGGTTCTATGTCCCATATCCTGTAGCTCTTGACAGCCCTGCCTGTATGGAGCTTGTTTATTCCTTACACACGGAAGGAGCATTTTGGATTATATATTCCATGCCTCCTGTTCATTCTTATGACACTCATTTTATGTCCTTAATTTTAAAGGGGCATTCAACTCTGCCCATGGAAAGGTTTTCTCTTTGATGGTAAGTATCAGAGAGTGTCATCAGGCAAATTCCAAGTCTCTTTGCCCATTCTTTCAAGTCTCTACACTGGCTTCAGCTAGGGGCTTTGGTTTGACTGTGGTCTGGTCTGCTGACAGGGGGCTTGTGGTTTGGTGAGGAGCTGTGGGAGAATGTGCTGTCTTCTCTGTCCTTCTTAGTGCTGCACATTGATGAGATGCAAGGCAAGCTCTGCACAATCTCTGGCTTTGAATGGGCATCCTGTTCAGTGGGAATGGCTAGCCCTGGGGTATTTCAGCCTTGTCGGTGACCTTCCTGATGGCCACAGTCATGCAGTTGACCATAGCGAGAAATGCAGAATCTTCAAAGAAAATGGAATATGTCACCTTTGGATTTGTGGGCTAAGAGTAGATCCTAGAGCCATGGTCCCCACACTGCTGAGCCTGGCTTTGCACTAGACAAAAAAATTCTATGGACTGTTCCAATTCTTTGTGAATTAAAGAGTTAGAATATCCTGCACCTGAGACCCAATATCCTCTTGGGTTTCTACAGGTGAAGTTCTCACCAGCTGGAAATTATTTTGTAGTTTTGTAATTGCCAATTTGAAATTTTCTCATTGTCTTTTGTTTGCTAGGCATTGCCATCTCCCCACCCTCCACAAGCTTGGGATTCAATTAATAAAAAGCTTAGGATGCCCTGGAGATTTTTTGAGTACTGGTAGGGGATGCCATATCTTTCTCTACAGCTTGCTTCTGAAGCAACAATAAGGTGACTGCATGAAATCTGCATTAAGAAGAAACTTTCTGTGACCATGAAATTTGATGATACTTGAGATCTCTATGTCCACCCTGGGGCAATCATAGAAATTGAAGGACTCATAAACAGCAATATTGAGGTATTTTTTTTTCTGTAACTCATCCCTTTGAGTTAAGAGATTTCAAGTGAGATGAAGAGATATTTCATAGTAAACCAAAGCCTCAGGAAGAAATAATGAACTCTTGTCATCATGAATTCATGGACAATTGTGAAAACCAAGAGGAATTATGTTTGCACCAGGAAGTCAAGGAAGTTTGTGTCCCCAAGTGGTAGTTAGTGTATTGAGAATCCATCACAGAAAGATGTCATGTAACAGTATGATGTCATTCCTAGAATAGGTAGGTTAAAGATGTAGGGAAACACCATGTGGTATATCCTTTTATTTTACTTTTTAAAGAATTGTATACATGAGTACTGTATTTACATAATTTCTATCATGCATTATTTCCCTCTAATTTCTCCATGCCCCCACCTTATTGTCAAACTATTTGTTTTTTTTTAAGTGATAGTCAACAGGGAAGAGTTTCTAGGTCAGTTCCACCTGGATTTCTCTAAGTTTCTCTATGTGTGGATAGTCATCACCTTGGGGGTCACATATCAAATATCCTGCATATCAGATATATCCATTACAATTCATAATTGTAGTAAAATTACAGTTATGAAGTAGTAATGAGATGGTTTTATGGCTAGGGGTCACCATAACATGAGTAACTATATTAAAGGGCAGAGGCAATAACCTACATTAAATTGGAAGGTTTTTGTATTCTCCCGAGAATAACTAAAAAGGAGGTTTTCCATGCCCTTCTTTTTCTTTTCTTTTTTCTTTTTTTCTTTTTTCTTCTCTAGACACTCTGTGACTCTTGGGGAAAGCATTGTAACTTAACATGGCAAAATTTCATTTCAATTATTTACATATATATGCACATATGCACACTATATGTAGTTTAAGTAAATATAAAATAATACCCCACTTTCTCAATAGACAAGTCATCTGTACAAATCTAAACAGGGAAACACCAAAATCAAATGGTATCATATATGAAATGGAAGCAATTAGAAAATATGATGCTGAAGTGACCTAGATTCAGATAGACAGATGCAGCATGTGCTCTTACTAGTGGTTCTTCGCTCCAAATCTTCAGATGAGACTATATAACCTGGACGAAATTCAGAAACTAGTAAAAAGGGACCATGAAAGAGGGGAGAGAAGGAGCTATAAAGAGGCATTAATATGACAGCGGTACAATGACAGGAAAGAGATGAAAAACACTTGGCAGGGAGGGCTTTATCTGGAGGAGGAAGGAGGGCATTAAGGAGGAACAGGGAGGAAGGGTAAATAATATGGAAAATGACTGAAAAAGCTCTAGGGAGACACACTACACTTGATCTTAGCCAAAAGGCTGAGAAGCGATTAGGGAGGCATACAAACTTTATGCTTTCTTAACTTTTGAGTTTGACTACTATTACCATATGCTGTCATCTCCTGGTACAGCTACATGCTAGAACATGGCTGCACTCAAGCTGACTGATTTTTTTTCCTCCCTTCTTTCCCCACACTCTTAAAGGTGACTCTTCTTCACTCTATTCTATACTCAAAATTCATAATTCTCTCCTTAATAACAGTTTAGAAACACACACACACACACACACACACACACACACACACACACACACACACCAACTCTATCACCAGAGACTTTCTGACTCTGTAGCCCCTTAAATCTTAAGCAAAGGCAGTGAGTATTTGCTAGGGCTTTCCAAAGGGCTGTATATAGGAAGATCTCCCAATGCTTTACTGCATCAATCACTTGCATTTCTAAATATAGAGAGAATTTTGTTACTGAAATTACTTCTCATCCTGAGAAGTCTAGAAAATATGCTCTTCTTGTGGGTAGACCCAGGTTCAGATTTTAATTTATTATGACAAGTTTACAGATAGGGGTATGTTTGTTATAATTTGCTAAAAACATAAAAATAATCAAATATTGGTTATGATCTAATCCTTTGTGCATGGTACTTTCTCAATCAATTAAATCATTTTGCATAACGATCAATAGTAAAATAAATCATTCAAAATTGTGTTGAATACAAAGAATTCAGTCTTGTTTGTTCAATACATTAATATTCATTTTGTTATCTTTAACATAGTCAAGGGGATCACCAAGCCAGTCAACACTCTTGGAATGTAAGTATGCATTTCTTACTCAATCTTGAGAAAATGATTACATTTCCCATATGTCTGTTTTCTAAATTATGAAAGCTATGATTATTACGTGGTCACTATGAATGCTAAATGAGAAAATACATATCAGAGGCTTGGGTACAGTCTAAGAAAATGATAACATGAACTGTTTTGTAACATTCTCAATAAACTTGTTTGTAAAACTATGTCTTAGGAGTTATAACACTGCTCTTCAGAGGAGAGAGATGAGGTTCTCAGGATTCAGATGATGACTCCTATCCCAGGGTATCAGCAGCCTCTTTTAGTCTCATTGAGGGTCAATAATGCACTTGATTTACATTTAACCATGTAAAAAACCACACATATACATGAGATATAATAAAAACCTACTCATGACATTTATTATTATTCCTTTGATCAGAATGCTAAGGACCTATATTCTTGGTATTTATTTGGTTGAAGGAAAGTAGTGGAAAAAGAATGGTCCAACTGAGATTGGAGATAGCAAGACAGGATACAGAAGGTATAATGAACTTCAAAAGTTTTATGAAAACCTTCTACTATAGAAGCATACTAAAATTATGCATATACAAAGTTTTAAAAGTTTAATTTAATGGAGTTATACAAAAATGAAGACAAAACCCCAATTAGATGTCTCATACTAGCAAACAAAAACCCCAGAAAAATATAGGCTACCATTTTTGAGTTTTTTAATAATGGTGTCACAACCATCCCTAAGCACTGTGGCTATGTCTTTTCTCTTGGTTACCCTCTAGAACTTGAAGATAAGACTCTATTGCTGAAGACATAACATACTTGAGTCACTTAGCATAGAAAAATCAAAATGGTACTCACCTGAGAGCTTTCATAATGGTGTTAAGTGCTATGCAGTTCACCAGAGGGGTGGGGGCGACATCCCTAATTTCACCCAGGTGTTAATTAGGCAAGATAAAAAAAATGAATGACTTGACAAGAAATTAGTATTACACTGGTGTGAAAGGAGCATAAATGCTATGGGAATGACTTACTACTTTCTGATTGGATCTAAAGCCCACTCTAAGAGAGAAACCCATATCTGGCATGATTAATGCAGTCAAGTACATGTGGTTAGACGGGGCTTAGAGGGGCACTCAATATTTTATTCTGTTAAATGGACATAGTATTAAAATGTCTTCTAACAACTTATTTCCATACCCATAGATGGAGGACCTCTCAACACTCATCGATGCTTCTTGTTGCAGTGAGTAGAAAATTTCGGAGATTCACAACTGATCAACATGGAGATCATAATTGACTATGACTCAGCCCTAAAGGGGACCTACAGAACATTACCCCTCCTCTCACACGTCCCCTCCTCATAGAAGAGGGATAGAAACATTGTAAGGGCCTAAGGTTGTTGATAACATCAAGGAGAGAGTGTTGGCCAGGCCCAACAGGCAGTTACACATTAAATTCATAGTTATTGTGAGTGTAGAATGGGAAGGGAGGTCATGGAATCTTACTATTAGCTGAGGAGCTATTTCCATTTGATATCTTTAGATAGAGGGAGAGTCAGGCTTTTGTTGATATTTGTTTTGGTTTTTGTGATGTGCTTGACACCTTATAGACTGTCCTCACCCCATGCTAGGTCACATTTCCAGTAGTATCTGACAACACAAAATGCAGTTAATAGGAAAAAAAGGAAAAGAAAAAATCTTGAAGTTGGGTGGGAAGGGAAGGTTTGGGAGAATGGAGAGGGTGATTATGGAAGGAATTTTGAAAAAAGATTGAATGTGTTTATAATATTTACATGAAATTTCCAAAAATTAATAAGTTGTTACTAAAAATTCTTATACACACAAATACACATGTTCTACACTTATCAACTTCTTGATGTGTGTCATGTTATCTGGATTTATCTAAACAAAGGGGATATCCTGGGCATTAGCAATGGAAACTGTACTTTACCCTTTCTGAATGCTTCATAGAAAGAGTTCAAATGCAGAAGGATTTCAAAGACATAGCAAATATAAATGAGAAAGTTGCATAGGAAATACATATGAGCATAGTATTAGATATAAATGAAAAATCTCACAATGCCATTTTCTAGTCAGAATGTGGATACTGATTTAACAGGGTAACCATTTAAATTAGTTTGATATTTTAGTGTTTTGTTTTGTTTTTTTAAAGAAAACAAACAACTTATAGGAACCACAGTGTCAACTTCTAGGTAATTCAATAGCACATACAGTGAATTTAAAATAAGCCAGTTATAATTTGAATGCAGTTTGGAGAAGGAAAGTAGTTCTTGCTTGTTCAATATGGAATCATTATTGTCTTACCAAAGCAAGAATGGAGATAGATTACCTCAAAAGCTTCGCGCGTTTATTATAATCAAGCAAGCTTTGCAGTTACGGCTTACAAAATATGAAATTTTCAAATATTAAATAATAAGATCACATACAACAGTGTTTCATTGCCATTAGCTTCCAATAAATCAAATTTGCAGGAATAAAAGGATCAAGTTATTGTGTTTCAACTGAGAGGAAATATTAAAATTCATGAGTCTTGTAAAGGATGTTGTACCTAAAGCAGAACATTATATTTCTGCCTATAAAGTAATAGAAAAATCCAATAGGAATTTACCCTGAAATTATCTGAAATCAATAAAATTTAGTCATATTGAGAAATGTATACAATTAACTCAAATGATAATGATAGAAGATTAAATATAAGGGAGGTAATTTATGCATAACTGATATTCTTTACAGCCAACAAATTGAGTAAAGAGAATATGAAGGGCATTGGAACACAGTCTAAGATGAACGACATTGATAAAGGTGAACTAGATTTTTCTAGATGAAATTGGATATGAAAGCAATAGAAATTGATAAATAGAAAAGGAAGCAACAGAACTCAGAGAAGAAGCTACTGAGAAAGTTTTTATAAACT
The DNA here is from genome assembly GCF_011064425.1 of Rattus rattus. Lineage (NCBI taxonomy): Eukaryota > Metazoa > Chordata > Mammalia > Rodentia > Muridae > Rattus > Rattus rattus. The sequence goes on along the minus strand of NC_046157.1, from coordinate 39,094,290 downwards.
ATGCTCAAAAGTTTTCATAATACATTAAGCTAAAAAGTATTATGAACTTGGGAAAAATCTAATGAAAACTCCTGAAAGCTAATATAGGATATTATTTAATGTTACCTCAATAAAGGATGTCAGTGCAGGTCATTTTTCTTAATGCTATGAAGAAATTTGTGAAGACATTCAAATAGAAATATTCATTACATTCAGAGCCATTGTAGTAATCTTTTTATTATAAATGTTTTTCACTTTGAATGTCGTAGAAGTATGATGAACTCTATAGTGTCAAGAATACATCAATTAATTAAACTGCCGACATAAATTTCTCTCTGAAATTAAGCTGTCTTATACAGACAACCTAACCTGTAATGGTGGTTTGCTTTTGGATATACTATGGCATACATCCACACAGGAATTTAGTGGGGAACATTTAAGGTGCTACATCCTTTTCCCTTTAAAATATACAAAAGCAGTAACTGTCAAATAGCCTTAAAATTTTCAATTTACAAAACAGGTCCCTTTGATTAACCTAATCTTTCATTGAAATGGGTAATTTCCTGAGATTCCATGATGCTTTCTCACTTACTCTCTGCAGTATCTATGAATGTTAGAGAGGTACTGTTATTAAAAAGGTTATGTATCTATTGTCTATTGTAGGCATTCATCATAACTACTTTGAATATGCCAAGTTTGGACATGTGTGTTGTATTTATTTTCAAAATTAAATACAGCAGTAACATGGAATTAACCATTAGGTTTTAGTTTAGTTATGAGTTTTATACTTTTACCCTCTTAGACTTATATTCAAACGATGTATTAGTCAGAACTCTGAAAGGAACTGAAGTTATAGAATGAATTCTATCCATATATATATAAATATGTATATACATATGGATATATGTATATACAAATGCATACATGACAATAAGACATATATAATAGAACATAAATAGATTTATATATGTACTTTTTTTCTTTTTTTGAGTTACTTATAGGCTATGGTTCAGCTAATCCAAAAATGTCTGCCCATGAGCCGAATGCCAAACACTCCAGTAGGTATTTAGTTTATGAGGGTATGGATATCAAAGCTGACTTTCAGTATATTTGATAGAATTTAGAAGAAGTAGTTTTTAAAGCCAGTGAAGGATTGGACTTGCTAGCAAGAAGAAAACAATCAAATAAAGAACAAAGACTTAATTTTCCATATCCTTATACAGACTTTGAGCAAAAGATATTGCCTAGATTAGATCTGGATTATCAATGTGGATTAAAGTTGTATTTCCCACCTCAAAGAATCAGATTAGAAGATCTTCCCATTTCAAATTAAGCAGAAATCCCTCATAGGTGTGGCCTTCAATTGGTTTTTAGTTAATTCCAGTCATTGTGGAGTTGCCAACGAGGAGCAGCCATCACAAAGTGAAAGGTAACATCTTTGGCATGTCTTTCACTTAAACATTAGATAATGTATTAGTTTGTAGGATTGCTTAACTCAGAGGCTGACACAGAAAATAGACACCATTTCTTTTCTTTATCATTATTTCAGTGAAGTGACTTAAGAACCTGGAACTTCATATAAGATCACACCATTTCAGAAGTAATTATTAACTGTAGCCCCTTTCTCTTCTTTATATTGTCTTAATAGAATCAAATTTAAGTTTGAGTTCATTTTTTTTCCTTTGGGAGAACTTGTTATGTTCTTCCACCTGTATTAAGTTTGTCTCTAAAACTCCATTTGTATGAGTCTTATAAATGATTCAACCAAACATTGTTTATAAATTGCTTAATAAATTTTAAGAGAATAACCTCTCTGATTTAACTCAGTCTTCACAGAACAAGAAATCTTAGATTATCAATACTGGATAATCAAGCAACGTGAATTTTCTAATGAAATTTAAGGCCAAATACAAAAACTTGGCTCTTTGCTGGTATTCTGAAGAAGCACTTCTTTTATATTATTGTTCAGTACTTTAAGAGAAAGTAAAACACTTAAAGGCATGTTTGAAAATATAAGAAAACCTAGTACTGTATTTTCTTACTATTCACTAATTTTTAAAGAATTTAATTAATTTTAAATTCAGAATTCAAAACTTTAATTAAGAATTTAATTTAATTTTTTGTCAAAAAACAAAAAACAAAAAACAAAAACACAACCAAAAACCAAAACCCAGAACTCAGTCTAATCTTAAATTGCATTTGGTGATGTAAACCATCAAATAAATTGTTGAGTCAAGAATTGCTTACCAATGGTTTAACAGAAAGCAATGTACAAAGTATGAATAACATATTTAGAGAAGCCTTGATATCTTTGAGGACAGTAGAAGAAAGACAGAAGATAGTTGGAAATCTAAAATACCTAGACAAAATAATGAGGGAAATGAGCACCGGACTAAATGAAAGAAATTTCAAAACAAAACCACTTTAAAAGAGATTGTCAGATTTCCTTCCATGGCTCCAAAATATAATGTAAATCTGTAATGAGAAATGAGCTTCTGAGGAAATGATAATATCATCATGGGTTTCATTCGAGGGGTCAGTTGGGAATTGATAGAGAGTTCTTTCCTGAGTGTTTGCAACAGCCCTAGTTATAAAGAAAATCAGCACTTAAAGTGATTCATTTATGACTGTCAGTGAGAGGATGCTTCCTGCCCTTGAAATCATTTCTGTGGTTTTCATGTTCTTTAGTTTCTTAAAAAAGCAGTCATTGGAAAAATACCCTGTTCCTTCTATGATTTGATTATGAATCTTGTAGTATGATCACACAGCTACTGCTGACTACTGCTTTTGAGTGGCCAAAGCTATCATACCAGTAACTTTTCTCATATGATGCTCTGTAATATGAGGTCACAGTGTATTTACATTTTTCCTGTTCCTTTTTATTTGATCTTCTGGGCTACTTGACCCTCCCTTCTTTTCACATTGTCTATATCTACAACAAAAGTGAGAACTAGGTAGGATTTCTCCTTAGATTAACAAAACTGCAGTAATAGATAATACATGAACACGTTGAAGTTTGTCCAAGACACAATTAATTACAATAATTGATATATTTACATCTATAGCCTAGATCTTCTCATCTCTTAGCACCTTAGTGCTGTTGAGGGTGGGGTGTGGCTAACCTCATTCTAATTTGTACATTCTAGTTCCTACCATGTGATAGTTTTTATATGCTCAGTCCAGGGATTGGCACTATTAGAAGGTGGAGCCTTGTTGGAGTAGGTGTGGCCTTGTTGGAATAGTTGTGTTACTGTGGGTATGGGCTTTAAGACCCTCATCCTAGCAGGCTGAAAGCTAGTCTTCTGCTAGTAGCCTTCAGATGAAGACGTAGAACTTTCAGCTGTGCCTGCCCCATGCCTGCCTAGATGATGCCATGCTCCCACCTTGGTGATAATGGACTAAACCTCTGAACCTGTAAGTCAGCCCCAGTTAAATATTATCCTTCTTAAGAGTTGCCTTAGTCATGGTTTTTTTCACAGAATTAAAACTCTAACCAAGAACCTACACAGCTTCACATTGCTGTGTTTTGTGCCTTAAAGAAATACTAATGCTCCTTCATTGTATAGTTCAATCTCTATTCTCTAACATGCAACAGAAGATGTAGATTAATAATCTCACTTTCTCTTTCCGTCTCTAAAGTCTCTCTTCCTCTCCCTCTTTCCCTCTCCCTTGCCCTCCCCCTCTCCCTCCCTCTCTCTCTTCCTCTGCCTCTCCCTCTTTCCCTCTCCCTCTCCATCTCTCCCTTGCCCTCTCCCTCTTCCTCTCCCTCTCTTTTTCTCCCTCTCTCTCATAGCTGGGTAGGCCTGTTCGTTGTTTTCTGTGTTTAGAAGCTTGCATGGCACTTTCTGGTAGCAACTTTGTAAAATCCTCTAGGGTTTAGCTCTTTTCATGAAAATTATATAGCTATTCCACTTATTTATGGTCCTCACATGGACTTTTGTTTTATTGGTAGAGTTTTAATTATTTCAGAATATGTAGAACTCTTACATATTTATGATGTTTTCCAATTGGGACCTGTAAAGTTAGTTATATTGAGGAATCTGAAATCTTCTTTCCTGATGTAGCTATGCTATAAGAAATGTTTGCAAAATAGGGTTATTATTTAACTTTTAGTTATATTTTGGAGTCTGTTAAGTCTACTCTGGGAAATACACACACACACACACACACACACACACACACACACATATATGTGTGTGTGTGTGTGTGTGTGTGTGTGTGTGTGTGTACATATTTCCTTGTTCCTGATATAGTGATGATATCATTAGAGGTTCCTAACTCTGTGGGATGCATGTGAAGTTGGTTTGCATCTTTTAAATTCAGAAAGGAATCCTATGTACTTCCTAACACTTCTGTGAGTTCTTAGAAGAGCATACTTCTTAGAGTCCTTCTAATTCCAATTTCTGGCTAGCTTTGGATTTTATATACCTATTTGTCATTTTTTCTAGGTGCTTTTACCATAATTTATTCAGAAAAAAGGACAGTGCTCATGTTCAATCTCTCCCAGGTATCATTCAGATAATGAATTTCTAAATGTAGTAGTTTGTACTAAATATAGAGAAATGGGTCTTAGGAATTGAACATAGGTAACATATTACAATTCACTTAACGTGATCATTAGAGATGCCTATCTTGAAGTTTTTTAAATTGTTATGTCACTATTTGAAGGAATATGTACTTCTCAGACCATATTAGCTTTTTAATGGTGATTATTTTAGGAAATATTCATTTTAACATGAGTAAAGATGACTTGTATTGTATATTTAAATATCATTAATTTTTGAAGTGGAAGTTTTCGAGCTTTTTGGAGAGTCAGTTGTTTGATGTGACATTTTTCTGGAAACTGTCATATGAAAGAATGTTTTTGCTGAAGCAGATGTGTAGTGTTTTTCTGGAAGCTGCCTGGAAAAAAAGGCATGTCATATTCTTCTAGAGCCCAAGCTTCAGAGAACATGCGATGTTTGAAAAGGGTATAAATAAAAACCAACATAGAGCAGATGACACTGTGGTATCAGTTCGCCTTGCCGCTCTTTGCTGATCATCATTTGTCATGACATTGTACAGAGAAATGCACCAAAGAATTTCTTGTGGTGTTCCAAGGCTTCTTGTTGCTTCTGCAGACTCAGGTGTATTGACAGAGTCTGGTTGTTTCTTCTGGATCAAACTGCCATTGCTGATGCATGAATGGTGTTTGCAAGAGGATAGAGCTACTGCTACTCATTCTGGTGATCTAAACTTCTGATATCCTGAAAACATAGATTGGATTTGCCCCCAAAGAACTATTTCTAAACAGGTCCACACTCTCCTTTGTCCAATCAACCTTACTTTTTCACTAGCTTTGGTGGGTGGTGGGCTAGAAGGGAGGTTATAGCATTTAAGTACACTTATTAAAGTTGGTTTTAAAAAAATATAAGCCTACAGATTTTAATAGTGCAGAACTCTTGTACTATAACAAAGCAGTGAGAAACATGTTCTGTTTATAGTAGCTTTATTAGTGTTTAGAGTGGTTTTAGTAAACTTGGAAAGAGATGTCTACTCACAAGCCACTGGACTGACCACTGGAAAATACAATGACAGGTTCAGAAGGATTTGGTTTTAAAGTGTTTATTATAGGAAAAACTTTACAAGGTTCATATCTTGAGCTAAAGCCAGTTGGTTTTCCACCTAAAATAGTTTGTTCTGGTATACATACGATCATTTGCCTCCGAGAACATCAGTTATATGTCTTCCTTTGGAGCATAAGCAAGTTCCAGAAGGTTCACTTTTTCTTGGAGAACCCCATCAGGGCTGTTCTCTGACCTGCCTGTCCTCAGATGTCCAGGAACTCCCATCTCCTATTCTTAAGTTCCTGTTTTATTTGCCTTTGGTTTCTGCAGGAAGATGTTCTCCCTTTACCCATTTGCTATGATACTTACCACTTGAGGGGCTTTTTAGGGCAAGAATAGGGGAATTAAGCATTCTAGGTCACATTTAATCAATGCTAGCCAACCTGTACACGGAATGCCTCTCATGTGTAAGGTTAATTTTAGACACACACAAAACCATTTGTAGTAATTAGTGGGACATCCTTAGTTTAAGTTTCTAATTGCAAGGAAGAATCCGGTTGTCTTGTAGCTGAGACGATTGCTGTTTGTAAATTACTTGCTGCGTGAAGAGGAGAACCTACATTTGGACCCGAATACTCACATAAGAAGCTACATGTAGTAACACATGCCTGTAGTCCTAGTGATAGAGTGTCACAGACAGGGGTTTTCTGGAGCTCCCTAGCCTGGCAGTCCAAGTTGGTGTTTCTGTGTCCATTGAGAGACCCTACCCCAACACTTAAGACAGAGAGTTACTTAGGTAACTATCAGATATTCACCTCTGTTCCCCCACCCCGCCCCAATAGCACTGTCTATAAATATCAGTAAGGGATTGGTTCTCTACCATCTGTGACTATAAAAGCCTGTGGGCAATTCCCATTTTATGTAAAATTGTATGTGGTTTCCACAAAGTCTATACCCAGTTTCCCGTATATAGTAAACCACTGTTGGATGAATTATAACAACAAGCACCATGTACGTGCTCTATAAATAGCTGAGTTGTTTAGGATATAATCACAAGGATAAAACTATGCACATGATAACTACAGATGCATTTCTTCCTAAAATATCCTCAACCTCAGGTTAGTTGAATCTGCAAATGCAGAAACCAGGAGATACAGAAGAAAGATTTCACATTAAAACGAGATTTAATAACTTGTTTTCTCAAAACCAAGTATTTTGTCTGTTAGGCTGGTAGCCACAGAGTTTTCTCAATATTTATACCAAGTGGAACAGATTACAGCATGTTACCTCATCTGAAACATTCTTTTAGTTTATGGTTACATTTAAATTTTAAAAAAATGTGTACACCAGGCTGGATTTATTTATTTATTTAAAATTCATAATGTAAATCAATTCAACCATGTTTTCTAGCTCCTGGCTTTAGCCTCCACACATTTTTCATTAAAGTATTATTTGAACTGAGGATATTTGCAGCAGCCTGGAACATATTTTCCCCAGTGCTTGATTTTAAGCTCCCTATACATCTTCAAATTCTCTCAGAAAATTCTGACATGTTTGAGTATTGCTGAACAAACAATGGCTATGCCTACGTCAAGAGGAGAAGCAGCCTGGGTAGAAAATATGTCAGTTCTATTGAGAGAGCCTTTAACAGCTTAATGAAGCTGCTTCATCTGTCAATAATGATATCCTCTAACTGAAGAGCTTCTCAGGCATAACACACTGCTTGTTATGAAGTGTTTAAAGCATATCATAGCCTTATGACTCTCTACCGTCACCCAATTTCACTGCATCTTTTTATTTGGTCATATATACTTCTGCTACGTTAATGAAATATTACAGATTCACTTGTCATGCTGTGCTGAATTATGGAAGCTTCTGCTTTCTTTTCTCTGAAAATAATTTATCCGTACTATTTGCTAATGTGTTTTACTAATATTGTGTTTGTAGTGTGAAATAATATTTAATTTTTGTCCTTCGGAAGCATGTAAATGCTAAGTGATTGCTATTTTCTTCTCATTATAAAAATTCCTTTTAAAAAAAGTGTTTGTTATTTATTCATTTTCAGTATGGCTGATTTTACCTCACAGGTATATTATTTTTCTTTGTTCAATCTTCCCTTGTTTCTGTAAAAAAACTTTAGTGGGGTTTACACTTCCAGGTGGGTTCCATGATGAGCAGATGAATGAGTATCAGTAAATAAATCATTATTCCTCTGAGACGTTGAGATTTGAAATGATATGCCATTCAATGTCAGTGATAATTCTTGGTTGTTATATCACAGGATTTTTGTTTCCTTAATTTCTCAATTAGTTCTATTTCTCACTGGATGCATAGTGTTTAATGTAGTTCTTTGAACTTCATACGTGAAGTCTGTATTTACAACATTTGTACCTTTCCTACCCCACTGTTAACTCCTCATACGTTTCCCAGTCTCTCTTTGACTTATGACCTCTTCCTCTGTAATTATTGTTCTTACACACACACACACACACACACCACACACACACACAAACACATACAAACATTCATATGTATATATATACATACATTTGTATCTGTATCAACAGCCTGCAGAGTTAATTTCGTATATTCCAATATATAAGTGTTTAAGGTTGATCACCTGAGATTGGACAACCATTCAGAATGCTCAGTGTTTCTAATGCTTTGTATTTATTAACAATCATACATTAGCTCAACACAATCATCAGCTTTGAAGGTTGTGTTTGAAATCTTTATATTAAATAAGTTTCACAATACCCTTTTATTCATGGTTCCATTATTCAGTCTTTCATTTCCTGAATAAGTGGAGAAAGTTTGATGCTCAAACCGGTTTGTTTAGGGATTTTATTTCAAACTAGGTCCTCCAACATTCCCATAGCAATAGCAAATATCTTCCTTTTAGTTCTTACCCCACCCACCCCAGCCCTTTATAAGCTGTGTTTGTCTTAATTCAAAAGATCTTTCTGAGCTAATGACAGCTTAATCGTCCCAGTTTAGCCTTTGCCTTTCTTGTTGTTATTTTATTTATTTATGTTTCAAATGTTGTCGCCCTTCCTGTTTCCCTTTCACAAACCCCCTACCTCATCCTCCCTCCCTCCTGCTTCCCCACTCACCTGCCCACTCCTGACTCACTGTCCTAGCATCCCACTACTCTGGGAGCATCCCTCCATGTGTATACTCTTTGGTTGGTGGTTTAGTCCTTGGGAGTTCTGGGGGTTCTGATTGATTGGTATTGTTGTTCTTCCTATGGGGTTGTAAGCCCCTTTAAGCTTCTTCAGTCCTTGCCCTAATTCTATCATTGGGGTCCCAATTCTCAGTACAATAGTTGCCTGTAAGCATCTGCATCTGTGTTGGTCAGATTCTGGCAGAGTTCCTCAGGGGACAGCTATACCAGGCTCCTGTGAGCAAGAGCTTCTTGGCATCAGCGATAGCGTCTAGATTTGGTGTCTGCAGATGGAATGGATCTCTAGGTGGGACAGTCTCTGTTTCACTCTTTTTCCCTATATTTCCTTAAAAACCAGAAGCTAGAAACAACCCAGATGTACCTCAACAGAGGAATGGATACAGAAAATGTGGTACATTTACACAACAAAGTACTACTCAGCTATTAAAAACAATAACTTCATGAAATTCACAGGCAAATGGATGAAACTGGAAAGTATCATGCTGAGTGAGGTAACCCAGTCACAAAAGAATACACATGGTATGTACTTATTAATAACTGGATATTAGGCAAAAAGCTTTGAATACCTACAATACAATCACAGAGCATATATGAACCTCAAGAAGAAGAAGAAACAAACTGTGGAGGCTTCAGTTCTACTTAGAAGGAGGAAGAAAATAATCTCATGAGATAGAGGGAGGGAAAGAGCTGGGCGGGAGGGGGAAGGAAAAGAGGGCAGGATTAGGTGTGGGAAGAGATGGGAGAGAAGTACAGAGGCTCAGGAAATTGAATGAAGGTGTGTAGCAGTGGGGGATGGGAAATTGGGGGTAGCAACTAGAAAGTCCCAGATGCTAGGGAAGCAAGAGACTCCCAGGACACAAGAGGTAAGACATTAGCCAAAATACCCAACAAAGGGAAGATAGAACCTGTAGAGACCGCATCCAGTGGTTAGGCACAGACCCTGGTTGAGGAATGGGGCCACCCATCCATCTCAAACATATTAATCCAGAATTGCTCCTGTCTAAAGGGACAAAGAAAGAGTGGAGCAGAGGCTGAAGGAAAGGCCAACCCTTTGTCTTAATTGTACTCTTAACTCCGACGTATTTTTTTTCATGTACCCTGCTTGCTTTGTGGTCCTCACTTGGCTGTTGTTTGTTTGTTTGTTTTTACTGTTATTTCCGTTTTTGGTATTTGGCAGTACATGAATTCCACTTGAGAATTCATTTTAGAGCTATCATATGAACTGATAAATTTTCACTCACCCTTAACAGATTTGTTCTGTGTGCTTTCTTCCTTGCCTCTTTCTTGTCTCTAAGGCAGGTCGATATCTGTTTCAGTAATGTTTTTTCTTAGTATATTTTCACAATGAAAAGCCAGACATTTATATTTCATAAACACTGCTTTTATTTTTCCTTTTTATTTTATTTGACTTAATATTAAATTGTTCAAGTTGAGCACCACTTTATGAGTATTATTACTTTAGTGCTTACTGTAATTTGACCAGTAATATGACTTTAGATCCATCGCCTCATGCTATGTTACATGAAAGCAGTGGAAAATGCCCATCTCAACACTGTCAAGTTTAATTTGGTGTTTACTGAAACACCAAAGTTTTACTAAAACTAGCATACCTTTCTCTTTCTTTAACACAGCAAGTTTATCAGGGTGTACAACACACTGTTATGTGAACCAAAAACCCAAGGGCATTTTTGTTCCATGGTCCATTTCAGTTTCCAAATGGAGAACCATAAACGTAGAGTATTTAGAATGACCAAAAATGGTGCTTTGCAGTCTGTTCTTCAGTAAGCATGTTACTATTACTCTGATTGGAACTGTATCAACAGTGGCATTAGTGACAGAGCCTATCAGATTGTGCGGGATCTTACCATGCGTATAACACAATCCTATTTCCTTAAAACATTGATGGATCCACTAGATCATATTCAATCACTTTCAGTTTTAAAAACAACTTATCTGTGGTTCAAATAGCTCATGGTCAGCAAGACTCCTTTATTTGTCCATCCGTCTGTCTTTGTAGCTGGGCATATGTACCATGTGGCATCATCCCAGTGACCTCAACGATACTGCTTTCTGTGTATCTCACCTTGTTTACCTTGCTTTTTATTTAATTATTATTATGTTTGTGTGCACTTACAGTTCAAAGAAAGGGAAAGTGAAGCAGATTACATTTCCCAAGTGGAAATTAGGACATTCCAAACAAAGATAAAGTATGAAGATACTATTATTAATATAGTCTTTGCCAGAACAGAACCATCCTAAAGAATTTCCTTTGCTTCATGACATGCTGTTATTATTTAAATAGAATCCTTCAAGTGATGACTGGGTAGCACTCCAAAACTCATTTGTAAGTGAATTTGCCCTGTATCTTGGAAGACATTTTCTGTACAAATAACATCCTGAAGGATCCTTATGTTCCCTGATTAATCATGCAGTCATTTCAGGGCATCACAAACGTAAATACACCGGGGCCATTTCAGAAAACATCTATCATTTGCTCCATTATGGCTACAGAATGAGTATTTTCATAATGTTAAATCTTTCTCCAGCCATTTTCAGCAATGAGGTGCAGCTTCGTTGGTGGTGAGCTGGGGTCCACCCACAAACATGGAGAAACATTTTACTTAATACAGTTTTCTATATCCATTATAGAAGGAACTGCTCACCATAGCCACAATCCAGTTGCTCAGAATCAAAGGACAAACGGAATGTTATCCGTGAGCAAGATGGGACACCAGACTGAAGAACAAATGCTTTGTGACATTCTGCAGACTAAAAGCTAATAATTTATGCCTCACAGTCTTTCTGGGTCTTTCTGTTTTGAATGTAAATCTCCTGTTAGAGTTTATATTACTCATTTGTTTGGCATCCACTTGGGAGAACTTAAGAACTGTGTTTCATTAGAATATCAGCTTTATACCTAACTGCTTCTCTGTAAGTCTCTTATCTACCACTGTTTTCTTTTTATTTTACTTCAAGCCATTCTCAATCTCTCTCCCTCTCTCCCTCTCCCTCCCCCCTCTCCTTCCCCCCTCTTTCTCTCTCTGTAGTTTTTCACAATGGGAGTAGGAACTTACAAACTAAAAATTAACTCTGGCTTGCCAGAGGCAGCTTTGTTTTTGCAAGTAATTATTTGTAATAATTGCCACACTCCTTTCTGCAGGAATAAGGCTCCTGGGGTCACATGGTAACATCCGCACACACCATCACTGGTGCTCCTGCTGGCTCCTGTCAGATTAATGTATGCTGAGCTCCTGCTGAAAACCCACATGGGGTTTTTCCCAGGCCACCTGCAGAGGAGGAGAGGCTTTTTATTTTTCCCTTAAATTTCTAAACCTTTAATTTTCTTTTCGGCTGTAGAGGAGGAAGAGAAGAAACAGTTAGAATGTGAAGAAACCGCTAGAATGTGAAGTATTTAGTGCCACTTATTGTAATGCTATTTTTCCTGAATTTCATCATGAGGGGGAAAAAGACCAAAGTAAGTTGGAGTCTGATCTCAAAACTGTCCACGATATCTCTCTTGTATTTTTCTCTTAAACAACTTGATAGTATCTCGTTAATTCTGCTTGCCCTTTCCTTTAGTTCAAACCTTATTATGTTCTTTTCTATAATGCATTAGTCATGTGTGTCCTACAAAACTCCTGACATAGGGTACTTTATGGGAGTGGCAATTGCGCTGGATTGAATTGCAACTGCATTTAGTCATACTGGGTACCAATGGCTGGAGTGTTGGGCACCCAGTGGCCACTTTAGACTCCATTTGTCATCGGTTCACTAGCACCTGGTGGAGCTACAATGAAGATTAATCTCTCAACGGTAATGGGCCCTTTATGGACATGCAAATCATACCCAAACTATAGCACCCCTTTCACAAAGATTTTTCTCTAAATTAGATTTATATCGGCCTTTAGTTGGGAAAGTTCAGACAAAGATCTTTTAATCTTTGGCTCACCTACTGTCTCTGGACCACATCTGTGCTTCTCTCTCCTTATTTATCATAACTTGTTTTTCTCAAAATAGAGTCATCAACCTTTTGTTCCCAGAAATTTATCTCCATTCTTTTATTTCTTTTATTCAGGAAATAAGAAACTGATTTATGTGTGTAATAGTTAATTTCTTCTTTCCTTTCTTCTTTCTTTACTTCTTTCCCTCTTCCTCTTTTCCTTGCTTTCTTCCTCCCTCTCTCCCTCCTCTTTCTTTCTTTCTTTCTTTCTTTCTTTCTTTCTTTCTTTCTTTCTTTCTTTCTTTCTTTCTTTCTTTCTTTCTGAACACTAGGCACATATCCTTATTATAAGGTTGAAGGAGGCAACCCAATAGGAGGAAAAGAGTCCCAAAGGCAAGCAGAAGAATCGAGGACAGCCATTGCTCCCACTGCTATGGATCCCACAAGAACACCAAGCTACACAACCATAACATACATACAGATGACCTAGGTCAGACCCATACAGGCCCCCTGATCTCTGTGAGTCCACCTGAGTTCTAGTCAATTGACTCTGAGATGTGTTCTTCATCACTCTTGTTCTTCCAACCCTTCTTCCTGATCCTCCTCAGGACTTCCTAAGCTTTGCCTAATATTTGGTTTTGGGACTCTTCATCTGCTTCCATCAGTTGCTAGATGAAGTCCTGTCTTTCTGATGATGATTATGCAAGGCTCCTACACAGGAGACAACTTCCTAGACAGAACACCAGTAGTGCAGGCACCAAAACTAACAATTAATAAATGAGACCTCATGAAATTGAAAAACCTCTGTAAAGCAGAAGACACTCTCAGTAGAACAAAAAGCAGCTTACAGAAAGGTAAAAGATTTCCCCATCTCCACATCTGACAGAGTGGTAATATACAAAATATATAAAGAACTCAAGAAACTAGACATTACCAAACTAAACAATCCAATCAAAACTGAGGTACATATCTAAACAGAAAATTCTCAACAGAGGAGTCTCCGATGACTAAGAAACACTTAAAGAAATGTTCAACAACCTTAGTCATTATGGGAATGCAAATCAAAATGACTTTGTGATTCTACCTTACACTGGTTAGACTGGGTAAAATCAAAGCTACTTTCTTATCAGACAGACTGGCTTCATTCAAAGGGGGTCATGAAACCCAAGGTGCTGAAAAGTAATAATGCTTTCGTATATGTTGTGCCAGACAATTAAATCAATTAAAATGCTACTCGGCTATTGTTTGCTATAACAAGTTTAACTGTGGTGGTCTTTGATGGCCTGTTTCCTAATTCCCTCTTTGCAGATCATTCTCTCTGCAGTTCTGTGAATGATACAAACATCTATATGAATGAATTTTAACCTGGAAACATGAATGTTTGTGTTTGCATGATTGAAATTCTTTATCTCAATAGATAACATTTTAGGATAGCACATTATCCTCTTTTGCACTGTTGTTTTGTTTTGGTATTTCTGAATATATATGTACTATATGCATTATATATACATATAGTGATAGTGTCTATAACACATTTAGTTCAGACTTTGGATGATTTTTGTGTCCCATACAAGAAAGAACATATATATATAGAGAGAGTATGAGGTAGACACTTTGTTTAGAATGCAATGTTTAGAGAGGGAATAACTGTAGTGATTTCTAAGCATGCTTCCATATTAGTTCTCTAAGGCCACCCAAAAGTAGTCCCTTACAGATTTAGTGATGTTAAGTGATGTGGTATAAGCTGATGATGGATATTCTTAGGTTATATAATACAATCATTTGCTCACTGATGAGTCCTGAACTAGCAGCTACATTCATTATAAAATAGGATTGTTAACCTTACAGGACAAATAGGCGATTCAGTGATACTTTCATTTTATTTGAAACAATGAATAAGCTTTTTCTTAAACCTGTTATCAAGATGTAGGCAAACCTATTCTACTTAGAATCACTTGCATGTCAATTGGGAAGACTAAACTTTCTTGGTGCTTACTCATGGCATTTCGTAAGACAATGACTTTCATTTCTCATATGTATTTCTGGAAAATTGCTTTTAACATCAGCCTACCTTAACAGAAGCTTAAAAAGAATTATGTATGCGTGCATATGCATGCACATGTGTACTTGAACCTTGGCACAGGTAATATGCATAACATGTTGATGGGCTGGCTCATTGTAAATCTGGCTCATTGCAAATCCAGCTCATTATCCTTCCAGATTCTTGCTCATTTGTGTCTCTTTCCAAGTTTTTTGTTCCTGAGGTTTTGTTATCTTATTTAGATGAAATTGAGAAATTACTCCTTCCTGTAATTTACAGGCTTTGAAAACCAAGAATTCAAAGATTGCAAATGTGCCTGCTGTGTTCATTATGGTGTCCTAAGTGTCTAAAAGAGGAAACTGCATATAGTGGGCCACTGGTGATGTATAAATGAATGCCAAATGCTTCTTGAATAGTGAAACTCAGTAAGTGGAGTATTTGTTGTTGTTCTGAGCCCAGGGATCACATGAGTTAGTAGTCATTTAATCCTCTTATCTATACATGCAGTTCTGCAATTGTGAGCTCAGGTTGAAAGGACAGGTCTTGGAGTGGTTGTTTTCTGACACTAGACCAGTGATTCTCAATGTGTGGGTCACAATCCCTTTCAGGGTTGAATGATCCCTTGTTCAGGGGTCACCTAAGACCATCAGGAAACACAGATATTTATATTACAATTGATAACAGTAGCAAAATTACGCATATGAAATAACAATAAAAATGATTTTGTGACTGGGGGTAACCACAACAAAAGGAAATGTATTAAAGGGTTACAGCATTAGACAGGTTGCAAAGCAATGCTCTACGACCATCATATTTCACAGTGACCACTCTCACTAGTGGTTTTGGCATGGCTTTTTGTAACTAGTTCATGGATCTTAGCTGATTTCTAATTTGACTCTCTGCATTGTGCTGCCCTGAAGTTGAAGAGACAATGGACACAATTTTACCAGAATTTAAGATACGAATTCTTCCTCTCTAATGAGACACTCTGTCAGAAACGGAATATCCATTTAAAGACCATTTTCTGAGATGGTAATCTTCCAAGTTAGCACATTAGCTCCCATTAGTTTATGATGTTCCCACACAATCAAGTGATAATATGACCATCTCCACATTCTTTCATGCTTCTGTGAACATTTCCTTCCTCAAGGAATTATGATAACTAAAAATGGACACAGAAGGAGCAATAATCTGAAGAATATTATTGTTCTCTCTCCATCTCTGTCTCTTAATTTCTTTCTATGTCTGTTTCTGCAACTGTTTATCAACTCTAATGAAGAAAGAAAATACTTGAAACCAATGGCTTTCAGAGTCACTCACCAAAATGGCATGGCCTCCTACAGAGATTACAGTGTGATTTGTCAACATACCTCTGTGTCTTTTCTTCTGCTTGGTTTATAATAACTTTTGGCTGTTGTTCATATTGAAGACTCAGTTTTGGAAAGGACTAAGTATTCTCTGGCCTTTCCAAACCATGCTGTGAGTTAAAGTAAAAGTTTTGCTTAGCCATCAGAAGAGGAGGGAGAAAGGGAGAGAGAAAAACTTGATTTAAAAAAAAAAATCTAATATTGAGAATTTGCCTAAGTTTTGGGACCTTGCTTGTTAGAATCTGAGAAATTTAAATTTAAATGGAAAACTGTAATCTATGATGATGTACAAAAGAAGAGCAATTATCTTTACAGACACAGAATACTTAAAGAGTTAGCTGGATGGACATACTAAATGGGAAACACTGACCTTACTTGTGCTTTTCTCTGAAGATGGATAGATGGCTTTGAACTGTCCCTAGGATAAACTCAGGTTGTACATTACCTGAAAGAAGATAGTAACTCTTAGGTCTTGATGGTTTCTTGTCAGTCTCAGTTATTGAGCAAAATTGTTTTTGCCAACATGTCTACGAACCTAGGATATTTGTTAGTAATAGAAATATTTTAGGGAATATTATAAACATCGACTACCACTGGTTAAATCTTTGAAATTACAAAGAGAGCAATGCAAAAAGCAGTATTAGTATGTTGTGTTCTTTCTTTGAGGAAAGGTACATGATAAAATACATTATTTTAAAATCATTTATATTTGTGTTAATAACCAGAAAGGAGTTTTTTATGTCTGAAGAGTCATAGAACAGTGTCCCTCACAAGGTTTGTGTAGTTGAGCTACTTTGTGAACATCTCTACTGGGAAGGCCTCATGGTGGACACAAAAGCATTTTATAAGAGATAGGCACTACCTGGCTTGCCTTTGGCTCCATTCAATGTCAAGTGTCTGCAGGAATTTGTACTCAAGGGGAAAGCTATAGTGATGTTATTGCTTAATTTGAATATTATTTATTTTAACATTTGAATATTTATAGCTACAAAACTTGTTTTAAACTGGTGATATGTGTTTGTTTCTCTATCCTCAATTGCCTATCTTTTTCTTATAGCATATATACAAACATGAATAAGAAGCATTTCAGAACCTTTTTAGAATGAACTTTTAGTTTAGTGTGTTAAAATGTTCTTAAGAATTGCACTGAGTAAGAGACATGCAATTGGAAGGTGATTTGGGGCTGCAGTGCTCACTCAGTAGAGTTTGCTATGTATGTGTGAAGAACAAAGTTTGAATCCTAAGGAACATGAATGCTATCTGCTAGCTAGCAAGATGGGAGGTACAGACAGATTATCTGGGTGTTTGATGGCCTGTTAGCCTGGCATTGCCGTGGTAAACATAGACCATGTCTCCAAAAAGGTGGAAGACAAGGAACAACACCCAGAATTGTCCCTTGATGACATTGAACTATTGCAATATGTTCACAAGAATGCATTTGGGCACATATACACAATATTTTATAAACTTTATATCTTTAGTTAGGGTTACTATTGCTCTGATAAAACACCATGACCTAAAGCTGGTTGGTATTGTATGACAAGTTTTCTTGGAGCCTTTAATCCCAGCAGAGGCTGGTGGATCTCTGAATTTGAGGCCAGTCTGGTCTACATAGCTAATTCCAGAACAGTTGGGGCTACACAAAGAAACCCTGTTTCTGGTTGGAAGTAAGGGTGTTAGGGGTAGGAAACAACTGGGACAGAAACACAAACCATTCTATCTTTCAGGGAAGCTCTCTAAAAAGATGAAGAACTCATCAAAATAGCTCCAGGAAGTTCCTAAAACTGACCAGATTCCCCTACTTAGGTATCCTGCCAGAGTAAACAAAAGATGAGAGTCTGCTTAAGAGGAAAGTGCTAAACTGCAAAGATTTATAATCTGAGCTGCAAAAAAGACAGGAAAAAATGTTTCAATGATGAGTGACCCAACCAACTGCCTGGAAGAAGTAGAAATCAGTTCAATTGCTTAAAAGAGGTTGAGATCAGAGTCACTTGGATATTACACTTTCCAGCCTGTAGAATTGCTTGCAGGCTGTGCAGTATCCTCCATGTTACCCAGGTTTTGTGAGCTGTCACCCATGTTGGGATGGGCATTGGTGATGCAGCAGTCTGTGGGTCATTTCTGATCCTGTAAGTAACTCCAATAAAACTCACTGGTTCAACAACAGAAGCAGCAGCAGCAGCAACAACAACAACAACAACAACAGCAACAACAACAACAATAAAACAGCAGCAACAACAACAACAGCAACAGCAACAACAACAACAATTACAACAGCATCAACAACAACAACTTGCACTGACTGTAACTGAAATGAAAATCCCAATGAAATCATTCTTGAAAGTTGAGTATCTTGACCTTCATATGTTCAATATTTTCATACAGATTTTCGTGCCTTTAGGAGCACCGAACAAGCTTCCTCCATCCTTGATAGCTATATATTCTGCAGCCTGTCCAATGTCTTCCTTCTTACAACTTACACTGAAAGTGATTTCCCACAAAGCATTGTATGCCTGCTACAAAATGGTGCTATAGAAGACTTTACTGGTGCAATTTGCCTGCTTGATATTTTCCATTTGCTTTCCCCTAACATTCACTTTTTAAATGACCAGGACCTCAGATGCTTCCATTCCCACTTTCATTTTAGAAACATGAATTAAATGATGTCCTTTAGAGATTCAGCGTCTTTGTTAGGATTGAATAGTATTATCCTCTCAACTGAACAGTCCTCTGTACAAAGCTAAGTGAGCCTCATTGTTGGCCTAATGCTATCTAAGCTAATATCACTTTTCAAGTTATGTGAATGTGTCAGTGAGAAATATTCATTTTGCTGTTTTGAAGGGCCTATTGTTTAAACATGGCATTAGGTTATCTTTATGTTTGTTAGGTTTTACTTTGATAATTTTTCTTTATTTATTGTGAATTCCTGTAAAAAATGAGTATCATGTTAAAACAATTTAGACAACAAGGGAGATCACTCTACTGAAGCTTTAGCTATTACTGATTTGGGAGCCAGATTTATAAAGATGATCTCTATTACCTCTGAGTTAGGGGAATCTTGGACAAATTATTTGATTTCTGTGATGTGCAGAATAATGGTCTTCTGATGGTTTTGATTCCGAGAACATATGTATATGTTATTGTATATAGAAAAAGGAACTTCATAGATTTGAATATATAAAGAACATTGAGGTTACAAAATTACCTTGGATTGTATGGGTAAAAACAATATAAGGTGGTTTCTAAGGAGATGTCAAAACACAAAAGCAGTTAGGAAAAAGAAAGGTGGGACGGAAGGAAGATGGGTAGAGGATAGTGAGGAAGGCAAGGGAGGGAGAGGCTCAGAGAGTGAGGTATTAAGGGAGGAAAGGAGCAACACTGCAGTTGACTTGGCAATGGGAACAGAACCTGAGCTAAGGAATACAGAAAGCCTTGAAAAAGAGAAGCAAGTAAAACCCTGCTTAAAATGGACAGAACACAGTTCTCATGACATCTTGATTTGGGCCCAAGTAAAATCAGAATTCTGACATTTATAAATGAAAAATAATTACGTTATCCTGTTCTATCTTTGACCTTTACCACTATGTTTATATATTTCAACAGAATTAGGAAGCTAATCCAGTCTTGGTTTAGATCTTGGTTTGCTAAATATTTAAGTGGGCATGGGTCTTATTTCTTAGGATTTTGAGCAGATCAAATGAGATATATTAAACAGAGGAGTAGACAATAAAGACCTGTCACTGTTAGAAATGGAGGGTGGCCACCAGCTCAATAATTGCTAAAAACAAGAGCTATTATCAACTTATTTTATATTAGCTCACTTTTTTTGAACTTTGTGCTTTCATATAACTCCTCTCCATTTTTTTCTATTTCCAGAAAGAGAAATATTCTTGTTCTCATTTAATTAACTAATTAATCAAATGAACAAGAACATTTTTGACCATCTACCAACTAGTCAATACTACACATGCCACAATTTACTTTTGAAATCACATTTTCTTTGAGTTTCTGTAATTTTTATTGTCAAAGTTGTATGAGGTTATAGTCCTGAAAAGCTGTTATACACAGTCTAATGTGCCTATGTGCTATTCAGTATGCAGTGCGTTTTCAAAATCAAGCACATGATAAAACATAGAAATGTTTTGCTTTGTATGGTGTTAAAGCTTTATTGTACTGAGAACAGCATGACCAGATAACAATAAGGCAAAGTGGAACTAAAAGAATAAAAGATCATGTGAGAAAGTTGCATGTTGATATATTTGGATAAGTCTTTGAGGGTTAGTATGAAAATCTAAAAAGCAGACTTTTCATAAAATAGTACATATGTGAAAGTGATTGAAATGAAACCACCAAATATTTGGGGAGACAGTCTCACCCCCAACTGGCTATCCCTTGTCACCAAATGAAGATTTCAGTACTGGGATTCAGATATACATTTGAGTGGTTGGTTGCTCAAAATAGTCCCATGGGAATCCCTGAAAAACCGAGTCTGTTGCCAAGACTGTAGGTGGTTCTACACAAACTATGCAAGGCCGCATTGCTAAAGACAACACCTGCACAAACCATTGAAAGTGGAGATATTAAGCCTGCACTTATATAGAGGCTCCACCCATGTTCTAGCATCTTTGGTACAGAGTGATGATACAACATCAAAAGAGAAACATAAAAAAGCCAGCGACACACTCTTTGATCTCTAATGGTGTTCTCCCTGTAAGCTATGTCAGTGCAATGGTGACACAAAGCTTGTGGGAGTGACCAATCAATATCTTATTTTAAGAATTAAGTCTTGAGCTATAATTTGAAGGATATAAAATAATGGATTGAAAAGGTTACCAGAGTCTGGAGGACTCTAAGAGTGTTGTTGGAAATTCACGGAGCCCTCTTAGAAAGAGGAAGGAGTATGATATACATGGAGAGGTATCAGTCAACAAAGATCAGGGATCAGGGTTATCACGGAGAGAGATTCTGATATGATGCAGGTTTGTATGGAGAAAGATCAAACGGTATAGAGTGGAATTTGAAAGGACAGAAATAAGACAATATCATATAGGTTTTCATGGAAATGAATTAGCTGATATGGAGCAGGGTTTATAGAAAGTGATAGGCTGATTTGATGACGGTATCAAGGCTGGGTTCAAATATAAAAGCTTCATTGGATTGTAGCCTTGCTCAATTCCTCTTATTCCTGAATCTTCTTCGAAATATATACCATAAGAAGCTGGAACTAATGGCATGTGCCTAGAACCCCATTGCTATGGTAGGGTACAGAAATAAGTGACAGACAGATCTCCGAACATTATTGGCCACATGGTGTAGTCAAATCTGTGAGGTTCAAATTAACTGAGAACTCAAAATGTATAGTTGGGGTGAAATAAACAAAAAACATGGTTGACATCACTCGCTGGCCTCTACATGCATGCATAAATGCATATATGCATACACATACTAAACAAAGTATTTAGCAACATACACATGCATACACACACACACACACAAGCACACAGACACTCAGACAGACAGACAGACAGACAGACACAGACACACACACACAGAGAGGGGGGGTGATATGACCACACATTCTTTAGTAAGGATATTTGGGGTCACAATGATGAGGAATGGTCTATGTTTTGTTTTGTTTTGTTTTTTAATCTGAATGTCAGCTTTGGATAACAGGGTTAATAGACAGACTCCTTTCTGCCAAACAACGTGAACCCTGTCATTATGGATGCTATTCATGGAACAAAGTTTCAATGTTCCAACTTTAATATTTTTTCCTGTGGGGCAAAATGGTAATCATATATAGCAGAGCAGAACTATTTTGTATTGGCTGGGTATGAGAAAGGGACCAAAATCAGCAGTTCATCTTTAATACTGCTTCTGCCCTATCACATTAGTCTAAAAGGGGCAGCACATCAGTGAAGGACAGTGCAGGATGCATTAGTATCAGCCTCCTTGACAGTGTCTCTACTGCCTTTAGAGTAGAAGCAAAGAACAGAAGCAAATGAAATGATTCCAGAAAATTGCAGAGATGGCGAGTCAGAGCAGTCAGGAGCTCCTTCAGAAATAATTTATACCCATGTTCAAACTATGGTGACTCTCCTTCAGCATACACACAGAGAGATGAAGGCAGTGAAAATAGACCACTTTGAAAATCCAGGGTAGAAAAGACATGGGCTTTTAGATAAGGAGAGCCTCCTATCTGCATCTTCCAGATGTTCCACCAACATTTCTGATTTTAAGAATTTCTCTTTGTGCTGTAATTTGAAGGATATTAAGGTCCAATATTATCTTCAGTGCATTTAATATATAAAATGGTATAAAATGAATGTACTTCTAGCACAAGGTTATACACACAGAGTAATCACTATTTACATCTTGATCAATCATTCTGCCACAAAGCTGTTCTCTCACAGGCAACCTTGTCATGAATTTATTGGTAAAAGTTTTGGTTTTTATCTTGGCATACTCCGCCTTATATCCCTGTATATACACCCTACAGACACTACAATTTAATTTTTATACCTCTTAGTATCCTATAAATGGAGCAATGGAATGATCAGCAGTAATCTGATGTATTCTTCTATGCCTCTCTTTTCTCCTCCCTGTATTTTAACGTGATGTGTATGGGCAGGGCCATGACATTACTTGTGGTTTCTGTAATTGTTTCTGAAGTCCTTCTAATGGATGTTGCATTTTACATATTCATTATAGACTGAATGTGGGAAGAAAGTGGGTATGATTTCAGATAGCGTTTCTTAACGCAATCCTAGTTAAGATGAAAGTCCATCAGCTGCTAAAAGAATTATATTAGATTTTAGTGTTGCATAACTAATAACCACAAACATGGCAGCTTAAAACAGCACTAATTTGATATGTAGCTGTTCTGGAGGTCATGGGTAAGCCCAGCCTGTTTATCTACCCTTGGTCTCACAAGGCCAGAATGCTCTGTTAGCTGAGATAGTCTCTGATGTAGAAGCCAGGAGAAGAATTTGATTCTAAGATCAATCAAATTCTTGGTATAATTTAGCTCTTTGTACTTGAAGAACTCAAGTTCTACATCCTCACTGAAGGTGACAGAGGGTTACTCTCAGCAATAGAATGTAGTTGGTATGGGGCTAGAAAGATGGCCGAGTCCATGCAGTGTCTGCAGTGCAAGCATAAGGACCTGAGTTCAGATTCAATCACCCTGCAGGAATACATCCAAATACATTCAACCATCACAGTGAGAAGGCCAAGTGGAAAGAAGACGAATCCCTAGAGGGATTCCTTGCTGGCCACAGTGTTGAGAACCAATAGAATTGAAGTTTTCAACTTTAGTGAGTGATCCTATTTCACAATCCAAGGTGCAGAGTGATAGAGTAAGGCATCTAAGGTTGATTTCTGCTTTTCATAAGCATGTGTACACAGGTATGCACTCATACACATAAACAGACCTATACAGCTGTTCCCAGGTCTTCCAAATGACTTTCTGTTTTCAGTGTTAGTCATGACAAATGAAATCTAAGATTTGCAAATAAGCTTTTGTTTAATTTTTCTGCCACTGGGGAGAGGAGTTGCTTTTTAATTAATTATATGCAATTTTAGCTCAGCTTACTATGAGAATAAATTTGGAATTTCATGTGAATTCAAGAGAGATATAATGACTCCATTATTCAAAATACTGATGAAACCTTCAAGATAAAACCACATGCATCTTTCACCGGTGGTCTGCCCTTCTGCCTTTTTTTTTTTATATTCCCCATTCTACATCTTAATTTCCATAATACCTATTCTAGAGCTTTCATTGAAACTATTTGTATAGCTGACATTTTCTCTTATCTGTATGAAACATCTATGTTTTTTAAATCTCATTTCATAGATAAAATACCATACATAGTAAGTTACTAGTGTAAGTCTATGCACCTTGTAAAGCTAGTTAAGAAGCTTATCTGCATTGAACCAGAATGCTCTGGAGATTCTTCCTCTTAAGTGTAATGTTATATACTTAATCTTGCTGATATTAAAACCTAACTGATATTTCCTAAATGATAAATCTGAAATGATATTTCTAGTTTTATATCCATTTAAGGGTGAGTTTTCCCCTCAGAGCTGCCATTTTCTCTATAAATATCCATTAACTCTTCCTTTATGCTTCTTTATCCTGAGTTCCCAAGAGGCTAGAACTAGTATCAATGGAAAGATTGTCTAATGCAGTGCAATTCCTTGTACATGTACATAGCATGAGAGTGAAGTGCTGGCTCAGAAGTAGAACAAGAGACCAGCTTCAGCTTGCACTGGTGATAGCAAGGTACCCGTTGCTTTCTTTTGTGACTAGAGCTTGATATTCTATAACTCTAAAGAGCTTTTCAGATTTCCAGGATGATGGACTCTTTGATGCTGGTAGTCCTTCAGTACCAAGATCATTTCTTCACACACTCTATAAACTTTTTGAAGTTTACACTGCTCATTTCTTATGCTATTACCATGTTTTATTTACTCTAAGAAGACCTTTAAATAATGATTTGGAGTGGTCTGTAGATCAGGGCCTCAAATTTGGCATACAATTTGAATCACCAGGGTTCAGATGTAGACTGTTAGACCCCTGCTCTAAGAGACACTGGTGAGTCAACTTGGGTAGGGCTATGAACTATTATTTCCAGCAAGTTCTCAGATACTTTTCCTAAAATCAGAGCTCCAGGACTGATTAATGATGCCTTTACTTTGCCTCCTTATAAGACTCATGTATGAAATAAAACTGCATCTTGCTTTGGATAAATCAAATTAAAAGCACTTATATGCAAGTATTTTTAAAAGAGACTCTTAAAAGTATCATTAGAATTCTAAATGCATTTCTTATTGCTCGTTGAGTTGTTAGTGGTTGATATTTCTCATAGTTTTCATTTAGCCGGTTCTATCACTGGCAGTTGTAAAAGAAATCACACAATCTTCTCAATAGGTAAAGAAAGGGCCTTTGACAAAGTCCGACATCACTTCATGATTAAAAAATCGAAGGAACAAAAAAGAGAAGGTGCACATTTTAACATAATAAAGACCACATCACAAAGGGTAGCTGGAATATACAAAATGGAGCAAAACTGAAAACATTTTTTTTAAAAAAAAAAAAAAATTAAATCAGGAATAAGACAGGGGTTTCCAGTTTTTTTTTTTTAATTTTACTCAGTATGCACCTGTGGTGATGCATGTCAAATGTGTTTAGCTGAAAACCTTAGCTAAAGCACTAACCCAAGAGAAGGGATTGACAAAGATGAAATAATATTAAACTGATAAGACATCAAGGGTCCACAAGGAAACCTTTAGAACTGAGAAATAATTTCAGAAATGTAGCAAGATGCAAAATAAGCATAGAAAAAAAAACCTGGTACTTTTCTTTATGTTGATAATGAATATGCTGAAAAAGGAATCAAAAATATAGTCTGTGTCCACTGTAATAACCTGAAAAAATAACTAGAACTAATGAGGAAGTAAAGATAGCTACAATAAAAAATTTTAAGAAACTGACAAAAAAATCAAAGACTATAGGAGGTGGTGAGATTCCCATGGATTGGCAGAATTGGACAAATTCTGCCAACTGAATAAAAAATGGATACAAAAGGATGTACTGCCAAAATATATTGCCTACAGAATCAATGGAAAAGTTATAATATTCAATGAGATTCTTCACAGAGACAGAACAATAAGCCTAAAATTTATATGGAGGTACAAAAGAATTATGAGCAAAATCAAGATGCAGAAAGTACTATAATAAATAATTTTGAGTTTTACTACAGAGCCATAGTGCCACAGCTTGCAGGAGACTGTCACAAATCACACGCGTGTGTTCATTAGCAAGTGAATGGATAAATAAGACATAAGAGTGGTTCACACTGTACTTCTAGCCATCTATGAAGATTAATGAGATGTTGTTGGCCTGAAAATGGCGCAGGCTGGAGATCATCACATTAATTGAACAAAACCAGACTCAGAGAAGACAAATATAGCATCCTTTATGAGATTCATGCATCCTGGATTGCATTTGGTACATGAAACATGCAGCATAAGACCAAAAGGGAGATTTGGTGAAGGAAGGGAAAGTATTAGGAGAGGATGAGATATAGAGGAGAAAGGGAAGGCTGTCAAGCTTAAATATGTCTCAATTCCATGATGTACTAGAAAGATATTGCCATCATGAGACTGAGTACTATATATATACTGCCTACAAGCAAAAAAAAGAAAACAAAAAAAAAAAACAAAAAAAACCCTCCCAAAACAAAACAACAACAACAACAACAAAAATATCCCCAAACCAAAACCAACCAATCAAAATTGAAGAAGATATGATTGCCAGTTCATAAAGATTATCCTGTATAGGCAGGTATGTGGTTGCTTGAATCAATTTGTAAGCTCAGACCTGAGAATAAAGTTCAGTTTTAATTTGTAAATGAAGTTTAATTTTAATCTACTGCTGTATTAAAAATATATACCTTTCTTGGATCCTAGATTGCTATGTTCTAAAGTAATATTAGAGTCACATTCAGTGACTCAAATGTTTCTAGAATCATGTGACTTGTAAAGAAGTTAACATACCTAGGCAACATTCAGGTATGAAATCAACCGGCCCTCTTGGCACTTTTAAACTGGTTGCCTAGAGATCCATATAATCTGATTTTTCTATTTTGCTCAGGACCTTATACAGTCAAAGCTATCTGAGTCAAGTATCAAACATCATACAAGTCAAGCCATCACACTGAAACTGCCTGTGCTAGTCTGCGACATGTCCATACTAAAGTCTTGTCTGGCTTTCATTATGATTAATGCTACCCTTTGGAAGCTATGTCTTTCTCAAGTAGGCTGAGATAAATCAGCACACTATTTCCTGATAAGGTCAGAGAAGTTAGCTGACAGACAGTGGACAAATCACAAAGATCCTTGGTTTCTGGAGAAATCTGAGAAGGGATGTATGCCATCTCACTCTTTTGGAGTGGCTATTGACATTTTATTAAAATATTTGTCAACAAAGAAATTATTTCAACAATATTATAAGTAATTTTGAACCTAAGAAGTATAGTAGCAGGAACACCTAGATTATGATCTTTTCATACTCTGCTAGTACAAAGCAAAAGGCAAAGCAAAGGTTCCCTTGGGAGGCAGTGGCCGGTGGATCTCTTTGGGCTTGAGGCCACCCTTGTCTACAGAGTGAGTTCCAAGACAGCCAAGGCTGTTACACAAAGAAAATCTGTTCCAAATTTTATATATATATATATATATATATATATATATATATATATATATATATATCGGAAAGACAGAAAGAAAAGAAACATTTGGCCCTATCCCCTGCAATGTTCTCCTAGCCATAGATGCAAAAGCTGTGAAACAGATTTAACCATTTCAGACATGTTCCCCATGATCCATTCACTGGTCTCTGTGATATATGTCCAGTTGTGGTTTTCTGTGATGGTCTCGTTTGCTATAAAGAGTAGCTTCCTTGAGGAGAGGTGGTAGCTACACTTATCCGTGGATATAAGGTATTTAGAACTTAGTTAGGGATTATGCTGGTCTAGCAAAGTGGTGGCAAAGTGGTCTAACAAAGATGATTTTCTCAGGTCCATGAGCTCACTAATCCAAGGAATCTGGCTTCCAATAACAGGCATGGTTTCCCTCCTGTTGAGTGGATTTTACTTTCGGATAAACTGCTTTTGGTTGCCACCATGTGAGGAGTGACATTTCTTTCACCTTTATGCATATCTTGCAATTCCGGTAATTGTCATGGTTCATAGGTGTTACCGCTGGGTAGGATTATTTAAAACTGCTTTTTTCCCCTTGGTGTTATAAGTAGAATTTTCCAGAATCATGAATGCTAGACTGAAGGAAAGTGGCTATCAAATAGTGGGCATGGGAGAGGTTTGTGATCAGGTAACTAAGGGGAACTAGTGGGGAAAGGGAGGAAGGATGTGATGTAATTTTATTTCAAGTAAAAAACTTTTAAACTCTTAGGTGTTTTTGAAAGAATTCTGAGGAAGGGTCCTAACTTTCTTAAGAAACAGGAACAAGCAAATGAAAAGGGAGAAATTGGAGGGGGAAAAGACTGAGAATTGGTGAATTATTAAGTTGTCACTATGGATACTGATGCCTGCTTTTCTAGTATTCCCTCCTGCCACCCCCCAGAGGCATAGAGAATACATCCTCCCCATAGATTGAATGAGAGGGATTCTGGCTAAAATATTGGACAAGAATTATCCTGGAAACTTTTTCTAACATGCTGGGCTAAATTTACAAGTGCGTTATTTAAACTATCATAAACTTGAAGAGTCCTTTGTTACAAAGCAGAAAAATCTCTTAGGTGACTTTAGAGATAGAACATTGTAGGACCACAAAGCATTCTGAACTTCAGTGAAGGTCAGGGATTGGTAGTCCCTACTGTCAGGTAAAGTCATAACCGCTAGTGTCAAGGAAGTTGAAGGATCTGCTCTGGTCAGAGTTGTGCTTTCATACTTCTATTGTTTTTAAAAGCATGATATAGCTAGAATAGATCTATATTTTTCTATTTCCAAAATTCCCTAAAGTCATTAATCTTCATGTTCACTTCAATGAGTATTGATTCTTTTTAAGCACAAGCTAGAGGAAAAGTTTACACTCGATTTCATATGTTCTAAAATACAGCATATGCCCCTAAGCATAATGACCAGTCTGAAGGACATCTGCTAGACAATTGTTTTACATGATGCGGATCTCTGACTACCTTAAAGAGAATTTAAAGATCATCTACATTAGTATCTCTCAGGATATGTTATTTTTAATTAAAGAAACTCTGGAAGTTCAGAAACGATTACAGAAAATTCTTTTCAGCTTGAGTTCTTATATGTATATTCACTGCCTTAATTATTTTTCTTAATTTCTTAAATAACAGGAGAGTATAATTTGGGGTTTTGTTTCTTGTATGTTAGACAGAAAAAACACAAGACTATTGATTTTGGTTATATGTGTGCAGTGTAGATGAAACATTCATCATCTTCAATATTTACGTGCTGAAGAAAAGCATTGCCAATATAGCCCGGCATAATTGAATTATCTTGTCTGCTAGGGGAAAAGAAGGCTGGAGAGGCTGACCATATTGCTATGGTAAATAGAAGTTCCTAACATTTGAGTGTTTTCTTTCAGTTCAGAAGGCAAAGCTTTACTTGGGTTGAGATGAGAATCATATTTAATGCTGTAATACTGTTAGGACAGCAGCTGTCTGGAGAGCTGGCATGGTAAATGGACCATAAGTTTATTGTTTCACCTTAACAAGAGATAACAACTGTATATGTTTTTAGAACAGTCTTTTCTTGGACAGCCTATAGTTTTCTTTTGAGACATTTTATAAAAGTACTTCATCTTGTGGATCATGGACATTGATATCTATACACAGCTAGCTGAGTTAAGACAAAGGACAGCACGCATGCACTTACACACACGTTCTCTGTTACTCTTCTGAGCTGCTTGCACTGTCTAGTTTTATGTAGCATTTCTGCAAATACATGAAGAACAACTACAGATATTCCATTTTAATGCATGGTGGACAAGTATGTGTTACATGACTTCTAAATTTTCTTCCTTTAAATATCACCATGTCTTTTAATTGTTCTGAGACTCAATGAGCTTGCTAATAAGATTAGAATGAAAACTTTATAAACACTGGCTTCTGAGAGATCTTGTGTCTTTATTATACTGGTGGACTGTACTATCTTAAGATAGAATTACATAGCTTCTAATCTCCCTGCTTTTAATAACTTCTTATACCAAAAGGGCATCTGGATAATGGCAGTGTAGTGGCAACAGGAAAAGCTAATGATTTTAACACTTTACTCTTTAGAACCACAACCTGTGGTAGATCAGATCATGAAGGCCTGGGATTTATTATATCATAAGTGGATATTAATATATTTGATGATGGAACTGACTGGATAAGTGAAGTGGAGCTAGGAGAGCTAAAATTGGTGATGGTGGTGGTAGGGAGGAGCTGGTTAAATGCTGCCTCTGTAATATTTCATGGTAGTCTTAACTCAGCTACTGTAGCAGGTCAGAACCCAACCTAGAACCTAAAAGCAAAGCAATTAGAATGTGCACTGATAAACATGTGCACACATCCACACTTGTGTGGCAGTGTGGGAGTATAAGCCATAACACAACTTTTTTGAGTTCTTATATATGGTAAATATATACAATTTTCTACATCTCTTCCCTATATGCATACCATGAGTAATTACTTTCTTCTCAGACTTAATTTCCACTTCTGGAAAACACAATCATAACAGTCACCATACTAGTAGATGGAGCCATATTTATGTGTCTCTGTAAACTAGTTTAAGAAAAGTTTATCTTATTTCACATGGAATTCCACTGGTGCTTATTATGTTCTTGTATACAGAAAGTTAGTGATCATATTATTTTATTGAGGAAGACATAAACACTAATTATAAGATTATTAATAATAAATGCATAAATAATACTATATTTAGTATTTGAACTGAATAGAGACTTTGAAATGTTTTATAAATAAATCAGTTTATTCTTTCAACTTGTTATGATGTTCTTGTGTTGATTTTTAGTTTATGAATCAGAAATCTATAGTAGAAAGCATTAATTCCTTTCTGAACAACCCCGAGTAATAGAGACTGAATGATTATGAGTGTCTATTCTATGCCCTAATGAGGCAATGATGGGCAGTCATCTATCCTTGCTAAAGTTGTCTATAGATGATAAGTGCAGCTGACATAGTGTGATGACCAGATGTGATACCTGAGACCCACGGTAGCAGTCCTACAACACACTAAGTGCAAGAACTCATTATATACCATGTTAAGACAAAGAAGAGTCTAATACATTTCAAAACTGATTTTGCTTGAGATAATAATTTAAAACATGCAGAGCAGTAACATTCCTGTCACTCTAGGAGCCTAAATTGGGCTTTACAGTTGGAACCAGAGCAACTAGAGGACCTCAGGAACTATTCTAAAACCACACAGTGAAGCTGGTCGTTCCTTCGTTACGATCCAGAAGTGCCAAACAGCCATACTGGACACTTTCTTGCAACCAATGTGCCTGTGCACTTATTGAGGCCCGCAATATCCACATCATTTCACATTATTGGTCCTGCATACAAATCTGTGGATATGCAGTAAGAGATGTTTACATGTGGAATGGATGTAGGTTACTGAAATTTCTTTCATGGAACTCAAGAGTACCATGTAGAGACCATTAAGAACATATGCACATTCACAGGAAGCTTCACGTCTAACTCCATTCTCTACCTGCTTTTTAAGGTAGCTCTGGTCATGAAGGGACCTGAGATCTAAATGGGATTCATCAAGTACAGCGACACTGCCTAGGCAGAGTGTGAGGAAGGGAGACACTCTGGGGGTCACTGTGCATAACATTTATGTGAAAAAGTTTTACAAGAACTTCAGAGGCTAGACTACACAAACATCTATCTGCTAGGTGGCAGAGGTAGGCAGTCAGTTCTACATGGATGGTGGCGGTAGGTTCATTTCACTGCCGGTGAAGGAGAAAGTTGCTGACTTCCTGGTGACCTAGGTGAAGAATATTGGTTCATAGGGCAGCAAAAAGGATGAGAACCGTACAGGAGATGCTTGGACCCCTCTTCTGTGTCTAATAAAGACATCCGTATACAAAGTCCCGAGTAGAACAGGATATAGACGCAGGGTTTGAAAGCCTTTCTTCTTCAAGGTGAACTATATGCATGAGGTTAGGAAGGTCCTGGAAGAAAAAGGTACGAACCACAAGATCATCTGTACAGTTGAGAACCGTAAAGAAGTCTACAGGTTTGACGAGATTTTGGAGGGCAGCAACAGTATCATGGTTGTGGTTCCCAGTGGCGACCTAATTGTTGATAGTTCTAAGGAGTTGTCTTTCTAGTTCAGAAGATGATGCTTAGACAACACAACCTTTCTGACAAGATTAAAGCTGACTATCCTCTGATGGCTGTTTGCGTGGAGCACCTGACTGCCAGTAAGGCAGAAGCTTCCGTCTAACCACTTGCAATTATTGGAGAACTCTGTCACCTGGTGCCCATTACGAAAGAACTCAGAGGGGCCTCTATCCCTGGTGCTATGGAAACCACCTTCAAGTGTTGCACTGGAGCCATTATCATGCTCATCACGTTTGGCAGAATTGTCCACCAGGTGACCAGATACCGCCCTCATATTCTCATTACTGTGACACATAATCCCCCAGACAGCAGGACAGGCCCATCTGTATCTTGGTATTGTTTACGTCTGTATAAGAATGAGGTCCAGGAAGACTGGGTTGAGGATTTAGACCTCTGCTGAACTTGGCCATGAACGCTGGCAAGGCCTGAGATGTCTTGAAGAGGAGAGAGGCGCTCATTGTGCCGATGAGCTGGCACCTGCCTTTGGCTTCTTTAACACCTGCTCGATACACCTGAGCAGTCATGAACATCTAGACCACCTTCCCATCCACTAGGCCAGTAACGTATGTTATACTCACCCTCTTCCACAGTGTGGCGCTGGTGGGCTGGGACGGCAGGAAAAATTAATGCCATGGATAAGAGCTCAGTGGTCCTCTGTGTGGCCCTACCAAAACTAGGGGTTGAAAGAGGATGCCGGATGAGAAACCTCCTGAGTTTATCACAAGAGGACAGTAACAACTCTATGTATTTTGGTTTTGTGGTTCCTGTAGAAAATGTTGCTGGCAGAACTCTGCCTTTGCCTGGAGTCAGGCTAGGACAGCAAGCGTCAGAGTTGAAGGAGCAGGGCCTTGGTCTCAGTGAATATTCTCTTTGGTTTTGGTGCTGACACACATACACTCTACACACATTCCATCACTCTACTGTTATAGCCATCTGTAGGCCTGTTATCATAGCGCTCATTCTTTGTTAGCATACAGCCGCTAACACAAAAACAAAAGCAAAACAAACAAACAAACAAACAAACAAAAAGGAATGTAAAGATTACATTGTTGGTATTAAACACTGAAGAAAACATCTCCCTTTAAAGGAAGAGTGTGCCAATAAAATATTTACTTTACCTAGTAAATCATAGAAAAAACAGAAAACAAAGGACAACATCTCTATAAAGAAGAAAATGTATGAAATTTAAGAAAAATTCTGAAACTTCTTATACTAGGACTATGGACTTAAAATCAAGTAACTTCCCTTTCATGTTTCTACCCTGTCCTATCACAACCAGAGCTCCAATACCATGTCAGGATGCTCTTTAGTCACTCACTTTCTACTGTTAACCCCTATAAAAAGTAATTCACTCTAGACTGATTGCTATTTGATTCCCCTCAAGATAATAGCAAAATGTTTGTATATTGAGATTCATCAGCTCTGATGATGTAACAACAAGGGGAGATTCCAAGTCATAACATGTGGCTTTCTCCCACAAATGTCACTTACACTTCTAAAAGGAAGCCAAGGTTTCAGTTCTTCTCAGATTACCTGATTTCAGCCATGAGCCCTCACTACCACCCCCATGGAGAATAGGACATTAATTTACCCAAAAGAACTTAGGTTTATGAAAGACAACCATAGAACAATATACAGAAGGAAGACAGAAGATATTCACAAGTCAGAATAAAGCTTGAGACATAAATGTTTAGAAATTTAAGGAAATTTCTGGGAACAGATTAGTTCAGAAAAGAAAAGAAAAGTCGTGTAATGACTAAGTCTAGCTATGACATAATATAACGGGAGTCAATTGCATTGCTGTTGTAAACACACTCTGGGGAAAAGAGCAATTCGGCTGTATATAGTGAACTTAATTTTCTTTTTACAGAGAATTCTAATTGATAGATAAATCCCTACAAAAACTGCAAGACTGTAGAATTCATACGAGAACATGTGGTGAAGTATTAATATACAAGCTCACATACCAAGAGAATGCAGCATTAATACAACACCACGTTAGGAAAAACAATAATACCAGAATCACAAAGATTGAATGAACTGAATACAGGCAAAAAATCATGTAGTATGATCGTAAGTTTATCATCATACTTGAGAGATACAAGGGAAGGATCTACATTGCGTACATTAAAATATATATTTTTGGAAACGGGGGAGATCATTTTAAAGCATTTGACTCTTGGTGGTAATATTCTGTTGTTGAAGACAACACATACTTGAGTCACACAGCACATAGAAATCATGCCGGGGCGCACTTGGATGCTTTCTCTCTTCCTGGTAGTTTTCCTAGTGCGTGAAGACGAACCTTACTTGAGGAGAAAGGTAACCATGAGGCTTACTTATCTGCAAGCCCTGCACACTATAAGAACAACTAACTGGGTAAAACATAACCACTGGTAAAATAATTTAATGAATGTCACGGTAGTAACTAACCACTTTCTGTGTAGACTTAAGGGCTGCCCTGTAAGCTGAAATCCATACCTTAGATTGATACTGGGTAAGAACCTGTGACTAGGCGGGCCATAAGCCCTAGGGGAGAAACTATGTCATTACACTGCACAGTGGACATATTACTAACCAAATCCTAACGACTTACTATTAAACCCTTGTCAGAGAACTTTCTTTGTGCAGCATATTATGACAACAAAATGAGGTTAAGAGACGACAGAATTTGTAGTCTACGTTGCACATCTATATTGTGCTTCCTTCTCCTAAGGCTCAAGGATAATTGCAGAAAGTGGATGGAAAGACTATGGATACCTACAAAGAAAGGCGGTTTTTTCATTTTATTTTATTTATTTTTTATTGGATTTTTTTATATTTCTTAAAAACCCACACAGAATGAATACACATTGAAAAAAATGAGTAAGAACAACGAAGCCAAGAGTATTCCTAAAAATGTAAAGTATAAAAGACATTTAAAATTTGTTATACAAAATAGGCACAGGATGAATGCTCAAAGTAATAGATTCTATAAAAATTAAATCTAATAAAACAAAGTTTGAAAATATCAAATACTGAACACAAGAATCTAATAAACTAGATATCGGTTACTGCATATGAAAACTAGTATCACAAAACTTTCAATATAAGACAGCAAAAAAGAAATTATTGGTGCATTTGAAATGATTTAAACACTGATTGATTTTTAAAGCAGTCTTTCCGTTTATTTTATTTTTAAAAAAATTTATAGGATTTTTATTTACATTTTAAAAGTTATTCCCCTTCCTGGTTTCCTGGACATAAGGCCCCTATCACATCCCCCTCCCCTTCTTCTGTAAGGTTGTTCCCCTCCTCATCCACCCCTCCCTTCAAACCCCCCTCCCTGCCCACATTCCCTTACATTGCTGGTTCAACCTTGGCAGGACCAAGGGCTTCGCCTTCCACTGGTGCGCTTACTAGGATATTCATTGCTACCTATGAGGTTGGAGCCACGAGTCAGTCCATGTATAGTCTTTGGGTAGTGGTTTAGTCCCTGGAAGCTCTGGTTGGTTGGCATTGTTGTTCATATGGGGTCTCAAGCCCCTTCAGTTCTTTCAGTCCTTTCTCTTATTCCTCCAATGTGGGTCCCGTTCTATATCTATATCCGGTTCCTGTCAGCATGCCCTTTGTAGCTTCATCAATCATATCTAGTCTTGGTGACTGTATGTATATGGCACATGTGGGACAGGCTCTGAATGGCCATTCCTTCAGTCATTGCTCCAAACTCTGCTTGCATATCCCCTCCTACTAATATTTTTGCTCCCCCTTTTAAGAAGGAGTGTACTTTGGTCATATTTCTTGAAGTTCATATGGTTGGTTGATTGTATCTTGGGTAATTCCAGCTTTGGGGCTAATATCCACTTATCAGTGAGTGCATACCATGTGTCTTTTTTTTTTTTTTTGTCATTGGGTTACCTCATTCAGGATGATGCTTTCTAGTTCAATCCGTTTGCCTATGAATTTCATGAAGTCACTGTTTTTCATTTTTCATAGCTGAGTAGTATTCCATTGTGTAGATATACCACATTTTCTGTATCCATTCCTCTGTTGAAGGGCATTTGGGTTCTTTCCAGCTTCTGACTATTATAAATAACACTGCTATGAACATAGTGGAGCATGTGTCTTGGTTTTATGTTGGACCATCTTTTGGGTATATGCTCAGGAGAGATATAGCTGGGTCCTCAGGTAATGCAATGTCCAATTTTCTGAGGTACCTCCCGAATTATTACCAGAGTGGTTATACCAGTTTGCAATCCTATCAACAATGGAGGACTGTTCCTCTTTCTACACATCCTTGCTATCAGCTGTTGTCACCTAAGTTTTTGATCTTAGGCATTCTGACTGGTGTGAGGTGGAATCTCAGGGTTGTTTTGATTTGCATTTCCCTGATGACTAAGGATGTTGAGCATTTCTCTAGGTACTTCTCAAACATTGGATATTCCTCAGCTGAGAATTCTTTGTTGAACTGAGTACCCCATTTTTAATAGGTTTATTTGGCTCTCTGGCGTCTAACTTCTTGAGTTCTTTGTATATTTTGGATATTACCCCTCTATCAGTTGTTTTATTGGCAAAGATCTTTTCCTAATCTGTTAGTTGCCATTTTGTCCTAATGACAGTGTCCTTTGCCTTACAGAAGATCCCATTTGTAAA
Organism: Rattus rattus; assembly: GCF_011064425.1. Taxonomy (NCBI): domain Eukaryota; kingdom Metazoa; phylum Chordata; class Mammalia; order Rodentia; family Muridae; genus Rattus; species Rattus rattus. The sequence continues at coordinate 39,057,694 of NC_046157.1, read as the reverse complement.
TTCTTGATCTTAGAGCATAAGACATTGGTGTTTGTTCAGGAAATTTTCCCTGGTGCCCATGTGATCGAGACTCTTCCCCACTTTTTTTTTCTATTAGTTTGAGTGTGTCTCGTTTGATGTGGAGGTCCTTGATCCACTTGGACTTAAGCTTTGTACAGGGCAATAAAATAGATCGATCTGCATTCTTCTACATGCTGACCTCCAGTTGAACCAGCACCATTTGTTGAAAATGCTATCTTTTTTCCATTGGATGGTTTGTCAAAAATCAAGTGACCACAGGTAAGTGAGTTCATTTCTGGGTCTTCAATTCTATTCCACTGGTCTATCTGCCTGTCTCTGTACAAATACCATACAGTTTTTATCACTATTGCTCTGTAATACTGCTTGAGGTTAGAGATGGTGATTCTCCCAGAAGTTCTTTTATTGTTGAGTATAGTTTTGACTATCCTGGGTTTTTTGTTATTCCAAATGAATTTGCAAATTGTTCTTTCTACTCTATAAAGAATTGAGTTGGAATTTTGATGGGCATTGCATTGAATCTGTGGATCGCTTTTGGCAAAATGGCCATTTTTACTATATTAATGCTGCAAATTCATGAGCATGGGAGATCTTCCCATCTTCTGAGATCTTCTCCAATTTCTTTCTTCAGAGACTTGAAGTTCTTGTCATACAGATCTTTTACTTCCTTCATTAAAGTCACACTGAGGTATTTATATTATTTGTGACTATTGTAAAGGGTGTCATTTCACTAATTTCTTTCTCAGCCTGTTTATCATTTGAGTAGCAGAAGGCTACTGATTTGTTTGAGTTAATTTTATACCCAGCCACTTTGCTGAAGTTGTTTATCAGGCTTAGTAGTTCTCTGGTGGAACTTTTGGGGTCACTTAAGTATACTGTCATATCATCTGCAAATAGTGATATTTTGACTTATTCCTAAGAAAGATTGCTTTAAATGCAGAGCAGGGCAGTTGTATACATGAATTATCAGCAGTCTAGACAGCATGCAGAATATACCTTTGCAAACAAAATCAAGATATCAGTATGGACATGCACATGGAGTTCTACTGGTAAGCAAAGAAGCAATTAACTTTTGACAGCTGCTAGAAAAGGGAAAGGAAGTTTTCTTTAAAAGTATGTCTCTTGGTAGGTTCATCACACTCTAGTGCAAAGCTACACATCAAATAGTTCATAGGAATCACCAGGGATTCTGTTGGGTTTTATAAAAGAATTTAATACGATCAGAGTACATGTACATCAATTTGAAATGGACTAATAAAATTGAGAAAATTTAAGCAATTGACCACTATTCAAATATATTACATAACTAGAATGAGCATATACATTTTATTTTATTTGTATTTCAGAACAAACCCCCTTTCATATCATATTTATGAAGCATAAGTGAATGGCATCAGACTGCAGGGTCAATTTTGAAGGGGACTAGAAACCAGAAAAGGAATTCTGTGATGTATGCAAGTTTTTTATTAATATTCTCATAACTAGTAGTTCTTATGAGTCTTCTGATATCACAGACATTTTAAATCTTCAAAGATATGAAAATAATATTGGCCTAGTTAATTCTTTTATTACTTGTATAACCTTAAGTGCCACGACTTATGATTGATTGCTAATATAACATGCTATAGTATAGCATGTTTCTGGTGACATAACTAACCTAAGACACACCGACTTGATAGAGGCTTCTCAAAGATCAATTCTTAGGCAGGTTTGAAATTTAACTATGCTGTCACTGGAAACAGCTGTTTCATTTTAAAACATAGTTAATTTAATTTAATTGTTTTCTAGTTCAAGGAATTTTTTGTTTTAATTATGGTTTGGACATTCTTAGCAAGTAATATAAGTTTCATAAGTGAATCTTTTATGAGCTAATTATGACATTAATTTATTAAAAATATGAAGCTTTAGGAATGCGAATGGGGTGGGGCCATAGCTGAGGGGGCTCAATACAGGGAGGAAAGCAAAGTTTTTCTCCATAATCTGCTTAGTCTCTTGGGATGGCCACAGAGTGAAGAAAGGCCAAAACATTAACTCTGTAACAGAGCCCTGGATTTCACTGGGCAATTGAATTCAGAGAAGAGAGATAGATGATGATCCTCAGTTAACCTACCTGCTTCCCTGGTGCGAGTGGCCTCCCGGGTCTCAGAAAGTACCTCTTGGAGTTAGGAGCTGAGATAAAAAGATTGGTCAGGAGAAGACAATCTATGTTATCTACAGGAGATGGGGTGTATGTTTGTGAGTTTGGGTCTGCTACACAGCTAAGGGTTTGGAGGAAAGGAGAGGAAAACATCTGCCGCTAGCCTACCTGCTTCCTGGCTAGACTGGTCCAGAGATTCCCAGGGATTTGGATTATTTTTAAAAGGAAGAATTACTTTTATTTCTTTTATGAAGACACATTTATTTGTGATATAGAGAATGTTAGCAATTTTTCTTACTGACTTGAAAGCTTATTCGTTGGGGATTTCCTTATGTCTTGGGAATGTTTTTGTTTTCTTTAAAACCAAGGTGTATGTGTGATTTCTCTTCCTTTTGGTAGATCCATTTGTGAATGGAGTGTATGTGTGGGTGGGAGGGCATTCACGTATGATACACTGGTTGTCAGAAGGCAATCTTGGGTCATGCTAATCAACTGTACCCTAAGTAGCTGATTTGCTTGGAACTTTAACCATATAGGCCTCGTTAGCTTCCCTGCAGTCTCCCCAGCATCTGTTTATCTTTTCTGCCCTTCACTTACTCAGTGGGATTACAGTTGCCTCGATGCCCAGCTTTTTAATATAGTTCATGAGTATCAGAACTTGGGTCCTCACGCTTATAAGACAGGTGTTTTATTGACCGAGACTTCGGCTCTTTGTTTTCTGTGTTGAGACGAGGTGATGCTGTCTAAGCCAGGCTGGGAATTTGTGATTCCCTTGCCTCAGCCTTAGAAATGATAGGAATGGAGGTGTATGCCAATGCAGAGCTAAGAAGTACTTTTAAAATAACTGTAAAAGAGTCAAAATCGAATATTAAACAATCCAACATTAATTTTTTCTAATATGTGGTATGATCTATCTTTGAATTTTTTTATGATATAATTTATACAAACCAATTAAAACTGATTTAACTTTAGAGTGAATGTAATGAATAACTGCACATTGACTTCATGGAACTGTCTGCAACAATGAAATATTATCCATCAAAAGAAATGAAGTATCAAGTGTAAGATAAGACAAAATAAATGTAATGTTAGTATCAATTTTGCCTAAATTTTAAGATCATTAATGTCCTCTAATGATGCTTCTTATAAACAGCTAGCAATCTGATGACTGTAATTGGTCCATCTTCAGCATGAGACTCTCGGATGTCGATAAAGCATGTGCTTCAGTTTACTGGGTAGAAATAATAAGTAACTGAATAAACGTTAAGTGAACAGAGGAAACAATGGTGGTACATTTAAGATTACCTTTAGGGAGGTAAAGCATCACTAGATTTACACATGCACACTGAACACAAACTGAAGAATTGGGCTGCAGTGACATTTGGGAAAAGCCCAAATTAGAAATTCAGCTATTAACGTAGTATGAAATTCAGGGTCTTGCTAAAAAATTAGATTGTCTAAAAGGAAGTAATGAGATAAAGGAGAAGTACACAGAGAATCTTGCAAACTTTTGCTGAACATTTGTAGTCACTGCCAGAAACAAGCTGTCTAGGGTGAGGGTGAGGGTCAGGAAGGGTTATAGCTAATTTTAACAAAATACTGCCAGTAGAAATACTGATGACATACCTGAGGGTGCTTTATTTTTGACCAGATTACAAAGATCATGGCACTGAATAAAACTGACTCTGCTGTAGTTTTTTGACAAAAATACTAAATTTAGAAGAGTTATCTCATCATTTCTGTAATAGAGAAAAGAATAACAAGTTGCTTTAGTTCGTTCCTTGAGATATGATATAATGTAAAGACTCTGTTGGTAAAATGCGTGTGATCTGAATTTGTCTTTTAAGTAATGAGTGATGACAGCTCTTCACTGTCAATCTTCTACTTAGGAATGTAAAACCCAAACTAGTTTTAAAGATTACTAGAGTTAACTTTTTCTTGGGTCATGAACTTAGAGTTACATTTTCTCTGTGACACAGAACACAATAATTTTTAATTTATAGCTTTATGTTTATCCAAGTGTTGAAGAAATTTTAAACTTATTCAATAAAGGGTAAAGAGAAGTAAAGACAAAATAGAGATAAGAGAAGAAATTACTGGCTAGAATGAATTTCATGTGACTCTGTTAATTTCAAGATCAAAAAAAGAATGATCAGAATTTTGTTCACTGGATAAAAAAGCATTTGACATTATTCCATGCTTTACTATCACATTGTCTCAATATGTAGACCTAATGGAGGCACGACCTCTAGAAAAGATCATTATGGTGAATTAGCTACCTAAATCCAATGTTTGTGTTTGTATGTGTGTGAGTTGGGTGGTTTTGAATGTGTGATGATTTCCACAATGAAAGTTCTATTGAAATACTGTTGTAAAATAAGTCAGGACAAAATTCCCCCGTCTCTGATCACCAGTTAATTTAATGGTTAAAATTTATACAATAACTTAATGTATTCTCTGTTGATAAAGCAAAGTAACTAAGGCTGGAGACTTTTTGTTAATGGTCTATTTATCACTCAAGTTTAGTGACTAAAAAGTCCAAAAAGCACAGTAATAGTTCCTGTAAGGAAGGTCTAGCAGACACCATTAGGGCAGGAGCATAGAGCTGAGGTCACACAGCAAGACCAGGTGCCAGAGAACAGACAAGGGTTGGATTAATTCTCCTATAGAGCAGCGTTGACATTTAAATCAAATAGCAGCTCATACGAGTACATCAACTCATTTGAAGATAGCTTTTCTATAGTTCAATTACCTTGGAAAGATTTCTGGTTTACAGTCACATATGACTACATGAATTCTCATAACGGGATATAGGAATTCTTATGAGTGATGAATAATTGTTTGTAAAACATCTTGTGTATTTTTGCACCATCCCCCAATATGACATTTTCATAAGCTGCAGCTCTCAGTAAGCATACTTGTTATGCACATGATGTCTTCACACCTGGAGTATCTTATATAGTTATACCTTTTAATCACATTGTTATTATTATTATTATTATTATTATTATTCAACTTAGTGCTTACATGATTTACTGTTGATGTCAAGAATGTTAGAAATGAGGACACTTGCATATTGTGTCACTCATAGTACTTTTTTGGGTTTTATGTTGTTCAATAACTTGCATATTATTCCCATAGAACTATCCCTAATGGTATGAAGGTCATGTTTGAAAAGTCATCTGTCCCAAGAAGTAGATTTGTGTGAGAAAATCCACACATGAATTGTTTATACTTCAGTATCTGCAGAAGGGTCCTGTTTACATTTCCTAGTGTTCATGTTGGAATAAACCAAGTTCATCAGACCAGTTTCTTCGTAAATAGCTCTGAGATATGTCTATACATATCATCAATGCCATGCTGTTCTTATTGTATAAGGTTAAATGTACACTTGCTCCCTTGGAGATGCAGTGATGTTAATTCACATCATAACATGGCATTGGAGTGGAATGGCCAAGATGGAGGGCACTGACAATTGCTCTTCCATTGCATGGCCATCTCTTCTGCTGAGGCTATTGCAGACCCCTAAGTAAGGGAGCTTTGTTATTAGAGACAGAAACAAGCTTTTTCATTTATCCTGAGAATATTTTGCTCTTTATGTTTCAATTTCTGAGAATGACTAGAATTCATCCAAGTGCTCCATTCCACCTTCAGAGTCCTAGTCCATTCCTTTCCATTCTCTGAGACCTTGCAAGGGAGCTAAATCATTTGATATTATGAGTTAGCTATCCATGAGTAAAATGTTTGCTTCTGGTTTTTAATTTTGGCATTCAATAACCGAATCTGTGAGAGACATAGAGTAAGATGTGCATGAGTCCTTTCTTTGTTCTCCATCATTATTGGATAAAGGTTTAAAAAACTTGACCTTAACATTAATTTTTTTCCTTAAAACTGCAGTGCCCCTGGAACAGCCAGCCTGCTCCATGTTACTTGTATTATTGAATCTTATTATGACAAGTTTGTCACAGCAGTCAGCTTACCTGCCAAAGGTTGCCTTGAATGAGCATTTCATCCCAGGGAGTCACAGGATAATAATTTATGTCACTATGCTGGCACTTGTCTGTGTTCAAACGCCAACCTATTGCCTACTGATGGCATCCCGTCTTGCAGCTTTCAAGGCCAACAGAGTTTGATTTACCAATATCCAATTTTTATACATGAAAGTCAGTTCTTACATTTCTAATTGTCTTAATGCTCTAGAAACAGTTTTCATCCAGAGATATTAATTATGAAATAATTTTAAAATGTTGAAGTGAGGAAATTAAAAGCAATTCTCTAAGACTTAGAATCAAATATCTAATCACTGTAAACTATGCCTCTAAGTCAAATCTTTCTAGGTACACTTTCTATTGCTTCCTTCCAAATTTTGTCTTATTTGTTGTTATAGTAATTCCATTTTAGGATTTGGTATCTGTCTTTAGACATATTCATGTCTTTTCAATTTGTTGCTAACCCCAGTAGTAGAAACATGATTCCTGCTATATTGCTGCCTTTAGTAACTGCATCATGAACATATTGAATATATTGAATGGTCAAATTGAAATGCTATTTAATATATGGAATATTTTAAGTTAGGAAATATGTTAAGTTTTAAAGAAGTGAATCAATAAAGCATAATTACATAAAGACTTAAGTAGTCTTAAGTAATATACTAACTTCTGCTTTTTAGTTTCAGCATCCAACAACTGAATCTATGAATCTGCAAGATTTGTAGTGCTGGAGATGTAGTTAAACAGTGATTGCCTAGTATGCATGAGACACAGTGTTTGACCCCAAGAACATCACACATAACCTTCGTGTGATGATTGTATGCCACTAATCTTGGCATTCTGGGGGTAGAGGCATGAACATAAGTTCAAAGTCATTCTCCACTATATAGCAGGCTTGAAGCTATTCCAGGATAATAATAATAATAATAATTTGTCTCATAAAAACCAAAGTGATTCAAAGAAAATAAAGTCAAGAAATCAAGTGCCAGTGTATATAAATATTATGCATTCATTCCCTAATATCAACTACATGACACAGAAATTAATACAGAACTAAAACGCTATAAAAAAATAATGGTATGGTTGCCATGCTCCTGACCTGAGCAAGAGCGATTCTGATTTCTTACTATTGCATGATGCCAATTGTTGTTCCTTTAGATATTTTCTTAAATAGGTTGAGAGAGTATCCCGCTATTTCTCATTTATTGTTGCCATAAATTGGTGTTGGGCTTTGCCAAATATGTTTTCGGCAACTAATGTTAGAATCATGTGATACTTTTTCCTTTAGCCTGTTCCTACTGACTTGATAAGTTCCACTCACTATCATTGAATGGCCTTGCCTACATAGACACACTCCATTTGTTAATGGTGAATAATTTTTCGTGTTGATTGTTGGGTTCAATTGTGTTGAAGCTTTTAATATCTGTATTCACAAAAGATATGGCTGTCTAGTTTTCCTTTTATGTTACATCTTTTGTCAGATTTGCATCTTTGGGTGATGTTTGGTGGCAGCAAAGAATGAGTTCAGAGATAATCTGTGTGCTAATATTTTCTCAAAAAACTTGTAGATAATTTTTATTGTGGTATCCATCAACTTGATAGAACATCAACTTTATCAGAAAGCTCTTCTAATTTAGAAAGTTGTCCATTAACGATTCATATATATATATATATACATATATATATATATGCCTTGAATATTTTCAGAAATGAAGTTTTATTGCACAATGAACCTGAATACAATAAGAAATACTTTTCAACAAATTAAGTGAGTTGGAGATCAAAATTAACCATTTTGATAAAACCTGGTATTAATATATAATCTATATTCATAATATCATGCAAAACTACACCAAAATGAATTATATACAAGGACACTTATCAACTATTAAGGACTAAAATTATTTTAGTTTTGCTACTGCGAAATACTCTGGTAAAACTAAATTCAATGGCAAAAGAGCTAGAATACCTATGGATGTTTTTAAGTCAATAACATAGTTTTAAATTACTTGTTGAATTGACAGGAAAGCAAAGGAACAGAAATTCAGTGATGATTATAAAATATTTAAACAACAAATAAAAGAGCATAATTTGAGGATGCAGCGGAGAATAGAGAATGTTTAGAGTGCCTCCCTATACTCTGTTAAAACTTTACTCATGTAATGCTAACTCTAGATTATCATATGGATTTGGAAAAGTGTCTGGGAGATTAATGAAAATGGCAGCTCAAGACTTTGTATTGAGAAGTGAGCCATCCCATATAAGCCACCAAACCCAGTCACTATTGCTGATGCCAAGAAGCGCTTGCTGACAGGAGCCAGATATGGGTGTTCCCTGAGAGGCGCTGCCTGAGCCTAATACATAGGAGCAAGCTTGCAGGTAATCATTGCACTGAGCAAGGGGATCCCAGTAGAGGACTTAAAGACTGAAGGAGCTAAAGAGTTTTGCAACACCATAGGAAGGACAACAACATCAACCAACCAGACCCCACCAGAGCTCCCAGGGACTAAACTACCAACCAATGGGTACACATGGAGGATCCATGGCTCCAGGCACATATGTAGCAGAGGATGGCATTGTCCAGCATCAATAGGAGGAAAAGCCCTTGGTCCTGTGAAGGGTCGTTTCCCCAATGTAGGGGAATACCAGGGTGTTGAGGTTGGAGTGGGTGGGTAGAAGTGGGAGCATCCTCACAGAAGCAGGGGGAGCAGGGAGGGGATATGGGAGAGGGAGGAAAGGGGATAACATTTGAAATGAAAATACCTAAAATATCCAAGAAAAATAAAATTAAAAGAGAGAGAGAGAGACAGAGAGAGAGAGAGAGAGAGACAGACAGAGAGAGAGAGAGAGAGAGAGAGAGAGAGAGAGAGAGAGAGAGAGAGAGAGAGAACTCGTGGAGCCCATGAGATGACTGAACAAAAGTTCGAGTGGCAGGACTTTGTTACCTTTTTATGAGTTAGTGCATTGGTTAACACCTGAGGCCACACAGAGTCTGAAGGCTTTGTATACTGCTATTATTTGGATGGTAGAAGTTGCTACTGAGAGGCCAAACCTACTCCATCTTGGGACAGGCCTCCGACCCAAGGAAAGGAACAAAAGTGCTGAGAACTTGACCTGCAGCATGACCGGAGCTGCTCTCACTTACCAGGGAGGACCCCAGGCCTTGTCCGTGGCCAGAGTCACTTCCTAGCAACAGTCAATCAAAGATTAGTCTAACTGTGTCAGATGTTCTTTCAGACCGTTTGTAATTATCTATGGTCTTGCTTCAGAGCACATACCTGTCTGCTTACAATAGACCTTCAGTTAGATACTTACCAGGATACAAACACCCCCCACCCCGACCACCTCCATTTACTTTCATTTCCTATAAAACCTTGTCCTGCTGAGAATTCGAAGCAGTTATGCCTTCACATCTCGTCCTATTGTGTCAGGGTTAGGTTGGAGGAGAGCCAAAGCCCGAGCCTATAAGAAACCCTTAATGCTATTTCACTGGAAATGGCTTCTTTTGGGGTTCATGAACGCTTCTTGGCACAACACCACTACTGAAGAGAACATACACACTGGTTGAAGCAAGTGAGAAATTTACTTTGAGAGAGAACACCTGTTGGTGAAGATGTCGGTCTGTGGGGCAAGGAATGGCCAGGACGTAGGTTTGCTGAGTTATAACCCATCTGTGGGTGGATTATTAATAATGAAGTTGAGATTATGCTTTTACTAGCATATTTATTGGTATCATTCTTTAAAGCTCTGTCTCCACTAAAAGGCCAGAGAATTTTTGCTGTGACCCAAATCTGTATTTTCTAATGCCATACTATAAATAGCAATGCTTGTAAATATAATGTCCCTGGAATAACATTACTACTATTATGCTGCAGATTTAATTTCCCTTTTTATAAATTTATTACTCATTAGTCTTGTAAAAGGTTAAGTAGACTTCATTATAAACTTCACAACGTATAAACATATATTTGCTCCAAATCACAGTATTAAAAAACATTTTTCTACTGATTCATCTAACTTTTCTTTGAAATTGTATTTCATTGTAGCACTTCAAAACATGAAGTCAAACAACTGAGCAATTAATTTTTAGCACATCAGTTACTTAATTCTGATACATTGCATCATTGCCATTAAACTTCAAATCAGCACTCTTTCCATTTGCACATTTAATTCAATCAGTGTGAAAATTACTTGAGTGCAGTTTGTAGATAAAAGGGACTATTGTTCTCTTGACCTCTAGTGAAAAAAATTAACAGTCTGGTGCACTTAGAAACAACAGTTTTTCAAAGTTGTTATGAGAAAGTGTTCTATACTTAACAAGTTGGGTCAAAAGTTAGAATCAAAATGACACTGAAAAATATAAATAAGTGCTGTTTATCCGGAATAAGTTATGCGCCTGCATTATCCCTTGATCGTAATTGCCAACGGTCGGATAGAGATATAGTGGTGTAAAGTTAGTGTAGCCACTTAGTCCTTATGTTTTGCAATAGATGGTTGTCATTAATTTAACAGAAATTTATCCAGACACTATTACATGTCAGGTATTATTCAAAAGGACGTGGGCACTGTACTGACTAAGAAGAGAAAAATCCCTGCCTGGCAAATGCCTCCTCATTCTCTCATAACAAAAATACTTATTAAAAAGTTTGTAATAACCTTCTTTTTTTTGAATTTTAAGGTGTATGAGTTTAATTTTACCAGGATTCTGAGCATCTACCATAGTTTCTTCAGAATATAGATGTGGCTTGTCTGTCCATGAAGTAGGGTATGATTTTTATTCCCTAGTTACAAATATTCTATTTCATAGGAAATGTCTCTGAAATTTGTGTACAATAATGTACATAATAATGCAGTAATAACCTTCTTAATGAGATCGTAATTAACACATGCTAAGTGTGCATGCCATTTCAAATTTTAGTAGTTGACACTAGATTCTAATGCTACTTCAGTTCTTTTGGGTGGATGAATCTATCTATCTATCTATCTATCTATCTATCTATCTATCTATCTATCTATCCATCCATCTGTTTATCCCTTCCCATATATTCTTTTAAATGTATACATTTAAGTATTTGCATATATGTGCATAACAGTTTTATGATTTGAGGTGGTCTTTTTGACGATGCATCTATTTAGACACATCTTTAACCTTGTAAATAACCCCCCAAAATATCATTGCTTCACTAAATTGGGCTCTAGTGCAGTCATTACTTTGATTGTAGTGGATTTCCTATCATGGCTAACAAGATTCGTGCTGATATTTATCACCCCCATCAAAGTCTTTCTGATTATAAGAGGACAATTTAATTGAGTTAAAAGACTCAATCAGTTGAAATAAAATGTGATACATCTTTTGTTTGTTTGTTTGGTATCACAAGATCAATTCCACTTTTATTTTTAACCCTGAGTTAAATATTCCCTTTTATGGTACTTTTTAATAAAATATTCTGAGACTGGAATGCAGTATTCAAGACAGCTATTTATATTCAAATATTATTATTATTATCATTATTATTATATCATTATTTTTTTAAGATGAACTCATAGCACTGAATGCATTGCTCAGTATACATAGTTGGATCTTAAAGTCATAGGTAACATCTGGAGAAATCCATGTCCCAACTCCCTTAACTTCCCCACTTATCAAGAACAGACCTGTAGCTCCTCCTACATCCCATCTATGAGAATGTAGCACGTGTTTGAAACTATACTGTTAAGGCAAGCTCTTTAGAGACAGTGATTGTTTTTATTGGAGAGTAGCAGTGGTTCCCATTTAAAATTCACATATTAAATCTCTAATTCCTGTGTAATAACATTAGAATGGTAAACTCTTGGCATTTAATCATGCCACGTATGTGAGTTTCCCATGGTATGTAATGAGGCAAATTATAGTCTCTTGAAAAAGAGATCGAAGAACTGCTTTCATTTTTCCCAGGAGGTAATATAAGGAGAAATGGAGAAACTGGTACTCTGTAGTCTCACTAACTGTGCCAACATGCTGATTTGGGGATTAAAGACCAAAAATGTCATGGAAAAATTATATTGTTTATAGAGTGCATAGATTATGGTATTTGTTATAAGAGCCTGAGCTGTCATAGACAGAGATCATTATGTTATTATCCTACATTTAACACACAGCACTATTCACCCCTGAATTATAATAACTGTGAGTTAACCAGCTTATCTTTCTAATTTTTGTTCTAGTTATGGTAATGTGGTAGCCCTCCTTTCTGTTTGTCTCAATGTTAAGTTTTTGCAATTATTCTTTTAATATATAACCATGGATCTGGATAACATCAATATAAAATGGATAAAGTACAAATAAAATTCTTCATATATATATATATATATATATATGCTTCTAAATGGAATTCCATATCTTAAAAATCTCAAGTTTAGAACATAATGGCATAAGACACACAAAAAGGCTAATGTGATTAATGTGGAATGAACAAGGTAAAGAATGAGATAAAAAATGAGATCAGATAATAAGGGAAAATGAAAGTTCAGTACGTAATTGTTTTGAAGTTTTCTCTGCATGCCAATTATTCTAGAGCACTTCCTTGTGGAAGAATGGTGTAATATTCTGTAACTTTAATGAGAAAGCAAGTACCAGACTGAAAGAGTAAGGGTGGAGACAAAATAGGAAGAAGTTTACTGCAGTAATCTATGAAAACATTGTAGCAATGATAGTGAGGAGGCTAGTTAAGTGGGGGTGTGTTTCAAAGACAGAGCCATTAAGAAAAGAACAAAGCATACAACAACATCTTTATGATATATTCATGATACTTAAAATTTTTTGATTTAACTGAAAGAACGAGGCTGATGTTAATTATTTTTTGAATGGAGAGAGGAACTAAGAAATGCATATATATGTTGAATAAATGGTGATTATTTGGAGATTTTGAGTAGATTTTTCAAAATCAGGGTGATTTCAGTGCTAGAGAATAAAATTTGGTAGTTATCAAATACTAGAAGAAGTTTGAAGCTTTGAGAAAGGCAAAACATCACAAAAATAGTTAATTAGAACAGAATAAAGTTGTTAGAGCAAAGCTGTGGAAATTCCAAATAGCTTCAAGTATGGGAAAAGAATAGAAACTTGTAGCAAAGGATTGAAGGAATGTTCATTAGGAGATAAAGAACAAGGAATATGCCGTGAAGAGTCAACATAAACAGAGACTTTCTATGAATAACTGGCCAACATTGTCAGTATTGCTGATTTTGTGAATTGGTTGAAATTTTAGAACTGACTACCATTGTAAAGATCAACATCTTTTGTGATTTGGCAAAACAGGGCAATGGGTTTGTATAATGTATAAATTCATATAATTTGCAGATAGAATTAAAAAAAAATGGAACCTTCTTAAACAGAACTTCAATGGCTCAGGCTCTAAGATCAAGAACTGGATAAATGGGACCTCATGAAACTGAAAAGCTTCTATAAGGTCAAGGACATAGTCAATAGGACAAATTGACAACTTACAGATTGGGAAAACATCTTCACTAATGCCATATCTGATAGAGGGTTAATATCTAAAATATATAATGAACTCAAGAAGCTAGCCTCCAAATACCCAAACAATCCAATCAAAAAATGGGGTATAGAGAGAATTCACAATAGAGGAATCTTGCATGGCCGAGAAGCACTTAAAGAATGTTCAAAGTCCTTAATAATTATAGAAATGCAAATCAAAACCACCTTGAAATGCCACTTTACACCAATCAGAATGGCTAAGATCAAAACCTCAGATGACAGCATATGTTGGTGAGAATGTGGAGAAAGGAACACTCCTCTATTGCTGGTGGGATTGCAAACTGGTACAACCACCCTGGAAATCAATATGGAAGTTCTTCATAATATTGGAAATAGATCTCTCAGAAAGAATGGATATAGGCAACCTCAGGAGGTAAGAGGTAGGGGGACCTTCTAGAAGGAAATGCCCTATACTGGGGAGAGGGAACTTGTAGAGTCCACCTCGAGGAAAAACACAGGGCATCAAGTGGAGGGATGGGGTTGTCATCCTACAGTTAAATCCTCTGTATAAAAGAACTGAAGTGACAAAAATGGAGATGAGGTTGAAGGAGAGGAGGTCCAGTGACCAGCCCAACTTGGGATCCAGCTCAAGGGGAAGCTCCAAGGCCTGACATTATCTCTGATGCTATGGTTTGCTTACACACCGGAGCCTAGCATGGCTGCCCTCGAAGAGGTTCAACAAGCTGCTGAAAGAGTCAGATGCAAGTACTTAGACTCAACCAACGGACAGATGCTGAGGACCTCTGTGGTCAAATTTTGGAAAGTATGGAAGAAGCTGAGGAGGAGGGGCAATCCCAAAGGAAGATGAGCAGTCTCAGCTAACATGGACCCCTGAGTTCTCTCAGACTGAGCCACCAACCAGGCATCATACACTTGCTGATATGAGGCTCCCAACACATATATAGCAGAGGACAGCTGGTTCTGGCCTCAGTGAGAGCAGATGCACCTTACCCTGGAGAGACTTGAGGCCTAGGAAGTGAGTAGTTCTGGTGGGGTAGGGATTGAAAGGTAGGACATCCTTTTGGAAACAGGGAAGGAGGAATGGGATGAGGAACAGTCAGAGGTTGGACAAGTAGGTAAAGACAGGACTGTAAAAAACTATTGATAAATAAATAAATAAATAAATAAGATGGAAACTTAAAAAGTCTTTAACTTCAAGTACTTTTGTTAGTTAAAAGTACAATATGTTTGATTATTAAAAATGTGGTTCGAGGGCTGGAGAGATGGCTCAGTGTGTCAGTGTACAATGGTCCTTAAAGAGGTCCTGAGTGCAATTCATCAGGTGATTTACACTGATAACAGGATCCAATTAATAATTTCATAATCTGGTATGTTCTAAGACAGTGTACTCACATATATAAAATAAATAATTCATATATAAAGGAAATGTATCGCATGAGAGGCAAATAGTATATGATCTAATGCACAACTGGACAAAATGGAATTTTATAAAAGCATTAGTATCCAGTAATACTGTTAGACAGGGAAGTGCATGTAAGGAAAGAACAGATGATTTTGTAGGTATAGTTTAGTATATATTATGCCAGTTTACATCTAAATGTCTGACAGACGCAAACTGATGGAAGGATTTTTTTTTTTAGCTTATTTTAAGTTCTTATCCTATAATCATTGAACCTTAATGTGTTTAAAGCACAGCATTATGCCAGTGGAATGTTTTGGGGACTCTATTCTTCTTTGTGGATAAGCATGAGAAAGTGACTGGGGTGTGGTACAGCCCTAAGAACACCTTCCATTTTTCTACTTCTTCCATTTAGGTTTTACTTTTCACTATTCATCCTCCTCCAATAGTATCATCAAGTTACAAATCCAACAAAGGATCAATCTGTCCATTGAGTTAGAGTCCTACTGATCCAATTGTCTGGTGACCCATAGTCTAATCAGCTGGCAGAAATCACCATGGTGTCCGTTGATTCTGAAAAGAATACCTTTGTTTGTCATTGAAATAGAGAGAACTGTTCTATTCTAGAAGAATATACTAAATTGGGATTTGACATGGAAGTGATGCGAAGGATCAGTAAAAAATCTGGCTACAGGAAAGAGAAGTCGATAGACTGTGATGAAATTCTGACTCCCATGAAATGAAAGAAAAACAGAGATCTGGGGCAAGATCTATAGATAGTATCTCTTAGATTTGATTGACTAGGCAGCTAATGTAGAGCTCCCAGAAGATGCTGAGTGTTGAGAGTTGAACTGTTAGGTACTCGGACAGATATCTGCCAGTTCTAGTGTCTCTATCATGCCCAAATACTGACTGGACACTGTCTGAAGAAACTGTGGTTTTGGTATGAACTTTGCAGATTTTTGTGGCTATTTTATGTGGGGCTTTTGGTCAACTATGCTCTCTTCAGCAGATCAGAACCATAGGAGTGGGATGCTGTATTTAAGCAGCTTTGAAGATTTTTTTTATGGTATTACTGTGATAAAACAAAGGAATAATTGAATTGAAATATTCTGCAAGCTGTTGTAATGAGAAAACATAGAATCCAAGCTGTCTGTGGAAATGAATACCTAAGGGGATTGTAACTTTACTGTTGCAAGCTAGACGTTGAAGTCTCTTTATGCTGAGATAATGTTCTTAATTTCTTAAGTTTTCTAGAAAGTTTATGTCTTTGATTTTAAAAGATGCTTATCATATCAAACACTTAACACACACATACACATATACACAGAGAGATAGGTAGAGAGAGGGAAAGTGAGAAGGAGACAGACACAGACACAGAGAGACAGACAGAAGTTTCATTATTTTTTTTTTAATTTAAACCTTTGTGTGTGAGTTAGATGTAAAATATAATACACGTTTGTTGATCCCTTGATACATTTCAGTCCCATGCTGGTTAAATTTTTAACCACAATGATTTTTTTTTAATTTTATATGTACATTGCAGTGCTGGTCCCAGATTCCACAAACTATTTCATTAGATGTTCAAATGAAAAGAGTAAATCAAGTATATTGCCCTTGTTATATTGGGAGATGAAGTGTAATTCTTCACAGTAGTACCTATTGAAACATAATGGAGCTGCTGGATTCTAGGGAATTAGTGCTTCATTTATTGACTTTTGAATTAAATCTTTGTGTCAAAGAAGCATTTCCAGTAAGGCCTTCATAAGGATCCCTTTCCTGTCTGCCTCCCGTTGCCTCCTATGGAACCAGCACATCCCTGTGGACTGGAAGTTTTACTCACCAGATGCCTGGCTCTATCTTGACTTCTGGAGTTTGATCCTGGGATGCCTAGCTTCAGTCCGTGTTCCTCAATAGGTGAATTGAGTTCTAAAACAGGAGCTTCTTTAAGATATTGTAGCCTGCCTGTTTTAATAAATAAAATATGATTCATGGTATCAGAATATATTAATTAATAAATGATAATTGTAATCGATACTGCTATTGTCAGGAGCTTCCAGGGACAAGGTCCTATTCAGATTTAAGACACAATTATAATTCATCCTCATAGTACTTGTATTATGTATTATAACTATTATTTATAGATAAGAGACATGAAGCCCAAACAATGTAACTTGACTATATTTATCCAAGAATAAAACCACAGAAAACCTGGAGGACTTTAAATTTTCTTTCTTACTTGCTTACATTAACCTTAGTGTTGGACAATAAGTATATTAATTGGAAAGTGTGTGATACATTTTCAGAACATTCACAAATCTATATCTTGATCTCTGTATAAGAAGGTTAACTTAACTGTCTACTCCCATTATAACTCATCTTGTGTCTCTACAAACCATCATTAGGTAGTTCTTAATTTCTTTCAGATGCTGTATATATATCTTAGTGGAAACATTTATTGATGCCTTGGGGTGACCCTTTTGTTAAAGCTATAACCACAACCATCAAATAAAAGTCTATGCCATCATTTCCTTAGGGTTGCAAGTCCTATTTTCATTAGAATCATTGCTGTAGGGCTTGGAGCTTTTTAGATCATAAACCCAGCCTCTTAAATCAGGAACAGGAGACCTCTCCCACACTGTGATGTATTCTTCCAGATGTATCTGTCAAAAATAAGCAATGCATTTGTTTTGTTTTTTTAAAGCTTAACATATTTATCTTTTGTTCCAAAAGTCATGTTAGCTACTTAAAATTGCAGAGACCAAATAGAAAATTAGACTTTAGCAAAGTCAAGGACAGCATTTCATTCTAACAGGAAAGCAGCTAACTGTCTGAGCTGTTAGCCTATATCTTTGACATGTTTTTATTTGACATTTGTTTCAGTACATCTGAATACTGTTAAGAAACACATTATAGCATTGAAGTAAAGCGATGTATTTTAAAAGAATTATTGTATTTGCAGCCAGGTGGGCATTTTAAGAATACAAAATACTCACAGGTGGAAATACAGGGTCAAAGAGTGGAACAGGGAGTGAAGAAAAGGTCATCCGGAGACTACCCCACCTGGGGATCCATCCCCTATCCAGCCCACCAAACCCAGTCACTACTGCTGATGATAAAAAGTACTTGCTGACAAGAGTCGGACATAGGTGTCTCCTGAGAGGCTCTGCCAGAGCCTTACTGATACAGATGAAGATGGCTGAAGCTAACTGTTGGACTGAACAAGGAAGGGGACTCCAATGGAGGAGTTAAAGACTGAAGAAGTTTGCAACCCCATAGAATGAACAACAATATCAACCAACCAGACCTCACCAGAGCTCCCAGGGACTAAACCACCAACCAATGAGTACACATGGAGAGACCTATGACTCCAGTCACATATGTAGCAGAGCATGGCATTGCCTGGCCTCAGTAGGAGGAAAAGCCCTTGGTTTGTTTCCCCAGTGCAGGATAATGCCAGGTTGTTGAGGTTGAAGTAAGTGGGAGGGAGTGGGAGCATCCTCATAGAAGTAGGGAGAAGGGGAGTGGGTGAAAGGGGATAGCATTTCAACTGTAAATACATAAAATATCCAAGAAAAATTAAAAACATCCTTTATAATATAAAAAGAATATCATTTTGTTTCAATCTTGCTATTTGAATCTTATCCCTTAATTTGTAGAAAACTCGGTCGTGCTCTCTCTAGTGAGGTAGGTTTCTCCTTAGAAACACAGATGCCATGATGTGTTTTGAGGCTGCGCTGGTGCTATTCAGATAAACAAAATGCTGCCTTTGCATTGTTTCCATCCTTCCTCTGCAGGAAGCTTTCCCCACTCGTTAACACATTGCTGGTAGTTTCCCTCGTGTATTCTGCACATTAACTGTCAGGTGATCCATAGCATATGTTTACCAGTTGCTTGCTGTACTGTGCTTTCTCCAAGTAGATTCTTAGTCTGGGAAATTACTATAATCTCTGTCAAAGCTTGCTGAACATTAAGAAATAACCATTAAATAATTATAAGATGCTTGATTAACACATATATTATCACAGCAAGAACAATTATATTAAAACGTGTGAGGTATAAAATTAAAAGTATTCAAAATGTTCATTCATCAACGTGTATGTATGTTTATGCTCTCACGGTTGAGAACATGTAGAACTGGCTATATCCCAATCTCATATACCGTCTATGTAAGTTAATGTAACAGGATAGCATACCATGTCAAACTCTGAAAATTTATAACTAAGTTTAAATAACGCACACCTAAACTTTTGTAGTGGGTTTAAAAATTTCTCAACAATGATTTCAATTCATTCTGTTCATGAAATATAAAACTGTCTCCTTTATTATATTTTCTTTTGTATTTAGCTTCCTAAGATGATAATACATGGTGGATCTACCAATCGCTTCTTGCTTGCTCCACAACTTACAATATACTCCCACGCCTTTGTTCTTGAGAATTTATGTTAGAAATGGCTTTCCTTTGCTTAGAATCTTAGAAAAATCTTGATACACTTCCCAGTGCTTCATATGAAAATGATGGCTTTCTTTAGGAAAAAGAAATAAAGGCAAATTGGACAAATCAGTTCTAAAGGATACAGTTAATTCGGCATGAAATAATATTTAAATAAGCAACTGTCTGTTTTACTTTTTGTTGCTGGGGTAAAACACTAATCAAATTCACACTGGGGAGGGAAAGGTTTATTACATTTTAAAGGTTACAATCCCTCATTTCTGGAAGTCAGGGCCTGAGCTCAAATAGGAACCTGAATGCTAAAGCCAAGGAAAGGACCACAGAGGAAGACTCCTTACTTATTTTCTCAGTTTGTTTTCTTATAAGTGCCCTAGCATTTAGAAAAACTATGATGCTGCATGGATATGACCCCATAAGCTACTGAACGGAGGATAAGGGTTTTGGGAAGATAAAGTGGAGTACCTCAATAAAAAGAAAAGCGCTCTGCCTAATTCTTCATCATGGACCGATGGACCCCACTTTGGTTCCTATAGCCATGTATCTTACATAGGGTCTTTTTACTGCAGAGGTGAAACTCCATGACCAAAAGGGAGGAAAGTGGTTACTTGGCTTACTTACACTTTTACATTGCTGTTCGTTACTGAAAGAAGTAAGGACAGGAACTCAAACAACTCCTAGAGACAGGAGCTGATGGAGAAGCCATGGAGGGGCGCCTCTTCCTGGCTTGCTTCACAAGGGTTGCTCAGTCTGCTTTACCATTGAACTCAGGACTAGCTTAAGTGCACCACCCACAGTGGGCTGATTGAGAAAATGCCTTGAAGGTGGATCTCCTGGAGGCGTTTCCTCTCGGATGACTCAAGTTGACACACAAAACCAGGCAATACACTGTGACAGACCCAACACAACTGGGTTATTTTAATTAGAAGAACTTTTACCTTAATGGGACTTTATTGGTACTCTAATATTGGAATATTGATAAGCTCTTATATTTACAGTCAATTAGCACATTTTAGCATAAGAGTCCTAATCCTTCCCAGTCCTGTTCAATGTCAGTGTACTAAGTTCAGGCCTTGTTTTAAACATTTTTTTTCCCCTGAAAATAATATATATTATTGGATGTGCTTTTGGAAAACAGCCACTTTAGGGATTTGCAACCCCACAGGAAGAACCACAATATCAACTAACCAGAACCCCCCCAGATCTCCCAGGGATTAAACCACCAACCAAAGTGTACACATGGAGGGAATCCATGGCTCCGGCTGCATATGTAGCAGAGGATTGCCTTAGCCAGGCATCAATGGGAGGGGAGGTCCTTGGTCCTGTGAAGGTCCAGTGCCCCAGTGTAGGGGAATGCAGGGAGGTGGAAGTGGGTGGGAGGAGGAGCACGCTCATAGAAACAAGGGAAGTGAGGATGGGATAGGGGATTTGTGGAGCGGAAACCAGGAAAGGGGATAACGGTTGACATATAAATAAATAATGGAGCCAATGAAAAAAGAGAAAAGATTGGTTTTGATTTTCAAGACAGAAATTTACAAATATTTTAGAAAGGTGTAATTTTAATATATTTTATTTTATTTTTAATAGAAAGAATTAAAAATGCTGCAATAAAATAAGCGGCTTGAAAAGTCTCACGGAACAGATGCTGTCTCTCAGTGTTAGAGAAATCCCTATCACACATCCGCTAGATCCATACCCCTTTCTCTCAAAACCACACCCAGAAAGTCTTATCCACCATTGGAATCCTTCCAAGTCCAGTGTAGGCCCTTTTATCAATAACAAGAACACAGTTATCCATGTGGTATTACAGGAAAAGCAAAATCCAGAACGACAGAGAGTCCGCAAGATTTCAACATTTAATAACTTAGTACACTCTCAAACTTAAAATAACTCCAACTTTTATAGCAATCCATACTGGTTTAAAGCAACTTAATATATTTTTAAATTGCATATATACACTCTCAAAGGTTCTTCAGATAATGAAAATATTGTGTAATGGAAAGCTTTCTATTTTTTTTAACCAAGACATTCACACATATTGTTATCTATTAAAACACAATATTTTTCCTACACTTACTACCAGTGGAACCCAAACCCAAGAGGCACATGCTGCCCTTCCAGGTGGCCATTTGCAGATTCTTCTCACTTAACTAGTTTGAAAGGTGCTGTAATCCGGGATGGCAGGACCAACCTCTGAGGCTCCACCCTTGATTATCTGATGCACTGGCTAAAACTCACAAGATAGGAAAAAATAAAGCACATCCAAATGCATACATGATTGATTTCTGCGACAACACTAGGAGGGATCAGTAAAATTTCCTGAAAGGGTAGAGCTCCCTGAATCTGGAACTGGATCCGCAGCCTCTGCCCTAAACTTATTCTGAAGTGCTGAGGTCTAATAGAACCAAAATCTAGAGCATACCCAACCTTCAGTTAAATTGCGTGAGCCTCCTAGGACCCGCTACGTCCCTCAAAGGCTATATCACTACCCTAAATTAGGGCACTGGGCCGTGCTTTTCATACAGGTTTAACTTTAATATCATAATGTGTATGGTAAAAGAGTGGAGTGAGATCACAAAGGTGACCAGTGCATCCAGACAGTCGCCTAGGATCTTGGAGGAGCTCAGTTTCAAAAGTGCTTGTTCTTTGAGTGTAAACAGCAAGATTATATTGATATTCAATAAAGCTAAATTGGTGGACTATCATTAAAAAAATATCAAAGACCTAGGAAACCTCTGGCATTGCCACCATTTAAAATCATTCTATAAAATATCTTTTAGGATATTTGAACAGGAATAAAAATTCTTATATAATTTTGCATTGTTTAAAATATATATATATAAACTAGCTAAGAAATATTTATTTTGAACATTTTTATTTCCATTTACCAATATGCTAAATAAGTTGAATTTTTCCCCCTTAACAAACTAATGTGTAAATGAATGTACGATGTAGTTTCCATCAATGGTTCAAGTACTCTTGCTATGGGTTCTTGTCATTTAATCACTGGTCCAAATCATTGAGGCTCCCTCTAGATAATGCAGAGTTCAACTTTGTGGCATGAAAAGACAAAGAAGAATGTATCCACGAGGGAAGAGAATATAATTTCCCTTAGAAAGGCCTTTGTTTGGCATGTATTTGCAATATAATGTAAATTATTCCAAATATTTTGATAAAACAGAAGGAAACATCATATATCTCATGTCTTCACCTCACTAGACATATCAACAGTTTATATGGGATTACATATAGATAATTAATTTGAGAACTTAAGATCATTATGTCTCAAGGCAAAGCAGCACATTGTTTCAGCTTAGGTGGAATTCATCTTAAAGCATGTATTCTTTTTACTATTTTTTAAGGCAGAGGAAGTGTAGGAGGAACTTAGCCAAGCAGGCTCAGGCAACAGTGCTGGTGCTTATGCTTCGTGCAAGCCAACTTAGATTCTCCCATCACGGCTAGAGACTACTGACAGTAGATCAGTTGATAGAGCAAGCCATTGAGAAAGAGACAGCGCCACGTTGGCACATCTGGCTACTTGAGGGCTAACGAGATGCCGAGAGTTGAGTATAAAGGTTTGCCCAGTCCCTGCAATAAATGAGTCTGCTTTTGTCTCTTGCTTGACGCCCAGAGTCTACGTCATTGAATTTGCCTTCTTACTCCTACCCTCAAGGATCTTGATCGAGTCACAAACAACAGGGAAGATATAAAGTTACTGTTTCTTCTGATACCAAAAGAGTTTAAAGATTATTGTAAATGTTTCCAATAATGATGTGAACCCCCAATTCATCTTTTTTCTTTTATTCCCTCCATCTTTATTAAATTGGGTATTTCTTATTTACCTTTCAATTGTTATTACCTTTCCTGGTTTCTAGGCGATCATCCCCCTAACCCCTCCCTCTCCCCTTCTATATGGGTGTTCCCCTTCCCATCCCCCCCATTACCGCCCTCTCCCCAACAATCCCGTTCACTGTGGGGAGGGTTCAGTCTTGGCAGGACCAAGGGCTTCCCCTTCCACTGGTGCCCTTACTAGGCTATTCACCCAATTCATCTTTTAATTTATATTAATGCTAAGCCACAAGTATACTATTTGGTCTTTTCTAATATGAACTTAAATCAGCAAGGATCTATTACAACTGCAAGTATCTTTTCCCTGTGCACATGAAAATATGATTTCAATTGTAGCTAAATCACCAAAGTCTTAGTTCCTTTTCTATTGCTATAAAGAGACATTATGACCAAAACTTCATATAAAAGAAAGCATTTAGTTGGAGGCTGGGTTACAGATCCAGGGAGAGGGCAGGAGGTAAACAGAAATGGTGCTGAAGCAGTAATGGAGAGATCACATCTGATCCGCAGGCACTGAGCAAAGAGAGAGAGAAACTGGACCTGCTTGTGGCTTTTGAAACTTCAAAACATCACCTCCATGAGCTTAGCCCTCAAAATACTTCTACCAATTAGGGACTGAGCACTTCAACATGGAGGCCATTCTCATCCAAATCACCACAAGGCTACATTATAACAAGTATAGTAGACTCAGAACAAACATTTTAAATACTAAAGCTAACAAATGAATATATTTACGAAATATTTACAAAAGTATTCCCCTTTAGTTAATGTACATGGTTGATTAGTACTGTGAATTATGAATAGGAATTATTATAAAATATACTATAAACATAGATATGTAAATTATAAAATATTGCATAATATAGAACTACTTCATAACAATGTTGAGAGATTCTAAAATGGAAAATACTTTTGTGGGACAATAGATTTAGATCTAAATATTTATAGAAATGAATATATTAATCACTAACCTCCCTCTCAAATCATTCAATCAATAATTGGGCTAGAGAATCAAATAGACATTTCTCAAAAGAATAAATAAAAGCGACCAAGACATCTTTAACAAGAGTGTTCAACATCCTCTGCCATCATGGAAACACAAATTTAAATAGTGTTAAGATTCCATCTAGTTTCAGCCAGAGAGACTACCATGAAAAAAACATGTTGTAGTAAAAGGAAGACTTGCACACTGCTGATGAGACCAAGGGAAGAACTGTGTATTGCTTGTAGGCGTGTAAATGGGTTTAGTTGATAAAGAAGTCAGTGTGGAACTCTTTCAAAAATTAAAAACACGAAACCACCGGGCGTTGCAGCTGTACCACTCCTTGTATACTGAAGGACGCCAGGTCAACATACCATAATATTCATGAGACCCCTATGCTCGTCTCTGGACTACTCACAGAAGCTAAGAGATGCAGCCAGCCTACTGTTCATAAATAGATGAATGGACTAAGGAAATATGATTTATATATGTAATGAAAATTTTCACCCATAAAGGAAAATGAAGTCATGACCTTTAGGACATATTTTTAATAGAATATAAAGATTAACTGAATGCTTCAGTAAAAATTGTGAAAAACACTAAATTAGAACATTTATTCAGTAGCCACAAACTGTATCAAATACTTTAGCTAAATGAACTGAATGCTCCCTACTGTAATACAAAAGGAGAGAAACTCCAACTGAAGCAGGTTGGGTTTTTATTTTATTTAATATTTTGTATTGCATACTTGATATTGTTTTTTTTTTTTGTATTAAGTGTCCATAGGGTTTAATTTAGTTGATGCTATTTGGTACCATTTATTGCACTTGTAGTTAGTCGATTACTTTTAGACCAATCAATTCTAAATTAATGTCTTCATGGAGACCAAAAATCTTTAAATAATCACTGGTATATTTTTAATTCATGTAAAATACTGCCATAGTACATAGATATATTCTTACTATAATGTACACACTTTTTGTGTGTGTTTATTAGTCAGAAACTCAATATTTTAGGAAACTTAAGTCGAGAAACATTTTCCTAAAGGCAAAAATATTGACAACTTGTCTACTTAAAATAATACAAAATTCAAGTGAGTAGCATCACCAACATAGTTTTAGATGATGTTATTATTTAAATTTCTATTTTATTTCTTTGCTTCAGTACTGCTTGTGTTTTGAAGGTAGTGATAAAGGAAGGGCTGTGCCTTGCCATGTGAAGTGGAAAGACACATGTTTTGCCTCAGGCTTTTGACCTCCTCCATGATAGATTTTATTTGTCAGCCAATTTTTGCCAGCTGTACGTGCAGTCTATGAATATAGCTTGGTCACTGAGTCTGCGTAGTTTGAACACAGAAGATTCGTTTTGGAGAAACGAAAAGCATTTAAAGCAGGAGATGAATTACAAAGCACTACAGAAAATCCATTTCCGGTTTGTTTCCGTATGTAAGGTACTGGCTGGTGTATTAAAAGAAGAAACAAATCATGAAGAAGGCTGATTTTAATTAATAATAATAATAATAATAATAATAATAATAATAATAATAACAACAACAACTTTTAAATTCCTTTCTCCAGACCTCATATTTTGCAAGTTGTTTCCCCTCACTTGTTTTTCTTTTAAAGCTATAAAAGACCTATAACAGAAAATGAGCCAGACTAAAATGTTTTCTTATTAAAATTCCATGAACACTACATAAAGTGGGTTAACATTTCTTCTGAATTTGGGCATTTTTTTTAACCTTTGCTGCCTGAAAGGCCGAATAAATTTCTGGAGTATACTTTGTGTTTTAATAAATACACAGTAGACCTTTCTTACCTACACAGGTTAATTTTTCAAGGCTCTGCATATATATATATATATTCCCTATAGAGGTGTACATGTGTGAAGAATTTATAAACCAGATGTAGCAAAAGTTAACATAATTAACACAGATATTAATCATGCCAACACGTGGTTTGTTTGCTTAGTAAGTGAAAAATTTACCCTTTCCCCTATATCTATACATTTTTAATTGAAAATAGATTTTTTTACATTTGTTTTTTTAATTGGATATTTTTTATTTCCATTTCAAATGTTATTTCCTTTCCTGAGTTCCTGTCCATAAGGCCCCTATCCCATCCCCCATCCCCTTCTTCTATAAGGGTGTTCTCCCTCTCAAACCGTCTCCCTTCCCACCTCCCTTCCCTGACATTCCCCTAAAATGGGGGATACAGCCTTGGCAGGACCAAGGGCTTCTCTTCCCATTGGTGCCCAACAAGGCCATCCTCTGCTGGAGCCATGAGTCTGTCCATATGTAGTGTTTGGGTAGTGGTTTAGTCCCTGGGAGCTCTGGTTGTTTGGTATTGTTGTTCTTGTGGGGTTGCAAGTCCCTTCAGCTCCTTCAAACTTTTCTCTAACTCCTCCAATGGGGACTCTCGTCCTCAGTTCAATGGTTTGCTGCTAGCATTCACCTCTGTATTTGTCATGCTCTGGCTGGGCCTCTTAGGAGACAGTTATATCAGGCTCCTGTCAGCAAGCACTTCTTGGCTTCATCAATATTGTCTAGGTTTGGTGGCTGTTCTCCATTTCCATCCCTGCATTTCTTTCAGACAGGAAGAATTATGGGTCAGAGCTTTGGCTGTGGGATAGCAACCCATCACTCACTTGAAGCCCTCTGTTTCTGCTGGAGGTGGATTCAATAAGTTCACTCTCCCCACTACAGGGTCTTTAATCTAGAGCCCCCCTTTGAGTCCTGACAGTCTCTCACTCCCTAGGTTTCTGGTACATTCTAGAGGGTCTTTCTAACTACTTTCCTCCCAAGATTGCTTCTTTCAATTCTTTCTACAGACCCTCAGGGCTTCAGTCCTTTCCCCCATCCAATACCAGATCATGTTTTCCTCTCCCCCACCCCCATCCTTTCCCCTCTCATGTCCCTCCCTCCCTCCCACCTTGTGGTTGCTTTCTTCTCCTGAGTTTTTTATCTCAGTCATTCTGACTGATGTGAGGTGAAATCTCAGGGTCATTTTGATTTGTATTTCCCTGATGACAAAGGATGTTGAACATTTAGTTTTTTAGGCTACTCGACCATTTGATATTCCTCAGTTGAGAATTCTTTGTTTAGGTCTGTACCCCATTTTTTAATATGGTTATTTTCATTCTCTGGAGTCTAACTTCTTGTGTTCTTTGTATATATTGAATATTAGCCCTTATAGGATATAGGATTGGTAAATATCTTTTCCCAATCTGTTGGTTGCCATTTTGTTCTATTGACAGTGTCCTTTGCCTTATAGAAGCTTTTGAATTTTATGAGGTCCCATTTGTCGATTTTTGATCTTAGAGCATAAGCCATTGGTGTTTTGTTCAGGAAATTTTCCCTTTTTCCCATGTGGTGGAGGTTCTTCCCCACTTTCCCTTCTATTAGATTCAGTGTATCTAGAATTATGTGGATGTCCTTTCTCCACTTGGACTTGAACTTTGTTCAAGGAGATAAGAATGGATCTGTTTGAATTCTTCTACATGCTGACCACCAGTTGAACCAGCACCATTTGTTGAAAATGCTGTCATTTTTCCATTGGATGGTTTTAGCTCCTTTGTCAAAAATCAAGTGACCATAAGTGTGAAGGTTCATTTCTTGGTCTTCAGTTCTATTCCTTTGATCTACCTGCCTGTCTCTGTACCAATACCATATCGTCTGTAAATAGTGATATTTTGAATTTTTCCTTTCCAATTTGTATCCCTTTGACCTCTTTTAGTTATCTGATTGCTCTGGCTAGAACTTCAAGTAGTATATTGAATAGATAGGTATAGAGTGGGTAGCCTCATCTAGTTCCTCCTTTTAGTGAGATTGCTTCAAGTTTCTCTCCATTTAGTATGAAGTTGGCTACTGGTTTGCTGTATATTGCTTTATAATATGTTTAGGTACGGGCCTTGAATTCCTGATCTTTCCAAGGCTTTTACCATGAAGGGATGTTGAATTTCCCTCAAAGTTTTAATTACTTTCACATGCCCGTTGAAATACTTCTCACTCTACTTATGACATATTTGATGTCAATTTCCTTGCCCTTCAAGACTCCTTTTAATTGTTACTTACTGTAAAACCCTACACTGATAACCTGAAGTTTGATTTACCTAGAATGATGCATGCTTTGTTTGGACTATCATTTTGGGCTTATTGATATCACTGATAAAAGCGGTACTGCTGGCACAGAGATGAAGAAAAAAGGAAATCAGAAATAAAGAACCAGATTTTGGATTGAATAAGAGATGCCAATGTTATAAAATCAAAATCAAAATATATAATTGCTATGAAAGTCACTCTAATATCTTATGTATTGTTTTAATGCTTTAGTGATTTGGATAAGTTGGATGTATTCCAGAAACAATCTCTAATAAATTTGCTGATTTTGAATCAAATATTTATCATTTTGGCTAGGTTAGTGAGAGACAAAGATCAAAATTTCTTTGCACTAACCTTAGAAAGAATGAGGTATTCATAGTCACTTCTCATGTATAAGGGTTTCATGACCCCATGAATTCATCATGGGGTGAACATTCCTTTAGTACAAAGTCCATTTCACTCATTTATGTACTTGGACATGACATGGTAGCACCACAGTACATTGTAGAGTAATGATTATTTACTCAGACTTACTGAATCTGGGGATATCGTTTGCTACCATCATCAGGAGGGTGCACGGAATGCCATAAGCATGGGGAAATAACACAGTTCCATTTTTTTTGCAATATACTTTCTGATGAATAATATATAAATTTTGTACCCGGATAGAGTTAGAAATTGGAATGTCAAAACACTGATAATAAGGAAGCAGCTGTAAGTCACAGCCAAGGTCACCAACAACCAAAGAACATAATGTGGACTGGACCTACACCTCCCTGCCCATACGTAGCAGATGTGCAGCTTGGCCTTCATATGTGTCCTGAACAACTGGAATAGAGGTTGTCCCAAACTCTGTTGCCTGTATATGGGCTATGTTCTTTTTGCTGGGCTGTCTTGTCTGGACTCAGTGGGAGTGAAAGCTTGAGACTTGATGTGCCAGGGTGGGAGGGACACGAGGGGGCTGGTGTGGCATACCTGCTCAGAGGAGAAGGGGAAGGGTAAATGTGAAAGGATTGTGAGAGGGCATGACTGGGAGGGGGCAGTGAGGGGGAAGTAAAGTAAACAAGGGGAAATTAATTAATTAAGTAAAATAAGGAACAAGCTGTAAGTTCAAATATAGGGGAAGACATAAGGGGCTAAATAAATCACTTTTGCTTTTTAATTCCTTAATTTCTTCCTTTACTTTTTGTTCTTTTCATTGCTTTTTTAAAATTCTTTTTGCTACTGCTTTTCAGTAATTTATGGAATTATATTTATGTCATTGCTATCACCTTCATGGTTTCAGAATTTAATTTGTAATGAGATCATGAAAAATATCAGATCCATTATTTCACTGATATGCTTTTAAAACAACCATTTGTATTATCTTCTCAATCCAGAATAATTCATAATCATAATACTAACTTTCAAAATAGAGTATTTTCTCATCATTTTACTACTCATTTCTAGACTGATGACTTCATTATCTAGAGCACACATTATATATGTAATATCTTTAAATTGAGACTTATGATTAAACGAAACCATTTTGAGTAATTAAAATATAATTTAAAATATTAGGCAGCATGCCATTTCTGTGCCTTGGGTTTACACTTTGAATTGAATCAATTTTGTAACACATAATGATTAAATATGATTTGTATGTCTTTATATCTGACTGATAATAGATTTCTTAAATTTCTCAATCTCCTATCCCTATTTCCCTAATGTCTAGATTACATGTTTAGCAATACTCAGCCTGGATAGTATAGCACTGGAAAATTCAATCTAGGTTTTAAATATCCAGGGTAAGCATTTTCCCAACTGATCTATATCCCCTGCTCAAAAACTAAAGTATTTTTAGCAATCTTAAAAAGTACGATTTGTCTATTTTCCTCAAGTGTGCATTAGGATCAAATATTTGTGCTCACCTCTCTTTAGATTAATTAGCCAAGATACTTGTGTGAATATCTTTGCTGGGTAGTATTATTGCAACGGGCTAATGTATGTTTATTCGTTATTGGATACTTCTAATATTTTGAAATTGATTGCAAATTGTATTCTAAATTTTTATATTTCCTTTTAGTTGTCAACAGCATCCTCCTATTGGATTTAACTATAAAGATTGAATGTAAGGTAGAGATGACATAAGAACTGCACTGTAATCTTTCCAAAATTAAATGACTAAAATGAAAATGAATGAAAAAATGTTTTATGATGATTTTTAGAGGATTTAAAAGTTGAGTTTAAGTTAAAGGCTGATGATATTTTAATTTTATATTAATAAAATACCTGTAGAGTTAGCACAATCTATGTAATAATTGTTTTACACTCTTTGTACACCAATTTTTAGATACATGTACTGAGTTTTTTCATTCAAAAATATATGAAGCTTCTGTTTCATTTCTTAAAACATAAATTTTGTGAGTTTATTGTCTTATTTTAAACACAAATTACATTTATTTCTTTTGAAATCTTTCCGATAAGTTAATGTACTTTAATATACATAGTAAGTATTAACTATTTTTCCACATTTTATGTATTTATTTATTTTTCATTAATTTATTTATTCGCATACATCTAAGTATCAACATTCCTCCCGGTCTCCCCCTTTACTGCTTTTCCTCCATTCCCCCTCTCTTCCTTTGAGAAGGTGGAGGCTCCTGGTTATCACCCCACCCTGACACATCAAGTCGCTGCAGGACTAGGCCCATCCTCCTTCAATGCAGCCAGACAAAGCAGTACAGTTAGGGGAGTAGGATCCACAGATAAGCAAGTTTCAAGGACAACCTCCCATTCACTTGTCGGGGAACTCGCAGGAAGTCCACATCTGCTTCCTATGTGCAGGGGCCCTAGGTCTAACTCAGACCCTTTTTGGTGGCTGATTTAGTCTCTGGGAGCCCCAAGGGCCCAGGTTAGTTGACTCTTGATCTTCCTGTGGATTCCCTATCATACTCAGGTCCTTCAAACCTTTCCATTACTCTTCCACAAGATTTCCTGAGTTCTATCTAATGTTTTGCTGTGGGTCTCTGCATTTGTTTCATTTAGCTGCTAGGTAGAGCCTCTCAGAGAGCAGTTAGGATTCTAGGATTCTGTGTGCAAGCATAACAGAGTATCATTTTTAGCATCAGGGATTGGTTCTTGTTCATGGGATTGGTTTCAATTTGGTTGGCCATTCCTCTGACTCTGCTCCATTTTGTCTCTGCACATCCTGTAGGCAGGGCACATTTCTGGTCCACGGTTTTGTGGGTGGGCTGCTTTCCTTTTCCCTCCTCCGGGGGTCTTGCCTGGCTACAGGAGGTAGCTACTTCAGGCATCATCTCCCCCACTGTTAGGAGTCTCAGCTAGAGTCATCCCCATACACTCCAGGATACTATGAGACCTCGTCCTAAGTGAGATGTTTCCGTTCTACCAATTCTTCCAACTCCTGTGTGTGAAGCCTGGAGTGTCTTCAGCATAGTATAGGCTCTTACAGTCAAAATCTGGGTGATGACTAAAAACAATAGCCTACATTATTTTGGAGATCTCTTTAATCGACAACTCTCCGGAGAAAAATAAGTCGGGGGAGTTTTACCATGCCTGGCACTGGTGTAATTATTCACCATCCCAGAATCTCTCTCAAAGTATGGCCCTAAAAATACATTTTAGATCACCCTATGGCTCTTGTGGGGAATAGTATCTTGCCAACTGTCATTCAAACATATATTAGATAACATTTAATATATATATATATAATTGTATAATTATATGGGGATTATATCAATTATATACACATATATTTATACATCAAATATTATATTATCTAATTTTCTGCATCAAATTTCTCAGCAAATATTGTTAATAATATTAGGCTTGCTTGGAAAGTTTTTTTATATTTCTTTCAAAAATAAGGAGATCCCAAAAGCTCTACCAAAAATTGTTGTGTGACTCTCCCACTTTATATTTAGAATCCAGCAAATCTAAACTTGTGGAAACATATTTTCAAGTAATCAAATGATATTAAGAACTATAATTGTATTGTCATCTTGTGGTTTCTTTAACTAATATACAAATGCATGTATCTTTCACACATATATTGCATGGTAATTGGTTTTGAATAATAATAAGAACCTCTTGATTTGTTCTATTCTTTGGCTAATGTTTACCAAGCAAGATTTGACTTTACTGTAGCTTACTAAGAAATCTCTCCTTTGTAGAGCAGGATTTCATTTACTGGATGACGTTATGTAGAAAAAAAGTTCTCTCATTTTCATATATTATCCCTTTGCATTTGGAAAATCCTTTGCCAGTAGTGACCAAACTAGAAAAACTAGGGTAATTTCTTGTCAATTAAGGTAGGAGGCAAGTGTGTCAAGTGTTGGTTTTACTTTGAGAACCTGGACTTGTTCAACAGGCAAATAAGACACAAGAGCCATGTGAGGAGGGATGCAGGTCTTCTACTTTATTACAAATTATCTTCTAAACAAATTCCTGACCATCCCATTGGAGTAAGGTGATGATAGGGAAGATACTAATATGGATAAGGTGTTAATGGAAAATAAATTAAACTACAATATAGGCCAAGCCCACCTCACAACATTTCTGTAGTTTTTTCCAGATAAACATAAGCTCCTTGTTAATTTTCTTACAAACGTATGTCATTATTTATTAATGGTTGGGTGATCCAAGTTATTATATTATCATTTGTCCAGAAAACTCCACTTTGTCATTAGAATGCATAATTAAGGTCCTTAATCATGCTTTCTCAGTGTTCAATGCTTAGATTAACTCTGTAACATTCCTCCTATATTCTTAGAACTCTCTCTTTCTCTCCCACTCTCCCTCTCTCTTCCCCCCCTCTCTCATACACACACACACACACACACACACACCCCAGAAGACTTTTGAAATAAAATTACAGCCTCTGTATATTAAGCAGGAAACATCGGTTTTACAGTCATCATGATCTTGTCTTTTAAATGCAATTTCCATTTCCAACTACAAAATATGTATCATTTGATATATCTGTCTTGCTATGCTGCTTAGGCTGACTGTGCTGTCCTTCAGCTTCAGTGTGGGGACCACAGATATGCTCTAACATGTTCAAAAATCAACGCAACATTGAAGAGAATCCAATATAAACAAAAATTTAAATCAGCAGCTATTGATGGCAAAAAAGGTTTGTGGCAGATTTTGTCATCATATTATTTCTGTTTCATTCTAATTCAGGATTTAGAAATGACCTAGGCTTGTGTTATAGTTGCTTTTAACCTTTATTCTATTTTTCCTGTTTCATGCTTTATTATAAATTTTGTCTTACAGTGTGCGAGTTTCATGAAAACAGAGATCTTCTCTGTTGTTTCATTTACACATGGCCATAAGAGTAGATTCTTGGAATATAAATATTTTTAGCATGATTTGTTGAATGTATTTTGATATAAAAACTAAAGTTAGTCATAACAACATTAAGTAAGGATTTTATGCTGGTAGAGTTTTATATAATCTATATCTAGTCATATTTAACATTAATAATAATTTAGGATATGCAATACTATTAGCCAAAAGATTAGGCACATTTCATGAGGCTTCAGAAATAGTTTATATGGGGGCTGAAATGAAAACCTTCACTACAGGAAGCCTCTGTGGTAACAGAAGTTTCCTGCACTGTGAGGGTTTGACTTACAGTTATGTTTGCTTTACGGTAGTACAAATATTATATTTTTATAAAAATATGCTTCAACATTGAATTTGGAATATTTCCTGAACTCATAATGTTCAGTATGATACCCTTTTGCACATGTCACATTGTACAATCAGCTCCTGCTCAGACATGGAATCAGGAGTATTAATGGCCTGTTCTCTACACTGTGCCATGCTGTTAATCCATGATAGTCGTTAGGATGAATAAATTAAATGCATTTTCAACATGAAATGTGTTGTTGGAATAGAACCGTGTTGTTAGCTGGAGAACATCTGTGTAATATTGTCTCTAAAAGCAGGTGAAACTTAATCAAAATTAACATTTTGAAATAATGACTAAAAATTAAGTCAATTTGAATTGCATCAAATGTAGAAAATCAGTTTCTTGTCACATTAGCCACATTTAAGGCTTTCAATAATGCAGGTATAATGCATATTAGATGTATCAGTGCCACTGTGGACTGTTTCCATCATCACAACAATCTGTATTCAAGTGTTGCAATATGTGGATCTGGGATTCATATCAGCAATCATTTTCTGGAAATATGTAAGTCTTTACAATCTGCCTGTTAGATTGTTCTCTTGAGATCAACTCAATACTTCCATGGCAACATGAAAGGTACTCTAGACAATGCATCAACACAGTGATAATGACTGAGCTTCAATGGCATATGTTTATGGACAATGGCTTTTGAGTAATGTTTACATTAGAAATACTACACTCCTACCATTAAAATGGTGAGAATTTTATTTTAACTTTTAAGTTACATGATAATATTCACTGGGTTTAAGTTTTCTGATTTTTGGTGCTATTTCTTTAATTTCCTAATTATAAAATGATTTTAGGGGGTTGGGGATTTAGCTCAGTGGTAGAGCGCTTGCCTAGAAAGTGCAAGGCCCTGGGTTCAGTCCCCAGCTCCGAAAAAAAGAACCAAAAAAAAAAATGATTTTAATTTACATAGTTCAGAAGATTCAACAAAAATTCTCATCTAACTTTTGAAGGTTAATCAAATTAATTTGAAGATTTATTTACTCAAATTTTAGAATATGAGCTGAACATTTTATCTGAATCATAATGCTACAAATTAATGGTACAATGAATATATTAGAAAAAATAAACATTCATTTTTTTGTTTAGTTAATCTACAAATTGTACATATTTACAAAATGAGGTGTGATGCTTCCAATTTTTATGTAGTGCATCACATTCAAATCAGTTAAATGTGTCTTTATCGAGTGTTTACCTTTAATTGGTACTAACGTATTTGAAAAGTTCTCACTTTTATTTTCAGATATGGTATCTTCAATTGATCTATAATGATCAGCAGAACTTATTTTTTTTATGTAACTGAGCTTCCTTTTAATTGAAAAATTTGAGTATTATCAGCATTGTGCTAATTATTGAAGTGAAATGTAGTTAATTATGTGATGACTGATCTTATAAGCTAATGTTGTCATAGTCTAAACACCATATCTGACTTTGCTGTAATCTCAGAACTTGTCAAACTTTTTATCATTAATTAAAAACTTGGTACCCAGTCCTTGAAGTGTTGCATGCACTTAGAAATTTGGAAATACAAACCCTTGCTTATTTTATAGATAATATTTCACATCTCAGGATGCATTTAAATTAAGATTGTATAACATATGTTAATATCAAATAAAATGATGTAACTGTAAAAAGCTGGATAGGAAAATATTAAGAGGAGGTATGAGGGGATCACCATTCTAGCTTTCCTGAAAGGTAGTGACACTATGGCTATTTTTTTAACCCCACCTATTCCTGAGAACACACAGAAGAGCGACCATCCTGTGCCTTCTTTTAGGCTCTTTTTCTTCTGCTTGTTTGTTTAGACCAATTCTAATTTGTTAGTTTTTGCTTTATCATTTATTTTACTTAAAAAACAAAAAACCCATAATGCTATATTTAAGCCATTTTATTAACATGTCTAATGATTATTTATTACTTACAATGTTGCCTTATATTTTACTTTATAGTTGACCCATATTGAAAGTTAATATGACACTTGAGTGCTGTTATTATTTTATGAAAATTCTGAACATATATTATTAGGCATCTAATGAACATAGTAATCCTTGACAGTAGAGCACTTCTTTCATTTGTTCATGCATTGTGCTCTCCTTCCTTCTTCTTCTTTTGAAGGATTTTGATGGAATCCGTGGTCTCAAGCATATTAGGCAATAGCTTTATTGGATACAGCCCAGAGCTTTGGCTACCAGTTTTTATTGTGACAGTTCCAAATTACCCTAAACCATAGAGTGACTGAAAGGTTGTTTTTACTCATGTCTATTTTTCATCTGATAAAAAGAAGACTTGATGTTTATGCATTCATAAATTAGGTGCATATATTAAATATTTAATAATGAATCATGATACATT
Source organism: Rattus rattus (assembly GCF_011064425.1). Lineage (NCBI taxonomy): Eukaryota > Metazoa > Chordata > Mammalia > Rodentia > Muridae > Rattus > Rattus rattus. The sequence goes on along the minus strand of NC_046157.1, from coordinate 39,021,217 downwards.
TATTCTAGGATATTTCCGAGGTATATGTAAAAGAAAAAAGAAATATCCTTGGTTATTTTTCCATAAATAAGTAAATTCTTCAGACCCAAGAGCATTGAGTTCAGTGATACTTTTATATTAATAATCATCCATGCGATTTTATATTGAAAAATCCTAAGCTATTACAAAATAATAGAAGCATCCTTAGAAAAACTTCAGTTATTGATGGAAATTCTGTTTTAATCTCAATCCAAAATTAATTTGACTACTACTTTGCATGTGCACATATGTCATATGGGAATATGTTTGCGTGTGTGTAGGTCTCCTGTGTATGTAAGTGTGCAGGGACATGGATGTGTATGCTTGTGGAGGCTCCAAGTTGATGTGAGGTGTCTTTCATCGTGGTTCTCCACTTTCTTTATGGAGACAGAGTCTTTCCTTGAACCTAGAATTCTCTGCTTCTAAGTGTATTTGGTGACTCCCCGTCTCTGCTTTCCCAGTGTTAAAATGACGAGTGGTTGTCACATGTACTCAGCTTTTATGGGTTCTGGAGATTTGAACTCTGATCTTAACACTTTTAAGACCAGTATTTATATCCATGGAATATCTCTCCTGACCTCTTAGGTAACAGATTTAACTTACTGACAATTATATTAACAACTTAAATACGAACTTGTAAAATCAAACATTCTATGGTACTACTACCTACCCAAAGATGTGCTAATTTGATAACCACTGATGATGAATGATGATAGGGAACATTTAAATATTAAAATTCTTCAGTTTGGGTAATTGTCTTAGTTTATGTCATATTGATGTGAAGAGATGCTATGACTATGGAAACTCTTATAGGAAAAGCATTTAATTGGGAATGGCTCACAGTATCAGAGATTTAGATCTTTATTGTTACGGCAGGAAGCAAAGTATTATTTAGGTAGATTTGGTTCTTGGGAAACTGTGATTTCTACATACAGATTTACTAAAAGCAGAAATAGAGAGATACTGGGACTATCTTGGGCTTTTGAAACTGCACTCCCATTGACACTTCCTTCAACAAGGCCACACACTCTAATATCTCTCAAATAGTACCATTCGCTAATGGCAAAGCATTCAAATATATGAGCCTATGGGGCTCATTCTTATTAAACAACCACAATAATCAAGCCAGTATGTTTCTGTAGGAGCATAAACTGTTTCTGCACAACCCCCCCCCAAAAAAAACAAAGTAAACCAAACAAACAAGCAGCAAAACAAAAATAAAATAAAAAACAAAAGCAAACAAAACAAACAACAACAAAACCTACTGTAATCCTTTAATTACAATAGGCTTGCATCTGAAGGGAAGTTATTCAGGAAGCTTTGAATTCTGTGTGGTTTACTGAATACAGGGCCAAGTGACTATGCCGTTTATTCTGAGCCCATGGTTCAGTGAAGTTCTGTGATGTAACATGAAAGACGCTGCCAAATATATGTCAGATTTGCTGTATTTGTTTTTAATTCCTTTGTGGCCGTTGCATGTTCAGAAAACTTTTAATGTTGCCAAAATTTTCAGGACCTCCACATTCAGTTAGAAATGCCATAGTGGATTATAATTTACAGGGCTCAAGGCCATGAGCTGCTTATGAATCAGAAAATATTTGGAAGATCTCAAGAGATTCAAGGTTGCATCAGGTATTAGGAATCTGTGATTTGGGTAGTTATTCCAGCACAGATTTGGATGCTAAGACTGATGTGATGCTAACATTCAGCTATTTAATTAATTTATGTAAACACCATGATATAAAATCACATCATGAGTCCTTAGATTTCTAGATGTTTTAGTTCTATTAAAAAATTGAAATTAGTATTCTAGGACAGTACAAACGGAACAGCAAAGAACTTGCCCTTAGAATCAACTATTATTCTAAAGTGATATCTAATCTTTGACAAAGAAATAATTGTCAGGATCAAGTTGAAATATTAACTATGTTTCCATTTTAATACATATGGAGATGTTTATTTTTCCTATAATTAAGAACACTTAAGATCTTTTTCGCAGAGAAGGCAAACAATGAGTGCTGTGTTTTATGTTCAGATATTTTTATACTCAATTTGTATTTTGATTAGAGATTTTTACAAGGATCAATTAACTACACTTAGTTATCATAAAAAGAGATGTTAATGATGCAAATTTATGGGACAATTTCACAATATGTAGTAGGCAATGTGCATGTCAACTAGACGTACTAAACTATATGAGATTTGCAAGGATGTACAGCTAATGTACATCTTTTAAAATCCCATTTTTAATGAATAAATTATATTGTATATAATTTATCCATTCGTTATGACTTTAAGCATAGCAAAATATTGTGGGATGGAAGAAACCTAGGTATGGAGGAAATTTCCAGGAAATGAACTTTGTCTTGGTTGAGTTTTGCTTTTGGATTTTTAATACATGACCTATTCTTATAGGCAGAACACTCATGGAATGTTAAAACATATAAAATTTGCATCTCTATATAACTGGTAATAGGATTAAAGTCATGAAGAATCAGTGTCAATTTTGGTATGGCTTTCTTTGACAATGATTCTTTAGCCAACATTTAATAGTTCAAGAGTCAATTGCCTTCAGATCTTAATTTTTTTTTAGCATACAAATAACACTAATGCCTTGAATAAAACATACCTAGAGATGGTTCATTTTTCTATTTCCATGTCTAATTGTGCACCCTTCATTCAATATTGGTAACAAAAAATAATACTGTAGCAGAGGTCAAATGATGAAGTTGTAAGTGCATGATGCAATTTGTCCATATTTTTTAGTGTTACAGAGAGCAGCCTGGCTGAAGAGATAAATGAACATGCCTTTGTATGGCTCAAGATGAGAATAAGTACCAGTGTCAGTTAATAATACATGTAAAAATTGCCATGAAAGTAGAACCTATGAAGGAGACAGAAGAAGAAGCATAGTTTCTAGAATGTGCACTGACCCTGTACTAGACCAGTTTCAATAGGAAGAACTTTGCATTTGTCTTAAGGTTCTTGGGCTTAAGGTCAAACTCTGGTATACATACACTTATATAAGGAATAAGCATAATAAACTGTAGACGAAATTGTTGCGCCCACCTCGTCCGGCAACATGGTTGGATTCTTCTCAACAGCCTTTACTGCAGGACACCTTCATTGTTGACACAGGGAGGTGGAGGCGGCAGCAGTCAGCCCTAAGTGTTACAGCTCCAAGAGGGTTACAGCTCTAAGTGCTACAGCTTCAAAAGTTACTGCGCCGAAAGCCGCTCGCCTTATATACACAACAGTATGCTAATATTCTTTCAGGGATTGGTGGGACACGAGTCACCCCACTGTCATCCCAGCTACTTGTCCTCCAGAGATTGGCGCGGCAGGAACTCCATTAGCATAGTACCGCCCCAGCCAGACTGATGTCAGGTGCAAAACCCCACGCATGCGCAGTACTGTTGTTCACCACAGGAGGGCGCCAGATTCACCTCATTATCATACAGCTGCCCTGACAAGGGGGCAAGTCTGAGCATGCTCGGTAAGTTATTCACATTCGGACAGGGCTGGCTGTCGGCGCCTTCTTTACTTCGCCGCGCCGCTCCCTACACGAAATGTGCATTATAGTGCCTTGTTCATGAGGGAAATAGTAGCCTAAGACTTAAAACAATTTTTTAGATAGTTTTTCCAGGCATAAATCATATGGCCTTAATTCATTAAAAGTTACGAACTAACCCTTTGTTGATGAACACTTAAACTGTACAATTTGCATTAGATCTGAAAGATGAAACTAGATATCATGGGACAGACACTTGTGCTTGATGGTACTTCTAGTTCTCCAATTGCTCTTTCTCTGGATCAAAAATAATGTAATTTCCCGATTATTTTTTACAGTACATTTTTAAGATATAAATTACTATTGTCAGGCTCAGAGAGATTTTTAGTAGAAGTGTGGTGGTTTGAATTAGCATGGCCCAGGGAATGGCATTATTAGGAGGTTTGGTCTTGTTGGAGTGGGTGTGACCTTGTTGGAGGAAATCTGTCATTGTCAGGGTGGCTTTGAGACTCTCCTCCTAGATGCCTGGATGTCAGTCTTCTCTTGGTTCCCTTCAGAACAAGATGTAGAACATTCAGCTTCTTCTCCAGCACCACAAATGCCATTTCCCCCCATGGACCTGCAAGCTAGTCCCAATTAAATGTTTTCCTTTATAAGAATTGCCTTGGTCATGGTGTCTCCTCACAGTAATAAAACCCTAACTAAGACAGGGTAAGAACCTGGGATTATCATTGCAACTGTACATAACTTTGATGGCATGGTTGTATATAAAAATATTACATATGTTCTAAAATTTTATGTTATTTATTGAAACTTAATTGGATATGTCTGTAGCATAATGGATACTTTCATGGTAAAAACTTAGTGTCCATTTGATTCATAGTTACCGGAAACACTGTTCCTGAAGAGATACAGTATTTCGATGGAAAGCATGATTTAAATTCTCTAATTTGGTCTCATAATCAAAATTTAAATTGCAACATTTCCCTTACGTATCTTTATAATATGATTTAATAATTAATAGCTTCCTACTTATAGATCTTTAACTAACTGTTCTCCATGGAGCTCACTGCAGGAAGCTCAATCTTCTTCTGCAATTGTATCTGTTTGTCTTCTGTCTGAAACACTTCCTTCCTCCTTTCCTTCCTTGCTCCCTCCTTTTCTTTCTTTTTCTTTTTCTTCCTTTTCCTTCATTTCCTTTTTTCCTTTCCTGAGGATTTCCCGGTACAATTGTCAGGCTGACGTTTTGTTCCAGTTTCATCCTTCAGTGATTTCTTCCTTAAATGTCCTCAAAATTTAATCTCTCTTTTAACTTGTTTTTGAGACTTACTGTATGTTACAGTTATTAGAATACTTTATGTTGGCTCAGCTCAGTAATTTTCTAAAGAGACCAGGAGCATCTATGGTTCACAATACTAATGATTTAATACATAGGAACATCTAAGAAAAATCACCTGTATCTACGTGTAATTTTTACTACCACTACATTGCAATGGATTTGGAGTCACAGGAATTTTCAGGGTCAATTTTGTCTATCCCTGTTTAAGCCACTATTCTTAGATCTTCCTCAAACAAGCAATACTGAAAAATTTCAAAATGGCTTACTAGATTTTTTCCTATAAAGCATCATTTTGTTCTGTTTTAAAAGATACATTTTACTTGAAATAGATTTACATCTCTTTTGCCCCTCCCTTTCTTTTACTAGCACCTCCCATCAACCTTTCATCAAATCCTTGCTAAGTACCTCTGCAATCCGTGGTGCTCACATTTTGGGGGTAACCAACAGTCATTTAGTTGGACATAAGACTTATTCAACAAGAGAGAAATCATGCATCATATTGGCAACCTATCCAGCTTCCCAAGGCTAGCGAGGTCATGGATCTAAGGAAATAATATAGAACCACCAATATATCAGGTCAGAATAATTTCCTGATAGACTCTAGCTCTTCTTACATCCTCAGTTAAATGTAGCTATTATCCTTCATCAAAGAAGTCCTCTTTAGAGCAAATAGACCTCATCACAGAAAACCTCAAATGGGCACAATACAAAGACCAACCGCCCTCAAAATATATCTAAATCACAGTTCTTGCATCCATGGCTCAGGGAACAATGAGGAACAGGGAACAGAAAGATTGTAATAGTCAGAATACCGGCAGACATCCTGACAACGCAGGACAGACCTCTGCACACCTCGGGCCACAACCCTGGTCTAAGGGGTAACTGCACAGTGCCTCGGGACACAGAGGAATAGGAACAGACAGTTGCCAGTGCCCACGGTACTGATCTGCGCCCAGGACCGAACTGAACCGGTCAAACACCTCCCTTCATTCAAATCGCGTGGCGGAGAGAGCTGGACCCTCAGAAATGTGGACACACCTCAGAAGTCAGAACAGAATGCTCTCTGCCTACAGTCCAGAATTACATAGTGGCAACTGTGTCCACGGGCTGCAAGGACCTACATGAGCAATCAGGGGCAGGACCCTGTGATTCCTGCCTGTGCCTAGAGCTGGAAGAGAGTCTCCAGGAGTACTGAAATCAGAGCACCTGTTCTCAGGAAAGGCTGAAAGAAACAGGCAAACAGTTCTACAGGAGTGCTGACACAGAGACCTACAGTAGGGCCAAGTCACTCTCAGAAACAGCAAGACAAGCAAACACCAGAGACATCCCAATGGCTAGAGGCAAGCACAGGAACCTAAGCAACAGAAACGAAGACTATTGGCATCATCACAGCCCAGTTCTCCCACCAAAGAAAACACTAGATATCCAAACATACAAGAAAAGCAAGATTTAGATTTAAAATCACATTTTTTGATAATGATGGAGGACTTTAAGAAAGACATAAAGAACTCCCTTAGAAAAATGTAGGAAAACACAAGTAAACAAGTAGAAACCCTTAGAGAGGAAACACAAAAATCTCTGAAAGAGTTATAGGAAAAGACAACCAAACAGGCAAATGAATTGAAAATGGAAATAGAAATAATAAAGAAAGCACAAAGGGGGACAACCCTGCATATAGAAAACCAAAGGAAGAGACAAGGAGCCATAGATACAAGCATCATCACCAACAGAATACAAGAGATAGAACAGAGAATCTCAGGGGCAGATGATACCATAGAAAACAACAAAAGAGCTATCAAAGATAATGTAAAATGCAAAAACCCCTAGCCCAAAACATACAGGAAATCCAGGACACAATGAGAAGATCAGACCTAAGGATAATAGGTATAGAAGAAAGTGAAGACTCCCAAATTAAGGGGCCAGTAAATATATTCAATAAAATTATAGAAGAAAACTTCCCTAACCTAAAGAAAGAGATGCCCATAAACATAAAAGAAGCCTACAGAACTCCAAATAGATTGGACCAGAAGAGAAATTCCTCCTGTCACATAATAGTTAAAACACCGAATGAACAAAACAAAGAAAGAATATTAAAAGCAGTAAGGGAAAAAGGTCAAGTGACATATAAAGGCAGATACATAAGAATTACACCAAACTTCTCACCAGAGACTGTGAAAGCCAGAAGATCCTGGGCAGATGTCATACAGACACTAAGAGAACACAAATGCCAGCCCAAGTTACTGTATCCAACAAAACTTTCAATTAACAGAGATGGAGAAACCAAGATATTCCAACACAAAACCAAATTTACACAATATCTTTCTACAAATCCAGCCCTATAGAGGATAATGGATGGAAAACTCCAACACAAGAAGAGAAACTACGCTGTACAGAAAGCAAGAATATAATTTCGTGCGGTGTAACCAAAAGAAAGAAAAAAAAAGCATAATTTCCCCTCTAACAATGAAAATAAAAGGAATGTACAATCACTATTCCTTAATATTACTCAGCATCAATGGACTCAATTCCCCAAGAAAAAGACATAGACTAACAGATTGGATACATAAAGAGGACCCAGAATTTTGCTGCATGAAGGAAACACACCTCAGAGACAAAGGCAGATGCTACGTCAGAGTAAATGGCTGGAAAACAACTTTCCAAGCAAATGGCCTGAAGAAACAAGCTGGAGTTGTCATTCTAATATCAAATAAAATTGACTTTCAACCAAAGTCATTAAAAAAGATAAGGAAGGACACTTCATATTCATCAAAGGAAAAATCCACCAAGATGAACTCTAAATCCTTAATATCTATGCTCCAAATGCAAGGGCAGCTACATTCATAAAAGAAACCTTGCTAAAGCTCAAAGAACACATTACACCTCACACGATAATAGCAGGGGATTTCAACACCCCACTCTCATCAATGGACAGAACATGGAAACAGAAGTTAAACAGAGACGTAGAGAAACTAACAGAAGTTATGAACCAAATGGATTTAACAGATATTTATAGAACATTCCATCCTAAAACAAAAGGATATACCTTCTTCTCAACATCTCATGGACCCTTCTCCAAATTGACCATATATATAATCAGTCACAAAACAGGCCTCAACAGATACAGGAAGATAGACATAATCTCATGCATCCTATCAGATCACCACGCACTAAAACTGGTCTTCAATAACAACAATAATGACAGAAAGTCCACATTTACATGGAACTTGAACAATGCTCTACTCAATGACAAGTTGGTCAAGGAAGAAATAAAGAAAGAAATTAAAGATTTCATAGAATTTAATGAAAATGAAGATACAACATTCCCAAACTTATGGGACACAATGAAAGCTGTACTAAGAGGAAAACTCATACCTCTGAGTGCCTGCAAAAAGAAACAGGAGAGAGCATATGTCAGCAGCTTGACGGCACACCTAAAAGCTCTAGAACAAAAATAAATAAATAAACCCAAGGAGAGTAGAAGGCAGGAAATAATCAAACCCAGAGCTGAAATCAACCAAGTAGAAACAAAAAGTACTATACAAATAATCAACAAAACCAGGAGATTGTTTTTGAGAAAATCAACAAGATAGATAAACCCTTAGCCAGACTAACCAGAGGTCACACAGAGAGTGTATCCAAATTAACAAAATCAGAAATGAAAAGGGAGACATAACAACAGAATCAGAGGAAATTCAAAAAATCATCAGATCCTACTACAAAAGCCTATATTCAACAAAACTTGAAAATCTGGAGGAAATGGACAATTTTCTAGACAGATACCAGGTACCAAAGTTAAATCAGGAACAAATAAAACACCTAAACAACCACATAACTCCTAAAGAAATAGTAGCAGTCATTAAAAGTCTCCCAACCAAAAGGAGCCCAGGTCCAGATGGGTTCAGTGTAGAATTCTATCAGACCTTCAAAGAAGATCTCATACCAATACTGTCCAAACTATTCCACAAGATTGAAACAGACAGAACACTACCAAATTCCTTCTATGAAGTCACAATGGCTCTTATACTGAAACCACAGAAAGACCCAACAAAGAAAGAGAACTTCAGACCAATTTGCCTTATGAATATTGACGCAAAAATCCTCAATAAAATTCTTGCAAACCGAATCCAAGAACATATCACAATGATCATCCATCATGACCAAGCAGGCTTCTTCCCAGAAATGCAGGGATGGTATAATATATGAAAATCCATCAATGTAATCTGCTATATAAACAAACTCAAAGATAAGAACCACATGATCATTTCATCACATGCTGAGAAAGCATTTGGCAAAATTCAACACCCCTTCATGATAAAAGTCCTGGAAAGGTCAAGAATTCAAGGCCCATATCTAAACATAGTAAAAGCCATATACAGCAAACCAGTTGCTAACATTAAACTAAATGGAGAGAAACTTGAAGCAATCCCACTAAAATCAGGGACTAGACAAGGCTGCCCACTCTCTCCCTACTTATTCAATATAGTTCTTGAAGTCCTAACCAGAGCAATTAGACAGTGAAAGGAGGTCAAAAGGATACAAATTGGAAGGGAAGAAATAAAAATATCATTATTTGCAGACAATATGATAGTGTACTTAAGTGACCCCAAAAGTTCCACCAGAGAACTACTTAACCTGATAAACAACTTCAGCAAAGTGTCAGGGCATAAAATTAACTCAAACAAATCTGGTTCAACCAGAGGTCAGCATGTAGAAGAATGCAATTCAATCCATTCTTATCTTCCTGTACAAAGCTTAAGTCTAAGTGGATCAAAGACTTCCACATCAAACCAGATACACTCAAACTAATAGAAGAAAAAGTTGGGAAGACCCTCGAACATATGGGGACAATTACTGGAAGAAAACACCAATGTCTTATGCTCTAAGATCGAGAATCAACAAATGGGACCTCATAAAATTGGGAAGCTTCTGTAAGGCAAAAGACACTGTCATTAGGACAAAATGCAACCAACAGATTGGGAAAATATCTTTACCAATCCTACATCTGATAGAGAGCTAATATCCAAATTATACAATGAACTGAAGTTAGAGTCCAGAGAGCCAAATAACCCTATTAAAAATGGGGTACATAGCTAAACAAAATATTCTCAGCTGAGGATTAATAGAATGACCACCGAAAAGCACCTAAAGAAATGTTTAACATCCTTAGTCATCAAGGAAATGCAAATCAGAACAACCCTGAGATTCCACCTTACACCAGTCAGAATCGCTAAGATAAAAACCTCAGGTGACAGCAGATGCTGGCGAGGATGTGGAGAAAGAGGAGCACTCCTCCATTGTTGGTGGGATTGCAAACTGGTACAACCACTCTGGAAATAAGTCTGGAGGTTCCTCAGAAAATTGGTCATTCCAGTACCTGAGGACCCAGCTATACCTCTCTTGGGCATATACCCAAAAGGTGCTCCAACATACAACAAAGACACATGTCCACTATGTTCATAGCAGCCTTATTTATAATAGCCAGAAGTTGGAAAGAACCTAGATGCCCTTTAACAGATGAACAGATTCAAAAAGTGTGGTACATCTACACAATGGAGTACTACACAGCTGTGGTACATCTACACAATGGAGTACTACACAGCTATCAAAAACAATGACTTCATGAAATCCATAGGCAAATGGAATGAACTAGAAAATATCATTCTGAGTGAGGTTACTCAATCACAGAAATACACACTTTGTATGCACTCTTTGATAGGTGGATATTAGCCAAAAAGCTCGAATTACCCAAAATGCAATCCACGGACCACAGGAAGCTCAAGAAGTATGACCAAAATGTGGATGCTCCCACTCCTTCTTAAAAGGGGAAAAATATACATAGGAGGGGTATGGAAGCAAAGTTTAGAACAGCGACTTAAGGAATGGCCATAATAATAAGCCTGACCCACATGTGGCCCATATATATACAGCCACCAAAACTAGACAAGATTGATGAAACTAAAAAAATGTATGCTGAAAGTTACCATATATAGAGCTCTCCTGATTGCCACATCCAGAACATGTCCAATACAGAAGTCAATGCTAGCAGCAAACCACCAAATTGAGAATAGGACCCCCTTGGTGGGAATTAGAGGAAGTATTGAAAGAGGTGAAGGAGCTTGCAACCCCATAAAAACAACAATGCCAACCAACCAGAGCTTCCAGGGACTAAACCACTACTGAAAGACTATACACAGACTGACCCAGGACTCCAACTGCATATGTAACAGAGAATAGCCATGTTGGGGCACCAGGGGAAGGGGTAGCCCTTGGTCCTGCCAAGGTTGGACCTCCAGTGCAGGGGAATATGGGGGGGCAATAAGGGGGACGTATAGGGAAATACCCATATCAGGGAGGGGGAGGGGAATGGGTGCTTATGGACAAGAAACCAGGAATGGTAATAACGTTTGAAATGTAAATAAAGAAATATATCTAATATAATATTAAAAAAAAGAATCAGAACACCAGGAAGACAGCTGTGAAATAGTCTCTCCTAGAAATGGCCCTTGTGAATCAGATACAAACAAGAACAATGGAAATATCAATGAATATGTCTTCAAGGAAGAAAGAAAAATTATAGGATTTCTCCCTAAACAAAGAACTAATAGCTGCTAGGAGAAAGAGACTTATCCTCTCCCAGGGATGAGCCCTCTTCTTTGCTGTCCAATACTCAGGAGAGGCAATTCACTTCTCTTTGTACTTAGTTTCAGTTTTTACCTAAGAGGTATTAAAAACCTCTACAAATACATTTTTATAGGTTACAAGATAAGAGACAGAAGACTAAAAGTGGCTTAATTATTTTCTTTCTTCAACATACATATTGATATGAGTTTTCAAGGACTGCCATATCAAAATAACAGGCAAAGGAGCTTAAATAAAAGAAGTTTAGTTTTTCAGTTAGGAAGATTAGAAGTTTAAAATCAAGGGTGTGGCAGGTTTGATTTTAAACTTGGTCTCTTCTTTGAGCATGTGTATTCTCAATAGCTCTATCTTATAAGTACAGTAAGATTCACTTGTATGTGCTCAATTTTTCTTAATATCTTTAAATGTTTTCAAATACTACCAAAATTGAAGTTGAAAACTTTAAGATAAGGATTTGAGTGGTGGAGGAGCAATTATACTTGAACCTTTTTTTATGTTTGTTTTTAATTTTGAAGTTTTTGTTTCCTGTTTTTAGTTGTGTAGTTTATGTATTGACTTTTCAAATGTTATACCCTTTCCTGGTTTCCCCTTTTCTTAATTTCCTTCCCCCTGCTTATATGAGCATGCTCCCCCTCCCTCCCACCCATTCCCATCTGAACACCCTGCCATTCCCCTACACTGGGGAAACAAGCCTTCACTGGACCAAGGACTTCTCCTCCTATTGATGCTACATATGAAACTGAAGCCATGGGCCCCTCCATGTGTACTCTTTGGTTTGTGGTTTAGTCCCTTGGAGCTCTTGGGGTTCTGGTTGGTTGATATTGTTGTTCTTCCTATGGTATTGCAAACCCCTTCAGCTCCTTTGGTCCTTTCTCTAACTTTTCCATTGGAGTCCCAGTGCTCAGTCTGATGGTTAGCTGCAAGTATCCTCATCTGTATCAGTAAGGCTCTGGCACAGCCTCTCAGGAGATACCCATATCAGGCTCCTCTCAGCAAGCACTTCTTGGCATCAGCAATAGTGACTGGGTTTGCACCTTTTACCTATCATATCAATAAGTCTCTAGCGTCATAGCACTGTGAATGAAGTAATGCCTTAAGGTTTCCATTGATGCTGCAGAAGAAGATTAACACACCTTATGGAAGAAAAGGGTTTTTTTTTGTTTTCTTTGTTGTTTGGGATTTTGATGGTCTTTTGCTTCTACTTCCATGTAATAGTCCATTTTGTAGGAAGTAAGTACAGAACTCAAAGCAGGCCAAGCTGCATGAAGCAGGGACTGAAAGAGAAGACACACAGGAATGCTGCTTATTGGCTTGCTCCTGATGGGTTTCTCAGCTTATCTTCTTATTGTACCCATGATCGCCAGATCAGAGCTGGTGTTGTCCACTGTGAGCTGGCCCTGTATTGTCAATCACCCATCCAGAAAATTTTATCACAGGCTTGCTCAAAGGAACAGTCTTATGGGTGCTTTTCCTCTACTGAAGTTTCCTCTTCCCTAATGACTCTCTTTTCTCAATGTGACGTAAAACTAGCCAACACAAACAGCTTTAAAATGCATATTCTTCCTGAAGAGGAATTTTGACAGATTTTTGAAATTCAGGAAGGTAACCCTAATGACTAATCTTGGACTTTAGGTCATCATGGAAGCAGAATGCTCTTCATGTCTGTGAGGAATAAACTACATTAGGATGATTGAGATGGGAGGATCCATATTAAATGTGAGTGGTGCTGTTGCATTGTCTGGGCTGAAGTAAATCATTTATCATCCTCCAGCGACATACTATTCCTGTGGAGAAGTGTTTCATGTCACGAAGGACTGTATCTCTGAAACTGTAAGCCAAAATAAACCTTTCTCCAGGCACTTCTGTCAGGTATTTGTCTCAGAAAATTAATATAGAATTGTTACTGAGAAGGAGAAGCCACTGTTGTCATAAACCTGATTAAATGTTTATTAGATACCTGGAACTGACTTGTGAAAGAAATGTGGAGGTATTTGAAACTTTGTGCTTAAAATGCCCTTGAATACTGTAAATAGAATTTAATGGGTTATTCTTTTGGGAATATGCAATACAATAGCTCTAAGAGAAATATAGACAGTGGCAGCCTGGTTCATTAAGCTTCAGAGGGGAATAGGATGCTATAAAGAACTTAGTTATATGTGCCTCTTGTGTCTTTTTTTTTTGGCTATTTGTTGTTTATTTCATCCTATACTGTTTTAATTTTAGCTTACATTTATTATTATTATTATTATTAGTAGTAGTAGTAGTAGTAGTAGTAGTTGTATTGTACCTGTTTATATTCTAATGATAGGAAGAAAGAAAGGGTTTGGAAGTAGGGAGAATCTGGGAGGATGTGGGGGAAGGGAAACTGAAATATATTGTATGAAAAAAATCAATATTCAATAAAAATAGAACTTAGTTAGAAGTCTTTAATGTGGCATTCTGGTAAGGAATCTGCAGAAATCCTGATAGAAATTGAATTTACAGGGAATGGATTAATTTGTTTGGTAGAGAACACTTTTTATTAAATATACAAAGTTTAGTTCCTGTCCTTTTAATAGCTACTATTACAAACTCTTTAGGATGATTAAATAATTCTAGGCAATAGTCAGTCTATCACACCCACAGTCAGGTTAGATATTAGTCTGGATTATGACAAAAATATACATCTTTGGTTGTATAGACAATATGTACCTGGAGATAAGCAATGTTTGCTTGTTCAGATATGCTGTGAATAGATAGAGGGTCAAGAGCATCAGAGATCTACAGAATATGGCATTCTACTCTTGCCTCCCTACCCTGGCATTCTCTTACACTGGGGCATCAAGCCTTACCTTGGTAAGGGCCTCTCTTCCTATTGATGTCCCACAAGGCACCTTCTGTTGTATATGTAGCTGGAACCATGTGCACTTATTGGTTGGTGGTTTAGTCCAACCAAAGACTCTGGGGAGATCTGGGGGCTCTGGTTGATTGATATTGTTGTTTTTCCTATGGATTGCAAACCCCTCCAGCTTCTTCAGTCCTTTCTCTAACTCCTTTCCTGGAGATCCTGTTCTCAGTCCAATGGTTTGCTGTGAGTATCTGCCTCTGTATTTGTCATGCTTTGGCAGAGCCTCTCAAGAGACAGCTATATCAGGCTCCTGTCAGCAAGCAGTTCTTGGCATCTGCAATAGTGTCTGGATTTGGTGTCTGTATGTGAGATAGATCTCCAACAGGACAACACTTAGGCTGTGGAGTGGCTACTGTTAACTGATCTCATGCAGGCTTATAGTAGAAAGAACAACTAAAGAGGCATGAAGACATATAAAAAGTGAAATTTGAAGAGGAAAGTTGTGTTAGTAAGTGTAAAGTTTTAAGACAAGGAGAGTGCAACTGACAAATCATATGTAATTGGTTAGAGATTAATATCATCACCTGTAATTGGTTACAGGTTATTGTCATCATCTGTGATTAGTTGGAGATTAGTGTCATTAAATAGAAGTCTGCTACCCTACACTGCTGTAACAGGAAAGCCTGAGGGCAAGAGCTCAACCACTGAAGACTCCATCCTGTGAAAATACAAATTTGATTGAAACAAACATTCATTTGAAATTAAACTAAGAATGCCACTTTGAAATAATCTCAAAAATACAGATATAGGCTAAAACTAACATAAATACAAAGAAGTTTGGGAAGGCTAGATTAGTAGTAGACAAAGCCAATGTCTGGACAATTAGCAGAGATAGAAGTGATATAATCTCTCAGGGACTAAACTACCAGCCAAAGAATACACACGGAGGGACCCATGGCTCCAGCTGCTTATGTAACAGAGGTCTGCCTTATCTGGCACCATTGGGAGGGGAGGCCCCTGATCCTGTAGAAGCTTGATGTCCCAAGGTAGGGGAATGCTAGGGTGGTGAAGTGTAGGGAGTGGGTGGATGGGTGTGTGTGGGAACTCCCTCATTGAAGCAGGGGGAAGAGGGTATGGAATAAGAGCTTTGTGGAGGAAAAACTGGGAAGGGGGATAGCATTAGAAGTGTAAATAAATAAGACAAGCAATAAAAAGTAACATAATCTAATGGATAAATTGTCAAAAATTCCATTACTTAATAGTGGTTTTATATAATAGCCAAATTCATGCAACAAAAATGTTTGAATTTCAAAGAGTTGTACAAACAATTATAGTTGGAGACTGTCATATCTCACTATCAATAATTGATGGAATAATTGAGAATATAGTTGAATAACATCATTAATGTATCATAGGACCAATTTAACATTTATATAATAGTGCAGTCAACACAAGCAGGTTACATGTTCTTTTCAAATTTGCAGGGAAATTTCACAAATTGAATAGATCACATGTTGAGCCATAAGGTATAAGTCAATGATTTAAAAAAAGCAAATAAGTTTATTTTTACTCAGGAAGGGAATTTAGGCATTGATTATAAAATATATGAGAGGGTGAACATATCTGTCATATTTACTCTTCTGAGGAGGAAGTATAAGTATACAGAGATTAAGACCAGACTCTGTTATATACTGAGTTCGAGACCAGGCTATTCTACATAACATTGACCTCAGTGATTCTCAACTTGTGGGTCATGATGCCTTTGGTGGTCTTGACTCTTTCATAGGGTTAGCCAAAGGCTATTGGAAAACTTAGATATTTGCATTATGATTATGTAAAGAAGTACTGAAAATGATTTTTGGTTAGTATAACCACTGTTGGAAATGAGGTACTCACCTAGCTTGCCCTTCATGGACATAGCACTGGGCAGACATGATTTCACTATTTCTATTTCCTATGTTACATGGATACTCTTTAAAAGGTTCTGTTATGTCCTTCCCGTCAATACCCATCATAGTGGTCTCTGTTTTACAGCCTATTTGTCTCTGTCTTTCTTTTATGTTGCATGTCCAAGATGTCCTTTCATTCATTTTCTCCAATAAGTGTCTTGCAGGAGATCTTTTGTGTGGTATGATTTCTATGGTAATCCTTGGCTGCAACCTGCTAAGGTACTTACTTTTGCCACTAAATCCTAACAACCACTGTATGCAGACTGTGCTAAAACGTTGCAACATTAGTAAGGTCAAGACACACTGTTTTACCTTTAAGAAAACAAGTAAAGAAATAACAAACACAAAAGAAAATGTGAAAATACCCAAAAGTCCCCAATTATATGCATAACAGCAAACATAGAAAGAAAGTTGAATATGAGGGCAGAAAACCAACCAAATCAGAGATCTGAATATGTGAAACTAGAGAAAGATAATTAGAAGCCTATAGTAGTGGAATATGAAATTAGAGCATAGATTAGTTTTGGGGACTAGGAGAAAAACAAGAGAATTGGTAGACAGAAAAACAGCACAATATTGTTAATATAAATGAAAAATTATTTGATAAAACAATAAACAAAAAGTTGATTTTTAATATATCAATGAAAAGAAAAAGAAGATACAAAATACCAATATCAGAAACAAAGTAGATAAAATCTATCGATCATAATATCATTAAAAAGATATTCCTGTGCCCATACCCAAAAGATGCTCCAACATCCCACAAAGACACCTGCTCAGCTATATTTGTAGCAGCTTTATTCATAAGAACCAAAAAATGGAAACAACTTAGATATCCACCAACTGGTGAATGGATAAAGACAATGTGGTACATCTACCCATTGGAATACTATTCAGCTGTTAAAAACCAAAGCATCCTGAATTTTGCAGGCAAATGGATGGAACTTGAGAGTATCAGCTTAAGTGAGGTAACACAGTTCCAAAAGGATATGCATGGCATGTACTCACTTATAAGTGGGTATAAGCCATAAAATGCAGGTACCATTTTACTCTTCACATACCCTAATCAACAAGAAAGGCCCAAGCAAGGAAGCTTGATCCTCACTTAGAAGTGGAAATTAAATAGTCAGATGGACATAGTGAACTAAGACGGAGGGGGAACGGGGAGGTAAATGGGGGGTTAAGGATCAGGTGTGGGGAAGGACAGGAGAGATAAGTAGATGACCATGAATATTAATGGAGATATGAAACTGGCAGGGGCAGGATATGGGGAGGGGCATCTCCAGGACTAGACAAAGACCTGGGATAAGGGAGGCACTCATGAATCGATGGCAGTGACATTATCTGTGACTTACTACATTGAGGATATAAAACCTGAAAACCTGCTGTAGTGAGGCAGGAACCTCAAGGGAGCAACAGACACACGAAACCACCCCCAACACTTCCAATGACAAATGTATCCTGTCTACAAGAAATGCAGGCACAGGGGATGAAGCAGAGACTGAGGGAATGGTCAACAAATAACTGATGAATTTGAGGCTTATCCTGTGGGCATGCACCAATCCTTAACACTATTAACGACATTGTGTTATGCTTGCATACAGGAGCAATTTGTCTTCTTTCCTTTATGCATTTTTATTAAACTGGGTAATTCTTATTTACATTTCAAATGTTATTCCCTTTCCCGGTTTCCTGTCCATCAGCCCCCTAACCCGTCCCCTTCCACTTCTATATGGCTGTTCCCCTCCCCATCTACGTCCTTACCACCACCCCAATAATCACCTACACTGGGGGCCCAACCTTGGCAGGACCAAGGGCTTCCCCTTCCACTGGTGCCCCAACAAGGCTATTCACTGCTACCTATGCAGTTGGATCCATGGGTCAGTCCATGTATAGTCTTTGGGTAGTGGTTTAGTACCTGGAAGCTCTGTTTGATTGGCATTGTTGTTCTTATGGGGTTGTAAGCCCCTTCAGCTCTTTCAGTCCTTTCTCTAATTCCTCCAACGGGTGTCTCATTCTCAGTTCAGTGGTTTGCTGCTAGCATTCGCCTCTGTATTTGATATGTTCTGGCTGTGTCTCTCAGGAGAGATTTATAACTGGTTCCTGTCAACATGCACTTCTTAGCTTCATCCATCTGATCTAGTTTTGGTGTCTGTATATATATAGACCACATATGGGGCAGGCTCTGAATGGCCGTTCCTTCAGACTCTACTCTAAACTTTGCCTCCCTATCCCCTCCTATGGGTATTTTTGTTCCCCTTTTTAAGAAGGAGTGAAGCATCCGCATTTTGGTCATCCTTCTTGAGTTTCATGTGGTCTGTGCATTGCATCTTGGGTAATTCAAGCATTTGGGCTAATATTTACCTATCAATGAGTGCATACCATGTGTTTTTTTTTTCCTGTGATTAGGTTACCTCACTTAGGATGATATTTTCCAGTTCCATCTATTTGCCTATGAATTTCATGAAGTCATTGTTTTTGATAGCTGAGTAATACTCCATTGTGTAGATGTACTACATTTTCTGTATCCATTCCTCTGTTGAAGGGCATCTGGGTTCTTTCCAGCTTCTGGCTATTGTAAATAAGGCTGCTATGAACGTAGTGAAGCATGTGTCTTTGTTGTATGTTGGAGTATGTTTTGGGTATATTCCCAGGAGAAGTATAGCTGTCTTCTTACAGGTTCCATCCAGCAGCTGACTCAGACAGATACAAACACTCACAATCAAATAGTAGCTTGGAGCTTGGGGGCTCTTAGGAAAAAATAGGAGGAAGGATTGCAGGTCCAGAAGGGAATGGGAACTCCATAGGAAGACCAACAGAGTCAACTAACTTGGACCCTTGGGGCTCACAGAGTCTGATCCACCAACCAAAGAACATACACGGACTGTAACTAGGCCTCCCCACTCATGTAGCAGATGTGCAGCTTGGTCTTCATTGGGTCCTGCACAACTGGAATGGGGACTATCCCAAAATTTGTTGCCTGTACGGGGGATATGTTCTTCTAGCTGGACTGCCTTGTCTGGCCCCAGTGGGAGACGACGCAACTAGCTGCTCAGAGACTTGAAATCCGAGGGTAGGGGAATACCCAGGGGTCTCACACACTCTGAGGAAAAGGGATGGGGGAATGCGGAAGCGATAGTGGGAGGAAATGAATACAAAGGGGTCGGTGAGCAGATATAAAGTGAATAAGTAAAACAAAAAGAATTAAGTTAAGAAAAAACAATAGGAGTAAAATAGCAAACCAACTTCATTCCCCAAAATTTGGTAACTTACACAAATTAATAATTTATTTGAAAATTGTTAATTTCCCAAATAATGTAAATCTTCTAAAATGAAACATACTTGTTTGCCTAAATAGACCTCTTTTCTAAAGCAGATAACAGATGATTCGTCTTTCATAAAGAAATTAGATAAATCACCAATAAACTTGCTAACACAGAAAGGAAATTGCCCAAATGGTCTCAATGATAAATACTATGAAAGCATCAAAACAACATTCTTTTCAAATCATGCTTCATCAGCTCAGCCAGGTGGGCAGTCGGCAGTTTTGAAAATCGGTAGTTTTGAAAACTACATTAGAAGTATATTGACCTGGCATGATAAAATTGGATTTACCACTGTAGTCGTTTTTTCTCCAAACCCAAAATCCTAGTGTAATTATAATAAAAATACTTGGAGTGAATTCTCCAAATACTTGAGCAGTATTCACTTCAACACTGTCATTATAAACATGTAAAAGATACATGCAGGAGCCAAGTAAGCATTAGTACAAAGGTAAGGGGGACTCTGGATAGTTTACAGAAACAGAGATCACACACATTATAAGAATAAAGAAAATTATCTACATTAAATAACAATTACAAGGATTAATTTGCTCATTATTTGCATCAAAAGTGCCCTAGTAAAGCAAGACATTTTTGATACAGTATCACACTTCTTTCTGGTAATCTAAAACAGTTCTAATAATAAGCTTTATATTTTAAACGTATGCCACTTATTTCCTTGTAAATTATCTCTGTTTATTTCGGCACTTAAAAATATACTTAATGTGTGTAAATTAATTCTCACTGTGGTTGCTTACAGTATAATCAATTACCAATCTATTCAACACTGTCTGATTATTCTGGGGCTGCTCTCACACGAAAGTTGCTTCTTTTTAAAATATATATTGGAAATGTACAGTGTGATGTGAGTTTGCAGATTTTTGTAGGTGAAAACACTTTTAAAATTTTTGCCAGGACCACATTCACATTACAGTTTAGTTAGAGAAATCAAAACAAACTAGAGAGTCCTCTTAGTGTGGGATTTATGAAAAATCTATATTCTCTTTCCTTGTATGCATGCTTTATTGTGAGGTAAAAACAATCTTAATAATTTCATCCATGGATTTCTTCATTATATTCATTAATATATTATTAGTTGCTCATTGAATGTGTCTTTTCTCTTAAAGGAATTTTTGTTTTTAGTTTAGAGTGGTAACATTTCATATTACAAGCAATGCTAAAATATATACTTAATTGCAATTATCATCTTAGTTATTATCCATTTTCTATAAGATTGGGATAATCTTTTCTGTGAATATTAATATTTTCTTTTAAACCATGAAAATTATGACATTTCAAATATGTCACATATTCTGGATTTCCATAATTTTTTGGCATTTAAAGCAGATACACTAAATACTTTATTAATCTTATTAAGTATGAGATTTTCTTATAGAATACTGATAGGCATTTTTTAAAAGTCAGGCTGTGGAAGTATGCATTAGTCTTTCCTTGACAATTTTTATAAAAGGAAAACAATACATTTATGCTAATAGTGAGATTTCTGATGTGACTTTTCTCACTAATAATTTTGATGTTTTTTAATGCTTTGTAGAAACTTTGCCCACCCCGTGATATTCTCTAAATTGTAATTGTTTTAATATATAAAAGTCTGAATTATATTTATCTATGTTAATGCATTAGGGTAATCTAGCAATATTTTCTTTTATATCTTGACACATTTAGAGAATATATTATGATATTCTTATGATAAAGCTCAAAGTTTTGCCCTCTTATTCTGTTATCTTAAATATTTTGTATGAGATAAAGAATCTGAGGAAAGAAATCTTGCAAATTATTTTTATCAAGGCAGATATTCACTTCAGAGATTTTTATCTTTCTTTATCAATATACTTAGTGCCTAAAAAGCCACGACAGCCATGTGTCTCTATTTTTCTCTTGCATTTGTTTTGCAGATTTCTAGTTGTATCAATATAAAGTAATAAAATATAAATCATAAGCAGATAATTAGAATGCCAAATTCTACTAAAAATATTAATCATTTTAAAGAGATATAAACTAAATGGAAAACCATATGTATCTATTACATTTTTATCTCTTTATTAATAAGAGAGTTTATTTATATTTCAAATGTTATTCCCTTTCAGGATTCCTCTCCTGAAACCCCCTATCTCATATTCCCTCCCCCTGCTTCTGTGAGGGTGCTGTCCCACTCAGCCACCCACTCCTGCCTCCCTGCCCTGGCATTCCCCTACAAGCCTTCCCAGGACCAAGGCTTCTCCTCCCATTGATGTCCAACAAGGCCATCATGTGCTACATATGCGGCTGGAGTTATGGATCTCACCATGTGAACACTTTGGTTGGTGCTTTAGTCCCTGGGAGCTCTGGAGGGGGGTGGGTATGGTTGGTTGATATTGTTGTTCTTCCTATGGCATTCCAAACACCTTCATCTCCTTCAGTCATTTGCCTAACTCCTCCATTGGGGTCTCTATGCTTAGTCCAATGGTTGGCTGTGAGCCTCCGCCTCTGTATTTGTCAGGCTCTGTCTCTCAGGAGACAGCTATATCAGGTTGCTGTCAGCATGCACTTCTCAGCATCCACAATAGTATCTGGGTTTGGTGTCTGTGTATGGGATGGATCCCTAGGTGGTGCAGTCTCTGGATGACCTTTCCTTCGGTCTCTGCTCCACACATTTTCACCATATTTCCTCCCTTGAGTATTTTGTTCCCCCTTCTAAAAAGGACTGAAGCATCCACATTTTGGTCTTCCTTCCTCATGAACTTCATGTGATCTGTGAATTGTATCTTGGGTAATCAGAGCTTTTGGGCTAATATCCATTAATCAGTGAGTGCATACCATGTGTGTTTATTTGTGACTGGGTTACTTCACTCAGGATGATATTTTCTAATTCCATCCATTTGCCTAAGAATTTCATGAAGTCATTGTTTTTAATAGCAGAGTAGCACTCCATTGTGTAGATGTACCCACATTTTCTGTATCCATTCCTCAATTGAAGGACATCTGGGTTCTTTCCAGCTTATGAGGCACAGAGTTAAACAAAGAATTCTTAGCTGAGGAATACTAAGTGGCTGAGAAACACCAAAAATAATGTTCAAAATTTTTAGTCACCAGGGAAGTACAAATCAAAACGACCCTGAGATTCTACCTCTCACCAGTCAGAATAGCTAAGGTCAAAAACTCAGGTGACAGCAAATACTGGTGAAGATGTGGAAAAAGGGACACTCCTCCATTGTTGGTGGGACTGCAAGCTGCTGGTAAAACCATTCTGACTGTTCCTCAAAAAATTAGACATAGTACTACCTGAGGACCCAGCTATACCACTGCTGGGCATATACTCATAATATTCTCCAATATATAACAATGACACATGTTCCACCACCCTCATTTATTTCTATTATTTTCAATTAAATAACCTTTAAAACTGAAATGTCCATGCAATTTAAGTCAGTAGAATGAAAAATATACTTTTATTATATGTTGACAAATTATGGTTGTATACATTTATGGGATATAAAGTGCTAAAAATTTACTAGAACACAGTATAATTAAATCAAGTTGAGCTATTTGGACTCTCAAATATGTGACTTTTTGAGATGAAAATAATTAGATTTATCGTTTGAGCATCATTAAAGTTTGCAGTTATTTTTCTTCAAAATTTAAAATCTAATAAAAATATATTCCCATCATTTACTTCTTTCCTTTCCTCTCCCCAACTCTTAACATATCCCATTCCTCCAATTTCTTTCATAGTCCTCTCTCCTCTACCTCAAATCTGTGGCCTCTTATGTGTATATTGAATTTGATGACTCTTCAGTTGGTATTGAATAAACAATAGGCTGCTCATCTCTGGGAAAGCCTGATTCTTGTTTAGCAAACATTAGATGACTTTGGTTCTTATCTAGGGGTGGGGACCTGTGAGATTTTCACCTGACACATTAGCATGTCTACTGGCATTGTCATTCACCCATGCCTTCTTCAGGAGCCATGTTATGTTATGTATATGTTTCTTGTCATTTTTAGAAGACATACTCTGAGAACAGGTCTTTTGGTCCTCTGACTCTTACAATCCTTGACTCTCCTCTCCTGTTCCTGACATGTAGGCACAGGAGTTGTGTAACGGGAGTATCCCTGGGGCTTCTCAGGTAAGGTTTAAGAGCCATACTTACCTGTAACTATAAAGATAAGTTTTAGAACCCAGTTAAGAGTTATGTTGGATTAGTAAGGTAGCCATGGGGAGCTCTCTTCTGAAATCAGGATGTCAATAGCCACAGGTAGATGGTCAGGTCTCTATTTCCAGGTTTCTCTCATGTTGAATGGACATTAGGTCCAAATAATAGCTGTTTCTATTTTTCAAAATTTGAACGCCACTATTGTACCTGTAGGGATGTTGCCACATTGGTCATTGTCATTCACAAGTAAAACATCGATTGTTTCCCTCTCTTGGTAGCTCAAATCAGAGACTGGGAATTTCCTGGGATGTAGATCTGAAGTGTTTTGAGCAATAGTGTTTTACCATCCACCTCTGGAGGCGGTCAAAGATAACCTCAATAAACTATATTCTATGGGAGTCTCTTGGGCAATGCTAATCAGTAACCCAAAAGAAAATTTCCCATGCCTGTCATTGTGGTGCTTTTTGTTTGTTTGTTTGCTAAATTTCTGGTTGTGAGAAGAATTGTCATCTGAAGGGACACACTCTGTTACACACACACACACACACACACACACACACATATTTGTAATATGAAATTTTATGTGAATGTATAATACCAACTTTCCTTAATGTCTTTCTGAAACATTCTTAGTGTTATTTGTTCCTTTTCCATCCCTTTTCTTCTGTTTTGACCTGTCTCCTCCTGCCCACATAAAGGTCCCTCTTTTAGTCATCTTCCCTTCTGTGTCTTCTTTATCCTGTGATTTCTCTCTCTAGGACACTGTCCTATGGTAATATTTTACTTTCAAACTTTCTATAGTTCTTCCAAAATATATACTCACATCTGAAGTTTTGGGTCTAGGAAGCATAGACAAAAGAAAACATAGTATTTTATAAATTAAGTTTTATTTTTGAGAATTTCCTATGTTCCTGGTGTATAACATTTCTATCTTACCCCTTTGCTTTTGAACTTCTCTCTTTTCCTACAGTTCTCTGTTAACTTCATAACCATTTCCCCTTTAAATATTTTATATATGCAAAAATATTAATTGGTTATCTTTGTCTATACTGTAATAATTAATTTCTATAAAATGGATATATGTGTTCATGTAGTTCTGTGGATATGTGCGAGAGAGTGCCTGAATATTTGTGTGCACTTGTGTAAGAAGGTGAGAGATCAATGAATAGGTATCTTCATATTCTTTACTTTGGCTTTGAATCAGTCTCTCATGAAATCTAGAAGTCACTGAACATGTAAGATAAACTGTCCTTTGAGTCCAGGGATCCACTTTTCCTCTACAACTATTTCTCCTCCAGTGTCGAATAATGATACAGATGCACATTACAACTGGATTTTGTGTGGGTGTTAAGACTTTACATTCAAGTCCTCCTGTTTATAAAAGACACTTTGCTTAGTGTCCCAGATCTAGTAGAATACAATGAAAATAACTATAAACACATATGTATAATTTTCCATATCTGAAAGCAAATATTAAAAAATAATTGTTTGGAATACTACTCCTGTCCAAAGTAAGATACTCATATTATATACTTAAAATAGTCATAATAGTTAAAACAGTCAGGCTATTTACTAATTCCTCTGAAAAAGATAAATATATCCTTTTTAAAAAAATTTTTCCATCTTTATTAAACTGGGTATGTCTTACTCACATTTCAAATGTTATTCCCTTTCCCGGTTTCCAGGCCAACATCCCCCTAAACCGTCCTCCTCCCCTTCTATCTGGGTGTTCCCCTCCCCATCCTCCCCCCATTACCGCCCTCCTCACAAGAATCCCATTCACTGGGGGTCCAGTTTTGGCAGGAGCAAGGCCTTCCCCTTCCACTGGTGCTCTTACTAGGCCATTCATTGCTACCTATGAGGTTGGAGCCTAGGGTCAGTCCATGTATAGTCTTTGGGTAGTGGCTTAGTCCCTGGAAGCTCTGGTTGGTTGGCATTGTTGTTCATATGGGGTCTCGAGCCCCTTCAGCTCTTTCAGTCCTATCTCTGATTCCTTCAACGGGGGTCCCATTCTCAGTTCAGTGGCTTGCTGCTGGCATTCGCCTATGTATTTGCCGTATATCCTAATGATCAAAAGAGTAGAGCATGCGCTCGCAAGATTTTTCTCCATATTTATTTTTTTCATTTCATTACTGTTTTAGTCTAATGTTCTGGAGATATGGTTACTATGTCCTTCTATTCAGATTGTGGCCATTGTTTTCTCATTTCTATTCCACCTTTCTATGATGTTAACATGGTTACTATCCATCAGTTTAAAATAGAGCTCTCTTGCTGCTTTGCATGTCCTCATTCTGTTCTAACCGACTATTCTGCATTCTGAATTGCTGCTGTCAGTTTTGTTACTACAAGGTGAATCATTGTTTTAATACTCCTGTGAAGACTTAAAAAATGCACTCAGGCATGTTCAATCGATTATAAATGTTTCCCTTACGTTAGAAGACTTGTTCACATCTAATTTTTAAAATACATTTTTGTTGATGAAAATGTTCTGGATCAACAAACAGCTTTAGAGACTGATGGCCTTTTAAATTCCTCCAACATGGACAATAAATATGATTATTCCATGAAATGCCAACCTGCTCCGGATACTGATTTTTTCCCTAGAATTCACAACAAGAAACATGATTTTAATAATACTTAGCACCTGCTAGGCTTTCAGGAATTCCAGAGGACAAACTCTTCATCTATTCCTCTTACTTTTATTTTCCTCGTGTTTATTTGTGTATTTATTATTTATACCAAAGTTCAGCTCAGACACAGACAATATTAGGGACATGGATCACACATCGTTTTGAACCATAAAAATGAAAACATGAGAAACATGCTGTCCTTCTAGGGTTTCTAGTGTGTTAAGTGACATGAATAGCTGAGAGACAAATCTTCAATAGAATGTGACATGCTCTTTGGCGAATTTCTGTCTATAATTAAAGATAATAATAAAACAGTACTTGAAATTCTTCACAAAATTGTCTATATTTTCGCTCTTAAAGGCATCATTAGTGATCAATACACTGAAAAGAAAGTATCCATTTTAATGTGGTGCAATGAAAAGATTTCAAAATATAGTTAAAAACCATATATTTTCATAACATAACAATGAATAATCAGTGATGAAAAGCAGTATTTTTATAAGCTAACAACATGGAATATTCTCTGAATTATAAGCCATTGGAATGAAAATATAGCTCTCAATATAAAAATAAGTACAACTAGAATGCTAAATTTTAAGCAAAACCTCTCAAGAATTCTTAACACTTCTTCGTTTGGGGATAAAACTATACCAGAACTGTTGTATATGGTAGCAAACGTAAACAGGTTGATTTTCTCCCCTGACATTTCTGTAGGGGACTCAAACACAAAGTCATTCATTATGCAACGTTCATCTCCCACTTGGACCTCCATTTGAAGTTTCTAAAAATAGTTCACATTAATGACTAAAATTAGTGTGCTCTGTTATGATGGATAGAGGATTTATCTTCATGTTATATTAATCAGTTATTGTGAAAGCTCTTCAAAACTATTTCACTCATCGTATAAATATACAGAGTACAAAATAACTCCCATTCATAATAAGAATTCATGTTTAACTGGTAATAGTTGTTCATCATAGACACCTCATCTCAACTATCTATTCTTAGATGTTTCTTACATGCTCCATATCATTACATACATCTAGCTTTCAACATCTTATTTAAATTAGCTTTGTGAATTTTTAGCCTATATTACTAAAAGATATATTTAGTAGATTCATTATAATAACTATGATCTATTTCTCAGTTATTAGATTTTTTTCGCAATTAAATTTGTATTGTAAATATATTAAGAATTTTAGTTTAAATGAAGCGATGCCACTTGGGGTGATAATGTTCACGCCATGCAGCAAGCTACATTAAAACAAAAAAACAAGCAAAAAAATCCCAAACAACAACCAAAAACCCTAGTCTGAATTATAAGAAACTTGTTTCCTGTTGCTGATAAGGGAAGTCTAAGAAACCCCACAGTTTAAGCTATTAACAAAATAGTTAAGCAATGCCCTTTGTTACCTCACAGAGGTCAGTTGCAAATCTCTATTGCTGAAGACCTCACCTGTTGTAGACAGCTGACTTGAAGAAATTGACTTAAAACCCTCATCCCCAAGACCAGCTCTTATATTATCTGAAATTGCTACGCAATCTACCAAGGGAGAAGGCAAGCAATGGTTCTACCTTGATGTGCTGCCTGTGGAACACAGCAAAGTTAAGATATTACTAAAGGTGAAAACAGTGGCATAGATATTGGGGGGAACCACCAGCCATCCTAATGCAACTTACTCTATTTTATAGGAAGGTGCTCATGCTTGGTATTGACTATGAATGTAGTAAATTACCTTTGCCTATCTGGTGAGCAACCTACTAATGACACTTGTATTTTCAAACTTCATTCCAAACAATTATTTTTATGCACACAGATAAATTTAGCATTCACAGCTCATCTAGGAAACAACTTCAACAACTTCTTCTTCTTCTTCTTCTTCTTCTTCTTCTTCTTCTTCTTCTTCTTCTTCTTCTTCTTCTTCTTCTTCTTCTTCTTCTTCTTCTTCTTCTTCTTCTTCTCTCCTCCTCCTTCTTCTTCTTCTTCTTCTCCTTCTCCTCCTCCTCCTCCTCCTCCTCTTCCTCCTCCTCCTCCTCCTCCTTCATTTATGATTAGGAAACAAAGCATTACAGAAAGCCACAACTGGTCAAATAAATCCAGAGGACAACTGAATATGGAGTTATCAGATACAATTGATACATAACCCCTACAGCTAAGATTCAGAGAACATCTAGTAAAAGGTGGCAAAAAGATTGGAAGAGTCTGAGACCAAGGAACTCTGAAGTTACAAAGAAGCTGAACCCAAGAGCTATCAAGAATATGGGTACATCAACAATACATGCAAAGTAACAACATCAATTGACAGGCCAATGTTGAAGAGTAAAACTTCCATATCCCTACTACTAGAGAAGTAGTTACAATGTTACAGACTGGCAAGAGAGGCAGATCAGTCTTCTCCAATGACAACCCTCTTAATAGTTCAGCCAATCCCAAGAGATTAGCTTTAAACACATAAACATATGAGCAACAACTAATTAACTTAGCCTGTTGTATTTATAATTTTATGTATACATATGCATATTTATACGTATGTATGTAAGAAAAATAATCAAAGAAAAAGAGGCCATATATTTTAGGAGTGTGTGTATGGGGGGGAAGGGTGAGATAATAAAAGAATTAAGGGAAGGAGAAAGAGAGGGTTGCTGTAATACATATGTATGAAATTCTCAAAAACTAAATATATTAAACCACAGAGAATTTCCCATTGTATTTGAAATGTTTTATCTATTCTTCTCCATCTTTATCTGCATTTAACTACTGCTATGATAAAGGCAGCATGCAGACTTCTCAAATTCTAATTCCTCTACCTCTAGCTTTTGTCCTACGTCATCTTTCACAAATATCTGTCTCTTCTACACCAACCATCCTTCCTTCACTGTTGTGATATCATTAGTATGAATCATTCTACAGTTTTGTATCTATCTGTTTCACATTACTAAAATGAAACATTCAAAGTTACTAATTGAGAAGGTGGATAAAATGGCTTTATTTAGCTGAGAGTTCGGTAGCTTCCGGTCTGAGCTCAGATGCTCCCACTCCCTCAAACCTGTAATGAGAACCAAGAACAACATGCTCACAACACAGATGGAAGGCGCTGAGGGACCACGGTTTACTTTCCCAAAATCCACTGGGAAGTCACATGCTCAGTAAAATAAACATTTCCCACATTCTGCGTGCCTACTGCTTCTGAGTATCTTACTCCTGTGGACTAAGCTTTTAGGTGCACGAGCATCTGAAATATACTTGACAAAACCATAAGAAAAGTTTTCCGCTGTGAAAAAGTTCTGCTTCTTAAAAACTATATGGAAGACTTTCTTGTCTTTCACTCCCGAGTTCTTGGTGGCTTCATAAGCACTTCTTTTTCAGGAACGTTCAAGCTTAGCCACATTTCTGCTCCCTGCTGCTCCACAGAATTGGTTATTACCCAATACTATTGTGTGTATAATCACTCAGAGAGCTTCTCCGCACTCAAACTATCTCACCTCTGTGCCTCCTTGATCCACCCAGGCAATCTACTGTCAGGAAACCAAGTGTTGCAGGTTTCCTGCGCATTTTCTCCCAACTCATCGCTCCTATTTAATCTACCTCACTGGCTTCTAGATTTCTGTTTTGTTTGTTTGTTTGTTTTTGTTATCTTTTTTATCTTATTTAAGTGTTTTGCTTAAATGTTTCTGAATGAATTTGCTTCAGCTAAACTCTTCAGCCATCATTTCCTTTCACACAAACTGTTGTAAGATGAAATCTATTTATTTATTAGTTGCTACATTCTAAAACTCACCAGGTCAAAGGAATTCACTTTGACATTATTCCTGGCACGGTGCCCTCATGTTCATCATCCATGGAATCTCTGGATTTTACCTTCTTCTCTGTCTGGCCTCTTAATTTGCACAGGTGGTTGCTTATAAGCCAGTAACAGATCTATTCTTAGAAAGTACAAACTTACATTTTCACTTATTAATGTAAATTGTCACCCTGAACTTTTGAGTCCTTTGCTAATCAGACTCTTTAATGCCTTTGACTTAAACCCCTGAGATCCTCTTTGCAAGTGTCTGCTAATTTCATGTCATGTTGCATTTTTGCTGCTGTGGTCACTTGTCATATGGTGTCACCCTTAGGCCTACTTCTTAGGTTGGCAGATCTCGTCTTTATACACGACTTGCTCATAATCTTTATTTCTTTTCCACAACAACTGTTATTCTTCTACTACAACTTCTCTCTTACTATTAAAGGCAAGCACCTACCTCCCCAGTCTTCTCATTTAAGTGTCTGATTTTATTTTTGTCACAGAGCTATTATTTTCCTGTTTATTTATCCATCGTGTTTAATTCTTTTGTTCTTTGATAATGATAAAGACACGACGACAAATATTTTATTGTACTCTCAATGTTCTCACTATCTAGATAAACACATCTGCATAAACACATCTGAATCATATTCTCTGTGTATTTCATTAGAAGAGGTCCTCTCAATTGGAATAACTAAGTTCTATTCAATGACATGGAGAAACTTTGTCTCTATTTTATGCTTGCAAGTTTTTATCAGATATGAAGTATGAGATGTTTTCTTTATCCACGTATCCATTAATGAGTTACTAGATTAATTTTTACCCTGACTATAGTCAACAATACCATGATGACTGTAAGAAGGCAAATATCTCCTTGAAATTCTGATTTTTTTTGATGTATACACAGAACTTTGACTAGTGTATCATATGGTAGTTCTATTTTCAACTTTGAAAGGAGGTTCCCTATACTTTCTATGCAGTTTTCCTGATTTACATTCCTATCAACAATCTATATAGATACCCTCCCCTTCATCCACATCCTTACAGCGTTTATGAACTACCTTTTTTTTTTAATTCATGGTTACAGGTATGAGATTCTATTGCTTGATTTGTTCTATTCTTATATCTAGTGCTATTGAAGAGATTTTATATATACTAGTCATTCATTTCAGAAGTGACTTACCCATCCTTCTAAAAGAAGTGTCTCACAATTAGATAAACCTGGAGGATATTATGCTCAATGAAATAATATATGCAACAAAAGATAATAGTGCATGATATCACATGTAAAAGTACTAAAAAAAAACAAAAAAACCAAAAAAAACAAAAATAGAAAACATAGAAGTACTGTCATCTAATGTAAAGGGAGAGGGAATATGAAAATGTTTTCAAAATAGTGTAAATATTAAATGAATGAACTCTGGAGACCTAATATGTAGCACAGTTGCTATACTTAGTAATAATTTTAGTAGTAATGAGTTTTCTAAGAAAGTAGATATTGAATGCTTTAACACAAAATGAAAAGAGCATCAATTATGTGAAATGATGGATCTGCTAATTAGTTGTATTTATCATCATTTTACAATGTAAATATGCATGTTTCTAGTTAACTTTAGCAGAGTCACTGCAGAATAATATCAGTCTAAGGATTGTCCAGATCATGTTGACTTCTGAATATGTTCTTGTTAATGCAAGATGGTTCACTTTGCTGCAGTGGCTTCAAGGCTGGGCAGTTGGTCTTAGGCTGTGTAAGAAAGGTAGGTAAGGTGGAATCTCAGGATTGTTTTGATTTGCATTTTTCTGATTACTAAGGACATTGAACATTTCTTTATGTGGTTCTTGGCCACTCAAGAATATTTTTTGAGAATTCTCTGTTTAGTTCTATACTCCATTTTTTGATTGGGTTGTTTGGTTTGTGGGAGGTTGGCTTCTTAACTTCTTTATATACTTTGAATATTAGCCCTCTGTCAGATGTGGGTTTAGTGAAGAATTTTTTCCAATCTGTAGTTTGTCGATTTGTCCTAATGACTATGTCCTTTGTCTTACAAAAGCTTTTCGGTTTCATGAGGTTCCATCTATCCAATTCTTGATCTTAGAGCCTGAGTTATTGGAATTCTGTTTAGGATATTTCCCTCTGTGCTCATGAGTTCGAGGCTTTTTCCATATTTTGTTCTATTAGATCCAGAGTAGGTAGTTTTATGTTGATGTCCTTGATCCACTTGAACTTGAGCTTTGTGCAAGGTGACAAATATGAATAATATGGATTTATTTTCATTTTTCTACATACAGACTGCCAGTTAGACCAGCACCATTTATTGAAGATGCTTTCTTTTTTTCCATTATATATATTTTGGCTTCTTTGTCAAAGATCATGTGTCTATAAGTGTGTGGTTTTATTTCTGGGTATTTGATTCTATTTCATTGATCAATGTGTTTGTCTCTATACCAATATCATGCAGTTTTTATCACTATTGCTCTGTAGTGGAGCTTAAGCTCAGGGATGGTGACTTTCCCAGAAGTTCTCTTATTGTTGAGAATAGTTTTCACTATTCTGTCTTTTCAGTTGTTCCAAATGAACTTGAGAATTTCTTTCTCAGGCTGACTATCATTTGAATAAGGAAGGCTACTGATTTGTTTGAAACAATTTTGCTTCCAGCCACTCATGGTTTATCAGTGGTAGGAATTCTCTGATAGAATTTTTGAGTCACTTAAGTATAATATCATATCATCTGCAAATAGTGATTCTTTGATTTCTTCCTTTGCAATTTGTATACTTTAGACTTAATTTTGTTGCCTAATTGCTCTGGCTACAACTTCGAGTACTATATTGAATAATAGGAAATGAGTGGGCAAACTTGTCTAGTCCCTGAGAGAGATTGCTTCTTGTTTCTTTCTATTTAGTTTGATGTTGGCTACTAGTTTGCTATATATTGTGAATTCCTGATATGGCCAAGACTTTTAACATGAAGAGGTGTTGAATTTTGTCTAATGTTTTCTCAGCATCTAATGAAATTACATGTGTTTTTTTTTCTTTGAATTTGTTTATATAGTGGATTGCGTTGATGGATTTCCTTATATTGAATCATCCCTGCATCCCTGGGATGAAGCCTTCTTGATTGTGGTGAATCATTTTGATGTGTTCTTGGATTTGGTTTGTGAGAAATTTATTGAGTATTTTTGCATCAATATTCATAAGGGAAATTTTTTGAAGTTCTCGTTCTTTGTTGGGTCTTTGTGTGGTTTAGATATCAGCATAACTGTGCCTTGACAGAACAAATTAGGTAGTGTTCCTTCTATTTCTATTTTGTCAATTAGTTTGAAGAGTATTGGCATTAGGTTTTCTTCAAATGCCTCATAGAATTCTGCACTAAAACTGTCTCTTCCTGGGCTAATTTTGGTTAGGAGATTTTAATGACTGCTTCTATTTCTTTAGGGGTTATGGGACTGCTTAGATGAATTGCAAGCTCATACCACCACTCTGGAAATTAGTCTGACACCTCCTCAGAAAATTGGACACATTATTACCTGAGGACCCAGCTATACCACTCCTGGGCAAATATCTAAAAGATGCTCCAACATATAACAAGGACACATGCTTCACTATGTTCACTGTAGCCTTATTTATAATATACAGAAGCTGGAAAGAACCCAGATGTCTCTCAACAAAGGAACGGACAAAGAAAATGTGGCATATTTACACAATGGAGTACTACTCAGCTATAAAAACAATGACTTCATGAAATTCACAGGCAAATGGATGGAACTAGAAAATATCATCCTGAATGAGGGAACCCAGTCTCAAAAGAACAAAAATGGTGTGTGCTCACTGATCAGTTAATATTAGGCAAAAATTGGAATATTCAAGATTCAACTCACAGACCATATGAAGCTCAAGAAAAAGGAAGACCATAGTGTGGATGCTTCAGTCCTACTTAGAAGGGGAAACAAAATAAGCATGAGAGAGAGAAAGTGGGAGGCACATGCTAGGAAGAGAGGAGAGTGAAGGGGGAAAAGGGGAGCAGAATCAGGTACGGAAGAAGATGGAGGAGCTATACGGAGGGTCAGGAAATTGAACAGAGGTGTGTAGCAGTGGGGGATGGGGAACTGGGGGTAGGTAGCATAGAACCTATAGAGACCATATCCAGAGTTTAGCCATGGCTCCTGGTTGAGGGATGGGGTCACACACCTATCTCAAAAGTTTTAACCCAGAATTGTTCCTGTCTAAAGGAAATACAGGGACAAAGAGTGAAGCAGAGACTGAAGAAAAGACCATGCAGAGGCTGCCCACCTGGGAATTCATCTCATATACAGCCACCAAAGCCAGATAATATTGCAGACGGCAAGAAGTGCTTGCTGACAGGAGTCTGATATAGCTGCCTCCTGAGAGGGTCTGCCAGTACTTGACCAATACAGATGTGGATGCTTGCAGTGAACCATCAGACAGAGCAAGGGGTCCCCAAGAAGTTAGTGCAAGGACTGAAGTAGCTGAAGTGGTTTTCAACCCCATAGGAAGAACAATAATATCAACCAACCAAACCCTCCAGAACACTCAAGGACTAAATCACTAACCAAAGAAAAATCTATGGCTACAACTGCACATGTAGCAGAGGATGTTCTTATCTGGCATCAATTGGAGGGGAGACCCTTGGTCCTGTGAAGGTTAGATGTCCCAGTGTAGAGGAATACTAGGGGTGGGAGGCAGGACCACCTTCATAGAAATAGTGGGCAGGGGGATAGGATACGGGGTTTGCAGATGGGAATTGGGAAGGAATATGAAATATAAATATATAAAATTACCAATAAAAATAAAAATTAAAAAAGAATTGTTTTTGCTATTCTGTTTTTTTTCCATATGAAATTGAGAATTGCTCTTTCCATGTTCTTGAGGAATCGTGTTGGAATTTTGATGGAGATTGCATTGATCTGTAGACTGTTTTTGGTAGAATGGCATACCAAAAAGCCATCCTATCAATCCTTGAGCATGGGAGACCTCTCCATTTTCTGAGTTTTTCTTTGATTTCTTTCCTGAAAGACTTGAAGTTCTTGTCATACAGATCTTTCATTTGTTTGGTTACTGATATTCTATCTTATACTAATCAGAATGGCTAAGATAAAAAAACTCAGTTGATAGCACATTTTGGAGAGAAAGCAGAGAAAGAGGAATATTCCTCCATCGTTGATGGGATTGTAAACTGATACAACCACTCTGCAAATCAATCTGGAGGTTCCTCAGAAAATTGGAAATACATCTATCTGAAAACCTAGCTGTATCACTCATGGGCATATACCCAAAAGATGCCATACCATGCCACAAGGGCACCTGTTCCATTATGTTCACAGTGGCCTTGTTTATAATAGCCAGAAGCTGGAAATAACCCAGATGTCCCCCAACAGAAGAATGGATGTAGATGTACTCACTGATAAGTTGATACTAGCCCCAAAGCTAGAATTACCCAAGATACAATCCATAGACCACATGAAGCTCAAGAAGAAGGATAACCAAAGTGCAAATGCTTCTTAAATCCTTTTTAAAACGGAGAAAAAATATTCACAGAAGGAGATATGGAGACAAAGTTTGCAGAAGAGACTGAAGGAAAGATCATTCAGAGCCTGCCCTACTTGGGGATCATATATATATATATATATATATATACATATATATATATATATATCCACCAACCCTAGATAATATTGATGAAGCCAAGAAGTGCATGCTGATAGGAGCCTGATATAGCTGTCTCCTGAGAGGCTTAGCCAGAGCATGACAAATACAGAGGCGAATGCTAGAAGTAAACCATTGAACTGAGAATGGGGTCCCCATTGGAGGAGTTAGAGAAATGATCGAAGGACCTGAAGGGGCTTGCAACCCCATAAGAACAATGATACTAAACCACCAGAGCTCTCAGGGACTAAACCACTTACCCAAAGCCTAGACATGGACTGACCCATGGCTCCAGCTGCATATGTTGCAGAAGAAGGCCTTGTTGGGTACCAATGGGAGGAGAAGCCTTTGTTCCTGCCAAGGCTGAACTCCCCAAGGTAGTGGAATATCAGAGTGGGGAGGCAGGAAGGAGAGGTGTTTGGGGAGGGGGAACACCCTTATTGAAGTAAGGGGAGAGGGGATGGGATAGGGTGCTTATGATCAGAAAATCAGGAAAGGGAATTACATTTGAAATGTAAATAAAAAAGTATCTGATAAAAAAAATAAAATTTGGTTCATTTTCATAATGAATACTACTCAGCTATTAAGAATGAGGACATCATGAATTTTTCAGGCTAATGGAAGGAACTAGAAAATACTATCCTGAGTGAGGTAACTCAGACCCAACAGAACATGCATAGTATATATTTACTAATAAGTGTATATCAGACACTAGACTTATACATATTTTTACCAATGACTAGATGAATGGTACCACTTTGGCATTTCCTAGGATGTGAAATTGAATTAGGCCTTCTTGAAGATTTCTGAGGTGCTGTCTCTGGGCATGATTCTGTGCTTTCCCCAGAAACTGATAATTTCTACTCTAGGACCAAGAAGAGGGTAGGGGTGCATGACCATGCAGAGAATGAGAGCTTTTATTCTGTTGCTTCAATCCACTAAGTTTTGATGAAAATTTAATTTTTGTGGTATATAAACATATTTATGGTGCCTTTCTGTCTTTCAAGAAAAAATGAGGTATAATATATTTTTAATATATTTTGAGGGATGTGTTGGGTATATTTGAATTCTACTTTCCCATATAATTTTTCTTCTTCTTTCCTGGAATATTCTTTTTTCAGGTGTAAAGGCTTTTTTCTTGACTCCAATATATTTGCAACAAGGGATGGACAGAGTAGGGGAAGGTACAGGCTGTGGTTTGTGATGGTACAAAGGACAACTTTACCAACTCTTTAAGGCATAGGCAGAAATATTATCCAAAAAAGTACAGAATACCCATGATAAAATTCACCTAATTCAAGGTTAACAAGGCAAAGGATGGAGGTGAGGGTTTTTCAGTCCCACTTGGTAGAGAGAAGAAAGTAAAGGGCAGAGGTATGGAGGAAACTGTGTGGGAGAGGGGAGGGGCAGGGGAAAATGGGATCATGATCTAGTATTGGAGGTAACAGGAGTGAAGTCCCAAGGGCCTACAGAATGAATGGAAACATGGAACCTGAGGAGGTATGAGGTGTGAGGACCCCCTAAAATGTACCGGAGATGAGAGACTCTCAGGATTCAAAGGGAGGGACCTTAGATGAAATGCCCAACAGTGGGGAGAGAGGACTTCTAGAATCCACCTCCAGTATAAAGACAGGGTACCAAGTAGAGTGCTATCCCACACTCAAAAACTCTGACCCAGAATTGTTCCTGTCTATACAAACTGCAGAGATAAAAATGGAGAAGAGCCCGAGGGAAAAGCGGTCCAATGATTTGGACCCATCTCAAGGGGAGGCTCCAAGTCCTGACACTATTATTGATGCTCTAGTGTACCTACAGTCAGGAGCCTAGTATGGCTGCTTTCTGAGAGGCCCAACAAGCAGCCGACTGAGACAGAAGCAGACACATCCAACCAATGGACTTAAGCCACAGACCTCTGTGGTCGAATTAAGGAAAGGCTGGGAGAAGAGAAAGATGGTAACCCCATAAGAAGACCAGATTCCACAGATCTCTCAGACACTCAGCTGTCAATCAGGCAGCGTACTTGAGCTGATTCAAGGGCTCTGACACATACATAACAGAGGACTTCCTGGTCTGGTCTCAGTGAGAGAATTTGTACCCAATCCTTGAGAGAACTGAAGCGCCAGGGAATAGGTAGGCTTAGTGGTGTGTGTGTATGGGCATGGGGTGCGGTCATCCTCCTGGGAAATGGGGGAAGAAGAATGGGATGAGAAAAATGAGGGAAGGGGTTGGGGATTTAGCTCAGTGGTAGAGCACTTGCCTAGCAAGCGCAAGGCCCTGTTCGGTTCCCAGCTCCAAAAAAAAAAAAAAAAAAAAAAAAAAAAAATGAGGGAAGGCAGAACAGGAGAGGGATAATAATTGGACTGTAAAAAATGATTATTTTTAGTAATAATAAAACAATAATAGTAGTAGTAATAATAATAAATATAAAGAAAGCTAGCTAAGCATGTACCTACAAGCAAACAAGCAAGCATAGTTTCTTCTGTGTTTCTTTTTTCTACTTCTGTCTTGTGTTCTGTCTTTATTTTCTTCAGTGATATACTATGACCTGGACATGTAAGCCAAATTAATCATTACCCGCCTCCAGTTCATGATATTTGCTCATGGTACCTGTCCTTATCCAAAATGAAGCTAGAACATATATCACTCTATTACAATGAAACCATTAAGTATATACAAGTTTGGTTTATCAATTGTATTTTAATCATTCTGTAAAAGGGGAAAATAAAAGACATCTAATTGTTTCTTATGTTAGTAGGAACTTAAGAGATATTTCATATTCTGAATTTAGACTAGAAATTGTAATGATCTACAAAGTCTTCTAAAACTCTCAGAACCCCCAGTTATGCAACAACATGGAAGAAACACATTATTTACTGGGCTGGCATGATGGGTATCTTGACAAATGACCATTGACTGGCAAATGAGACTAAATTGTTTGCCTACAGACTTTGAAATTATTATGAACATTAATACCAAATTGTGTTATATTATTGAATGCATTATAAACTGAAAAGAAACCACTCCAAACAAAAGAATTATCAGTTTCCAGAAGGCAGTCTTTATGATCTAAGTATCCACAATGTTTCATTAATTATTGGAATGCTTTTCCCTCTATATTTATCAATGATATAAATAAACATCTGTTGTAGGATTGGTAAAGATCTTTTCCCAATCTGTTGTTTTTTGTCCTAACCACAGTGTTTTACAGAAGCTTTTTGCAGTTTATGAGATCCAGAATCTTTTTGCCGTTTTTTTAAATTCTTGATCTTAGAGCATAAACCATGGGTGTTTTTTCAGGAAATTTTTTCCAGTGCCCATGTGTTCCAAATGCTTGTCCTTGATCCACTTGGACTTAATTTTATCTTGCTATCTTTTTCCTTGTTTTGTGTTGCCCATAAATGTGTGGGTTCATTTCTGGGTCTTCAAAACTCTTCACAGTTTTTAAGTAAAAGATCTGGGATGAACTATTAAATGTTATTCAATGAATTTACCAAATTGTTCTGTCTAACTCTTTAAAACATTTTTGTAATCGCTTTTTAGAATTTTTTCATTAATCCACAATATGGATCTTCTTCAATTTCTTTCTTAACATTCTTAGGAACTTGTTAAAAAAGGTACTTTATAAAATATAAACTCTTTGTAGAGGAGCCACATTAAATGAAATAACAATATTGTTTAAAAACTGGAACTTTTGGGATCTTAAAAATCATATCATCTCAAATTATATTTTTGACTTCTTCTTTTCCGGTCTGTATCCCCTTGACCTCCTTTTGTTGTCTTATTGCTCTGGCTAGAACTTCAAGAACTATATTTTAGGGGAAAGCCTAGTCCCTGATTTTAAAATTAAAATTGCAACTGGTTTTGCTGATTTCTATGTTTAATGGCCTTGAATTCCTAAACTTTTTTTGGAATTTTGATATCTAATGAAATTCATGTGGTTTTGTTCTTTCAGTTTGGCACGTTGATGGCATTAAACCATCCCCTGCAGAGGATGAATATCATGGTGAATGATTGTTTTGATGTGCTCTTGATTGGTTTTCCAGAATTTTATTGAGTATTTTTGCACCTGAAAGGTTTGAGTTCTCTTTCTTTGTTTCATGTAAAATTTCCATAAAACGTAGTGCTCCATCTGTTTCAATATTTTCTGGAAATTTTAAACTGTTATTTGACTTCTTCTATTTTTGAAGTTGTTTAACTGGTTTATCTTTCATTTAACCTTTCGATGACCTGGTATCTGTTAGAAAGTGCAGATTTTCAATTTTGTTGAATATAGGATGGATGATTTTTGAATTTCCTCTGAATCTGTAGTTATGTCTCCTTTTCATTTCTGAGTTGAAGGGGAAGAAAGTTTATCTATCTTGTTGAAAAGAATTAAGACTTGGTTGACTGAGTTTGATTATTTCCTGCCTTTTCCTGTATTTGCTTCTTTTGTTCTAAGCTTTTAGGTGTTTAGCTGCTGACAGCTCTTCCTGTTTTCTTTTAGAATCAGCTTTCATTGTGTCCCATAAGTTTGGGTATGTTTATCTTCATTTTCATTAAACCTTTATTTCTTCACTGGTTATCAAAATTGTTCAAATTCCATGTACAATTCTTCCCTTATTGTTATGAAGACCAGTTTTAGGTGGTCTGACTGGGATTATTTCTATCTTTGGGCTGTGTTTTTTTAAACTGGCTGATATTGAAAATTTATCTGCAAATATGTCTATTAAAACATTTTTGTAATTTTTTCATTTTAAACTAACATGTTGAACTTGAAAAAGAAAATATATAAATTAAAGTAACAATATTAGAGATTCTCATTAGGGGGTCTTTCATTTTAAAAATAAAGCTAATGACTAAGGGCCACTGAAAGTCTTGATACTAGATTAGAGGCTGCATTATTAGGCGCCAAGAATTTTGCCTATTGTCCTTTGAAAGGTTTGACTGTTTGTAAAATTTCCATGCAATATTTTCTGAAATTGTCATGGTTTTCTGGCTTAAGTCAGCAGGGAATGTGTCAGTGTGAAGGGAAGAAAGTAGAAAAGATCAGACATGTGACCTTTTCTCTGACCAGCTAGTTTTAGAAGATGTACAATTGAAAATCTCAATAGTTAATACCTTTTAAAGAAAGAAGGAATTCTGCTCTGACTTCAGCAAATTTATAGCTAATGTTCCTATAGCAAAAGACATAGCTACAATAAGACGTTCTGACTTAATGTACATTTGACATCACATGAGATCTTTCAGGAATGGAGATATGAATAAATAGCTGGGTGGCATTTCCTTATTCTGTTAAAGAATTGGATAATTGTACAGAAGTATAATTGGACAAGGTGGGTATGATCTTACAGAGGTCCACTGAGTATCTTCTTTGTCAGTTTGTCTTCAAAAACAGGGATATTACTTTTCTCTAGATAAACCAACTTTGGTGGAACGAAGGATGTATGTATATGTGTATGTGAGTGTATATGCTCTCCTGTAATTACAATTGTGCATGCAAATGTCTGTATATACTTGTGGAGGAAAACGGACAGTCCCACATACTATTCTTCAGGAACTTGCCATCACAGTTTTGAGAAACTCTCTCATTGGCTTGGAACTTAAGTTCCAAGGATCTATTCTACTATTCTAGGCTTTTTTTTTTAAATAATGGTAGCTCTAGGGATAGAATTCATGTTCTTGTGGCTCTAAGGCAAGAATGTTACTGACTGAAGCATCTCTCAAGACACCTGTAATGATTTGATCTGTGATGGTGAGAACGAGGAGCATGATTCAGTTTTATTTTGTTGTTGTTGTTTTGTTTTTGTTTTAGCTGTTTCTTAATATGTTCATGGGCCATAGTTGATAAAGTGTATCCTTAACTCTACCAAATCTGTCAGTAACCACATGTGTAGCATAACTGTAATATCTTGATGTCTCGATTTTGATTTATGATATAAACTATTATTTAACAAAGAAAACTCCAGTAACCTAGGACTAGCACTTATCATCATGCTTATTAAATCTAATAGAAAATTGAAAATGTTGCTTAATTCTCTCCCCAAAAGTGTCCCTGGAGCCATAATGCTTTGTTAATAACTTAATGCTTATTATGTCTATATCATGTTCCAGATAATATCTGATTGCTTTATGGTGTTTTATTTAATCATCAGAACAGTTTGTTGAAGTGATTTTATCTTGTGCACATTACAAAGAATAAAAATGAGATCAGGAGACATAAAGATAATGAGCCTCCCTTCACAGTATCTTATTTTACTTTTGTTTTCTTAGTAATTTGATTGCTTAAACTTGGATATATGAAGTTTTAGGTACACATCACAATGAATGGTGGCACTTCTTCATAACCTACAACTGTATATTAATTCAGGGATTATCTGGCGACACTTGTCTAAATATAACTTACTCTCTTGGACACTGTGATGAAAAATACATCTAATTTAAACTGTTTTCAGTGAAAGAATTAAAAGCTAGAAGCCACCTATGTTAATTTCAATCTCAAATATAATTGACAAAAGAAAAAAAAGTTAATCTTATGGTCATGCAATGCAAAATACATTTCTGTTATGACCTATCAGTTGTTAATAGAGATAAACCTCCAAGTTTCGGAATTTAAAAATTCAGAACATTGCAATAAAATATCATGTAGGACATCTTAGTGAAGTGAACACAGTTCTTATCAGTGAAAAACAATACATATAAAAATAACTTAAAAACATAATTGAAATTTTAAAATCTCAATGCACTGATTTTTTTTTGTTCTGCTATATGTGACAATGTAGTTTGGAGATATTTTATTGTATTTAAATCAATTCAAGACCTGGAAGGATACCTTAAGCCAAGATTATATTTGTGGACTCTGCTACTCTTCAGGGGCTTTATTGATCTGAGTGGCCTACATTGCTTCCTAAAGTCTTAATCGTGTCTAGGTCCATGCTGCTGCCAAGGGCCATGTCTAGGGTCTGTGGTCTTGTAGGAATCAGGGTCTGTGTTAATGTCCATGACTTGTGTTACCACATGAGACTATGTAGAATGTGGGCTATGATGATGGGTGTTGATGTTCAAGATCTGCACTGCCACAGAGAAAATGCTGAGGTCTGTGACAGGTGCTGGCAGTGGAGACCATGTAGATGCCTGTGGTCCTTGCTGCACATTGTCTCCAGGAAGCATGTCCAAGTCCATGATACCTGCTCCCCTTGACTGTAGAGGGCAAGGTAGCTTCCTTTGCCAAGACTGCAGACTGAAAGTTGAGAAAGAAAAACATAGAAGAATTCTATGACAACCATACACCCATCCAACTAGCTTTCTCTGAAACAAACAGCACAGATAGAAAGTCATCAAAGAGAATTCTTAAAATTGTGATAGTGTTGTTGAATGTAGTTCTCCATGGTTGATGGCTTCTGGTGGAGGTACTAGAGGGAAGGATTCCATTTTTTTTTGAAGGGGCTGATCACTGGGAATTTGTCAATGCTCCAGTAAGTATATGGGCAACACAAATAGGATTTCCTCTCTCCCTCCCTTCCTCCCTTCCTCTCTTCCTCCCTTCCTCCCTTCCTCCCTTCCTCCCTTCCTCCCTTCCTCCCTTCCTCCCTTCCTCCCTCCCCCCCTTCCCCCCTCCCTCCCCTCCTCCCTCCCTCCCTCCTCCCTCCCTTTCCCTCCTCTTTCTTTCTTTCTTTCTTTCTTTCTTTCTTTCTTTCTTTCTTTCTTTCTTTCTTTCTTTCTTTCTGTTTTTTCCTTCCTCCCTTGTTTCCTTTCTTTCCCTCCTCCATCTCTTCTTTCTCTTTCTTTTCCTCCTTCTTTAGGGCTGTCACAAGGGTGGGAAGTTGGACTTGGGAATTAAATCAGATTGGGGTTCATGATACTAAATTCCCAAGTAATCAAAAAATATTATTAAAAAGCCTAGAAGAAGAAAACAATTGCTTGTGTTCTGATTTCTATAAACATTTGAATTTTGAGGCGAGATACAATTTATTATTTCATATACTTTT
The DNA here is from genome assembly GCF_011064425.1 of Rattus rattus. Classification (NCBI taxonomy): domain Eukaryota; kingdom Metazoa; phylum Chordata; class Mammalia; order Rodentia; family Muridae; genus Rattus; species Rattus rattus. The sequence continues at coordinate 38,977,419 of NC_046157.1, read as the reverse complement.
ATTTTGTAAGTATAGTCAAGTATTCTCTCCTAATTTTAAAGGAAATGACAGAGGTCCATTTGAATAAAATGTAATTAGGAAGTGATGAACTTGCAAACTCTAGACAGTGCAGAAGGAAGTTTCTCATGCAGGACAATCAATGTGGGATGGGTGTAATTGTCTATATAATGTCTGTGCTCTTCAGGACTGAATACAAGTGTTAGTTGAAGTTTGAAAATAATGAGAACATTAAACAGAAACACAGTCAGGGTGTCTTTACAATACTGAAAAATACACATTCACTGTGAAATAGAAAATTAATTCTACTTTTTCTTTACCGAATTGTAATAAGACCGAGATTGTCAAATAGGCATTTGAAATAGTCACTTATTTCAAAGAACAAAATTGCTGTATTAGGCTTAATATGAAATGACATCACTAGTTTTGTGTTTCTCAGTCATAATATTATCTTCTGGACTCTCAGTATTACTATAAACCATACATATCTACACTGAACATAGAAACTGTTTCTGTTATAATCTATGATGCCACATATTTCTTTTAGCTTTTTCTGCAATTCTTAAACAGTTTATGAGCTTGTTTTTGGAAATTACCATTAGAATTGATTACATGTTTATTTTAGTATTCAAAGCTAGAATAAACACACATAGTTTGCATTTTCTGAATGTACATGTTCATGCACGCGCACAAATATGCACATGCACACGCACATGGAAATTGATGTCCACCATATTTTTTAGAAACAGTGTGTCGCATGGATCCAGAAGTTCACAAATTCAATGAGGCTGGCTAGCCAGCTAGCCCCAGAGGTGCCCCTGTGTCAGCGCTGGGATGACAGACACACACCAGTCTACCTAGATCCTCATATATGTGCTGACATTGAACTCAAGGCCCTGTTCTTGTAATGCAAATATTTTAACAACTAAGCCTCAACAATGCTCCATGATTTACATCACAAAATAAAATAACACTCTTGAGGATAAAATTAATTCTGGACATAAGTGTGTGGGTTCCTGTGTTGTGGAATTGATTATAGATAGATAAATAAAGTACTTTAAAGCATTTACTTCAGAGTTGAAGAATTACAAATTGGGAGAGATATATTTGAATTTTACCAAAGAAAATAAAATATTTACATTTTATTTTTGGAATGACCTTAATTGAAAATAATGTTAAAATTATATTTTAGAGTGAAATTATAGAAGTCTTGTTGATGTTTTAGACTTTCTTATTCTAGATTTTGTGTGTGTGTTTTGTCTGCATGTAAGTGTGTACATTGCACACCTGATGTCCTCAGGAGAAGAATGTGGCAGGTAAGTCATACTCGATATTACAGAATTCTTGTGAGCTTCCATCTGGTTACTGACAAATGAACACGAGTCCTCTGTAAGAGCAACTATTGTTTTGACACCTGGGTCATCTCTCCAACCCCAAATAAAGTTAAATTTAAAGAAATAGCTGGAAAAGAAAGTTAAACAACTAAAAGCATTGTTTTTCTATAGGGAACAAACAATAACATGATTTTAAAACGACTTTGAAAAGTACAAAGGTAAAACCACAGTAAATACGTTTTGTTTTATATTATAAATTATTATATAATTACATCATTGCCCCCTCCTTGTTTTCCATCCTCCAAACCCTTTTTACTCTCTTTCAAATTCATGGCCTCCTTTTTCATTAATTGCTGTTATATGCATATGTGTATGTGTATGCGTGTGTGTGTGTGTGTGTGTGTGTGTGTGTCTTTGAGTGTGTGTATGTGGTTTTTTTTTTTGTGCAACACATATGTATTACTATATATAACCTACTTGGTTTGCATGATATTATTTGTATGTATAGTTTCAGGATTGATCACTACAATGTTTCTAGAGCTTCAGGAGTTTATCCATTATGATTTGGCTCCAAAACTCTGCACTTTGATTGGTTGTAGTTTTCTGTAGTAGTCTTTATCTGTTGCAAAGAGATGTTTCTTTGATGAGGGGTGAGGAGTACAATTATCTGTCAGCATAAGGAGAAATATGTAGAGCATTACTTTTCTGGTTTAGTAAAATGATGGTGGCAAATTCTTCTGCCAGATCCATGATTTCGCCAGCCCTCGGTAGTCGACTAGATCTTCAGTACCAGGATAACTATGCTTAAGAATGCTTATTGCTATTGTATTGTTTCAGAAAGTGAGGTTATCAGAGTTAAGAACAATAAAAATATGCAAACCTAGTAAATATTCAGTAAGTTCCCAAACTTCTTAGCCCCAGAACTTGTACTTTACTCAGTATATTTCACATGCATCCCTTATTTTGAAAAAGCTCAATGTATTTTCCTCTGAAGTTATTTATTTTCTTTGTACTGTGAAATCAAGCAGAAATGGCAAAACTCTGTGTTTGTTTGACACATCTCCCTTGTTATCTTAGTGATGTTTTCAATCAGCTATAGCAAGATATATTTTATTATCACTAGTTTCTCATTTCTGAGATGATTTTGCAACTTAAAACTTTTACTTTGAAAAGTCTTTTTCTTTTTTGCTGTGCATTGCTACTAAAACTCATAGGATATAGATGTCTGAATACACATAAAAGTAAACACTGTTACTGTTTTTTTCAGAGATAGGGTCTTACTAAAGAGCCTGGCCATTTGGCCTACACTGTGTTATATAGATCAAGTTGGTCTTGAGGTCACAGTGTTAAACCAGCTTCTGCATGGTTTAACCAAGTGCTGGAATTAAAGGTCCACACTAACATGCACAGCCTAACCCAATTTTTAATTAATATAAATTTATTTTGAAACTTTTGATTCTTTGTTTCTGGCACTATTATATTTACTGTTCAACATAAAAAATTAACACAGAAATTCACTTTTTATACACACAGTATTTATACATAATTGCTCCTTTTGTTCTTTGATTATCTTTTGATTCATTTGAATTTCTAGAGCGAAGAAAACAAGTTTTAAATGCAGTGTCCCTTTAAATATTTAAAATGCATAAATGTTTCATTTCTCAAAACCTTAAAGCAACCATAAGTCAAAAATATGAATGCTTCTTTCCCTTGGTACAGCCATTACGGATACTTGCTTCAACTTCTTGTCTGCAAAATGAAGTAGAAGATATAGTAATTAAACAGCTTTATATATCTTTTATATTTTCACTTTCAATAGCAAAGTAGTATGTTAATAAATCTGAAATAATCTCTTTACTGCACTGTTTTTATAGCCAACTTTGTCAGAACTTGATTGGTGGAGAATAGGATATTTGTAAACTGATTTTGTGAATTTGCATCAATACAGGTTCCTATGACATCACATTTTCTGCCACTGTAGCTCTTAAAGGGACAAGAAAGAGTAAAGGCATTGGATACAGGGATCAGTATACTTCAGACACTGAAATCAAAGGGCACTGGATTCTGTAATTCTACAAACTTCATTATCATGTGGAAAATATATACTATTTCCTTCTGGAATATATAGTTCACTGACACTTTCACTATATATTTTCTATTTTTCTTTCAGTTTTATTATTTATCATTATTTAGATTGCAAAAAGGAGCTGCAGTCACTTGATATTGTGCATTTTTTTCATAAAATACACAATAGTTATATGATTGGAATTAAGTAGTCTTTATCTCTTCTGGTTAGTTTCAGTTCATAAACTATTTTGTCAATATTAAGAGAACAAACCTGCCTCTTCCCTGTCCCACCTGATAGGGCGTTTTCTTTTTCTTCTTTTATTTTTTCCATTCTTTCACTTTAAGGTCTTACCTATTTTTAAAGCTAAGATGAGCTTCTTAAAGTTGGATTCTGCTTCTTAATTGATTCATCCAGCCTGTGACCGTCCAATGAGTGTTGACGACATTAGTAGCTAAAGTTACTAATAAAATTATGTGTTGGTTGCAGTTATTGCTGTTTATGTTTCTGGTGGTTTGCATACAAATTTGCCTCATAGGCTCATTCATTTGAATGCTTACTCAGCAGGGAACTGTGGCAGCACTTGGGAAGGATTTGGGGGTGTGGCTTTGTTGGAAAGGTTGTTGGTCACTAGGTTTGGGCTTTGAGGCCCAAGCTAGACCTACTTTTTCCTTCTTTTCCTGCTACTTGTAGATCCAAATATAGAATTCTCTGTCAGTTCTTCACCAGTATGTATGCCTGAGTGCTATTATGCTACCCACCATGATGACAATGGACTACATCCTGGAACTATAAACTAGCCCCATTTAAATGTCCATGCGAAACAGTTATAAGACAATATTCTCAATTGTACTCTGTACTTTATCTATTACAGCTTTATTTATTTTCTTTTTAGATCACTTGAATGTGCTTGTTCCTCTTAGCAACCCAAAGCATTGCATCCACTACTCGTTTTAGGGTTGGATAGATAGACATGAATGCTTTTATGGCTGTTTATGTCATGGAGAGTTTTACTTTTTCCTGCAATTGCAATGAAAACTCTTCATAAGTTGCCCATGTTACCATTCCTGGTCGTATAGAATATGAATGCATTGCCCAAGCTCTTTTGCTTTTCAAAGTTTCTATTGAACAAGCTGTTATTCTGATAGGTGTTATATGTCGCTTGCATTTTTTCCCTTGAAGTTTTCAATATTCTTGTTTTATTTTGCATACTTTTTGTTTAAATATGTTATTTTATTGGGGGATTTTCTTTTCTTGTCTTGTCTATTTGGTGTACTATGTGTTTCTTGTATCCTATGGGCTTGTCTATCCTTGGTTTGGAATAGTTTACTTTTATAGTCTTTTCAAAAATATTGTCTATGCTATTTACTGGGATTCTTCTCCCTCATAATTTGGACTTTTCATGGTGTATTATATTTCCTGTGGCTTCTTTTCCTATTTTCTTAAAAAAATCTTCATATTCTCTGCTTATTTGGTCTAAGTCCTCTACTTTACCTTTGGGTAATGACATTTTGTCTATTTGCTCTATTCTACTTGTAAAAATTTCTCTTGTGTTTTCTAGTTGGGTTATTGAGTTTTTCAATTCCATCTGTATCTCAGCTTGAGGTCTCTTACTTATATCTAACTTTTTTTTATTTAATCCAGCTCTCAAATTCTCAATTATCTTTGGTATTTCATTCAGCCGTATATTTGTGCTTTCTTTCACATACTTGGGTATTTATCCTCTTTAAACCTTTAAGTTCATGTTTTAAAGTTTATTGAGATTTTTCTTTGTGTTTCTATTACCTCCTCAAATCATGTTATGAAATTTATTACTGTACTTTAAATTTTTCTCTTTTTGGGTTTAGCTAGGTGTTCTTTATTAGAAAATACTCCTATATGACTATTTTATTTTGAGGGATCATGCTGTATTGATATTTCACATTTAAACTCTGTAAAGAGACTTGAATATGTAGCTTTATTTTGATGGTTCTGTGCCTGATATGGTCCCAGAAGACTGGAACAGAGTACCAGCTATGTGTCAAGATTGGATCTGAAACTTGGATATGCTGTATGTTAGGTCAGATAGACATAAGGAACTGTCCTTGTGTATAGGATGTGTCTTTTCTGAGCCAGGAATTTTAAGGCCACTATGTAGAATACAAGTTTGAGCCAGGCCACTGAATTTGGAATCCAGACTAGAGATGAGTGTTGGGGTTGATAGGTAGAGAGGAGATCACTGGACTTGCCAGATTGCCTCCTACCATAAGATATAAGGGACCTGCCTAGACAGACAGACTGAATTCCAGAGGCTAGAGATGAATTGAGATTGTAAGAGGTGCTTTAAGCTAAGCCATGATATGTTTCTTCTAAGCAGAGCCTGTAGTTTGTGGGCATTGAATCTCCTGTGTATTGTGATAGCACAAACTATGCTAGGATACTGAATATGGAGCCTAGGCTAATCTCAGCCTAAGGCACGATTCAGAGAGTGGAGGATGAGGCAAATTCACTCCACAGGATCCCAAGATCAAAATTGTTTTATCAGTTTAAATAATTGAGAAAACAAAAATGTCGACAAAGTGAAATGTTTCTTACATCAGTTACAGATAAGGTTTATATATATTTTTTTCTGAATCAGAGTGGAAGTATCAAGTTTTAGGTGATGTATAGGGTTTAGCAGTCAGATAAACTTCTTGGTTTGGCTATAGCCTTTCATGAAAACAGAGATGCCTCAGAAGTGCCCTTGATGTCTGTGGTTTTAGGCAAAAAGTATAACACAGAATGCAAGAAAAAAAGTAAATAAAATGGAGAAAAAGTTTATTCTAGGACTAGAGAAGTCGAAGGACCACTAGATAAGATATTTCTATATTATGTTTCAGATATACAAAATGTGCTGTAATCCATGTTAAGGTTTGACTACTGCAATAACAATTAACTTAAGATTTTCAGGTTGTCATTTATATAGATTCTAATTAAGACATTCTTGTTTAAACATTGTATGCCTTTATATTTTAATACTTGAACATTATAATTTAATGGTTCTCAAAATGAGAAGTTAAGTATATTAAATATAAGTTTAGAAATAATGTTTAGTAGTTATTAATCCTCTTTTAGTGGGCTTTTATTAAGTAACATTTGGACGAAATTCACTGCCCTATAATTCTCCCTGATTCCTACTATAACACAGCCTGTAGAGAGGAAATGAATGCTACCAACATGCATATGGTTGGGAATCATAATCCAATGTAACTGGAAGCCTTGGTTTTTGGACTTTCAGCCTCAAAATCTAAGAGAAAATGATTTTTCTGTTTTTATGACATCACAACCATCTCAAAACTGACTATTTAATTTTAACCACTAATTATCAATAAATTGTCTGCCAAACTACAAGGGATGAATTTTTGGTAATGAGACGCATCAATTTATCAAGTGCTATAAATAAGTACTGCTGGCTGTGTGGCTTAAGGAAAGAAAAAACATACTAGTAATCTTCTATCTTTGAAGATTATAAAACAGAAACAAAGAGTTAAAAGGGAAGACTGTTGCTCACGATCATGAGGAAATTATCCATTCCACGCTTCTCCGTGTGGGTTATATGTGGCCATCTTCCTGTTGACTCTAAATTTCCCTTCCTCGTGAGCATAACAGCTAGCTTTCATTACAGTTATTTCTGATTACTTTATATCAACATGCTTATTCCTATAAAGCAAAATTGCCAAATGAGGTTACAACTCAAAACACTGAGGTACTAGATAAAGATTTCTATGTGTGAATTTGACAGGTCATTATTTGAGTCATAAAGGAACATCAGGAAATTCATGTGTATGTATATGTATTTATTTGTGATGAAGTCTAGATTATTATGTAATTTTTAAGTAGCTACTTTACCCCTGAATTGAACCCTCAGTCCTATTTTAAGGATTTGACTTTTACTCATGATATTTTATTTTAATTTATCAAAACATTACACTATACCCTTGTGATTCTAATAATTTTTTTCCTCTTCAAATTTTGAATTTTGTTCTTCAGAGAAATTTACAAAATAATGTGTAGGGATATTTTCCTTAGCATATGTGTCTGTGTACGATGTGCTTACTTGTTTTTTTTTTTTTTTGTTCCAGCTCCTCTATTTTTTTATTTTTTTTTATACATTTTTTTTATTATTAATTTGAGTATTTCTTATATACATTTCGAGTGTTATTCCCTTTCCCCGTTTCCGGGCAAACATCCCCCTCCCCTCCTCCCCTTCCTTATGGGTGTTCCCCTCCCAACCCTCCCCCCCTTGCTTCCCTCTCCCCAACAGTCTAGTTCACTGGGGGTTCAGTCTTAGCAGGACCCAGGGCTTCCCCTTCCACTGGTGCTCTTACTAGGATATTCATTGCTACCTATGAGGTCAGAGTCCAGGGTCAGTCCATGTATAGTCTTTGGGTAGTGGCTTAGTCCCTGGAAGCTCTGTTTGGTTGGCATTGCTGTACATATGGGGTCTCGAGCTCCTTCAAGCTCTTCCAGTTCTTTCTCTGATTCCTTCAACGGGGGTCCTGTTCTCAGTTCAGTGGTTTCCTGCTGGCATATGCCTCTGTATTTGCTGTATTCTGGCTGTGTCTCTCAGGAGCGATATGCATTCACATTTTGATCATCCGTCTTGAGTTTCATTTGTTCTAGGCATCTAGGGTAATTCAAGCATTTGGGCTAATAGCCACTTATCAATGAGTACATACCATGTATGTCTTTCTGTGATTGGGTTAGCTCACTCAGGATGATAGTTTCCAGTTCCAACCATTTGCCTACGAATTTCATAAAGTCATTGTTTTTGATAGCTGAGTAATATTCCATTGTGTAGATGTACCACATTTTCTGTATCCATTCCTCTATTGAAGGGCATCTGGGTTCTTTCCAGCTTCTGGCTATTATAAATAAGGCTGCGATGAACATAGTGGAGCACGTGTCTTTTTTATATGTTGGGGCATCTTTTGGGTATATGCCCAGGAGAGGTATAGCTGGATCCTCAGGCAGTTCAATGTCCAATTTTCTGAGGAACCTCCAGACTGATTTCCAGAATGGTTGTAGCAGTCTGCAACCCCACCAACAATGGAGGAGGGTTCCCCTTTCTCCACATCCTCGCCAGCATTTGCTGTCACCTGAGTTTTTGATCTTAGCCATTCTCACTGGTGTGAGGTGAAATCTCAGGGTTGTTTTGATTTGCATTTCCCTGATGACTAAAGATGTTGAACATTTCTTTAGGTGTTTTCGCCATTCGGCATTCCTCAGCTGTGAATTCTTTGTTTAGCTCTGAACCCCATTTTTTAATAGGGTTATTTGTCTCCCTGGGTCTAACTTTTGAGTTCTTTGTATATTTTGGATATAAGCCCTCTATCTGTTGTAGGATTGGTAAAGATCTTTTCCCAATCTGTTGGTTGCTATTTTGTCCAACCACAGTGTCCTTTGCCTTTACAGAACTTTGCAGTTTTATGAGATCCCATTTGTCGATTCTTGATCGTAGAGCATAAGCCATTGGTGTTTTGTTCAGGAAATTTTTTCCAGTGCCCATGTGTTCCAAATGCTTCCCTAGTTTTTCTTCTATTAGTTTGAGTGTATCTGGTTTGATGTGGAGGTCCTTGATCCACTTGGACTTAAGCTTTTTACAGGGTGATAAGCATGGATCGATCTGCATTCTTTCACATGTTGACCTCCAGTTGAACCAGCACCATTTGCTGAAAATGCTATCTTTTTTTCCATTGGATGGTTTTTGGCTCCTTTGTCAAAAATCAAGTGCCCATAGGTGTGTGGGTTCATTTCTGGGTCTTCAATTCTGTTCCATTGGTCTATCTGTCTGTCTTGTACCAATACCATGCAGTTTTATCACTATTGCTCTGTAATACTGCTTGAGTTCTGGGATAGTGATTCCCCCTGTAGTCCTTTTATTGTTGAGGATAGTTTTAGCTATCCTGGGTTTTTTGTTATTCCAGATGAATTTGCAAATTGTTCTGTCTAACTCTTTGAAGAATTGCATTGGTATTTTGATGGGGATTGCATTGAATCTGTAGATCGCTTTTGGAAGAATGGCCATTTTTACTATATTAATCCTGCCAATCCATGAGCATGGGAGATCTTTCCATCTTCTGAGATCTTCTTCAGTTTCTTTCTTCAGAGTCTTGACGTTCTTATTGTACAGATCTTTCCCTTCCTTGGTTAAAGTCACACCGAGGTACTTTTTATATTATTTGGATCTATTATGAAGGGTGTCATTTCCTAATTTCTTTCTCGGCCTGTTTTCTTTTGTGTAGAGGAAGGCTACTGATTTATTTGAGTTAATTTTATACCCAGCCACTTTGCTGAAGTTGTTTATCAGCTTTAGTAGTTCTCTGGTGGAACTTTTGGGATCACTTAAATATACTATCATGTCATCTGCAAATAGTGATATTTTGACTTCTTCTTTTCCGATCTGTATCCCCTTGACCTCCTTTTGTTGTCTGATTGCTCTGGCTAGAACTTCAAGAACTATATTGAATAAGTAGGGAGAGAGTGGGCAGCCTTGTCTAGTCCCTGATTTTAGTGGGATTGCTTCAAGTTTCTCTCCATTTAGTTTAATGTTAGCAACTGGTTTTGCTGATATGGCTTTTACTATGTTTTAGGTATGGGCCTTGAATTCCTATTCTTTCCAGGACTTTTATCATGAAGGGGTGTTGAATTTTGTCAAATGCTTTCTCAGCATCTAATGAAATGATCATGTGGTTTTGTTCTTTCAGTTTGTTTATATAATGGATCCCGTTGATGGTTTTCCGTATATTAAACCATCCCTGCATGCCTGGGATGAAACCTACTTGATCATGGTGGATGATTGTTTTGATGTGCTCTTGGATTCGGGTTTGCCAGAATTTTATTGAGTATTTTTGCATCGATATTCATAAGGGAAATTGGTCTGAAGTTCTCTTTCTTTGTTGGGTCTTTGTGTGGTTTAGGTATAAGAGTAATTGTGGCTTCATTGAAGGAATTCGGTAGTGCTCCATCTGTTTCAATTTTGTGGAATAGTTTGGATAATATTGGTACGAGGTCTTCTATGAAGGTCTGATAGAATTCTGCACTAAACCCGTCTGGACCTGGGCTCTTTTTGGTTGGGAGACCTTTAATGACTTCTTCTATTTCCTTAGGAGTTATGGGCTTGTTTAACTGGTTTATCTGTTCCTGATTTAACTTCGGTACCTGGTATCTGTCTAGGAAATTGTCCATTTCCTGCAGATTTTCAAGTTTTGTTGAATATAGGCTTTATAGTAAGATCTGATGATTTTTGAATTTCCTCTGAATCTGTTGTTTATGTCTCCTTTTCATTTCTGATTTTGTTAATTTGGACACACTCTCTGTGTCCTCTCGTTAGTCTGGCTAAGGGTTTATCTATCTTGTTGATTTTCTCAAAGAACCAACTTTTTGGTTCTGTTGATTCTTTCTATGGTCCTTTTTTGTTTCTACTTGGTTGATTTCAGCTCTGAGTTTGATTATTTCCTGCCTTCTACTCCTCCTGGGTGTATTTGCTTCTTTTTTGTTCTAGAGCTTTTAGGTGTGCTGTCAAGCTGCTGACATATGCTCTTTCCTGTTTCTTTTCTGCAGGCACTCAGCGCTATGAGTTTTCCTCTTAGCACAGCTTTCATTGTGTCCCATAAGTTTGGGTATGTTGTACCTTCATTTTCATTAAATTCTAAAAGTTTTTAATTTCTTTTCTTTATTTCTTCCTTGACCAGGTTATCATTGAGTAGAGCATTGTTCAATTTCCCGTATATGTGGGCATTCTTCCCCTTATTGTTATTGAAGACCAGTTTTAGCCGTGGTGGTCTGATAGCACGCATGGGATTATTTCTATCTTTCTGTACCTGTTGAGGCCCGTTTTTTGACCAATTATATGGTCAATTTTGGAGAAAGTACCATGAGGAGCTGAGAAGAAGGTATATCCTTTTGCTTTAGGATAGAATGTTCTATAAATATCTGTTAAGTCCATTTGGCTCATGACTTCTCTGAGTCTGTCTACGTCTCTGCTTAATTTCTGTTTCCATGATCTGTCCATTGATGAGAGTGGGGTGTTGAAATCTCCCACTATTATTGTGTGAGGTGCAATGTGTGTTTTGAGCTTTATTAAGGTTTCTTTTATGTATGTAGGTGCCCTTGTATTTGGGGCATAGATATTTAGGATTGAGAGTTCATCTTGGTGGATTTTTCCTTTGATGAATATGAAGTGTCCTTCCTTATCTTTTTTGATGACTTTTAGTTGAAAATTGATTTTATCTGATATTAGAATGGCTACTCCAGCTTGCTTCTTCTGACCATTTGCTTGGAAAGTTGTTTTCCAGCCTTTCACTCTGAGGTAGTGTCTGTCTTTGTCTCTGAGGTGTGTTTCCTGTCGGCAGCAGAATGCAGGGTCCTCGTTGCGTATCCAGTTTGTTAATCTATGTCTTTTTATTGGAGAGTTGAGGCCATTGATGTTGAGAGATATTAAGGAATAGTGATTATTGCTTCCGGTTGTATTCATATTTGGATGTGAGGTTATGTTTGTGTGCTTTTCTTCTCTTTGTTTTGTTGCCAAGACGATTAGTTTCTTGCTTCTTCTAGGGTATAGCTTGCCTCCTTATGTTGGGCTTTACCATTTATTATCCTTTGTAGTGCTGGATTTGTAGAAAGATATTGTGTAAATTTGGTTTTGTCATGGAATATCTTGGTTTCTCCATCTATGTTAATTGAGAGTTTTGCAGGATACAGTAACCTGGGCTGGCATTTGTGTTCTCTTAGGGTCTGTATGACATCAGTCCAGGATCTTCTGGCCTTCATAGTTTCTGGCGAAAAGTCTGGTGTGATTCTGATAGGTCTGCCTTTATATGTTACTTGGCCTTTTTTCCCTTACTGCTTTTAATATTCTTTTTCTTTATTTTGTGCGTTTGGTGTTTTGACTATTATGTGACAGGAGGTGTTTTTTCTGGTCCAATCTATTTGAGTTCTGTAGGCTTTTTTGTATGCCTATGGGTATCTCTTTTTTTAGGTTAGGAAGTTTTCTTCTATGATTTTGTTGAAGATATTTACTGGTCCTTTGAGCTGGGAGTCTCACTCTTCTATACCTATTATCCTTAGGTTTGATCTTCTCATTGAGTCCTGGATTTCCTGTATGTTTTGGACCAGTAGCTTTTTTTCCGCTTTTACATTATCTTTGACAGTTGAGTCAATGATTTCTATGGAATCTTCTGCTCCTGAGATTCTCTCTTCTATCTCTTGTATTCTGTTGGTGAAACTTGTATCTACGGCTCCTTGTCTCTTCTTTTGGTTTTCTATATTCAGGGTTGTTTCCATGTGTTCTTTCTTGATTGCTTCTATTTCCATTTTTAATTCCTTCAACTTTTTGATTGTGTTTTCCTGGAATTCTTTCAGGGATTTTTGTGTCTCCTCCCTATGGGCTTCTACTTGTTTATTTATGTTTTCCTGGAATTTTTTCAGGATTTTTTGTCTCTCTCTGTGGGCTTTTACTTGTTTATTTATGTTTTCCTGAATTCTTTCAGGCATTTTTTTTATTCCTCTCTGTAGGCTTCTTTACTTGTTCTCTAAGGGAGTTCTTCACGTCTTTCTTGAAGTCCTCCAGCATCATGGTCAAATATGATTTTGAATCTAGATCTTGCTTTTCTGGTGTGTTTGGATATTCCATGTTTGTTTTGATGGGAGAATTGGGCTCCGATGGTGCCAGGTAGTCTTGGTTTCTGTTGCTTGGGTTCCTGCGCTTGCCTCTCGCCATCAGATTATCTCTAGTGTTACTTTGTTCTGCTATTTCTGAGAGTGGCTAAACTGTCCTATAAGCCTGTGTGTCAGGAGTGCTGTAGACCTGTTTTCCTGTTTTCTTTCTGCCAGTTATGGGGACAGAGTGTTCTGCTTTTGGGCATGTGGTTTTTCCTCTCTACAGGTCTTCAGCTGTTCCTGTGGACCTATGTCTTGAGTTCACCAGGCAGGTCACTTGCAGCAGAAAAGTTGGTCTTACCTGTGGACCGAGGCTCAGTTCGCTTTCTGGGTGCTGCCCACAGGCTCTCACATGGGCGGCAGCAACCAGGAAGATCTGCGCCGCCCCTCGATGTGCTTACTTGTACCCTGGAAGGCCAAAAGAAGGTGTTAGAGTTTCTAAAACTGGAGTTACAGATAATTATGAACATCTATGTGGGTGTTGGGAGTTGAGTTGAGTTCCTCTGGAAGAATAGCTAGCACTTTTAGACCCTGAACCATCTCTCTACCCCAGAACAATTGTTTTAATGGAAGTAATTTTTTATAGAAATACTTATTGTATTTAATATATGCTCTGACTTATCTAAACAATGCTTAGCATCTAATTTTAATGTGTACATAAATTACAAGAGGATCACAGTTAAATACATGTTAGGGAAAGATTATTCACAATTCACAATTCTATATTTCTCTATCTATTGCAGGTTATATTTAATAAACCTACAATTCAATCAGTGCAAAAAAATTCAATGTATGCACCATGAAGCATTAATGACCCTGTTCTCTCTACTTTATTTGGACGTTTTTCTTCCTCACTATGGAGAAATCTTTTTACAAGCTTTTGTGTTGTGTTTAGTCTCTACAACATGACCTTAAGATCCTGTTACTGAAGAAGGCATCATATTTATTCCATTAAAACATGGAGAAATTGAGCTGATGGCCAAGTTACAAGTTCACCCTTATTGAGTAGTATAACTAGGACTAGAATGGTATACATACTACATGAGGAGAAAAGTGATCATCAACCTCCCTCAGTTACATACATTCAATCCAGAGTAACAACTTGCCTGAGAAATGGACTTTCTGTTGCATTAGTAGCATGAATAATATGCGAGTAACAAACACGTTTTAAATTTTTGCTTTAAGGCCCCATTGAGACTATAAATGATGACAAGAACCTGAGACTAGGTAGGTCTTGTTCCTAGTGGGAAACCTATTACTAATGTTTTACCAAACAAACAAAGGCATAAAGTGTCTCTGAATAACATATTGATTATTGTTTTGTTCATGCATACTCAGCGAATTTTCTCTTTGCAGAAGATGGCAATTAACAGGGATCCATAATTGGACATCATGCAGATAGTTACCTTGGCACACTCATCCAAGATGGGATGTGTTTATCACATTCCTTCCTTAAGGCACAGATACCTATGCAGAAGAGGCAGAATGATTGCTAGAGCTAGAGATGGCAGACAACTCCAATGAAATAGCATTTTCCACACAGCTCTAAGGCACATATAACCTCAAAAAGACTGGCAGCAGGCATCAGGCCTGTCCAAAGTCATGGCAGACAAAATCAGAAAAAGTGGGCAGTAAGTCACACCCCTTAGCCTCATGTTATTTGTTTACTTGTTGAGATATGGCTGAGCCTGACAGCTCCCCATTTGTGGAGATGAAGAAGCAGCTGAGAATATCTTCAGGCGAGGTACATTGTGGCTAGGTGGCCACAGGGCAGAAATTGCCTATTTCTCCTACAGATCTGTACTATTCTTGAGAGAACAGGTTAGGACAGCTTAGTTCTGCTGAGCCAGCATAAGCTAATCCTTAATTTCTGTTTCTCTAAGTTCTGTCAGATTCCTGGAACGGAAGGCTGAAGATTGTTGCTCTTTTATCTTGCTAACAGGGGACTGTACCAGTAGACAGTTATCTCTTCAACTTGCCTCAGTTTGGTAAGCTGTGTTAGGCTGCCTATATTTTCAGATAATATTGGTCATTCTCAGATTTCTGATGGGGTTGAAACTAGTTATAGTCTCATAGCCCACTCAGGCTATTAAACATTGTGAGAGTACATATTTAATTAGATAGTTATCAGATAGTATACAAGCTAGTCAAGGCATAACATATAGATCTTAAGCTAGGACAGATAATAAAATGACCTATTTTAATGACTAAAATGATGGACAAAAACTTTATACTTTATAAATTACAAAATGATAATAGTTGAGCTCAGCTTAAATTTGAGAGAAAAGTTTTATTTTTTAAATATAAAAAGAAAGGATGAAATGTTGATGCCTATCTGCAGGTATGAGCTGGCATAAGTTACGTGAAGGCCCACGATTGGATAGTAAAATGTAAGGCAGGGACAACTTTTTGGTAAGGTGAGAGAGAAGAGGAAGAATCAAGATGGAGACAGAGAAGGACAACCCAGATCCAGGTGGCCTTAAATGACCATAGGAAGTTATGAATATTTCTTAAGGGATGGATTTCTATATGTCAGTTTATCTTATCCAGGTGGGTGGTTTATATCTTTATCAATTGGTTCGAGTTCATTGTGTGGACATATTGTGGATTGAGAATTTAGCATATGAATTTGATTGCTTGAAAAAAGGAGAAATAACATCAGATGAACATCAGGTAGTGTGGCTGAGGAATTTTGGTGAAAGTCAGGAGGTTCTGAAAAGTTAAGAGTGGTAGAGAATGTGATCAAAATACATGTATAAATATAAAGTACATATTTTTTAAAAAGTATAAAAAATAATAGGAAATATTTTAAAATTTCACTTACTAGATATTTTTATTACATCTTAGATGGCTAAATTGGATTGAGGGGAGGGAAATTACACATAACTAGAATAATAAACTCAATTCTACAAAGGATTTTGGTATATGTTGTAATTGCACTCCTAATTAAAATCAAGTATCAAGGAGCTTGAGGTTTGCTGCTGAGAAAAATTAAAAAAAAAAAAAAGGGGGGGTGGTATAGAAATGAATAAGCTTGTTGCCAAAGCAAGGTGTGAGGACTGAATCAAAGTCTGCATTATCTTAAGCTTTTCTCTGTGTTTGCAATTGTGAATGATTCAAATGTAATAAAATACATATATATTAAATATTCAATGAAAATTATATAATTGTGTAGCATAGTTGCCACATAAATAAGGTAGGAAACATTTCCATAATACCAAAAGTATGTTTGTGTCTGTTCTCATCTACACTTCTGTTAGAATTTAGATTTGTATAGCCAAATTACCAGAGAAGTTGCCTGCTTTTGGCAGTTTTGTGAACAGATTCAAATAGTTACACTGTTCATTGTCTGGATTCTTCTTTTTTTTAAATTTAATTTTATTTTTTATTTATTTACTTTACATCCTGCTCAATGTCTTCCTCCTGGTAACCTCTTCCATAATCCTTCCCCTATCCTCCCTCTCTTTCTTCTCTGAATGGGTTGGGGACCCCTTGGATATTGCCCTACACTGGCATTTGAAGTCTATGCAAGGCTAGGTGCTTCCTTTCCCACCGAACCCATACAAGACAGCCCAGCTAGAAGCACATATCCCACATACAGGCAACAGTTTTTTGAAATCAAAGATTATGATATTCATATTTTCATGTTTATCATTCATTAATTTTTATTGCTGAGTATTGCCCATTGTTTGCACAACTGTTTTATCCAATCTACTTCAATAAACATTTGGGTTTATATCCAAGTTCTGATTGTTGCATATAAGATGACTGTGGCATTTTGTTTGTTTGTTTTGTTTTATTTTATTTTTATAAGAGGACACACTCTTTTTCATCCTCTATTGAGTAAGTACCTTGGAGATGGGATAAAGAACTGCCAATCATTTTCAAGAAGAATACCACTTTATATTTTCATCTGGAATACATCAGTTTCTGTCTGTGTTTGCCACTCAAACAATCTTTTCTTTCAGATATTGTTAGGGGATCTTTGAAAAAATGCCCAAGTCACTAAAATCTCTAAAGGCAATGAGATTATAAACAGTGCTTCTCTTTCTCTTACAAAGAGGGTGAGGTAATGCAGAGAGTGGGTAAAGACAACAGGCATTTTTGTAGCCTCTCAATGAGATCTCATTGTAAAATGATTCAAAAGTAAACCACAGTTGGAGTTGTTACCAGAATCTCTTGCTATGAGTAGATTCACTCAAAATGTCAGGTGTAGAAAGGCGTGAATTGATACATTTCTTCAAAGTGGATGAGTATGACAGTAATAACCATGGCAATGCATAGATGACATAATCCCTGGAGATTCTTTAATTAGCTAGGAGTATGTACAGAAAATTATTAGGACTTCTACTCTTAAGTGTTGGCCAGAGAATGAAGCAGTAATAATCTATGCTGATGTTGAAGAATCATACTTGTATCTTATTGGATTTGGCATGAATCTTGATGGAGACATGGGTGATAAATATCAGTGTAGGTATACATTCCAAACATATACAAAATTTTCCTCCTACCATTAAAAAGCCCACTTCCTTAAGTTTGTCCTTGATAGAAATATTTTATGCAATTGATAAGTGGTTGATAATAATTATTGATAATTGTTATCACATAGAGTGATAATTAAAACAGTTAAGGTTTTCTATAATGTCAAAAACATAATTTGTGATGTTCTTTGGTTAAATAAAAAGTATAGGTAAATTAAAATAATAAGAAAATCATACTTTATATATCTAATGTATTTTCCTAGTTAAATTATTCTAAAACATTATTCTAGAACATCTTAATGAAATAAATATAGAGAATTAAATCTCTATTTCAAGATAATCATTTCAAATATTTTTCATTCTTGGACACACAAGAATTAGATATGGTCATATTTTTGAATTTTATTTCTTTCAAGGTCCATTTATACGTTATTTATTTGGCTATGTTTTAAGATAAATCAAATATGATGTGGTTTGAGGTTAAACCTTGGACTGATGTATATTGGGAAAGACCATCCTGCAATATTGTTTGTGATAATGGTGCTGCAGGAAAGTTATTTTCAGTCTTCGATTTTGATTCCTGGAATATATTTGCCATTCCCTGACAGCCTAGGTCACATTCTTACAGATTTCTCACATTTTACTTCCTTGGGCTTTTTTAAAATTTTATTTTGTCATGATGATGAGAGTGATATTAAAATTTAGTTGAGATAACTCATAAGGAAATAAAGATTGTATCAGATTCTTATTATTCATTAATTAAAATGAACAAATGAAAAAGATAATACTATAATATCTTCTAATATCCTAACAAAAGCTTTAAAAATCCATAGGATAGTTGAGAAAGAAGGATTTTAATAATCGTTTCAGTTGGAATACAAAAGAGCTATGGATGCAAATGACATGTTTAGTCAGTCAAGAGATGGCTGCTTTTCTCTTTCTTGCTTTCTCCTCTCTCTATTCATCTCTCTCTCTCTCTCTCTCTCTCTCTCTCTCTCTCTCTCTCACACACACACACACACACACACTACTCCCTTCCCCCACGTAAAGACACAGACACTTAGATCTACAGCTTGTTATCAGCTTTTGTCTTTTTCCCTCAGGACTTATGCCATTGTAAGACATAGGGAGAACTCTCTCATAATAGGGATTATACAACAATAGTAACAATAGAACTACACACAGAGAGAAAAATTTTAAAAACAGATTTAGAAGCAATAAAGATAAAACATATCCTTGAGTTTCTAAACAATTACAATTCATCCATTATTCTTCATGGAAAATATAGACTGTAGGTTACATGATTTTATTTAATATGAAGTTTAACATTTCAGAAAAAACACATCCTTGTATCCCAGCTAACATTATTTTTTCCAAAGAATCAAGCAACAGACAGATATGAACAGAAAATACCAGCTACCAGAAGTGGCAGTAGGGCCAAGTGATTTTCTTAGCACTATGAACTAACTCTTTACATCTCAGATAATGATATGTGTCGAGTACTGTTAAAAGACAAATAAACATAAAATATTATCAATCTCTTTAAAACATAATCTTACCTTATGAATTAAGCAAAGACTGCAGTGATTCATCTACTGATATAGATATTTATGATGACTATGATTCTTTAATAGAAAGACAAGTTATAAAAATATGTAAAAAGATAAGAATATAATGTATTGGACCACACAAATTAGATACCAATAGTATTATAATATTTTCAACCAACATTCTGACCTAATTCCTGGTCACTTGAAATTCTTAGGATCTGTAGCACCCTACGATACCCTTTGGTCTTTGATTGATTGTATTTAAATCAAATATACTCAATCTTTTAAAAGTAGTTATGAAGAATTAAGAAAAACATACTAAAATGTGCTGCCTAGCTCCCAACAGATGGTAGTTTCTATACATGCATTTTCTGTAATTATTTTATAACATATTTATGTACAGCTCATTAATTTAGAAACATATTACTGTGCTTTTTAATTGTATTTAGAGTAGGCTGACTGCTATCAAGCATATTTTGCAATTTCCAGGCCAAGAAAACTGGTGATTTTGATAAGTGACAGCTCTAGTTTCCTTAATATTTTTAAAAAATATTATCTGTCTAAAATATCATAAGCAATGATTCTTTTTTAATAGTATTTTTAAAGGTTATTTTATTTATTTGTATTTCAGATGCTATTTCCCTTCTCAGTTTCCCCTCCATAAACCCCCTATTCCTTCCCCCTCCTCCTGCTTCTATGAGGGTTTTCCTCTACCCACCCACACTCTCTTGCCTCACCATCCTAGCATTCCCCTAAACTGGGGCATCCAGGTCCATAGGACCAAGGGCCTCCCCTCCCAATGATGCCAGATAAGGCAATCCTCTGCTACATATGTAAAGCCATGGGTCCCTCTATGTGTTCTCTTTGGTTGGTGGTTTAGTCCCTGGGAGCTCTGAGGGGGGGGCGTCTGGTCCTCTTGCTCAGTCTGATGGATAGCTGTTACATCTACATCTATATTGGAATGATTCAGCTGCCCTTTGGGGAGACCATTTTAAAGGTACGTTCATCATAAAATTTTGAGGGTTAAAAGGTGGCTCGCTTGGTAATGTGGCTGCTTCCCAAATGTGAAGATTTGGACTTCCTAGAACCCATATATAAGTGCATAGAAATGGTGCTCTTACCTAACTTCCTGGGTAGGAAGTAGAGACATGCTTATTGACAAAGCTCAGTGACCAAAAAGAATAGCTTTCTGTTCAGTGTTGTGTTTAGCTTCTAGTTCCATGATAGAAACTTTTTTCAAAAAATAAAGAGGGGAATATTGTGAGAGATACCCAACATTGGCTCTAGTCTTCACATGTACAAATATGTTTTCAATGAGGATATACCCATCTAACAATGGTGTGTACTACACTCATTTCATTTGTGAGAGAGAGAGAGAGAGAGAGAGAGAGAGAGAGAGAGAGAGAGAGAGAGAGAGAGAAGGGAGAGAGGGAAAGAGAGAAAGAGAGATGCACACACACCCATACATGAGCACACACTTCAATAAAAATGTTTTTATGAAATCAGTGTTGTTTTCTAAGCATCCTGTCCAGACAGTACAGCATGTGACTAAGAAAAATAGAACACGGAACCTTTATGACTATAGTTTTCTATCAGGGATGTAAAAACATCAGATAAAGTATTAAAAAGTTTATAATTGTAGAAAGGCAATTTTTTCTCACACTCTGCAGCTAGAAGCCCAAGATTAAAGGGCTGTTAAGATTCAAGTGGTTAGGGGTGCCTCTCTGACTGGTAGGTGATATCTCCTTGTTTCTCACCTGACTTTTTTTTTTTTTAAATATATACTGTTATCTCCTCTTGTAAGAATGTTAGTACCATCTCTCATGACCTCATTTAGCCTTACATCCATCTAAAAAAAATTCTCTACACTGAGGGACAATATTTCAGCAAAATCTTATTGAACAGACATAGTTAAACTCACGATGTTATGAAAACCTGAAAATTTATTTAAGAAAATTGAGAAGGATGCCTTTATTCATTAGAGAAACCATTAGCAATGTTCTCTTTAGATTCTTAAGATTACCTTTGTGGAAAAACATTATAATGAAATATTTCAAAACCGTTTTTCACACTAAATGAGGCCCCCAAACATAAAATTAACATTTTAATTCACTTATGCTTATTTTCTAAATGCATATACTTGAAAATAGTTCCTAGTTCATTTTCTCTATCAACATGAGAAAATACACATTATTGGAATCATATCACTTCAATTTGAAGCACTGTGTCAAAGAGCTATAATATCACTCTAACTTAGGCATCTATTTTAACGACTAGACATTGTTACTATATTATGGTAGTAGAAATCAGTATCAATACTATAATATTTTCCTAAATGTAATAAATAATTTTACCAGTAGCATTAACTTTAACTTAACAACAACCACAACCACCACAATTAAAACAGCAACAACAACAAAATATGTAATCTAGCCGCGTGTCCCTTTGGGCACTCTTCTTAGTTCTCTGTCTTTTTATTTTTTATTTTTTGGCTATTTTATTTATTTACATTTTAAATGTTATCCCCTTTTCCAGTGTCCTGTCTATAAACTCCATATCCCATTCCCCCTCCCCCTGATTTTTGGAGGGTGCTCCCCACCCACCTACCCACCCACCCACCTACCCACCCACCCACTCTTGCCTGCTTGCTCTGAGGTTCACCGGACACTAGGACATAGAACCTTCACAGGACCAAGGGGCTCCCCTCCCATTGATGCCTGATAAGGCGTTCCTCTGCTACATACGCAGCTGAAACCATGGGTCCCTCCATGTGTACTCTTCAGTTGGTAGTTTAGCCCCTGGGAACCTTGGCTTGTCCGGTTGGTTGATATTGTTGTTTTTCCTATGGGGTTGCAAACCCCTTCTGCTTCTTCAGTCCTTCCCCTAATTCCTCCATTGGGGTTCCTTTGCTCAGTCCAATGGTTGGCTGTCGGCATTTACATCTGTATTGGTCAGGCTCTGGCAGAGTCTCTCAGGAGAGGACAGCTACATCAGGATCTTTTCAGCAAGCACTTCTTGGCATGAGCAATAGTGATTGGGTTTGGTGTCTGTATATGGGACGGATTCCCAGGTGGGGCAGTCTCTAAATGGCTTTTCCTTCAGTCTCTGCCCCACACATTGTCTTTCCATATTTCCTTTATACAGGAGCGATTCTGGGTTAAAAATTTGGAGATGAGGGGGTGGCCCCATCCCCTAAATGGGAGCCTTGCCTAACCTCTGGATATGGTCTCTACAGGTTCTCCCTCCCCTTTGTAGGACATTTCAGCTAATCTCATCCCTGTTTGGAGAAAATCAACAAGATAGATAAACTCTTAGCCAGACTAACCAGAGCACACAGAAACAATATCCAAATTAACAGAATTAACAGAAACGAAAAAGGAGACATAACAATACAAAGTGAGGAAATTAAAAAAAAAAATCATCAGATCCTACTACAAAAGCCTATACTCAACAAAACAGGAAAATCTTCAAAGAACACCTAATACCAATACTTTTCAAACTTTTCTATTCCACAAAATAGAAACAGAAGGAACACTATTCAATTTGTTCTTAGTTCTTAAAAGACCACCTTTATCAGAATTAACCTCTTGACAGGGCATTCGTATGGTGCCTTAATGTGTTTTTGTCATACCTGACTTTAAAATCCAGGTGTTGTTTACGATTTTCTTTCAATACTGATAACTTCTTTCTAGGTGCCCATCTCATAGGATGCAAGATTAGGGTATAGAAATCTGTTTGGCTGCTGCTGGTGCCCTCCTTCACCAACACTGAAGAGGCAGAAGCAGATGAATCTCTGAGTTTAAGGCTGGCCTTGACTACAGCATGAGTCATCTAAATATGTCTAAAATTGTTCATTGTTCAAATAGAAATCATCTTTCTTGAAATCTTCAAGAATGTGAAATTAGTGAGAGCCTAGAGAGGAGACATCATGTGTTATGAAAACTTTAAAGTGTCTCCAGGCTTAGGATTTCTTATTCAAATGCTCTTACGCTAAAATACAAAGCAATGTCAATAAAATGGTGCATAATAAGTCATTCAATTAGATTATCCTCCTTTTTTAAAGGAGAACTCCAACTAATGGGCTTAATTGCCTGTGAGCATTTGGGACAATTTTTATTTCCCCCATCCCAAATGTTTTATGTTTCATTTGAGCAATAATAGATCTTTATAATGCCTTTAGACTTCAATTAGAGAGTTGAAGCATGTATTTAATGTTCACATAGCCCAAAAATGTGAAAATTGAAAATATTTTTGAAGGGAAAATTTTAACAATATTAGATGTTACCGTTAAAATGTTGACAATATAAAATGCACTAGGATTATTCAATTTCCATTAACAACCCGAAAGTCAGAAAGACCACATACTTGGCAGCAACGAGGAACAGATTTTCAAATACCAGAGACAATTCTTTCGCTGAAAAATTGCAAAGATGTTTGTTCTCAGTGTATATAGTTTCTGCTGGAAAATGTGCCAATTGGAAAATTTGCAGAACACATACACTTTGTACATATAAAGTTTGAAGCAACTTTTTTCCATGGCAAAACAAGTATTGAGGCTCAAAATCGGGGTTTGGACTGCTATACTTGTGATATACTACTGAATTACAATCCTGTAGGCATTTTTTATGCTTGCTTTTAGGGTTCTTTCTTTCACTCTTCTCATCATTTTTCTTCTGCGTTTTCAACCCCCTAGCATTAGATAAGGGAGAAAAAAGGATAGAGACAAAAGAGATCCCTGAGTAAAGTGAGGAGTTATAAAGGAGGCAATGATATCATTAGAATACTTCCTGTTGACTAGGTACTTAGAGTTCCTTGGGGCAAGTTTGGTCTTACCCATCTGGATATCTAATTTTTTCTTTCTTTGTTACTTCTTTGCACATGGGACTTAACAAACCCCATCCTACAGCAACCAACCAGCAACACATTCACCTCTTGTGGTGTCCTTGAATTTATGTACCTTCTGAAAAAGTCTCCAGAATTTCAAACTTCACATAATTACAGACACCATATACAGGTGGCAAATCATAGTCAGCTACTGTGGACATTCTGAAGCAGTCCCTTATCCCACACCCCAGGTTAAATACATATATTATTATTCTTAACTATATATATATGTATATATACATTATTCTTATTTTAATATTTCTATGTTTTTAAAGAAAACCAAAATTTCAAAATTGTCATTACACAATCCAACCCCTCTGTCTTTTCTTTAAGCTTAAATTAAATGTAGTTTCTACAAGGTGATGGTTTCTTGTGTAGTGTTATCAAATGAATTTTGGAAGCAAAAGTCTCAGACGATGTATCTCTCCAATAGTACCCATCAGGCATGTCACCACTAAGAAAAGCCAAAGTATATGGTTAATATGCATGTATGTGAAATATACATATGTTCACTGAGATATGCCTTCTAATCAATATTAAAAGTCTTCTCCAGAGGGCTCATGTTCAGAGAGTACATATCATTATAGGGGCAGAGCAAAATGTGAGTTTGAAACCAGAATTCTTCTTTTATTAAAAGTCTTCTGTCTTTTGTAAACGAGTATCCTTCTTACAAGATTGTGAAAAAAAATGATACCCTGTATATCTGTTACCAAAACACTACCTCTGTCTAGCTTTCTGTTTAAGAACCTATTGTGAGAGCTACCTCTTCTGATATTAATGAGAAACTCTACTCTTGATATCTAGCTTTGGTAAAGCTCAAAACTAGAACAGAAGTATTCCACAAATGAAGAATTAGCATGAGAAAAAGACAAACAAATTTTTTAATCTTTTAGTGATGAAAGGACACTATGGCTTCAGTTAATATTCCATCTTTCCTCTGATTCTTCTAATGAAACCAACTTACTGTAGGGAGCTGTACACCCCATGGGTATTTCACCCAAAGGCTAACTAGAAGTCATTGATTCACTACTTGTTTTGGTGCTTTCCCAGTATTTATGTTGGCATTTTAATGCTATTGTATGTATAACAGCAAATCAGAGATAGATTATTGGAACAGTTCAATGAGAAATGTAGAGTGCAAAAAACAGAGAGGTTTGGGTGTGAAGATGAAGGTGAGCAGTAAGGGTCAGGGAAGAGAAGAACAAGGATATGTCACTGTTTAATTAAGTTTGTTCCTCACAGGCTAGTCTTAAGAGTGCTTGGTTTTCTGACCATTTGCTTGGAAAGTTGTTCCCAGCCTTTCACTCTGAGGTAGTGTCTGTCTTTGTCTCTGAGGTGTGTTTCCTGTAGGCAGCAGAATGCAGGGTCCTCATTTATGTATCCAGTTTGTTAATCTATGTCTTTTTATTGGGGAGTTGAGGCCATTGATGTTGAGAGATATTAAGGAATAGTGATTATTGCTTCCTGTTATATTCATATTTGGATGTGAGGTTATGTTTGTGTGCTTTTCTTCTCTTTGTTTTGGTGCCAAGACGATTAGTTTCTTGCCTCTTCTAGGGTATAGCTTGCCTCCTTATGTTGGGCTTTACCATTTATTATCCTTTGTAGTGCTCGATCATCTTGTGGCACAATTTTGAAGAGTATGAGACATTTAGGAGATAAGTTCTAGATGATAAAAGTAGACCACTATGAAAAAAGAAAGAGACAGGTTTCTGATGATTGAAACTATTCCCAGTTACAATATAATTTTGAAGGTTCATCTATCTTAATGCAAACAGGCCACCTTCTCATGGTCCTGCTGCCAGTGTAGCTGCTCATGTCTTCTTTGGACATAATTAAAGAAAACCTTCACAAAGGAGCCAAATAAAACTTTCATCCATTAAGTTGTTTCTGACAGGTATTCTGCCCCAATGATGAGAAGTTTAATGGACACAATGGGATTATAAGGGATGTAAATGGAACAGCAACATTTGTGATTTTGTTCTATTTGCCTCATTTCAACTTCCATTTGGATATGCCATAGACCATTAAAATGAAAGGGATTATTTCCTAAAACCAATTGGCCAGGTGTTCCAGCAGTTAGGCACATCTGTGACAAAGCAGTTACAGATCTATCTGATAAAATATCAGATAGCTATCAGATATTCTCTCAGCTATGTAAAAATCCTCTTCCTCAGTCTGACTTACACTAGTTTCCTTCACATGCTGTTATTATTACATTTAAAAAATAATCAGTCACAATGAATAGAACCAAGGTAGGGATTTTCAAGTTTTTACCGAAGTGGCTTGGTACACAAAGGATTTGACAGAACACTTGAGAGGACAGTGTAACGTGTTTTCAGTCATATCAGTACTTCAGTATCCTCATTGTTACATCTGAGATGGCGTTTAGATATATGTTTCTAAGATTCAGCTTCTGAACTCATTTTAAGCCACTTGTAATTTTAAAACAATAACTCGTTCATTTTATTTTAGGTGAATGACTGTTGTACTGTCTTCATGAAATTGCCTGCAGAGGCCAGAATAAGTCACCAGATCCCTTGCAACTAGAGTAACAGAAACTTGGGAGCTGCCCCATGTGGGTGCTGGAAACCAAACAGCAGAAAGTAATCTATGGAGCTGTCTCTTCGTCCCCTGTTGAATCATTTTATTAATAGACTTCTATTACATTATACAACCTAAGCACCATAGTCTAAAGTTCAATATCCTATCCATACAATCTCCTCATCCCAACATATCTAAAGATATTTAAGATATTTCAGCCATAATATTTTTCTTATCTTCACCTTTATGGTAAAACTAAGTCCTCAGACTCACTTCCGCATCTGAGATTAGTTCATGCTCCTTTCTTATCTGAACACCAGTCTTTTCTTGTTCCTATTCAAATATCAATAGCCCTTTCTGGACACCATTCATGTCTCACTTGTTCTTAGATGCTATCTTATTATATATATAGCAGTATTTTTCTATGTTCTCGGTGATAAACTATAGACTAATAGAATACTGGTGTTGAATTTGCTTTAATTGTCTTTTTCCAGAAGCGTAGAAATTTTGAGCATTTAAGGTATTTTTCCTATCATTTTATAGGGTCTGTAGTGGCTATGATAGACACTTTGGTTTGTTTATGACAAAAATTAAATCTGAAATTCAAAGAATTGCATATTAGGTATATTAAATAATAAAGATGTAGGAGGTTATTGTCATATGTGAGTCACTGTAAATAGTATTTATTTATACTGCGTTCACTTTTACTACATATTTATATTATACTGTACTGTACTTATTTATAAATAGTTGATAAAAGCTAAATTTAAGACTCACTCTCAACATTCCATAGCATTTAGTATTTAAGTAAAAAAAGAAAATGAATTACACTTCTGGTTGGATTAAAATACTTTGTGTAAAATCCATTCAAAAATAGTTTTTCTTTTTCTTTAATCTATTTTTACAGTCCAGATTTTATCTCCCTCCCATTCCACCCTCTGACTGTTCCACATCCCATACCTCCTCACCTTGTCTCCAAGAGGATGTCTCCCCTCCCCACCCTCACCCCACCAGACCTCCCCACTCCCTGGGGCCCCCAGTCTCTTGAGAGTTAGGTGTATTTTCTCTGACTGAGCCCAGACCAGGCAGTTCTATGCTGTATATGTGTTGGAGACCTCATATTAGCTGGTGTATGCTACCTGATTGGTGGCTATTTGGTGGGAAGGGGGACAGAGAAGGCAAGAGAGGGTACATGATCAGGTATTGGGTGGGGGAAACAGGATTGAATTCCTGAGGAACTGGAGAAAGAATGGAAAGAGGCAACCTCGAGAGGTAGAAGGTGAGGGAACCCTCTAGAATGTACCAGAGATTGGGAGGTGGGGGGAATCACAGGACTCAAAGGGAGAGACCCTAGACAAAATACCCTACACTGGGGAGAAGGAACTTGTAGTGCTTACCTCCAGCAGAAAGACAGGGCATCAAGAAGAGGGATGGGGTTGCCATCCCACTGTCAAAACTCTGACCCAGAATTTTTCCTGTCTGAAAGAACTGCAGGGACAAAAACTGGAGAGGATCTCGAGGAAAAGGATGTCCAGTGACAACCCAAATTGGGATCCAGCTCAAGGGGAGGCCCCAAGGCCTGACACTATTACCAATGCTATGGTGTGCTCACAAAATGGGACCTATCATTATTGCCTTCTGAAAGACCCAACAAGCAGCTAGAAAGCTCAGATGTAGATATTTATACCCAACCAATGAACAGAAACTGGTAACACCTGTAGTTATTAGGGAAAAGCTGGAAAAAAAAACCTGAGTTAGGAGACCCTTTCAGAGGACAAAACAATTTTCTTAAAGAATTAAAATAAAAGCTTGACCAATAATTAACAAATATCACCATGTTAACAAAGTAGAAACCGTATTCCTAGTAAAATAACAAAAGTAACAGATGATTTGCTGCTACACATCTGTAGATCAACAGGGACTCTCATTTTTTAAGCTCTTAAAACTTTCCATTAAATCATTGAAGTGGTTGGCTTATTAAATAAAATTCAAAAATTAGGGAGCTCTTACAGAGAAAGACCTTTTCCAAATACAGAGGAGAGAAGAATCATCTCCACATATTGTCTTATGTTGTTTTTATAGTCAGTTTCAGAGAAAATGAATCAACAATAATGGTAGCAATAAAAGGGTAAGAAAAGTACAGCCAACTAATTTCACCCTTCCTAATAGAAACTTAAAAACAGTTATGTCTCCACCCTTAATCACAAACACAATCTGAAGCATAATCAAATAATAATCTTGACTCTCAGTGAATTTTGGGCATGTCACAATAACAGAATTTGGTTCCTCCACAAGGCGTTGTTGTCAGCATTAGCCTGGAGTTTATGAATACTTATAAATATTACATGCAGTAGAGAAGCAGCACTTAGATGCAAGATTAATTGTTCTGCTGCTAGTCATCTATTGTATGGTTTTTTGCATGGAAAAAGCAATTAGAAACACATTTCCGACTATCCCAGACAGACCTTAGATGCTTCATAGCGGAAAATTAAAATTTTAGACATTGCAGATTGTGTAACAAATGTATTTTCAGCGACCACATTATTAGAGTACCTGGAGGATGCTCACAGACTCATGAGACCACAAACTGGCTTACCTTCCCTTATTTCAATAATCTATTTTTATAAAGCTTTGAAATTATTTGTTTTGATAGTGGTCTCTCTCTCTCTCTCTCTCTCTCTCTCTCTCTCTCTCTCTCTCTGTGTGTGTGTGTGTGTATGTGTTTGTGTGTGGTGTGTAAGAGTAGGAAACAAACATGTTTCCTCCAGAGTACTTAGTATAAATGCACCACAAATGTTAAGTATACAACTGGGCCACAATAAGCCTATATGCATTCAGGCCAGGAATGTAAAAGAATGGTCTGGAAATAAATTTTTACTATTAAGTTCTCAGAGTCATTTCATAACCTTTGGTTAAAATTGATTTTTTTATTATTAAAAAAACCTTTTAGTATATTTTTTACTCAAAAGTTTTATTACATGTAGTACAAACAAGATATTATAAATGAAGTATGTTAATGTAGGCTAAGTAATGGCACCTTAGGTTTCTCTCTGAAAGGCAGGTGTGGTTCATATTATTATAGTTATCTAATTTAAGAATTTATCACATTAAAAAGCAACGGTTTAAAGTGTGCAGGTGACGTGCAGCTAACTTCTTGCTCTTAAGACACAACGACATTTCCTTCGTATCTATCAGCTACTGATATGTTCTGGGAGCAAGAAAGTGAAGCTATGCAGCTGTGCATCCGTGGTTGAGCCATCACATTTTATTGGACAGTTCTAAGTGTAGGGTCACACAGGCAAGTGTTTCTCAGGATCAAGGAAGGAGATTATGCAAGGGCAAAGTTCCATCACAGGGTTTCTTATAATCTTTCATCTCAGGACCATTTTCACCCAAGAAATTTGCATGCGAACTTGGCACACAAATAAATAAAAGTTATCAGCTGATCAAATTATTACCAATAAAGTTATGACAAATAATTAATTGCATATTTATTGATGTTTGACTTTTTACATAGTTTATATACTTATACTTTGGCGCTTATTAAAGATGAGAACGAATTTACATACAAACGAGACAGTTGGTTTTGTTTCTCCATAAAGCATTCAACTTGACTGAATATTTTTCACTGTAGGATATACAGCATCCTCCAGGGGTTTCGATGTTGATTGACGTTTTGATTTTATAGTCTTCAGGGTTGACAATGGTGGCCTTTTACACAGAGTAAAAATTAGAAAGAATATATATGACAATGTCAGAAATTTTTGAAAATTCTGCCCAAATCCGAAGCAAAGAATCATCTAGAAAATGACTCAGGTCAGCAAGTCAAAAACAAGTTTTAAAAAAATACAATATAATAGTAAAAATATCCATTAATGTGATGCTTACTAAGAGATGCGATAAATGATTTTTGTTTCTGCTTTTTTGCAATTCAACTATTAAGTACTTTTCATTTTATTTCATTTTGTGTGTATGTGTGTATGTGTGTGTGGGGGCGAATATGGAAATGATGCCTTATGATGTCCATGCAAAGACAGAGGGGAACCTCTGATACAAGTCCTCATTGTCCACGTTAAGACAGGGTGTCTGTTTGTATGGCAGGCTAGCTGGACTCTGGGATATTAAAAATTGTTTCTGTCTTTTATCTCCTGTTAGGAGCACAAGGGTTATATGTTGTGAGTTTGTCTTTTATTTAGTTCTGGGTGTTGAAACTCAGGTTCTCCCAGTGGGCACAGTGCTTATGCTTTTACTCAATTTAATATTATGTTCAGCTCAATTGTTGTTATTACTGTAATATAGGGTGTTCTGTTTTTATTTTTACATATGTGAGACAGTATGTGATATGAATTCAGGCGCCTGCAGAGGCCAAGAGTCCATCAGATTCCCTGAAACTAGAGATTGACTGTGAGAGTCACAGTGTGAATTCTGGAACCAAATCATCACAGAAAGAACAATATGTACTTTTAAGTGCTGAGCCATCTCTCCAACCCGATCATAATATTTTGTAAAACCAAAGATAAATTTATGTGCACAGTGAAAAGACAATAGTCTTTAATTTGGCATTGTGTTTCTGGTCTCCTTTGGTGGTGTTTGGTATGGCTGAGTGTGCACTGAGCATATAGCGAGAGTGATCTGTGTTCACCTCTCAGTCTGCAGCAATGTCCTGCAGTATGATTGACTATCGTCAGAAACACACTGGTTGTATTTCACAATTGATTTTGTATGTGGTTCGTTTTTGCAAGTTCAGAAATCCTTTGTGGTTGTTCCATAATGATCCTTGTGTGACAAAGTTTGGAGCAGAGACTGAAGGAATGGCCATTCAGAGCCTACCTCACCTGGGGACCCAGCAATTCAGCATACATTTATATATATCCACCAAACCTAGACAATATTGACGAAGCCAAGAAGTGCATGCTAACAGCAACTTGATACAGCCATCTCCTGAGAGCCTGAGCCAGACCGTGACAAATACAGAGGTGAATGCTAGCAAACCATTGAACTGAGAACAGGGTCCCTATTGGAGGGCTAGAGAAAGGATCGAAGGAGTTAAAAGGGCTTGTAACCCATAAGGACAACAATACCAACCAGCCAGAGCTCCCAGAAACTAAACCACTATCCAAAGACTACACATGGACAGAGACCCATGGGTCGAACTGCATATGTAACAGAGGATGGCCTTGTTGGGCACCAATGGGAGGAGAAGTCCTTGGTCCTTCCAAGGCTGGATCTGCCAGTGTAGGGGAATGTCAGGGCTGGTTGTTGGGCAGGGGTTGATTGCGGATGGGAAATACCATCATAGAAGAAGGGGGAGGGGAAATGGGATAGGGGGCTTTTGGATGGGAAACCAGGATAGGGAATAACATTTGAAATGTAAATTAAAAAACCAATTAAAAAAAACTCATAGTGTGTCATTTGTGATATTATACATTTAAAAATTTTAAATAAAAAATAAAATCAATATTTTCTCCTGGGATACAAACTTGTTTTCTGTGATCATTTCAATTTTTCGCTGAAAATACAAATATTTTCAAGTCTTCAATTGACCCAGGCCTGAAGTTCAAAAGCTCAAAGCCACATTGGGCTGTGTAAATGACCTCTGCTATTAACAGCAACAAAATTACAAACAACAACCACCATAAAACTCAAAACCCCAAAGCACCCAAAACATCAAAACAAACAAACTTCTTTTAATGTGCCATTATATCCACAGGAATGTGGAGACAAGTAATAAGTATATTGTCTTTGGAAGGAGATATTTTAAGAATCTTGCAACCTTCTCAATGATAAAGATCATGAAGGTAAACTGCACACAAAATAAAGAAGCCAATCCTGCACAACAAACGAATATCCATGAAAAGCAAAAAAATTAACAATCAGACACAAAAATCCAAAAGAGTAGCCATCAGATTAGAGATTAGAATGTTTAGTATATGTGAAAATATCACACATACTACAAGCATCTACATATAAAGAAATAAAGAAAGTAAAGTTGTGAGGATGGATGGGATGTTAAAATTATCTCAATTTAAGGTTTAAAATTTAAAATATGATAGTGCTAATAAAAACATTAAAATGAAATTTACTTATAATATTAACTGTTCTAATGTTTACAATTAAAATTTCCAACTAAATGAAAACGTAGCAGCACAATGATATGTTTCTCCAGATGAGTATTTAAAAATTCACAGAGTTAAAATCAAGGAGAAGTTTGGAGTAAATCTGTCATATTCTTTCTTTTTATTTATTTATTTATTTATTTTGTATATGAGTACACTGTAGCTGTCTTCAGACACACCAGAAGAGGGCATCGGATCCCTTTACAGATGGTTGTGAGCCACCATGTGGTTGCTGGGATTTGAACTCAGGACCTCTGGAAGAACAGTCTGTGCTCTTAACCACTGAGCCATCTCTGCAGCCCCCTGTCATATTCTTTCTAATAAGATTTTAACCAACTCAGGTCAGAGAATCAGGAAAATGTCATGTGTAAGAACATATATTACGTTCCAAAATTAATATAAAAGAATTTGTGAGATTTAGCATAACTCTACATCATGGCATGTTACTTTTAGTTTGACTTTGCTTCTTTAGCTCTTTAGTTGTTTTTACATTAAAACAAGTCCCATATTTTTTCTTGACTGTATTTTTAAACTGAAGGTATTTGAATACAATTGGACAGTTGCTTATATGTTCTCCTAAACAGGTTATTGTGTATCTAATTTGTATTTGTTATCATTTCCTTCATTTTTGAGGTTTTAATATAATTTAATGTTATTAATATAATGTGATCATTTTTCCCCTTCCTTTCCTCCTTCTCATATACCTTGTCTGGCTTTCCTTTACATTTATGACTTCCGTTCTCATTCATTATTGCTAGCTGCATATACCTACATTAGAATAGCTTTTTAACACAGCACCATCAAGGGGTTCATTTGGATACAAACCTACTCCTACAAAAATAAAATAAACCTAATTTAGCAACAAAAGTGGGGCAAAGACAAAAGGGATTTCCATGTTGCTTTAAAATGAGAGATATTAATTACGTGTAAATTGAGAGATGTAGAAACGGCTTTTTCTACAGTGAAATAACATACCCTCTTCATCCCATTGTAAAATACATGCTCAGTGAAGTTATACATTTCTTTTGGGTTCACCAACTATATAACTATATAACTATAACTAGTTTCTTAACTATAGTTAAGAAACCTAAACTATATCTTGCAAATGTTATTTATTTATAAGGTGTAAATATCCATTCTCAGGAGAATTAATGTTAATTTTTCAAAAGACAACATGTGTGTGAGAGGTATTTTCATTTATGTTTGGAAGAAATGAGTCAGGTCAGCAAAATGCCTTCTTTGAGCAGATAAGTATAGGCTCTCATGACTTCTCTATAATTAATAGATTCAGTGCCTAAATTCAATTAGCTAAAAGGATTTTAATTGAATAAGCAGCCTTCTGACAGAATAGAAGGAAATATTATTTTTCTTAATGAATATTTCACAACTCTGCTATAATGCCCAGCAATGAAAAGTGTTTTAATTACACATATATATATATATGTATATGTATATGAATGAGTGGCTTTGTCAATCATTTAATGTTTTGCTGATCAATAATCATTAGTTTATTTAAGTTTTTGGCTCAATTAGGTTGTTACAAACTAGATTTTTTTCTTTCTTTGAAGATGATATAAAACTTCTATATAAGTTAAAAGTCCTGTTAAAGGTGTAGGGGAGACATCTGCATTCAAACATTTGCTCTCAGAGATGTGTAAATTAATTTGCTAAATATAATAAATACTAAAAGCAACAGCAGCCCTATCTGAATAGAATTTGCTATTCCGAATGATAGGAGCTTTATTAAATAATCTCAGCTCTGTAATTATCCTGGCAGTGTGATATGTGAGAAAAGAAACTGGTAATTTAAATAGTCATGGATAGTTATGCAAAAGGTATTTTTTCACAGTCATGAAACTGTTCTTAACTATTTTCAAGTGCTGAATATGTGTAATGTAACTCTTTAAATTATTTTTTTCATTTACATTTCAAATGCTATACCCCTTCCTGGTTTTCTCTCCACAAACCCCCCCATCCCATCCACCCTTCCATTTGCCTCTAAGGGGCTGCTCTTCTACCCACATACCCATCCCAGCCTCACTGTTCTAGCATCCCCTACACTGAGGCATCTTGACTCCACAGGGCCAATTTGTCTATGTAGCTGTAGGTGGATATGTGCTATTGAGTCCAGATTCCTTTCAAGGTGTGTAGGATCGATCCCCTGGAGCTGGAGTAACAAGAAATTGCAAGCCTAATGATGATGTGGGTGATGGGAACAGGGATTTTGTCTGGAAGAGCAATGTACGGTTAAGTGATCTCTCTAGCCCCTTGTAATCTATTTTTTTTTTCAAAAAAAAAAAACTATTCTGGTGTTAAAGTCATTCTAGCACAGTTCACATAGATATGATACAGTTCTGGACATTTGAACACATCCTTCTGTTGGTAATGCAAGAAGTGTGTTAAAATAACACTGTATTCTGTCACTAACAGAGCCCTACTGTTTATTGAGATCTCAGGTTCTTACATTATTCCCACCCAGGGTACCTTATTGCATTAACCAGCATGTCTCCATGTCTGCTTTGAGAGATACTTTCTCAGATTTCTTACTCTTGTTGTTGTTGCTGCTGTTCTCCTCCTCCTCCTCCTCCTCCTCCTCCTCCTCCTCCTCCTCCTCCTCCTCCTCCTCCTCCTCCAGCTTGACAGTTTTGAGGAACTCTAAATAAATGCTTTTTCATGACCTTGTATATGATTATGTGTTTTTGATTCATTGTTTAGTATGAGATCACTGATAGTGGCAGCAATAGGGTGAACTCTGTTACAGGAAGGAATCAATTGTTTTGAGGGGCCCAATGATCCACTGACTTCTACAAATGTGTTGTAGCATAGGTATGCCTAAACACACACACAGACACACACAGACACACAGACACACACACACACACAAACATGGAAGGGAGGAAATTTTTATATATATATATAATTTATATTTTATATATACATATGAATATATATGTGTATAGTTTTCTGTATAGCAGCATTGGCTGACTTATTTGAATCAGTTTTATCATGTAGAAGATTTTTGTTTATGATATGCAAGCCGATTTTTGAAAAAAAAAATGATGGTGAATTCTTTGATCTTGTTAAATTTAACTCGGTCATGTTCAATGAATCAGGAAATATCTCTTTTGGTGAAGCTCTCTAGAAATCTTTGTTGGAGACTTACTGGTATCTTTCCAACATACATCTAGCTGGAATCTCTGTTGAATTTATCTATGAATCCCTAGTCTTGATATTTACAACTCAATTTAGTTTATTTAATATCTCTAGAATTATTTTTACTTTAATAACTTTTTTGATACTTTAAAATTTAGTGTGTCAGTTTGTACATGTGTGTGGAGCTGGAGTTACATGAGGTTGGGAGTTTCCTAATTTGAATTCTGGGAAGTGAACTGAGGTCTTCCACAAGAGCATTACACACCCTTAACCATAAAGCCATCTCTCTAACTCCCCAATTATGGCACGGGACACGTTTTCTAATCAGTGCCTTATTTGCATTTTGCCTTTTTTATAGACATAACAATTATTTATCTATATTTGATAATATGATTTTTGCTGTACATTATATTGCAGAGTAATGCAGTCAACCTAGTTACATGCCTGTCACATACATGTCAACAAGCATGAATCAAAACAGAATTTGTGCTTTAGTTATTTATTACTAAAGTTGTTTATTCGAGGTGTTATATTCATATCTTTATATGATTCATCCTATAATACAGTACGTGCACATAAAATGCAGTGGTCAGCTGAGGGCAATTATCATCTTCTTATCCTAATGTCATTTTTGCATGTTAGAGTCATTCAGACTATTCTCTATTTTCAAATGTAAAATAAATTGAACTAGTTCCTATTTGATGCATTGCCCTTTTTACTACTAAATATTCTTCATTATTTTTAATTATTTTTGGTACTTATTATTTTCTTAATAGTAATCAATAATCTATTATCTACACTTTTTAGCCTCCAGAGATTTTTATTCAACCATCGATATATGTGTAGAAAGCATTCTAACTTCCACAAAGGACTGAGAATATGCCATATTTGTCTTTCTGTGAATAGATAATTTTATTTAATGCAATTCTGTCTTCCACTATCCTTGTTATTATAAGGTATTGTAGTGTCAAGACTTCATTGTTTCTTGACTAATATTATAGTGTATGCATATCTATCTATCTATCTATCTATCTATCTATTTATCTATGCATACATGTATATTCACATTTTGGGTTATTTAATTTCTTGGCTATTGTAAATCGTGCCGAAGTGTATAGAGATGTATATTTACCTCTTTAATTATAATGGTAATTTATTTAATATAATGCTATTATTGTCTTTGGGTATATACCTGGAGTTAGGGATGCTGGGTCATATGTGATCCACTTTCCATTGTTTTATGGGATATGTATGTTAATTCATGTTTTCAGAAATTATTTAATATTAACATTTTCCCTATCCAAACTAGCACTGTTATTATTTGTCTTTTCAACAGTATACATTTTAATGAGGATGGGATGATGCTTCCTTGTGCTTCCTATGTTTTTCTCTGATGATGAATAATTAAGTGTTTTGTATACTGTTGTCTATATATCTACTTTCTTGAAATATATCTGCTTATATAATTTGCTATATAAGTACTTATTGTCTAGCTTTTGTCTAAGTTTTGCCATTCCTTATATTATCTATATATTATCCCTTTCTCAGAAAAATAGTTTGTAAATATCCTATTTTCTGGGATGATCATTTACTCCAAACACCGTTCCTTTGTTGTGAATAAGCTTATTAGTTTAGTGTAATAGCAAGTAGTGTGTACTTAATTATAAATAATGGCCATGAATTTAATGTGGTGGGGCAGTGATATGGAAGGAGCAGAAATGTTACAAATACATGATTCACGTGTGCGAGTCTCAAAAACATAGAAAATTTAAATAAGAGATAAAATTGTGGTAGACTACAGCATCATTAAATTTAACATATTAACATTTAAAAATGTTAAGTAATAAATATAATCTCAATATTGCAAACTCCCAAATTAGTTTATAGTTTAAGTTTGTGAAGCAAAATGTATTTTTATATAAGTACATTCTCCTACCTGCAGTTTTAGTGATTTTCTCTTTCGTTAGTACAGTTTTGGAATCTTTTCTCTATATATTATCATGCCATCTGAAAGCAGATTTATCGTCATGTTCTTTATCCTTTCCTTGGTTTTATAGAGTCTAGTAATAACCCTATCAATATATTCTTCATTTTTTACTGTGTTTTGATTTTTTAACATTTCCTCTTGTATTTTACAGCTTGTGTGTCTCTCTACTGACATCACACATCTGGTCTTAACTGCTGCCTAGGTTTCTTATCTTATAATTCCAACATCTGTGCTCTGTCAGCATGGATATGATGTTTGCATTGCTAGTACAGATAGGATTTTTCCTTAGCTTTCAGCAGGCTTGCTTGCTTGCTTTTTGTTGTTGTTGCTGTTGAAACCCAAATTCCTTGTAGTAGGAAACTAGACCCTTAAAATAAAATGATGTTCAGTGACGGCTTTGATTATGTGTATCAGGATAAGTCCTTTTCTGTCCTTCTTAGTTATTAGGATTCAACAGCATTCCTCAGAAAGATTAGGTTTTGCAGCTTGCTAGCCTTTCTACTGTCTTTAAATGTGTCTTACCGTTGATGAGATCGACTATCCACAGTAGATTCTGTTGTTAACCCTCCTTAACCTTAGTCTCAGTAAGTTTGCATCTCAGGGGTATGGCTTTCCTGTGTTTCAATCACTGCTTTCTCACTTGATACTTCGTATAGTCATTGTAAGGTTTACATAATGTATTTTCTTCCAACCTACCTTCTGTTGATCTTGTTGTTTTTGGTCCTCTTGATGAAAGCTGGAAAGTTGGAGAATGAGTAGCCTTTCTGTCTTGTTGGGATTAGACTTAATAGTAGCATTTAAGGATATTACAAAGATTTCTAGATATCGATCAGAAGTTGAGTTTGATTGTGATTCTAAGTGTCTATTTTTTTTTCTTTCTGGAATCCCAGCCACAGGTGTTGATTAGATTCTGACTGTTTAATTATAGTGGGTTCTTACAGTAACTGTCTCTGTAAATATGGTTGGCAGTAACAACAGCACCCTAAAATTCTAGAGTACCTGGCTTTCCATACACCCTGTAGCATTTTTGCAGTGATCATATAGGCACTCTTACAAGCTCACGGATCACATAAATGTGATAAATTTGGCATGGTAATGTCACTGTTTTCCCAAGTATATTTTTACCTAATTTGAAAGTGACCTGGGAATATGTGAGACTGGTTCTTTAGTGTTTTACATCTTGTCTGCTTAATGTTACAGATTCATTATGGATTGGCTATAACACTATTTGAGTATTTGTTGCTTCTGTCTCTGTCCCGCAGAAAGGAGTGACACCACGACGTTCTTCTCAAAGCAGTTTATTCAGCAACCTTTCTTTCTGCATGCAAGCAGCAATCTCTCTTTTCTTCCCTTCCTCCCCCTTCCTCCCGAGCACAGTCCCTTATATCCTCCCTCAGCTCCGCCTCCTCAGTCCAGACTGCCTAATCTCAGTTCATAGGTCCACGTCACATGGCCTGATCTTGCGTCATGGTGCGACCTACGCAGCTCTCACAATGGACATGGCTAGTTTCAGGTGTGTGAGGAAGTCAGGTGCTAGTCATGAGACTTAGCTGCAGTCCCGGGCGCCATCTTGGACTGCCACCACACCCGCTCCCCACTTCCTTTGTGACTGTATAGCTCAGAATGGCTCCCTACAAGTATTAACTTAGTATTTGTGATGATTTATTTTGAACATTATTTCACTTATGTTGTCTATTTTCTCTTTATGATAAGCTTTTCTGAGCTATCACATTCTTAGGACGTAATTCTGTATCAGTGCATAGCTCTTTCATACTCTGTAAATGACTTTGCCAGTTATTTATGTTAAAAGTATTTATTTCAAACATGTCACATGCTTTTTTCAACTTGATTTTGATTTATGGTGTCCACTGATGCAGATATATTCACAGTATTTATTTAAACTACTGGGTCAATATATTTATCTTAGAGATTTTGTTGTGCTTTGTTTGAAATCCTTTCTGACTCAGAGTTGGAAATGCTCTTTTAATGGTTCCTAAATTAATCTCACATTAAAATTCTTAATCCTGTTGGAATTCTTTTTTAATCTTTCATCTTTTTGTTGCTATTGTAGACTGGAAACTAATAATAAAGTTTTACTTTTCCTCATTACTTTCTAAAACTCTTTAATTTACACAGAGTGATATAGTTCATAATAACTTTTAAAATATCTTGCTACGTGATGTATTTAAAAGTGACCCAATTGTTAATGTTTTCTCCTTTCTGATAATTATGTCTTTAATTTCTTCATAGTTTCGTACAAATGATACAGTATCAGATAAGAATTGAGAGGCTCTACCCAAGCCTTACTGATACAGATTAAGATGCTTGCAGCTAACCTGAGCATAGGGACCCCAATGGAGGAGTTAGAGAAAGGAGTGAAGGAACTGAAGGGGTTTCAACCCCATAGGAAGAACAACAATATCAACCAACCAGATGCCCCCAGAGCACCCACAGTCCAACAACCAACCAAAGAATACACATGGAAAGGCCCATGGCTCTAGTTGCATATGTGGCAATGTTTGACATCAATAGTAATAGAAGCCCTTGGTCCTGTGAAGGCTCCTTTCCCCAGTGTAGGGGAATGCCAGAGTTTTTGAGGTGGGATGGGTGGGTAGGAAGGGGAACATCCTCACAGAAGCAGAGGGAGGAGGGATGGGGGCGATGGGGAAAGGGGATAACATTTAAAATGTAAATACATAAACTATGCAATAAAAATTAAATAAAATGAGAATACATTTGTTATCTTAAATAATGTTTTAAAAACATTATATTAGGGAATATCTTATTTTAAAACCAAAGGGTTAGTTAGGTCTTATACAAATAGCAGTATGGGAGAAATAAGACTGATTTTAAACTACAACTCCTAGCTCTCATTTGAATCTTGTTATTCACTGATTAAATACATGCTTCTTAGACTTGAGAGTCAATGAAAGCAAATCAATATGAAAAAGATTTTGGATATATATAGTTACAAGACAATGAGTTTAGCTTTCACAAAATGTCTCT
Source organism: Rattus rattus (assembly GCF_011064425.1). Taxonomy (NCBI): domain Eukaryota; kingdom Metazoa; phylum Chordata; class Mammalia; order Rodentia; family Muridae; genus Rattus; species Rattus rattus. Next base: position 38,936,624 of record NC_046157.1, on the reverse strand, counting down.
GGACTAGATACAAAAGAAGACAAGTCAATATAGTTTATTAATACCAGAATGTTTATCATCTACATTAAATATTTCTCAATGTTAACTGTTTCACACACATTTCTACCAGATCTTAGAGGATTCATTGCACCCAGTTTCCTGTCAGGTTTTTACATTCTATATGGGAGTGCATCTTTTTGTAGAGCTATCTTCTGCTTTGAGAGCACCACTGGTTCTTTAGAGACACTGCAACATCTTATGTTGTTTTATTAGTTCTGTTTTATTAGTCATTCATGAGATTCCCCATGTTAAATATGATTAGATGTTACAGATCCCAGAGAAAGATCAAAAACACATTCATTATGCTCATATCTATCACGTATAAATATGTGAAATTATTTACTAATTTCTTTCTTCCTTGAGCTTAAATGTGGAAAAATATAGCAGAGCTGAAAATGAACTTTGGTAAATGATATGTTCTTTAACTTTAAATCTTTCTATATTCAACAACTTAAAGTATTATATTACTCTTGTCTGAGCTTCAGTTCATGTTTGGATACTGAGATTTCTTAGGATGGATATAGTAGAGATTATAAATGATCTAACAGAGACACTGGGCTACATAACTGCGATTAGAATCACATCCGCAAACAATACTGAAAAAGTGACAGATGATATAGCCAATGGTAATGCTGGAGTATTTTTTTTATTGCTGTGCAGAGCTCTAGGGCCATCTGGGTAGAGGGGAGTGCTGCTATAAAAGTGCTTTCTGTGGGGTGTTTTCTTATTGAACTATTGACTTAAGAGCAAACTCTTCACTGTTCATGGTGTCCTCCCATCAGCAGGTAGCCTTGGTTAGGATAAAAACCAAGCATAGGAAGGAAGCTATCAGGGAGAACTCCTTCATTATTCCTATCTGTGCTTTTGCTTGTGTTCTAGTCCCCACTTCCCTCAATTATTGACTGGGATTGGGAGACGAATGCCAAATGAACCCTTTATCCCCAAGTGACCTTTGGTTATAGGTGAATCACAGCAGATGGAAGCTAACTAGGACAAGAAGGCAAGGAAAAATAAGACTGGAATAGCTTCTGGTTTATCTTCAAATCATGAGAAAAGCTAAGGGTTGTCCAAAGACCATTAACTCGAGTGAAAATCAGGCTGCATTTCAATTAGATTTTTTTCCCAACCATACTACAGAATAAAATAATTTATGTACCAGTTTTGCATTTTATTGTCTAGTAGAAGAATTTAAATATTTACTCTAGCAGTTACAATTAAAGTAAGTTTAAATATGTAAAATTGACAGTTATTTAGAAAAAAATTTGGGGTCTGATATATTTCTGTTTTGAGATGTAGGTCTTGGATTGAATGTACACAGTACAATGAGTAAGCTGCTCTTCCACTAATGAGACTAACTACATGCTATAACGGAAGATATGAAATCAAGTTTTAATGTTTTTTGTAGATAGTACAGCCTGCAGATTCGCTGTATTTTGGCTTTTTATGAAAGATAAATTATTTAGTTTAATCTAAGTTCCTTGAAGCACATCTCACTACAAGCTAGTATGTCAATAAGCTCTGGTCCATCATTTTATTTGTATTGCTTTTTAATTATGTGGACTACTATCCCAAAGAAAATAGTGAACATTTTAACATAAAGTATATGTCATATATATATGAACATATATATGTATTTGTATAATATATAATTCATATAGTATAAATGTATATGACTTATACAAAAATATCTTAAGTCTGATAAATGTAGAATTTTATTGAAAGAATCTGATAATGTTTTAAACATTTTGATCATTAAAGTAGGCGAAGTTCATGAGGAATTATAAAGATATTTGAATGCATGTTCTTGGAGAGGAAATATAGACTTTCACGAAAGAGAAAAAAATGAAAGCTAGATTTTTAATTATTGTGTCAAAGATACATAAAGGCTTTGGATAAAAATAGTGTAATGTACATTTTCTTCCCCACTGGGTTATTTTATCCAAGAAAAATGTGGTTACATAGACAATATGGAGTTTGGAGGGTAAGCAGGATTTAGGTTCTTTGTGGGAGAACGAGTGGACAAAGGAAGATCTGAAAGGAGGTGACTGTAGGAGGCTGTAAGGGGGATTGGATGAGGAGGAACAACCTTATGGGGGAGGGGGAAAGGATGAGGTCTTATGGACAGGAAACAGGGAAAGGGAGTAACATTTGAAATGTAAATATACATAATAAAAAAGAAAGAAAGAAAGAAAGAAAGAAAGAAAGAAAGAAAGAAAGAAAGAAAGAAAGGACGAAAGAAAGGTTCAAGAAAAGACATTGTGTTTAATGGGGTTTTGTAGCCCATAACTTGGGCTCTAAGTGACTTGTGTAAAAAAAATAAGTAAATATTAAGGACACATTAAAAAATAGCCCTTCAAATTGAGAAGGTGTTCCTTTTTTTTCTTTCCCTCCATCTTTATTAAATTGGGTATTTCTTATTTATATTTCAAATGTTATTCCCGTTCCAGGTTTCCAGGCCAACATCCCCTAGCCCCTACCCCTCCCCTTCTATATGTGCGTTCCCTTCCTCCTCCTCCCCTCATTACCGCCCTCCCCACAATAATCCCCTTCACTGGGGGTCCAGCCTTGGCAGGACCAAGGGCTTCCCCTTTCACTGGTGCTCTTACTAGGATATTCATTGCTACCTATGAATTTGGAGCCCAGGGTCAGTCCATGTATAGTTTTTGGATAGTGGCTTACTCCCTGGAAGCTCTGGTTGGTTGGCATTGTTGTTCATATGGGGTCTCAAGACCCTTCAGCTCTTTCAGTCCTTTCTCTGATTCCTTCAACAGGGGTCCTGTTCTCAGTTCAGTGGTTTGCTGCTGGCATTCGCCTATGTATTTGCCATATTCCCGCTGTGTCTCTCAGGAGAGATCTACATCTGGTTCCTGTCAGCCTGTACCTCTTTGCTTCGTCCATCTTATCTAGTTTGGTGGCTGTACATGTATCGGCCACATGTGGGGCAGGCTCTGAATGGGCGTTCAAGAAGGAGTTTCTTTTAGGACCCAGATCTCTTCTTCCCATTCATCAGACGATGCTATGAATACCAAGAAGGGAAAAATGTGATAAATGCTCAAGAGCTCTTGAGTTTCATCTGACATTTCTGGGTATCAGATCCATTGTCAAGTGGCGCTGAGTTAATTAATTCTAGCTAGACAGATTTGAATGATAAAGAAGTTGTATTAACAGTATAGCATATGCTTTAGTTCCATTCATCATTATAACTTGTTCCATGAAAAGCACATTATCTTACAGCTGGAAATGTTTCCAAAAGACACAGTGGCCACAGTGGCTTGCCCTTGGTTGTATGTGTGGATGCAGGTAGAGTATGACTGAAACATTGGGCATCTCCTTTAGTTTCCCTGACGTACAACTCAGAGAAGAGTGAGTGAGACATATTGGTCAGATAAATGTTTCTGTGCAAGGCAGAAGTAGAGCTGTTCTCCATAGAAAGAACTGTACCTTTCTATGGGTATTGAAGAGCTTATTCACAACACCAACATGAGAAATGGAGGGACTGGGAGAGATACAGGGATGGGAAAGGGGAGATGAAGAGAGAGATTTCTTTTGGGAAAAACAGGAATAGGCAAAGCCTAAAAAGCCAAAGAGGTTAAAAAAAAGAGAGTAAAGCCTGTCTGGACTCTAAATATAGAACCAGTGGGAAAGGTACAGAACTCTTAAGAGGAGCTGCAAGTTCCTGTCATCATAGTGCTATAGTAAAGTCCATAATAATAATACAATAGATATAAATATGGCTGAAGATAATCGTAATTGTAATGTAATGTTTATAATCAAATCAAATTAATTAAAGTAGGTATATGCAATCCAAGCAGAAGTATTAATTCTTAAGCATTACAATGAGGTCATATTTCACAGGGAAATATTACAAGGATCACAAATGAGAATTAACATGTATAATAGCACTATTTGATTAAAGTTTGAACAGCCTTAAATCATGCAAGCAAGGCTGTGCTATTGGAAAAAAAAATTGGCATTTGCTCCATCTGCTTGAAGTGCATATTTTATTCTTTTGTTTAAACTGATAACTGAATATTCTTCAAATAAATTTCCTTACATAGTGAATTGCATATATAATTTTATATAAAGAAAGATCATGTATAAATCTAGAAAGTCTGATCATATTAAAAACTGATTCATTAATTTCTAAGAGGGTTAAATACTAGTTCTACTCTTTTAAATCCACTCTTGCTTTTTGGAAGTGATTGCTATTTCTTTTCCATGTTTGGGCTACGTTCAAACAGAAATGGAAATGGAAAACTGATGTAACTTTTGGTTTCTTTTATATCTTTTGCTCCATGATGACATTTGATGGAAAATATTTATTAGAGGATTGTAATCTCTTGGTCTCCATACTTGTTGAATTCTTCAGATACGTGTTGAAAATTATTTTCTTTGTGTGAATTGAATTAACAATCAAGGTCAAATTTTAACCTCACTATTATTTATCACAAGCCTTGTAGTAGTATTCTGTAGACTTCACAGATAATAAAATAAATAATTTATTAATATTATAGTGGCCTAAAATAGACCACTTCATCATAGGTCAGTGAGCTGTTTGTGCACCTGTGGCAAGCCTTCCTACCACATTAACGGCAAAACATTCTTATTGAGAGAAGATCAATAGCTGTGGAATTTTTCTTTTATGCAGTCCAGTTTACAGTTCACTTTTAATATCATTTAAAAGTACATAAGCAAATTCTACATGACACTTTTATTACCATTGTAATATTTCGAGTTTAATTTTGGGTAATAAATAATGTAGTCTTGTGCAAATTCAGAGGAAGGAAAAACAACAACCAAAAGAAAAATAGAGTTTAGATTTATAAAATAGTTCAACTGAAGCAGGCAAATAGCATTTTTTGTGAAAGATACCAATTCATGCAACGAATTTGAAAGTGTTTTACCTTCAAGGTACCTCTACAGTTCTTTTTAAAAATTTTTATTTATTTATTTTTACACTCCACATTTTATTCTTCTCCCGGTCCATCTCACTGGCAGTTTCGCATCCCATACCATCTCCCTGCACTCCCCTCCCTGTCTCCACAAGGATGTCCCCAACTCAATCACTCCACCAGACCTCTAAACTGCCTGGGGCCTCCAATCTCTTGAGGGTTAGGTGCATCTTCTCTGACTGAAGCTAGACCCAGGAATTCTCTCTCTCTCTCTCTCTCTCTCTCTCTCTCTCTCTCTCTCTCTCTCTCTCCATACACACACACACACACACACACACACACACACACAAATACACAGAGAGAGAGAGAGAGAAAGAAAGAGAGAGAGAGAGAATGTTGGAAGCCTCATCTCAGCTGTCATATGCTGCCTGGTTGGTGATTCATTGTCTGAGAGATATCAGGGTCCAGGGTAATTGAAACTGCTGGTCCTCCTACAGAGTTGCCCTCCTCCAGCTTTCTCCAGCTTTTTCCTAATTCAATCAGAGGGGTCAGCAGCTTCTGTTCATTGGTTGGGTAAACACATCTACTTCTGACGCTTTCATTTGCTTGTTGGCTCTTCTGGAGGGCAGTCATGATAGGTCCCTTTTTATGAGCGGTCCGTAGCCTCAGAAATGGTGTCAGGTCCTGGGGCTTCCCCTTTAGATGGATCCAACTTTGTACCTGTCGCTGGACCTTCTTTTCCTTAGTCTCTTCTCCATTTCCATTCCTGCATTTCTTTCAGTCTATGTTTTTTTTTTTTTTAAATCGTTTCTATTCTTTTTGGAAGGTTACATTAATAGAGTCCTCAAAGAATCACCATTGGTATATCAGTGCATTAATCATTACAGTTAACTGATTGACATAATTTGAAAGCTCTCAAAATTCATAAAAGAAGGAACCAAAGAATTGTAGTGTTTTTCCAACTAGGCTTAGTCCTTAATACATATGCTTAGGATCTCTTAGTTAGACAGGGTATCAGTGAAGGCTAAGGTCATATTACATCTACTCCACTTTCCCATTAAATACTGCTTCTTTTCCTTTTAAGATGTAGAAAGGGGCTTTATTTTTGTACCCAGATAAGTAGATGGAAGTAAGATATTCTCTCCATATTGTAGTGACTTAGAGATTGCCATGGTCACCTGAGCTCTAACAAGACAGAAAGATATTGGCAGTCTAACACGTTCATGATGAAGTAAGTTGGGAAGGGGAACAGGGAATTTGAATGAAGAAAGTCGCTGTGGGAGGTCCACGGCCAGGGAGATGTCACCTACTTCAACCCATATATATGCCCATTAACTGATCAGTGAGATTCCATGTTAAGATGTAGGATGATTACTTCTAATAGCTTTGGTACTTGGTGTCTGAAAAGCTTGATAAAGATGTCAGTGAGGGAAATGCACTAGATATTAAAGTGCTGGCCACCCATCTAATTATTGTTAGAATTCGTATCTTTCTAATTCAAAATAGATTTTTTCCATATAATGTATCTTATTAATGGTTCCCTCACCCTCTATTCCTCCCAGTTCTCATTACCTCATCTCTGATCCAGATCTACCCTCTTCTTGTCTTTCATTAGAAAACAAAATGGCTTCTAAGGGATAAAAATAAAATAGGATGAAATAGAAACAAACACATTGGAATAGGAAACTGAAGGAAAATAGCCTCTATAAAAGTACAATAGACAAATAGAGATGCAGAGAACCACTGATATACACAACTAGACAGCCAGAAAAATACTAAATTGGAAGTCATAGTATATATATATATATATATATATATATATATATATATATATATATGCAAAAGATTGTAGGATTAAAAAGGGGAAATTTAAATGATAAGAAAAAAGAAAAGAAAAAAGACCCTGACTAAGCATTATGAAGTAACAAATCTCTAAAGATGTTCTCAAGTTCGGTTTTGGTTGGCTATTTACCGCTGGGCATATGGTCTATCCTTAAGAGTCATTTATTTCCCCACTGAGACTCTCTTAGAGAAAAGTCATTTTTTCATTTGCAAGTGAGAATCCTTTAGAAAACTAAATTTACATTTGTACATTTGTACGTGGTTATCAATTTGAGAGTTTCTAGGTTAGGGATGGGGCTTGTTTCCATTTCTCCTTTCAGCTCTAGAACTTCATGCAGCACAACTTTTTAAAATGATTGTGTCCAAAGCATAACAGTCCACCTTCTCTAACACCATGCTTTACCTGTGAAGAAGAGAAAACACATTCTTTGTTCCACAGAATTTTTGTGAGAGCAATTATAACAAAATCCTGCGGTGTGAAGTATAGCCACATCTTGGTTGCTATCAGTAAACTGTTCTTTTCCATGAGAAGTGGGTTTATTTAGAATGTTCGAATGGGGCACTATCTAGAGTAAAATGGAAAATCTGATGCTCATAAAGACATGTTTCAAAATCCCATCGTTTACAGCAGAGGGCACTCTTGTTACCTTGGGAATGATCATCTATGGTTCCTAACCACCCTTAGGAAACCAAAGCAGTGGGGAACCTCCTTAGGTTATTTTTACTTTATGTTCTTTTAACCTCAGAGATTGCTGAAAAAGATACTGGTTTAGTCTGAGTTTTCAAAAATTAACTGTAAAGCATGTTTGCGTGTATTTGTATATGGTATGTGCGTGTGTGTGTGTGTGTGTGTGTGTGTGTGTGTGTGTGTGTAGTTCAAGTGTTCAAATAACCAGGGTTATCTGAGCAGTTCAGCAGTGTAGATAATTCTGCCATTGTTCCCTTTTGTCTCTTGCTTTTGTGTTATAAGTGAAAGCATATCAATGAAACCTCATGAAACCTTTGAACCAATCAATGAAATCTTAGATAAATCATTTTTGCCCTTTTTTCAGAAAAAGATGCCAAGAAAACATAAAAATGGTAAGAATTATAGCTATATAAAATCATTTTTCAAAAACAGATCTTAGTACTTTGGAGAAATTCACCAAAGAAAACTAAGGATTTTATTAAACACTTTCATTTTGCAGATCATTTTGACCATTCTACATTTTAGTAATCCAATCATCAGAGCTTTTAATTTCTCACTGTGTCTGGAAAGGGCTTTGGCCAAGGATTGGAAGTCCAGCAGTGTGACGTCCACTTGCACTTGGCATCTAGTAAAGAATGGCTTAATCACTAAGGACTCATGGCATGTTCAGCCAAGTCATTACACAGTACCATGTAAAATCCTTATGATTTACTTAATGCACCTCTTATTTCACATGTTTTATCCTTTTAAAAATGGATTCATGCCATGAATATTTGAAACCATGTAACCTCAAAACATTTTAGTTTCTGCATGCTATCCAATAGAAAGTACTTCAAAGAATTGCAAAACATATTTAAATTTTCAGTGCAATATTAAAATGTTTTGTTTTTTAATAAAATTGAAAATTGAGAATTTATATTTGAAATTAAAAAATGTTATGTGATAGGAGTAGATTAGATGGCTGTACCACCAATTAAGGGACTAGGTGTTGAAGAAATATTGTACATTTTGCACATTAAAGCTACAATGGCTGGTAGAGATAAGTAACTTAAAAAGTGGCAGCCCTTTTCACTTTAATGACAAGCACTTCTTGTAAATCATCTGAGAGACAGAGGATGCTCTCATAAACTGTCACTCAGAATATGGTCGTCACATTAACCTTTCATTGCCCTATTTCCCTGCCTCCAGGAAAAATTCTATAAGTTATTTTTTATTTCAACGGGATTTTCCTGATTCACCTATGATACTCATTAAAATTTCATCTCCTTACATAAAACTAAAATGTATCTACCTATCTGTCTGTCTATTTCTATCTATCTATCTATCTATCTATCTATCTATCTATCTATCTATCTATCTATGAATTTATCAGAATGATATTATTTGCATGGAATTTAACATTTATAATTTTTCATTTAGGTAATTAAATGTTAATCACATTAATTTGTGGATATATGCTAGTACTAGTTTCATGCATTTCTATTACATCTTTCACCTATGAAAAATGGGAATGTTTTGATCTGGAGGTAATAGTATCTGCATGATGTACTAAGCAAGTAATTATACATAGAAGAAAAAGACCAATAAAATATTAGCAAAATAACTTTCCCTGTGTTTGCAATTTGTTTCAGTTTAGAGTAGTTCTCCGCGTATGTTTTAAAATGTATTTCATTTATTTTGACTTATACAGAACATTTAGAGCAAAAGTAGAAAAAGACCAGAATCTTAACCAATATGTGAGAGCATTTGGGGATTCTGTTTGGTGTTCTAAATTGATGATACATCTTGTAAATCCTTAAACGTATGTATTGTTCGAGCTCACAGTTTTCTTCCTTTGGGTAGTCTATAAACAGATTCTGTAATAGGAAAAAGAATATGGATGAGAAAAAAAATGTGTTGCCACATTTTTACATAGTAATAGTCAAGCAAAGTGGGTTTTCTGTCACATCACATTGCATTCTTATGTAGTCCATTACTAATTGTAGTATTTACTTCTGTCCTGCCTCTCCCCTCCCCCCCCGTGAGGAACACTGCTTATTTGCTCATGTTCTAATTATGTTAACATAATTTTAATTTTTAAAAAAGATACCACTCACGTAATAAGCCTCTTTATTATTTCACAAGAAGGCAGGCTATGTATCTGTCACTAATAATCTTTCATCATGCTTTCCTATGAAAAGCAAAATTTTATTTTATTCATTTTGAGTTTTTAGTGCTTAATAATATTTGGTAGGTAATCAAATAGCCATAAACTTATTTGGAAAGTGTGAGATAGAGGAAAAAAAGAAAAGCTCATCTAATAATTTTGGTGGCGTAGCTGTAATTGTTTTACTTTATTTTGTTAGTGATTTTTGCTTTCTGCAAAAATATCTAACAATCACTTGCATTCCTGGTTGCTCCAGTGGCAGAAGAGGATGTTGGATCCACTGGAACTGTGGTTGCAGATAATATGAGTAATACTAGGAATCCAATGGGCATCCTCCGAAAGAATAGCAAGTGCTTTGAACTGCTAAGCCAGATTTTAAGCATCTGTTTCTTTTTCTTTAGTTTGTTCTTTCTTACTCTCTTCCTTTTTTTCCTTTCATTTAAATTTATACAATCTATTTTTATATAGATCAATTTATTTCAATTTTAGGTATTCTCTCTTTTGGAATTTGGGGAGATATCTAACTTTCAGGAAGTAAATAAAACAAGTATTATGAAGCCCCTGATATTTACAAGAATGACAAGGTCCATCCTCAGTGTTATGATAAACAGTAACAACTGCTGGGAAGAGACTCCCAAAGGAGGCTAGCTATCTATAAACTGATATATCTAACTCCAGATATGTAACTCTCCTGAGTTGTCACCTCTCCCATGATGCAGTTGAACTTGAGTCATCGAGATGCGGATATAACACCACTCAGCTGTGCTCCTATAAACAGCAAAATAAACTCACAGTTGCACATTAACCTAGATGTTGTGGAAATATTTCCTTAATCTGTTATCTGGGCCCTATCTTGGTAAACAGATGTTTAGGAATTTCTCCTAGGAATCGTTCCATAGCAAGAAACCAGTTTGATAATTCCATTCACCGAATGTAACTATATTTTAAAAAACCTATAAAACAATAAAAATTACAGCCACCAATATGTTGGCATTGATGCCACACCTATAACCTCTTCTCTTCTCATCTAGAGAACTCATCATGTACAATGGCTGCTTCTCACCTTGCTCTCCTCTTGCACAGAACTATAGGACTAGCATGAGGAGAGCAGCCTGCTCTACCCAATGTCCCCCGTCTGCCCTGAGGTCAAAAGCAATAGAATAAACAATCAATTGTCCTTGAACTGAAATGCCTGAAATTGTGAACATGGAAAAGTAGAGAGGTTAAACAACTTGCTAAACCACACAGCCATAAAATGGGTGTGTAGCATTTGAAGCGAGGCACAATTTTTGGGTTGGAAGAGTCCTGATGGAACAAAAGACTCTGTGTATGGTGCCAAGCATTTGCCAGTGCAAATGTCCTCAACTCCAGCCCACTACTTCTTTATCTTGAGACAGGGTCTAAGTATAGCCATGGCTTCCTAGAAGGTACTTTGTAGAGCAAACTGCCACAAACCTCTCAGAGATTCATGAGCTTCTGTTTCCTGAGTTCTGAGATTGAAGGTGTATGCCACCATAACTGGCTTCTTGCCACTGATTGTGTTATTACATTTATTTATTTAATAATCACTCTTAACATATTTTGCAAAGTATAAGTAAGTATGAATGTACAGGTTATTAAAGAAAACATAGATCAACCTTGCAGTTACAAAGCATGTTTAGGATTTTAGAATATCCAGCTTTACTTTCTTAGTTAATTGAGATGATTAATGATTCATAGTTTTTCTCCTTTAAAAGACAATTAAAATTACATAAAAATGTTAATGAAAATGATTTCTAATGATATTCTACTATACTAATAGATTGGTACCTGGCACAATTGTCATCAGACAAGCTTCATCCTACAGGTGATGGGAGTGGATGCAGAGACCCACAGCCAAACCTTAGGTGCAGCTAAGAGAACCCTGAGTTAGAAGGGGTGGGGTGGATTGTAGGAGGTAGACTGGTTGAGGACACCAGGACAACATGGTCCAAAGACTCAAATAAGCAGGGATCATAGGGGCTCATAAAAACTGAAGCAGCAATCACAGAGTCTGAGCTCAGTCCTCTGCATATATTTTATAGTTGTTTCTTGTTGTTCTTGTGGAACACCTAACGGTGGGAGTTACAGGTATCTCTGACTCTTTGCCTACTCTTGGGCTCCCTTTCTTCCTAATGGGTTGCTTCATCCAGCCTTGAGAGGAGGGTTTGTGCCTGGTCTTACTGTAACTTGTCATGCCATGTTTGGTTGCTATCCCTGGTAGCTCTGTTCTTTCCTGTAAGGACATGAAGGGGAATTGGTATAGGGGAAATGGAAACTTGGAGTAATGGAGAGACAGAAAACTGTAATAGGCATATACTATATGAGAGAAGAATGAATAAAATTGTTCACAATAATGCTACCAAAAGTGGGCATGTATATCTGTTTAATTTTCTTCAAGTATATAAACCCTGCCTTGTAATTCAGAGATGGCTAGCCTTTTTAAATTTAATTTTCCTGAAAGAGGAAGTGAAGATTTCTTAAAATCATTTCACAATAACTTTACTTACTAAATATACAGAATAATAAAAACTAATAAGAACTTTAATATTTATGTTGTCTCTATATTTCTCTTCTACATTTTATCTCAAGCATTTATTTTGAAATATACACCAAACTTGACATTTGCTTATATTGACATATCACATAGTTTTCCTTCATGGATTAATTGAATTATTCACAAGATTTTGTTGTTGTTTGTGTTTTGTTTGATTTGATTTTTATTATTATTACTGGAGAGGGTATTAGTTAATGACAAAAAGAACAGCTGAAACCCAAAGAATTAACATTTTCCTTCATCGGAGGCACTGCAGTTCATTTTATTTTATTGAAACGATACAGTCAGATTGACTTTCATTTTCTTTTCAATATGTAGGCTTGATAATCGACAATAGAAGGTAATGTGGAATACTACAAAGTCCTATTTTTATTGTACATATTTTATTTATATTTCAATGCTATTCTTTTTCCTGGTTTCCTGTCCATAAGCCCACTATCTCATTACCCTTTTCTCTTCTTTAAGGGTGTTTCCCCCTTCCCAAACACTCATCCCCTCCCTGCCTCCCTGCCCTGATATTCTCCTGCCTGGGGGGGGGGTTCCAGCCTTGGCAGGACCAAGGGCTTCTCCTCCCATTGGTGCCCAAAAAGGCCATCCCTTTGTTACATATGCAGCTGGAGCCATGGGTCTGTCCACGTGGACACTTTGGATATTGATTTAGTCCCTGGGAGCTCTGGTGGGTTGGTATTATTGTCCTTGTCGGGTTGCAAACCCCTTCAGCTCCTCCAACTCTTTCTCTAACTCCTCCAATTGGGACCCTGTTCTCAGTTCAACTGTTAGCTGCGAGCATTCGCCTCTGTATTTGTCATGCTCCAGCAGAGTCTTTCAGGAGACAGCTATATCAGACATCTGTCAACATCCACTTCTTGACTTCATCAATATTGTCTAGGTTTGGTGGCTGTATGTATATATGGGCTGGATCCCCAGGTGGGGTAGCCTCTGAATGACCATTCCTTCAGTCTCTGCTCCAAACTTTGTCTCCATATCTCCTCCTATGAATATTTTTGTTCCCCTTTTTAAGAAGCACTGAAGCATCTGCACTTTGTTCATACTTCTTTAGCATCATATGGATTGTATCTTGGGTAATTCGAGTTTTTGGGCTAATATTCACTTATCAGTGAGTGCATACTATGTGTGCTTTTTTTGTGACTGGGTTACCTCACTCAGGATGATATTTTCTAGTTCCATCCATTTGCCTATGAATTTCATGAAGTCATTGGTTTTAATGGTTGAGTAAACTCCATTGTGTAGATGGACCACATTTTCTGTATTCATTCCTCTATTGAAGGGAATCTGGGTTCTTTCCAGCTTCTTGCTATTATGAATAAGGCTGCTAAGAACATAGGGGAGTATGTGTCCTTGTTATATGTTAAAGCATCATTTGGATATATGCCCAGGAGTGGTATTGCTGGGACCTCAGATAGTACAATGTCTAATTTTCTGAGGAACCTCCAGACTGATTTTCAGAGTGTTTTTACCAGCTTGAAATCCCACTAACAATGGAGGAGTGTTCCTCTTTCTCCATATCCTTGCTAGTGCCCAGAGCTGAACAGGTCCCACAGCTCTCTGTACCCAAGTACCATTGGGGGAGAGAGCTGGACTCTCAGAAGAGTGGGACAATCCTGAGAGCTCAGAGGAGACCACTACTTCTGCTAAGTGGAACCTGCCTAGTGCCCTCTGTGCCTCTGGGCACAGTAATCTAGGAGCAATCAGGAGCAGGACCCTTCTGGTTTCTGCCTACGCCCACAGCTGAAAGCCATTCGCCAGGAGTGCTGATACACCTGAAAGCAGAGGTAAATTCAACTCTTTTGCTCTGAATCACTGGTCTGCAGGCCTCAGAACACACAAACCTGGGAGCAGTCTGGGACAGGATCCTTCCAGATACTACAAATTTCTAATTAATGTATGTGTCTTCTTTGATTATTAATGCTTATCTTTTGTAAAAGTGAGAAAATAGTTACAATATGTGGTGGGAATAATATAGAAACTTGTTGATGTTTATTGAATAATCTGATGTAATGAATGGTATTATCTAAAGAGACTTTCCATCCCAAAGTATATGCCATGAATTACAGTTATAACTTCTCAGATACCTGACAAAATTATTCTTTAATGTGAAGTGATAGATTAATTTTTTCCTTTGAGCAAGCAAGTAAAATTTTTTCACTAAATGACCTTCTTGAAACAAAATGAAAGAGACTACATATAGGCACAACACAGAACTAACATTAATTTTATATTCTCATATAGGTCCATCTGCTGCTGAAATTACTATTTTGGTCACGAGCCTATTAGAAAACAAAGGAAGTGAATAAAATGATTTTTTCTTTTATTTATATTGTCACATCTAATTTTTTAAAGAACCTATTCATAGACTATGATCTAGCTGAACATTAATTTGATATATCCAATGAAAATCTGAGCTGAAAAATACTTATCTGAAATTGTAGGGAGGGAGAACAAGAATAACCTCCACCCTCACTGTCCCTTCTTCTGCATAGACTAAGGCAAAGAGAGACAAACATGACACTTGATGTGAGCTAACATTCTGTCAGATTATATCCAAGAAGAACAAATACAAAATCACCTTTGTCATAGTGTACAGCATGTATAGGAATTTTTATCAGAACGTGCTCATCTGTGATGTGATTTTGACAAAATGAAATTTAAAGGAAGAATTTGTAGATATTTCTGTTTTTTGAAACAGACTCATTTTTCTTTTTATTATTGAAAATAGATTTTTCCATATAGTATATTCTGATTATTGTTCCCTTTCCTCCAACTACTGCCACAGCCTCCTCCGGTCCCAATTTATCTGAACCTTCACCTGTTCTTGTTCACTCTCAATAGAGAATAAATAGACACCTAAAAGTAAAATAGGATAAAATAAAAACAAACCTGAAAAGAAAAGAACAAAGAAATCAACATTAAAACAAAGAACTGAATGGAAAGAATATGAAACACACATAGATATAGAAACACATATTGTCACACACAGAAATTCCTTGAAAATGCAAAATCAGAAGAAGACATTTTAAATAAGCAAAAAATAAATAAATAAATAACCATCGTGTGACAAAAATAACTAAAAATAAAAAATAAAGAAAAAAACAACCTTTGACTTCTAGGTGAGGGAATTAGGGTTGTGTCCATGTAGACTCTTAACATTGGGACTCAGTCTAGCTCAGACATCGCACAGTCCCTGTGAGTTTATATGTGCATCTGTACTGCTGTGTTTAGAAGGCTTTGTTTTTATGGTGTTCTTTATTCCCTGTAGCTCTTAAAATATTTCCTTTTTCTCTTCTCTTGGGTGGTTCCATGAGCAGTGGTGGGAAGGAGTCAAGGAAGACATTTTATTTAGGAACGAGTGTTTCAACGTGTCTCATTCTCTGCACATTTGCCAGCTGTGGACCTCAGTATTTGTTCCCCTCTATCTCAGGAAGAAACTTCTCCGGCGATGGCTGAGCAAGATACTGATCTAGGAGTATTTAGTAGAATGTCTTTAGGAGGCATTTTCTTGCTATAACCATTTACCAGAACAGTAGCATTTACTTTTCTTCTACGCTTAGGGCCTGTCTAGTCTTATGTTCTTGGCCACGTGAGCTGTATTGGAGAATGGCTCCATCTCATGGAGTGGGCCATAAATACAACCAGATATTGATTGGTTTGTCCCATAAACCACTGTTGCACTAGTACCTCTTGCAGGTAAATCACCATTGTTAGTCAAAGGGTTTGTAATTGGGGTAGGTATTTACCTTTTTCCTTCGGTAAAGTGCACAGTACCATCCAGTACTGTGAACGCTGGTAGGAGTGAAGGTGCTAGGTAATTCAAAATGTAAATAAGAAATACTCAATTTATTAAAGAAAAAAAAAGAAAAATAAATAAAAAAAATAAAAATTTTTTTAAAAAAGCAAGCATTGTTGTAATTCTGCTGTAATGTATAGGCTTAACGGTGTGACATCACATTGTCATCTTCTGCTCTGTCTCTCCTATAAATATATAAATAAATGAAGTATATAAGAATATGAATACCTCTTGGACTTCTTGGCTATCTTTTATGTTACAAGATCCCTGTCATTTAATATATATCATCTTCTGCATAAAGAATGGCAGTTGTCCTATGAACTCACAGTAGTATGACAGCGTATATAAAACTTGGGCGAGACCTAACAAATCCTGCATTAAAAAAAAAAAGGATTGGAGAAACAAGCTCACCTTAACCCATGCAAAAACAGATAATTTTTACCTTCAGGGAGAGGGGAACAGCTTTTTCTAAAACAAAGGTCTTTGGTAACTCAACAGTTCTCTAGTGGCCAATCACCCATCCAAAATTGTTTGACAGCACAAATTTATATTAAAGAATTGACACAAATAAGCAAAGGATACAAATTTGGTTGGGTAGGAAAGGAGGGGTCAATCAGAGAAGAACGGGAGCATGATCAGAGCATGTTTTATGAAACTGTCCAAGAAGTTATAATAGTTATAATCAAAAGCTGTAATAGTAATGTTTTTGTTAAATAATACATATTTATATACACATAGATAATTAATGAAGCAATCAGAATGTCTCTAGAAAGAACGATATCAGCACTATTTTAAAACATCTTAGTTCCTGGAAGCTCTGGTTGGCTGGCATTGTTGTTCATATGCATGGACTGACCCTGGACTCTGACCTCATAGGTAGCAATGAATATCCTAGTAAGAGCACCAATGGAAGGGGAAGCCCTTTGTCCTGCCAAGGCTGGAACCCTATTGAACGGGATTGTTGGGGGAAGGGAGGTAATGGGAGGGGTGTGGAGAGGGGAACACCCATGTAGAAGGTGAGGGGGAGGGTTTAGGGGGATGTTGGCCCGGAAACCAGGAAGGGGAATAACAATTGAAATGTAAATAAGAAATACTCAAGTTAATAAAGATAAAAAAAAAAAAAGAGAGAGGAGAGGGTGCTTGATGTCACGTACAGAAAAAAAAAAGAAAGCTGTGTAGAAGAAGAATAACTAATGGAGTTCACATCCTTTTAAGGGATAAAAGAGATACTCTGTCTAAAATCTTTCAATCATAACTGCAAAATCATAGTCAGCAAAGTTCCTTAGATATTTAGTGTTTAATCAATGTAATGATGATCAAAATAAATCTACTTGCTATCTAAATTATAAAAAAAAATCTTAGATACTGAGATAGCAAGAGAATTTTCCTTTCTGCTAGATTTTCTTACTACAATTTGCGGTATTAGTTTACAAATCTCTTACTTTTTATATGTACAAATTCTATTTGATAACACTTGCATTCTTGATCAATATGATATGATATGATATAATATAATATAATATGATATAATCACTATATTTTGCATAGCTCTGCAGAGATGTATTCTTTGGGGATATAAGGATTGATAGAGAGTTTAAGGGAATAAGCTTACACTTTTGTATTTTATCTTGCTTCTACACTGATGTATATCTCTGTAAAAGCAACACTCTGTGAGGAATAGTTTCGTGTTTTCCCTTTTTGCACTTTCACAGTATTTTTCTCACTTTACCAAAAAAAGAGACATTAATCTAAGCCATCTTGAAACATATTACAGCACATTGTCTCTTGAGGGTGCACTGAATTGAGCAGTTTCCCTGTACGTTTAATCGAATTCTACAAAGTGCTCCACACTAGTCTATATCTTTTGTATATGAACAAAAAGTGATTCTTTTTGCATAATTATTTATTGTTAAAATTTGCCTCTGTGTTTTTTGGTTAGTTGTTTATTAGTTATAATTATACATCAATAATAACTACAGCAATAACTCAACACAAAATGCACTGTAAAACTAACATTTCTATTTAGGTTCTGTAAGGTATGCTATAGTGGTCAATAAAACTTTGTTGGGCAAGAAAATATACCATTTGGATGAGATCTGGGGATATAAAAATTTGTAAAAGAACATAGGTATGTAGACATTTCACACTTAACCATGAGCTTATTTACATTGCTGCCAAACAAGCATTTGGAAGAACCAATCTAAAGTGTATACTCTTCTCCTTCATGGGTAATGCAAGCTGAGCATTCATATTGTGTCTTCTAAGTCCAAGTTCCTCATTAAAAGCAAGGTAACTTGGGTGAATGAGTGGTCTCAAGGCTGAGATTCAAGCTATGCAAAGTAACAACTGGGAAGCTTCACGCTCATGTGGCATGAAAGCAAGTAAACTATAAAAAATACAAATTTAAGAAAAGTAGTTGACTGTATCGCTGTGTAGCAGCTTCAAAGGAACAAAGGTAAGAACTGCAAGTAACAAAGCAGAGAGAAAATTTGAATGTCTTAAAATTTAAAAGTGCTAATCAACAAAATGAAAAATGCCAACACAACAGCAAAGTCCTACCCCTAACATGTGTTGCAAAATAGCTGGGTACTTATGACTTCCTGTGGCATTTGGTATTTTTGCCATTCTTTTCAACATATGTCTTTGAAATTATAATAGGTTTACATCATTTCTATTTTCATTTTCTCCCTCAAACCACTCTAATGTACATATTACCATTATTCTTTCTCTAATTCATGGACTCATCTTTAATTCTTGTTAAATCGTTTTAGTTTTTTTGCTATGATGAAATACCATAAATAAAAGCAACCTGAGGAAGAAAACGTTTACTTCTATGTTCAATTCTTAGGTCAGAGTTCATTAGGAAGTCAAAGCAAGGCAGGGGCTAAAGACAGGAACCTGAATGCAGGAACTGTAGCATAGGCCATAGAAGATAGCTAGTTACAGATTTTTATGTCTTACTAAGCCTACCTTCTTATACTACCCAGAACCATGAGCCCAGAAATAGCACTGCCCAAAGTGATCTGGGCCTTCCCATATCAACCAACAATCAAGAAAACATAACAAAAGTTTGCCTAAAGGTCACTCTAGGGGGGGAAGTTCTCAACTGAGTTTATTCTTCACTCTAGCTTATGTCAAGTGACATAAAACTAACCAGCACATACATGTATACTTAAATACATAATACAACATACTCAGTTTATATAATTTTTCCCAAAAAATATATGATTTCAAAACTGACTTCTTAGTAGATAAACATTTGGGAAGCTTTTTTGAGGGAAGACAATTTATCACACTCTCAGAATTCCCAGTTGCCTATAGTTTTTGTTTAGAGCCAAGGCTGACTGAGCCAGTTCAGTCAGCCAAACAAGTTCTCAAGGGACGGAGTCAGCATTGAAAAGAAAAAGACAATTTCATAACAACACTCCAGCCAGTGTGATGCTGAAGTGTGTTCATTTTTCTCCAGTCTGCTTTTATACCATTCTATGTACTTGCAGAAATAGAGTCAGTTCTTAGATCAAAGACAATGTAATCAAACAGGACAATAAACAAAAAGATCATCAAGGACAATAATCAAAGCCCTTGGTGACTGTTTCTAGGGGTTTATCAGAATAGCTAGATAAGAGGAATGACACACATTCCTTGGCTGTGTTTACTTTGAGCTTTGTATTAGCCCAAATGTGAATAGTCTTATCTGAGCCTACATCCCTGTCCTAGCCCAATGTCAAATTGTTGCCAAATATCTAGAAGTGGCCCAATATTCTCTCGACATAAGGCGCTAACGGTCTTTATACCTACCGTATTCGCATTCCTATTTATGTCATCATTGCTCAGGACTTACTTAGGTAGTCATGTTGGCAAGACCCCATAGATGTGGCTTCTCTGAAGTTTCTCCCCCACACAATGTTGCTGTACCTTCCTATTCCTTTGGCTCTTCAAATAGAAAATCATATATTTTTGAGAGAAATGGAAAATATGACTGTAATCTACTTATCATATGGCACCGTTATCTTGTCATACACTTTGGGTATATATTGGTTATTTAGAACATCATGTAAAATATAAGAATGAGATGACACTTCTTGTAGTTCTTTTATACCATGTTTTTAAAAGTTTTTAAACTCATATGGTGCAACAAAAATTCAAATAGTCTTTTGAATCTGAATAATTATAGTGTTAATTACATAGCCTATCTTTACAATAGGACATTGTTTTCAGTTAGCATATTTTTTTAAATGGTAATCTTCCTAGAAGACATGAGCAAGCTCTACTCACCCCAGATAAGGAATGTGTAGCATAAGGTCACCAATGAAGTCCACCTTGCTGAAGCAGTGACTTTATTGGAGTTAACTATAGAAGTGTGTGTGTTCACCACTTTAATTTGAAGTGTGAACCTGTGAGAAGAGGGTTTAAAAGAAGGCAGACTGGGTTGGGGAGAGTGGAGGGTTTAGGAAGCGCAAGGCCCTGGGTTCGGTCCCCAGCTCCAAAAAAAAAAAAAAAAAAAAGAACCAAAAAAAAAAAAAAAAAGAGGCAGACTAATGTCTCATGCAATAGCCAACTTTATTCGGAGTATCAGACAATTTATATTCTGTGGCTTAAAAAGAATCACAATAGGAATTTGTTCAATTCTAAGGACAAGCCATAGGTGAAGCTGCATATGGCAAAATAGGTTTTCCTGTGTAAACATATGAGTAAAACAGCAGAAGTAAACTCACTCTTATCTGTTACACCTGGGAGGAGCAAAAATCACATTCCAAGAATACAATTCTGTGTTTTGAAGAAACTGCGATCATGACACTCTTGTCTTATTTTGTTGGAGTTTTCTCTCAACCATTCAGGAATCTCACAGGCTTCCATTTTTAAACTGTGTTCTGACAATTGAGAAGTTAATTAAATGACCAGAAATCAACGGAAGACATCTGAATCACCTAAAGATCTCTCTAGCATGATTGAGATTTCCCCATAGCTGGAAACTTGGAGCTCTCTGAACAGCTTAAAAACAGGTCCACAGGTTAGAGAATGTCTTTTCCAAGCCGTCCAGTTTTTCTTAGCTTTCAGGGAGCTGAACTCATTTCTGTTTTCCAGATAACTAAGCAGGTCTATCACGGAGGCAGTTTGATTGGCCTGAACCTCTTTTAGGCAGCTCAGTTTCTCTGAGTGTCCCGCAGTAGCCATTACTGTTTATTTAAGTTTGGGTAAGGAGAGTTCTTATGAAACCACCCTTTAAAACACCCTGTGTCTTCCCTCCAAGAGAGAATGTTTAATCTAAGCTTAATTCTATGCATATAACCAAAAATAGAAAATGTTTAGACTTTGATGCACCAATCAGTAAAGTATTGCAAAAGATATATTGTAATTAAACATAGTAAAGTTTTAATGTTCAACTGTGTATGAAAATTATGTAGTTTTCAAACTATTATGGATATTATGCACAGTTGTCCTTTTCCTATTAGTCTCTCTCTCTCTCTCTCTCTCTCTCTCTCTCTCTCTCTCTCTCTCTCTCTCTACTTAGGCACTTAATATGTAGATTCCACAGATGAGTCAGCTTTCTTGAAACTGCATTTATATGTGGTTGTGTACGTAGTTGCTAGAAACTGAACTCTGATCATCTGGAAAAGCAGGGAATTTTCTTAACCACTGAGCCATCTTTCTAGCACGTGTTTATACCACTTATCTATGGAACAATACAAATAGTCCAATTTTGTATTTACTCAACCATCTGTTGACTATCCTAATAGTCATAGTTACTCATTGTATTTAATTAATGTGGAAATAAAAAATAGAAGGGTGCGTATTGATTTCCTCAAATCATAATCAATAATTTGACATCCAGCACTTAGCTTGCTGGTTCAGTCATAAAGTCCTTATCCTTCTACATTTTCACAAAATTATTTTATTGATTGTATTTGTGACACTTTTCAGCTGATTCTTGAGGATTTTAAATACATCTTTTTTGTCTGGTCTAGATTTGAATTTCACATTCTAAATTTCATGCTTTCTGAAGTATAATATATAAACTATAGTTACCACTTTCATGGTGAACACAGGAGTCATGGATGGAAGATTTATTGGTAGTTTTCTTTTACTACCTCAGGGAAGGAGATTGCTAAATGTGGCATTCCATGAGAAAAACACCTACATAAATGAGCTTTCTCCTCAGTAGGTATTATGTATTAAATCACAGGTCACTATTTCTTTATTAATCACCAAATGGCAAGATATAGTGCTAGTTGCAGTACCAAAGTAAATTCCAAGATGTGCCACAATCAAATATCATATCTTGAATTAATATATCCAGATAAATTTGGGCATTAGGCATCCATTTTATAAAACCAAACCATTGGGAGTAAAATGGATCTTATATTTATTGTAATAGTACTTAGACTTAATCACAAATATTTTGCTTCAGTAGGCCACAACACAAATGTTTCTACAGTAAACCATTTTAGTACTGTAAAGGTAACAAACAAAACAAAACAAACAAAATTCACAACAAAACAAAACAGAACAAAACAATGACAGATGCTTGTGCCACTATCTTACATTTAATATTTATATAGCACATTTCTGAAGATATTTTTTATTTTAAGGGTATGTTAAACCTGGAACCTGGGGATTTCCTATGCTTTTTTCTAGCATATAAAAGTGCAAAGATCACATGAAGCACTGAAGATGAATAGAAAGTCCATTAACAAAGACTACACACAGCATTTTGATGCAATCAATACCGAAGAGTTCTATATTAAAACACATTTTGCATGCATAAACACAAATAAAGTCTTACAGAAACAGGAGTCAGGGCAAAATAGTGTGTTGATGCTTCTACAATCCTTTTCTACTCTATGCCCAAGCAGTTTTCTACACAAAACAAGTGGAAAGAGATTTCAGAAACTCAGATATTACATGCCCACAGGCATCTGGGAAGCTATAAAGCTCAGAGGCTTATAATGGTTACTTAAAAGAAGTACCAGATACTTTCTCAGAAGAGGCTTTTACCATCAGTAGCTATACAAGTGGTCTTGCTTTCGTTGCAGACATTAAATGAGGTCAATAAATGTCCTTGAGTAGACTATGTTCCATTAGTGTAAGCTTTATTTGTAGGTGAAGGATGAAGCTGCAGCACAGTGTAAGTTGAATGGCTTTCAAAGGACTCGGGCCCCCAAATGTCTTTTGCTACACACACATCCCTTCTCCTCATCCACTATAAATGATGCCTGTGTCGATACCCCTTGAGTATGCTTGCCATGCAAACACTCTTACTCTATGGATTGCTGTTCTTTTTCCCTGTGAACATTATACTTCTTTCTATTTAGTTTTAAATAATTTACTAAGAAAATAGTTTCAAGATAATCACAGTGTCTTCCCAACCTTTCCCATACTTTTAGTTTTTGTCTATCCTCAGGAAATATTGAGATTTTCATGGCTAATTATCCCCAACGTTAAACTTAGTCATCTGCATACCATTCCTTTTGTTAAAAAAGGGCTTTGCTCAAGTCAGATTTCTTACTGTGAAAGCTACAGATCTCTGAAGGAGTGCTATTGTGTGAATTTCCTCTCTCTAACCTCCTCTTACTCTTATGTCTACTGTGATTCTCAACACGTCTCAATTATAGATAATTTCTACCTGAAAAGAGAGAAATACAACACAACAAAACCATTTTGGGGATCTCATCCCTGCTTAGCTTCACCCATGCACCCGTCCTCCCTTTTTATATAAGATTTTTTTTTAACTCTTAAAAGCTGTACATCTCTGCCATTTGTAATGAAATTCTGCCCCTGTCCTATTTCTCCACTCACTGACGCTCAGTACAATTTGTGTTTTCTTCATGGTCTTACATGGTGGGCACACATTACAAAGCAATAGTAAAAGAAGGCTGTGCTCGTTCATTTCTTTAGATTCTAGAGCTCCTAATCCAAGGAAAACTGTGATCACAGTGAAGGTAATGGATAAAGGTTGAGTAGGTTTTGCATTTGGAAGTGAGAAAATGCCTAAAACCAAGTTATAGTAAGTATTGTGATGCTTGTGTTTCCATATGGGATAACATTGAGCAAAGGTCCAGTATGATGGCCCACTTACCCTTCCAAGTATTGCTGTTTTTATTCAACTTCAGCAGAGTTTCTTGTGCACAGAGGCCTTAAGATAAAGGAAAGGATTACACATAAAACATCCGTTACGAAAAATAGTAGACTATATTTATATGTTCAGTTGTATATTAGGACGCCAGCTGCAATGAACATAATTTTTTATTGTTTCATAGAACAGAATTTAATAATATTTAATTTTTTTTAGATTTTTTACATCAAAGCTCAGTATTCTGAGCCTACTATCATTCTTCAAGACGACTGGTTCAGTAGATGTGACATTTTGAGTCCCAAGGGCCAAGACGTTATATTGTTTAAAATATTCTTTCAAAAATCCCTGCAAAAGATATAGCATCTAGAGGGACCAATTTCAGAATAAATAAAAATCTTTATGTTGAATCTTAATCTCGCATCCTGGTAGCAATTCTATTCTCCTGAAGAGAATAGAACTTGAAGTACAGAAAGGAAGAAAGAAAAAAGGTGATTGACTCAGATGCATAAAAATGGTGGCTGAAGAATAGAGAACTATGAATTGTAAAAACTGAAAAAGAATCTTTAGTCCTTTTAACCAAAATTGTACCTTTCCGGCTTATTTGGCATTTGATACACTTTCATACTTTTTGAATGGATATCAATTTGTATAGTTCTCAATCACACTAGTATATCACAGCTACCTAAAAGGGACACAGATCTTACCAAAACTGGATTCTTACAGCACTAAGCATTTTAATTTAAATGAGGTTTTAGAGCCGAGGGAAGTTGAAACATGTAGATTAGTATCATATGTCACATAAATACAAAATTACTATAAGTAAATTAGTGCTCAAAGGTTTTTTCACATATTGCTTATTTTTATAATATTAGTAAGAAATATACAAATATAGCATAAATGTCCACAAGTAAGATATTTGGAGTACCTGCTATGTCTCCAAAATCCTCCTTAACTAGCTTTCCTATCTATGCTTTCCCAGGTGTATCACTAACAAGCATTTCTTGGACAGAAACTGACTC
Organism: Rattus rattus; assembly: GCF_011064425.1. NCBI lineage: Eukaryota > Metazoa > Chordata > Mammalia > Rodentia > Muridae > Rattus > Rattus rattus. Next base: position 38,911,544 of record NC_046157.1, on the reverse strand, counting down.
CATCTAAAATCAAACATTTTTACAACCAGAATTAGCTATGTGCACCATAAATACAAGCTATCTTTTTTATACAGGAATATAGAAACTCAGACATGGCAAAGCAGAGGAGGCAGCTGATGTGTATGCTTTGTGTGTGTGTGTGTGTGTGTGTGTGTGTGTGTGTGTGTGTGTATTCTGCTGAGTCAGTTTTTGTTGGTAGTGTATGTATAGTTTCAAGGATGAATTCTTTACACCGGACAACCCATCAGAGGTTTTCATCTTCAGGAAAGGTTAATTCTTTCCTCAATAGTCTTTAGTTTCCGTGTAGTTCATTTTTTTAGGGATGAGACACTGAGTTGTTCTACTTCCGTGTTAATATATCCATTGATGAGGTCATTACTCAAGTTTTGTTTATGCAACCATTCAGAGGAAAGAATGATTCCCAACAGAACTCCTAAGCTGGCTAGTTCATCAGGCATGATTTCCATCCTGTTTAGTAGGCCATATATAAAGTTAAACCGTTGTTGGCATAGATCAAATGGACGGTTACATTTTTAACTTGAATTTCACTGTAATATAATTTTTTTAAAAATTTTTAGGCTTTCTATTTTCGTTTAATTACTCTCACCAAATATTATTATATTAATGCATTCATATAATGAAAAGTTATGCTCTATTTTTGTGGTGTGTGTGTGTGTGTGTGTGTGTGTGTTTCTATGTCTGTCTGTATGTGTGTGTGTATATTCATGTATAAATATATACATGTATGTGGAGGCCCAAGGTTAATGTCTGGAATTATTCTTACTAATTCTTCCACTTTATCTGTTGAGACAGGATCTATCAGTCAAACCGAGAGCTCATAGACATAGTGAGTTTACTAGTCAGTTTTTTGGGGGATTTTTTAACTCTGCCTTCTAAGGTTTGAATGACAGGTATGTTGACAAGACCTACTAACATTCAGTCAGGTTGTGAAGATCTAGTTCACATGCTTGAGGTCAAGGACTTTAGCCACTAAGATATCATATCAGCCCCAAAAGATTTAATTTTTTCCATATATGCATCTATTTTTTAATCAAATTCCTTCAATTTCTTCCCTATCTACCAAGAACACTTTTTCCTCTCAATTTAATGTACTTCTATTTTAAACACACTGAATCCCTTATAGTGTTTCTCTGGTGTACATGGTTATGAGAATATGAACATGAGTGTGGGTCACCTGTCAGAGACTACATCCCTGAAGAAAACTGGCTTCCATTCCTCAGCAACCAAATAGACCCTCAGCTAGGGGAAGGACTCGTGAACTACCCCTTTATGCTGAGAATTTGGCTTACTTGACTTTATTAATGCAAGTTCTGTCCATGTAGTCATGGTCACTGAGTTCCTGTCTGCAAGGGCCCTATTATCCAACAAATAGTGTTTTGCTGAAGTCATAGAATATATTCGTCCCTAGAAATCAATTCTTATTGTTACTACACACTAATTATTTCAGCCATATAATTTTATTCTTTTTAATTGTGAAGATTTTTCTTTCAGATCATAATGCATTTATTTTCTATAAATTGAATGACTTCAGTTGGGCACATGACATGGAAACTAGGAGGTAGCATAATTAAATGGCATTAGACTTTGAATCTGGAACGTCACCCATAGGTTCAACTTTTAAATGTTCCTCAGTGAGGAGTGATATTTTAACAAAACGTGAAACTTTAGAGAGAAGAAGCCTGGCTTTTGAAAGCGTGCATGCTGGAAAGGGTTTTGAAAGTGTATCTATTTATGTCTAGGCTGTTTTGCTTTGATTTTGCTTTGTATCTTGTGAGCATAGTTTCTCAGAAAGCTCCTACCAACATGGTCTGAGCTTTTATTGCCATGATTGGCTGTATCAGTTTAAAAACCTGAGCCAAAATAGATACTTATTCTTTTAACCTGTTCTGTCAGATCTCCTGTCAAGGCCACAAAAACAGAAAGTAATATACACAAAGATTTTCTTTGTATTATAACATATGTCTTGGAGAATATCGATATGCACTAAGAGAGCTAACTAAACTCATTCTCACAGTATTTTCCCATTTAGCTATTTAGGAAAATATTTAGAAGTTTAGCCACTATGTTCTTTGTCATTTCCAGATGAAGCATCAGTATTTAGTGGAAACATAAAAATTAGACATCAGTCTTAGCCAAAGCTGGTGTATCCAATTCATTCAAACCTACAACTAACACTGTATGCAGTTTTCAAAGTATATCTGAACAAGACTAATAGTCACTCTAAGCATAAAGTCGTCCAAATAATTAGAGGACTTTGGGAGAGTATGCCTACTTTATTAATTGCTGAACTGCCCAGCAGGTAGACTATACAAGTTAACATCGGAGGAAATGCTGTTCAACAAGTGAGGAGCAAACCAGGAAAATATTAACAAAAAGGGTACATTTTAGGTAGAGAGTGTGTGATCGTTGAGACGGAGTATGTGACTACTTTCGGAGCATGATGGAACTAAATAGTGACAGTTTTCACAGACACAATAAAAATAATTTCGACTGAAATTCCTTTGATTCGCAGGTAATGGGTAACTTCAGGGTATATGTGATTATTGAGAAGGAAATATCCTCCACTCCTATATTAATGAAGAGCTCCTTTTTCTTGTTTATTAAGATTAGGATATTGTAAATGTGCTATAAGCCTAGGTCATTTGTTTTATTATTATTTCCCAAATTGTTTTTTATTTACATTTCAAATGTCATCCCCTTTCCTGGTTTCCTGTCCATAAACCCCCTATTCCATCCTCCTCCCCTTCTTCTATAAGGGTGTTCTCCTACCCAACCAACTCCTCTTCCTGCGCCTTGGCAGGACTAAGGGCTTCTTCTACCATTGGTGCCCAACAAGGCCATCCTATGCTTCATATGCAGCTAGAGCCATGGGTCTGTGCATGTGTACTCTTTGGATGGTGGTTTAGTCGCCGGAAGCTCTGGTTGGTTGGTACTGTTATTCTTAGGGGATTGCAAACCCCTTCATCTCCTTAATCCTTTCTGTAACTCCTTCAAATGGGACCCCATTGTCTGTTCAATGGTTGGCTGTGAACATTCGCCTCCGTATTTTTCATGCTTTGGCAGAGCCTCTCAGGAAACAGCTATATCAGGTTCCTGTCAGCATGCCCTTCTTGGTATCAGTAATATTGTCTGGGTTTGGTGTCTGTATGTATATATGTATATGGGCTGGATCCCCAGGTGGGGCAGGCTTGCCATGGCCATTCCTTCAGTCTCTGCACCAAACTTTGTCTCCATATCCTCTTCTATGAATATTTTTGTCCCCCTTTTTAAGAATGACTGAGGCATATTTCCCAAATTCTAACAAATTCACTTTCCTTTTTTTTTTTTTTTTTTTTTTTCTTTTCACCTGGCACCTTTCAATCTTTGTTTTTTTTCCCGTGGTTCTTAGTATCCCTCTTCCATGAAAACTTCCAATTTCACTACCATAATTTTTAAATATGTGTTTAAAATTTTAATGAATTCATTAACTCCATAGTATAAACTGTTTCTTCATTTCCTTTATTTGTTTTCTAAAAACCAGCCAAGAAGTTCATTCCCCAAACCTGATATCCACAGTTGAGGAGTACAGAATATAATCATAATCCAAGACAAAGTGTGAAAAAGGAAAACTACTGAATGCTGTACATTTTCATAGCAGATACATTCACAGTAAAAGAGACAAGCTGGGGTGTAATATGATTCATTTTACCTTGACATAGAGACCTGAAAATTTCATTATTAAAATTATGAAAAAGAATATATTGTTATATAAAGGAAATACTGTATGTTGTAGAAAAAAATATAAAGTATTAAAGGTAATAAAACCTACCAGACTATTGACTAGGATCTGCACCAAATCCTTATGGGTACAAAGTGGAATTTTTTTTTTTTTTTTTTGATTTTTAAAAAAATGTAATTTTTATTTTTATTTATTTTTACATTTTAATTCTCTAAACTTTTATTTAATGATACTAGAGAAAGCTAAATCAGTTGGATCTCAGAAGAATTTGTATAAGAATGCATATCAACTCTATGATCTGAGAAAACAAAGATATAGAATCTTCTTAGAGAGAATATTGTGTGTCTAACTGGATGTGGCACTTGTCATTAACAAAAGTGATGGCCTATAACTTAGGCAGGAAATCCGATGTTGGACATCCTGGAGGCAGGAAGGATTTGGGGATAGTGCCGGGCAGGGGAGATTCGCCATGGAAGGTGTCACAAGACAGAGGCATAGGTAACTAGTCTCATAGCAGAATATAGATTAAAATAAATAGGTTATTTTAAATTATGATCTAGTCAGAGAAGAGCCTACCTGTACGGTCAAGAAATTTGTAAATATGTTTTTTGTCAGAGCCTTGTTTTTGGGAGGATGGAGTTGGGAGGAAGAACTGGAGCTAACTTTTATAAATGGTGCCCAACTAAAACATACTAAGCCTTCTGGACAGAGGTACAAAGGTTTCACCTGGGAAAACCAACAGCAGCAAGAGTAATAGCAACAGCAACAGCAACAATGATACCAACATCAATAGCAACAACAATGACCCAAATCAAACAAACGAGAAACCAAAAAATTAAAAAAAAAAAACAGTTTTAAAGTTCTGTACCTTTAAGAAGCCAGAAAAAAGCAGCACTTTAAAACTATTTTGTTGTTTTTGTTGTGATCAATTTTATTTAATTTCTTTTTTTCCCTCCATCTTTATTAACTTGGGTATTTCTTATTTACCTTTCGATTGTTATTCCCTTTCCCGGTTTCCGGGCCAAAATTCCCCTAACCCCTCTCCTTCCCCTTCTATATGGGTGTTCCCCTCCCCATCCTCCCCCCATCACCTCCCTCCCCCCAATAATCACGTTAACTGGGGGTCCAGCCTTGGCAGGACCAAGGGCTTCCCCTTCCACTGGTGCTCTTACTAGGCTATTCATTGCTATCTATGAAGTTGGAGCCCAGGGTCAGTCCATGTATAGTCTTTGGGTAGTGTCTTAGTCCCTGGAAGCTCTGGTTGGTTGGCATTGTTGTTCATCTGGGGTCTCGAGCCCCTTCAAGCTCTTCCAGTCCTTTCTCTGGTTCCTTCAACGGGGGTCCTGTTCTCAGTTCAGTGGTTTGTTGCGGGTATTTGCCTATGTATTTGCTGTATTCTGGCTGTGTCTCTCAGGAGAGATCTACATCCGGTTCCTGTCAGCCTGCACTTCTTTGCTTCATCCATGTTATCTAATTGGGTGGCTGTATATGTATGGGCCACATGTGGGGCAGGCTCTGAATGGGTGTTCCTTCTGCCTCTGTTTTAAACTTTGCCTCCCTATTCCCTCCCACGGGTATTCTTGTTCCCCTTTTAAAGTAGGAGTGAAGCATTTGCATTTTGGTTATCCTTGAGTTTCATGTGTTCTGTGCATCTAGGGTAATTCGATCATTTTGGCTAATAGCCACTTATCATTGAGTGCATACCATGTGTGTTTTTCTGTAAGAAGATTCCTGTTTATAAGGAAGCTGCCACTAGGGGGAATGGAAGTCTTTAATCCATGGGTAGCAAGCAGGAATGCATGTCAACCTGCTCTGGGCCCAACAGCCCATTTTTGAGTCCACACAATTAAGGCCAACAGCTGTGCACAAGTAGCAACCAGATCTCAGAGACACTGAGTACTCCTGCTAAGAGAGGAGCTTGAGAGTTCAGGCCTAGAGTTTAGAAGTTGTATAAAGACTCCACCTCCATTCTGTCATGGGCCTATTGCCTTCATGGAGTGTACACAGGTCAAAGTGGTTGCTGGGAAAGAATCCCCAAAGGCCACTCTGGGACTGGTCAGAGCAAGGACAGCAGAACATCCTAGAGGCTCCAACAAAACAAATAAATCAGCACTTCCGCTAATAGATCCAGTCTCTTACAAACGACTGTGTAAAATACTAAATGTCACATTTTTTCCTTAAAGATATTGTGTAGGTTTTTGCTTAATAATAGTAATTATGATGTCCTCAGTAATTTAAAATTAAATACACATCAATCTTAAATTTATATAAAGAGAATTATAGGTATATTTATCCACATAAGGTATGTTTATAATACCGATTTTAAATGCTAATGTTTTTCTGTTCCTAAAAGTATTTCGCCCTAGGAGATACATACTCTGATGGTCAATGGAAGGACCCAGAGTTATGGTTGGCCCACAGTTGTTTGCTTTTATCTTTCCAGGAGAAGAAAAGCACTAAGTAGGAAATTTAGGAACCACTGGACAAGAGAATAAAAAATAACACTGTTAAACTAACTGTCTTGCATGTTAGTTAACAGCTTGACAATGCAAAATACAAATGCCTTTTGCCAGAAGAGATAAATAAATCAAATAAGCCACATGTCAAGGAGGCAAGGTGATATTGTTGAACACTATGCTTGAGGGTATTCTTGGGCACTAAGATGAAAAGAAATTTAAATAAAGTTAAATAAAGGAAAGAATGTTATTCAGGGGAAAAAGATAAATAAATTATATAGAAAATTATCTCCACAGAAAGGTGAAAAATAAAAATTGATATAAAAGTTTTTGAGGACAGATACTAAATAAGTAAAATCACGCTTTTGATCCCAACAGCTGGGAGACAAAGACAGAGACATATAGGTTCCCTGTGAGTTTAAGGCTCTCCTGATAAACAGAACAAAACCAGGATAGCCCAGGCACAGAGAAATTCTGTCTCAATAAATAAGAATAAACATATGAACACCATATAGTCCTGTTTTGGTTTATAAATATGAAGATAGCCATGTGTTCAGTGATAATGGTGGCATTGTACATTTGTTAGAGAGAGGTCAAAATGGAGCGAACCTAGATAGAAAAGGGGCGGCCGGGTTTGATCTGTCTCTACTTCTGATGCCTTCAAAGGCATGCTATGTTGGGAAAGAGGCTTTGTGTTTCTGTTAACAGGAGATTATAAAAAAAGGATTTGGGTTCTACCCAAAATAATAAGGATCAGATTTGACAGGGCAAGATCTCCTGAAGTTCACGGCGACAGACAAGATAAAATCAAAAGGAACAAACAGGCTATGTATTTGTTTATCCCTCCAGTTGGGGAAAGCTCTGAAACCGAGACCAAACAAAAGCCTCCAGCCAAACCTTTAGCTTTCATGGCCAATAGATCTTGTTGGCTAGAGAGTTATCGTAACTTACTATTGTATGTCAACCTTTCAAATGGAATGACTGGAGATTTGTACTGCGATTTGGTTGTATGACAAAACTAACTTATAAAGAAAGACTGGTCGTTCTGCTCAAATAAGGAGCAGAAAATAATCTTCACTTGCTCTGTGCCCGATGCATATGCTATCCAAATGTCTTTATAGAATCGTATATTGCTTGTGAGAATTGGTAGCTTGCAGAATGGAAGGATCAAACCACAAACAAGAATGCAATCCTGACATGGTCCGCCCTCAGGGATGCTGAGATGCTGAGGATTACTGCTGGAGTTTCCTATCTCATTCTACTTTAGACAGCATCGATGCTGGCTCCTCTAACTATGAGCTTCCACACCAACTTCAGAAGAGATAGCTCACGTGGTCCAGACTTTCAGTCTTTTCCAGTCAGGACTTTAGTTAAGCCCTGAACTTTCTCAGCCCACAGAGAGCAAAGAACAAATACTAGAGCTAATTTTATTACACCTAATTATATTTCTAAATTTTTTAGGCCCCTAAAGACAAATTCTATGTCCAAAATCAGAAGGAATAAATTAAAAGAAAACTATGGACGTTCCTAAGAAGGAGGGTAGTTGATTTTTTTGGTCATTCAATGGATGTTGAATGTTTGTCATCATTTATGCGGCTGGTTAAAAATAGTTATGGTCTTGGACAAGGAGGAAACAAAATTGGGAGCTTAGATTTAAGGATTACCCTCTTTTCTTTCTTTTTCTCTATTCTCCTTTCTTTCTTAGATAAAGAAAAAGGGTTGAAAAGAAAGAGAGAGGGTATAGAAATGTAAAAATATTAGACTTTTATGTCTAATAGATCTGTTCTTTAATCAAAAATCCTTTTGTAGCCATAATCTTATACTGGCATAGATCTTATGAAATAGAGTTTATATTTTGACACATTGGTATAGAATTTTGTATACTGATAAAGAAATAAGGCTCTTTTCCCATACATTGGTATGGGTTATTATATACTGATACAAATTTAAAGTTAATTTTGACACAGAAAATGTATATATGCTTTAAATTTTATGTGAAAATTACGCTTATATAATTTTTATAGATATAGATACAATGTAAAGTTATAGCCCCCTTTTAAAGATGCTATTATGAAAAGTTTGAGATAAATAAGAAATACAAGTTAATAGTCAGGTAAGTGAGTTCATAGTCATAATTAATCATTTTAAATAAAAAATTTCTGAAACCTCATTGAGATGTAAACATTGAAAAATCAGCAACTAGATGATACTTTTCAGGTACACTAGAAAGATCTTCCAAAATTATTTGAGAAATTGTGTGATATGTAGCAGTCTTTTCATATTGTTTCATTCATGGAGGTAATTATGAAATTTAAGACCATATTTCAAAGCATAATTTAGAAAGAGAAACATCTCTCTAAGTTACTGACCTTGGTTTCTTGATATTTACAGGACTCATCATTGAGTCTTGTGCCAATATCAACCAGATTCTGAGATTTGCTCTCCCTAAATGGTGTGTCAATTACTATCTAAAAATAATTATAATACTTAAATATTATTTCATACTTATACAGATATATTTGCAGTTAATTTACTCTAAATATTGTAAGATAATTTACTACATAAGGCTTTTATTACATCCTTATAATATAGTCTTTTAGCTGAATTGAGAATAATTTCTTTACCTTGGTTTATCTTCCAAAGAGAAGGAGATATTTCTGTATTTATAAAATAAGACAAGAACCTACAAATGTTCTAATCAATGAATGATCGAGAAAAGAGCAGTGTTGCTGTTTGATGTGCAGAGGTACATACCTAGGGGAGATATTTTTTCCTTTTTTTAAAATTTATTTCAAAATATTCTGATAGTTTTGTAGATCAGATTAGCGAAACATACTTGTGTCTGTTGAAAGAAGGTAATTTCTCTCCTTTCTGATCTAGAGTAATATTTCTCTAATAGCTTTACTGAGTTGGTACCTATGTTTCTCAGCATGGTTTAGAGTAACCTTCCTAGCAAAGCCCTGACCCTTCATTCCATCACACACACACACACACACACACACACACACACACACACACACACACACACACACACTTCATGATGTCCTTTCTCACTCCAAATGGCAGGTTTTAATGGTGATGTTATTAAAAATTTTATCTCAGATGTTTATGCTTTTAAGTTGATATTTGCATATTTTACCTTAATATAGGTTTCCGCTGACCACGGACTATAATTATTCTGTACCATTTAGTGACAGATTGTTACCTGATATTCACTTATCAATGTAGAGGTACATGCTTTAATAATCACTATAACTATATACAATAAATCTGAAGCACATGATTAGCAAGTTTTATTATATCTACTATTTCTAATTTTCATAGATAAACCTTATGAACAATACTAAAAATTATAAATTATATATTATTTAAAACTAGTATTTAGGATTTATTATAATATGATACCATATTTTACAGTGTAGTGCCACCATGACCAGCAAGAGTCCCAGAGTTCCAGGGAAGCAATAACATATATTTATGTAATAATTAACTTTCATAAATATCAAGGATGGTTTATAAGAGAGCCAGAGAGAATATTGCAAGAACTAGTAAGGTCTAACATGGTAGGGTAGTATGTTTCTATTCCATGTAAACAATCAGAAATGAAATTTAATGCTTTACTTAGTGACTTAAATTTTTAGAGACTATAAGGAATATAATGTGACAAATACTAATGTATTTCTATGGGCTTCAGGTAGAATATATGACAGGTTGGTAAGATAGTAAGTCAAGAGCATTTAAGTTTGGTTGCAAGATGTAACAGCTGTAAGATTCATATTAACCCGATATTTATTGTTATTTTCATATAGTTTTTATAATGTTTACACAAGAATATTTTCAGTGGAACCCATAGTGCGTATGTGGTCTTTTCAAGAACATTATAATGATATGAGTTTTCTAATAGCATCCCCGAGTGTCATGAAGCCTGTGGTTGCTCCAGGTTCCTTCCTTAACAAATATACTATGCACCTATAAAACTAACGTGATTATAGAGAGTTTCTATTTCTCTTTGAAGCACAGATTGTCTTTGATCACTAATAGCAGGCCATTCGATTAATGTTGTATAATTGTCTTCTTGTTTTCAAAATGTTGTTCAATGTGTCTCTATCCTGGACTATCTCTTCAATATCAGTATTGAAATCTGGCATTAGGTATAAAATTCCTCAGTTAAACAGATGTTGTTTCTTCCTTGACTTAGTCATCTGTGAGCATCTCTAATCCTCTATCACACTGATATCACATATATTTCCATTTAGCCTTACTATTCTTCAACTGGTCTCTTAGTGTCTTGTATGATCTTCCTCAATTCATCACTATTATTTCCATTAGAAGCTATAATATAGGTGAGTAATGCTGTGGGTTAAAGAAAACAGGGTAAAAGGTCATGTATATTATTGTCCATTTCACTTATCTTAAAATTAATGTGGTCATCTCTACTTGCATCCATTTTCCTTTAAATTATATAACTGTATAATTTATTATGGCAAATAAAATTCCATTGTATATGTATACTATATTCTTTTATTTTCTTTTTAAACTCAATAGTCAAAGCAAATGTGACAAGTACTTTATCCACTGAGTCATCTTTTCTTTTTTTCTCCATCTTTATTAAATTGGGTATTTCTTATTTACATTTCAAATGTTATTCCCTTTCCTGGTTTCCAGACCAATATCCCCCTAGCCCCTCCCCCTCCCCTTCTATGTGGCTGTTGACCTCCCCATCATCTTTTCTTATTTTTAATTAATTAATTTATTTTATGTATGTGAGTACACTATTACTATCTTTAGACACATCAGATAACATGATAGATGGTTGTGAATCACTATATGGTTGCTCAAAATTGAACTCAGGACCTCTGGAAGAGCATTTAGTACCCTTAACACCTGAAACATCTTTCCAACCTTAAGAGAAAATTTAGATGATCAATAATTACCATTCTCCATTCAATTTTCTCCATCTGAACCTCCCCCATATAACTCTTCTTGCTACCTTTCCAATTAATGGTCTCTTTTTTGATTGATTGTTACTTACATATATGTATATACACATATATTCCTAAATGTAACATGCCTAGTCTATGTAATGTATCGATGTGTTTTCAGGACTAACCATTTAGTGTTGGAAAACCAATTGGTGTACTCTTTGTTGGGGAAGTCTCTCCTATGCTCTGCGTTCCTTAATTGCCTGTAGTTATTGTTGCAGAATTGAGACATCCTTAGATTTTGCAGAAAGCGGTCATCATAATTAGTCACCCTAACCATAGAAGAGATTCCATCCACAGTTTGGCAAACTTCTTAGGTATATGAATTGACAAGAGGATATGGGAAAGTAGCTGTGTCTTCATTGACATATTTGCGATTGTTGCCTCATCTTCATTGTGTATATATTTACTCACTGGCTCTCTTTGCAATAGTGATTGATTATTTTAATTTCTGCAACAACGAGAATAGAAATAATATATTTCTATTGTAGGTATTTATAATTTAGGTATAAAATTTTGTGGTCTGTAAACACAACATAGCTTCTCTTTGTGACTAAAATGCTAACAATTCTGAAGAGTGTCAAAGGCAATTAGATATATGCTGTCCTTATTTAAGAAAAAACATTCATTATAATATGAGAAAAGCTCATGTTAAAAGTACAATAAGTTTGGATAATATTTTACAGTTCAAGAACAGTTACAATATTACCTCTGTATAAGTGCTATGACTCTGAAATTTCATAGGAAGAATTTAGTTATATGTACAATTTTGCATAAATCTAGCATAAGCAGGTAGAGATATCTAATATCTTCTAAGGCAGCATTGCTATTTTCACAAGACGAGTCAGTGCTAAAAGGGACGAAGATAAAGCATAAAGGACATTAGAAGTAAGCAAATAAGAAATCTATGAGAAATAACAGGCTAAAATTCATCTTAGGATAGGGACATAGTGTATTTATTTAGCAAGTTGTGAAGGATTCCTTAACACAACTTGCATTAAAAGGTACTAACTGAACAGTTAAATTATGTTATGCACCATGAGATCCTATAGCATACTAAATTATCTAAAATTGTTCCATAGGTAGTCTGCAGTCCAACAGATGACAAAATAGCAAATACCTCTGTGACATACAGTATAATATAATGAAGACAAAATCTGGGAAAGATTTAGACATAAGAGGAACAGAGGTTATATAAAGAAAATAGAATTTCTAGCTTATATAGAAAATTACCACTAAATTTATAAAGTTAAACAAAATTGAGAAGGGGACATGTAGAAATACCTACATTAGAAAGTTATTTCTGATAAAACGAACAGGCATGTTGGGTCACTGAAGTGGAGATGTGCTTGAAGTAGTTCTGCTTGAAACATCCTGAGGTCCATGCTCCCGTGTGTAGTGAGCAGGGTGGGGAGGAAGAAATGCATACTGGAGTCAATTTGTTACCGAGAGAATTCTGTTGTGTGAAGATACATTTGGACTTGGTTTCTCTGAACGACAGACTTATGCAATGCCATTTGAGCAAATGAGTGAGTAACATGATCTGAATGGCATACACCTCATGTATAAGCCATAGTGGAGAAAAGAGATAGCAGGTAGATGGGGCCGAGAGTGGTGATAGCAAACATGTTAGGAAAAGATGACAGACCTGTGCTGGCATGAAAGTGTAATGTGCTGTTAGGTATGCCCTGAAAAATGAAGCTAAAGTCACTGATGTGTCCATTGTTCTTCACATGGAATAATGAGTGGCCAGTCACAAATACATGGAAGATGACATATCTAGACACATCAGAGTCTTATGGACCCTGTTAACTTTGAGTTGCCTTCATTATGTTTAAGGGGAAGGGTCCAAAAGACAGCTAATTATTTAAGTCGGTAAGAAAAGAAGGATGTAGAGATATAAAAGTATGTAGGTGATATCAGAGCATATCATCTACTTAAAACTGGGGTAGAGAAAGGTGGGGGAGCTTGGAAAAGGGAAGGGAAAGCTGTGGTTGGAATGCATTGTATGAGAGAAGAATCTATTTTTAATAAAAATAGCTTCAGAATTGAGTAATATGAAAAGAAATGGAAATACAGAATAAAGAGCCTTTATAGACCAGGCTTTGGGCATCTCTGTCTTTACCAGATTTGAACAATATAAACATTATATAGTGGAAGCAGTTAGTGAGTTAGAAAATAAGTATGAAGTTGTGAGATGAATTCTATTGAGGAGATAATTGATCTACGTTGTGAAATGGTACTCATATTTCAACTAAGATGGATGGAGAATGAATGACAGACTTAGAAATTAATAAGTTTGTAGTTTGGTCATCAAGTATACAGTACAGTCAAGGGAAAGTATAAATAGAGATGATTCAAAAATGTGATGTTTCATGACACGGAATGCATGTTTGGGGCTAACACACAGATAAAGAGATCATCTTTTTACCCTAGAAAGGTGACTTTATTGGTTCTTTGAATCACACATAGAATTCCCCACAGAACCTGAAATTCAAATTCAGTGGAACCGAATTTATCTTCTTATTTTGATTATTGCTGCCTTATGAAAATAGCACACTTGAAGCCAATGCCCAGCTACTACCACATGTACCAGTAGAACAAGCCAAGTAAGGTGAGCCTGTTTGGTGCTGTGGGACGATAAATGCAAGGAAGGAGGGAGTGATTCTATCTTTTCTACAACTTAACTTTTAAATTATAACTTCTCTCAGTATGACCTAGTTTCTAACCTGTGTTTATAGATATGGATTCCCTTAATTATGTGTTGTGATAAGATAAGTTCCTTGGGAAAAATTACAGTATTCTACTTGCTTCCATATCTTGAGATGTGATTTCTTGTCCTCAGATAGAACATGCAGTTTCTCCCACATTTAATTGTAGGTTACTCTTGACCTGCAATTAAATAGAGTGTGGCAATTAATTAATGCTCAGATGGTCAGGTTGTTATGTATAAAAGCACTTAACCTTCTTTTTTGAAACACTATATTCTATAGTAAACTCAGTGTCATCATCTTTTTTGATGTCCACTTAGATTTGGTGTTTGGATTACTGAAAATATATAAGCTTAATTTCACTTCTAAGTAGGAAATGTATGGTTTAATTTAAATATTTGACAACTAGTTTCAATTATTACATTTTGAGTTACTTCTTGTGAAGTCTTAAATGAGGTTGAAATGTTTATATTGACGCATTGTTCTTTAAAGACATTTTAGTTCAACCAAAAGGTTACTCTGATCACATCCAAAGACCTTCTAGGTCTATGTGATTCGGCTAGAATACAGACATTCCCTTGGTACACATATTTAATCCCCATGGCTGGAATCCTTCAATACACAGCTTTAACCCCAAACAATGACTTCTAGTTGAGAGGCAGACATAGTGATGAATCAGAGAAATATTTGACATGAGTCAGAGATTAAACAAGCTCAACTCTCAGGAGAAAAGCTACTTATTTGCAGCACGGGAAGAAAGTTCAGTTCATCAGTGGGTTGCAGATCGAGTCACTTGAAAGTTAGTATAGTAAGTTTTGTGCAGTGAGTTTAGGAACAGATTACAAATGAAAGCAGAATGACCCAGAGAGTGAGAATGAGCCAGAAGATTAGAACCGATTGCCAGAGTTGGTTTGAGGTCAAGCAGAGCAATCCAGTGAGAAGCTGTAAGAGGCCAGTTTGAATCAGTCAGCTAACAGAACATTTTGAACCAGAAAAGCTGAGTTGAACCAGCCAGCCAGAATTCAGGGTAATTAGAAAGGGTAAGCTTATTCAGCAGTAAGTCTCTGTGATGACAATTACATCAGGAGGATAAAAGTTACTTTTACAGTTCTTGTTATAGCAGCATTGGGGTTAGGGACATAATACACCACTTCAAGTTTTAATGTATATTCTGGGGGTTAGGGGGCGTTAATTCAAGTCCTTGTCCTTGTGTGGCCAATGCTTCATCCACTCAGCTCCACTTTCATTCTGAAATTTTCTATCTCCTACTGCAATTTTCAGTGTTGATTTTCATTCTGACATGAATCAGAATTGTTGGGAGCAATGCCCTTGAAAACCTCCATTATTGATGTTAATATTAGGGTTAGAGTTAAGTATGATTGGGTTCATAGAAAATCCCCAGCCAGCTGCAGAAGACTAATACAAATCTGGTGGTCAGGAAGAATAATGATATGATAAAGTCATGACCTTGCTAAGAAATACATCTGACGTCAAGATGCCCAATGTGATGATCTGTAACCTTTCTGAAAAACTAACATCCTGCTGGCTAATAGATATGACAAACCTGTGACCTTCCTAACATCCTGATAACATTAGCCAATACCTGACCACATGAGACCTGTGTCCTTGGCCTGCGTAAATGTTTCCCACTTCCCCCTCTCTCTTACCACTGTTATGGTATTAATTCTGCCTTGGGAAAAAATAAAATTGTCGCCTTGATCAGACTCTTATCTTGGCATCCTTCTTCACATCTCTTGTCCCCCATTCTCTTCCAGGTACCCTCTGCACCCTCGTTGACACAGAATCAAATAAACAAGCTTTTGAGCATACCTGCAGGGCATTCTTTAGTTTAGATTGACACATTTTGGGATGTCTCTGAAGGTTTTCTTGGAGTGGGTTTTGCCCTTGCATTTAATTCGCCTACAATATCCCATTTTAAATCTACTGTAAAGATAACTTGTGATGTATTTCTCTGAAAACAATTTAAGTGATGTAATAGCAATAATAATAATAATAGTAATAATAATAATTATTATAATGTTATTGCATTAATTAAATGGTGCTAAGGTAAATGCATAGAGTCTAACTGCCCATGTTATTGAGTTTCGGTTTTTTTATACTAGAGACAGAATTCACGGCCTTGTGTATATCCTGGACAAGATCTCTAGCCCCATGCATTCATTTGTGTTCTAAATATTACCATTGGTAATTAACTAATATTCAAGTGTATAAAGCAAATCAGTAGCTATTTTAATTCAGATGGAAGTTATGTTAATAATAGTAGAATCACAAATAAAAAGGAATTTTAAACTATGTTTGGCCTTTTAGGGGAGACAAAAAAACTACGTCCATGTACTTTCTAAACAGAATTATACTTTTATTCTGTAAAATATGTACTATATATACATTGAAGTTTTCTTCCATTATTAAAACATATTTCTTAAATGTCAGAGTGACTTTCTACCAGTCGTTATCTTTCACTGGTAACTCCAATTTAAACAGATAAAGATATAAGCAGGATGCTACATACAGAGATAACTGAGTAAGAGGAAGAATGATTGTGTTCAGTGATGGTAGATCTGGAAAACAAGCACCCAGATATTTTGCGAGACAATAGGAAAATGTAACAAATCATGCAGTTCTGATAATCAGACAAGAAAGGCATAGTTACTTCATTAATTATCATAAAACTCATGGTTTAAGAGCTTATGGATTACCTTGCTGAGAGCTTGTTAGTCAAGGAAGACAAAATTTATTATTGAGCATAATAAATTAGTGCAAAGGAATTATGATTAAAAATCTATTCGATGCTAAGCTATGTTTTTGTCATTCATTTTGGAATTTTAGAGTGTTTTTTCCCAATAAAATAATGAGATATTTCTTACATTCATAGTTAAGATAATTTTTGTAATATATGTCACTTAGAATAACTACAGACTCAAATAATTGAAATTGCAAAAAACAGTAAGTGCTATAGCTTAAATTGATTAGGGTTATGAAAGTTGGAAAGAAAAATGAATCATTTTCTTCCAAATGTAGTTTTACAGACAAATATATTATTTTTAAAGAATATCCAGTTTGGTTATTAAATATAAGAAGTTTCTGAATATGTGGATCGAGGTGTGAAATTAATTTATGTAGACTCAGAAAATTAGGAGTTGATGCATATTTGATCTTCACCAAAATTATAGAGAAGTTGTCTAATTTGCAACTGAACCAGCATATAACACTTAGTGAGTCTGAGAGGCATGCAATTATATTTCAGTAGAGATTGATTGGCACTAAAAAGTATTGCAAGTATATAAGGAGAACAAACTTGCTTGATGAAATAAGCAGATGATACTTAGTGTCTAGCAAGACAATAGGATGTCTAATTGAGTGATGCACTGCTTCCTGTGGTAGATTATGTGAGCTAGTACAAAAGTTTTATCTTTGTATGTATCAGACTAGAGTTAAACTACATATTCTTAGTGATGGATTAAAAGGAAGGAACTCATGTGTTGAAAACATATCTGTAATGTATACACACACACACACACACACATATATATATGTGTATATATATATATATATATATATATAAATTGTTAGATGATACAATTTTTTTCTCAAAGTGTAGTCAATTAGTTAGTGACTTGGCTTTCCACCAAAGTAGTTAAAGTTGTTGCCTAGCTATCTCTTTATGGTTGATGGTGAAAGAATGGGAAAAGGATGCCAAAGAAAATCAATTCAAAATCTCTCACATAACATGTTTGTTCACGTTCCATCTGCCAAACATATTATATGATCATGCGCAAAGTCAGAATGTGTAACAGAGAAGAGGAGGGGGTGGGAGAATAAATAAATGCTGAAAGATATGTCACTGTATACTGTGACACTTTAATTTCAGTGACGTGTGTTTCAGGGCAAAGATCAATGAAGATGGGACAGTAGAATCTGTAATCTCCCATAGGGGTAGCCAAAAAAGAGTTTAGGTGATTCCCTGGATGCCTTGTAAATAATTAATTTCTGCATCAATTTTACTTATCAGCAGCTTATTCCAAAGAAACCTTACAAAATCTGAAGAACCCTTTGTGCAGAATAGAACTGACATTAACGGTGTGTATTTTTGTAGTTATTTTGTATTTTCCTTCTATTTTTAGTTATTTGTGGTAGAATTTTAACAGGTTCATCATACTCCCATATGTTGATTTTATCGTCCACTCCATAAGTTTGGAATCATAAATTTTATGCCTGTCAGACTTGCTGACTATCAAATTCCTTGGAGGTACAGGTTACATGTTGCTCATCTTTGGACTCTCAACATCTGCTTCATTCTCTGACATTTAGTAAAAGCTTAATTGATGCTGTTTAGCATCCTGATATATGAGAGGAACACTAAGAGCTCAGAGGGTTTTGTTGTTTCACACAGGTAAGCCTTGCTCCCTCATTCTGTCCCTCCCTCTCTCTCTCTTCCTCCCTCTCCTTTTGTTGCTGTTTTTTTTCTTTTTTTAAAAATTTTTTATTATATATTTCTTTACTTATATTTCAACGGTTATTCCCCTTCCCGGTTTCCTGTCCATAAGCCCCAATACCTTCCCCTCCCCCTCCCCCATACGGGTCTTCTCCCTATACATCCCCCTTATTGCTCTCCCCCATATTCCCCTGCAGTGGGCATCCAACCTTGGCAAGACCAAGGGCTTTCCCTTCCACTGGTGCCACAAAAAGGCTGTTCTCTGTTACATATGCAGCTGGAGCCCTGGGTCAGTTCATATATAGTCTTTCGGTAGTGGTTTAGTCCCTGGAAGCTCTGGTTGGTTGGCATTGTTGTTTTTATGGGGTTGCAAACCCTTCAACTCTTTCAATACTTCCTCTAATCCTGCCAGGGGGTCCTATTCTCAGTTTAGTGGTTTCCTGCTAGCATTGACTTCTCTATTGGATGTTCTCTCAGAAGAGATCTATATCCAGTCCCTTCCTGCATGCATGTTTAAGCTTCATCAATCTTATCTAGTTTTGGTGGCTATATATATATGGGTCACATGTGGGTCAGTCTCTGAATGGCCATTCCTTCAGTCGCTGCTCTAAACTTTGCTTCCATATCCACTTCTATGAATATTTTCCCCCTTTTAAGAAGTGGGAGCTTCTACATTTTGGTTCTTGAGCTTCCTGTGGTCTGTAGATTGCATCTTGGGTAATTTGAGCTTTTTGACTAATATCCACTTATCAATGAGTAATACCAAGTATGTTTTTCTGTGATTGAGTAACCTCACTCAGGATGATATTTTCTAGTTAATTCCATTTGCCTATGAATTTCATGAAGTCATTATTTTTGATAGCTAAGTAGTACTTCATTGTGTAGATGTAACACATCTTTTGAATCCATTCCTCTGTTGAAGGGCATCTGGGTTCTTTCCAGCTTCTGGCTATTTTAAATAAGGATGCAATGAACATAGTAGAGCATGTGTCTTTGTTGTATGTTGGAGCATCTTTTGTGTAAATGCCCAAGAGAGGTATAGTTGGGTCCTCAGGTAGTGGAATGTCCAATTTTCTGAGGAACCTCCAGACTGATTTCCAGAGTGGTTGTAGCAGTTTGCAATCCCACCAACAATCGAGGAGTGTTCCTCTTTCTCCACATCCTCACCAGCATCTGCTGAAATTGTCAACCAAGTATAATATGAATTTTGGTTATTATAAGAACCCCAGTCTTCCTCTCACCTCCGTTAATTTCTACTCTCCATATAAATGTCCTCCTCATTCTCCTTACATTGTTTTGTCATGTTTGAGACCCAGTAATCTAATCGGAATTGTCCATGTAGCCTTTTGTTTAGAACTATTCACAGTATCCTTTCCCAGAATCCACTAGTAGTCAATAGTTTAACAAAGGGATAGTGTCCCAGTCAAGTCTTTTGTGACCCATAACTTGCAGAGGAGAGGCCAAGTCTTCTGTACATTCGCTGTAGTCAGCCTCACGTGATGTGAGGTCATTAGTGCATTAGTTGTGCCATGCTTTAAAGACAACATGTTGTAATACTTCTTCCTTGTGTTCTGGTTCTCTCTTTTTGCTTCTCTCTTGTGATATTCTCTAACAGGCAGTCTTTTAAAAGTTTCACAAAAACATGTAAACACAATATTTTTCAATAGTAAAATATTTTACAGTAAAAGAAACAGGTATCATCAAAAAAGATAAGGAAGGACACTTTATATTCATCAAAGGAAAAATCCACCAAGATGAACTCAATCCTAAATATCTATGCCCCAAATACAAGGCACCCTACATACGTAAAAGAAACCTTTTTACTAAAGCTCAAAACACACATTGCACCTCACTCAATAATAGTAGGAGATTTCAACACCCCACTCTCATCAATGGACAGATCATGGAAACAGAAATTAAACAGAGACGAGACAGACTAAGAGAAGTCATGAGCCAAATGGACTTAACGGATATTTATAGAACGTTCTACCCTAAAAACAAAAGGATATACCTTCTTCTCAGCTCCTCATGGTACTTTTTCCAAAATTGACCATATAATTGGTCAAAAAACGGGCCTCAACAGGTACAGAAAGATAGAAATAATCCCATGAGTGCTATCGGACCACCACGCCTAAAGCTGGTCTTCAATAACAATAAGGGAAGAATGCCCACATATACGTGGAAATTGAACAATGCTCTAACCAATGCGAACCGGGGCAAGGAAGAAATAAAGAAAGAAATAAAAACTTTTTAGAATTTAATGAAAATGAAGGTACAACATACCCAAACTTATGGGACACAATGAAAGCTGTGCTAAGAGGAAAACTCATAGCGCTGAGTGCCTGCAGAAAGAAACAGGAGACAGCATATGTCAGCAGCTTGACAGCACACTTAAAAGCTCTAGAACAAAAAGAAGCAAATACACCCAGGAGGAGAAGGGGGAAATAATCAAACTCAGAGCTGAAATCAACCAAGTAGAAACAAAAGGACCATAGAAGAATCAACAGAACCAAAAAGTTGGTTCTTTGAGAAAATCAACAAGATAGATAAACCCTTAGCCAGACTAACGAGAGGACACAGAAGTGTGTCCAAATTAACAAAATCAGAAATGAAAGGAGACATAACTACAGATTCAGAGGAAATTCAAAAAATCATCAGATCTTACTATAAAAAGCCTATATTCAACAAAACTTGAAAATCTGCAGGAAATGGATAATTTCCTAGACAGATACCAGGTACCGAAGTTAAATCAGGAACAGATAAAGCAGTTAAACAACCCCATAACTCCTAAGGAAATAGAAGCAGTCATTAAAGGTCTCCCAACCAAAAAGAGCCCAGGTCCAGACGGGTTTAGTGCAGAATTCTATCAGACTTTCATAGAAGACCTCATACCAATATTATCCAAACTATTCCACAAAATTGAAACAGATGGAGCACTACCGAATTCCTTCTATGAAGCCACAATTACTCTTATACCTAAACCACACAAAGACCCAACAAAGAAAAGAACTTCAGACCAATTTCCCTTATGAACATCGGCCTTAAAAATACTCAACAAAATTCTGGCAAACCGAATCCAAGAGCACATCAAAACAATCATCCACCATGATCAAGTAGGCTTCATCCCAGGCATGCAGGGATGGTTTAATATCTGGAAAACCATCAACGTGATCCATTATATAAACAAACTGAAAGAACAAAACCACATGATCATTTCATTAGATGCTGAGAAAGCATTTGACAAAATTCAACACCCCTTCATGATAAAAGTCATGGAAAGAATAGGAATTCAAGGCCCATACCTAAACATAGTAAAAGCCATATACAGCAAACCAGTGGCTAACATTAAACTAAATGGAGAGAAACTTGAAGAAATCCACTAAAATCAGGGACTAGACAAGGCTGCCCACTCTCTCCCTACTTATTCAATATAGTTCTTGAAGTTCTAGCCAGAGCAATCAGACAACAAAAGGAGGTCAAGGGGGATACAGATCGGAAAAGAAGAAGTCAAAAATATCACTATTTGCAGATGATATTTATATTTGATGATCCCAAAAGTTCCACCAGAGAACTACTAAAGCTGATAAACAACTTCAGCAAAGTGGCTGGGTATAAAATTAACTCAAATAAATCAGTAGCCTTCCTCTACAAAAAGAGAAACAAGCCGAGAAAGAAATTAGGGAAACGACACCCTTCATAATAGACCCAAATAATATAAAGTACCTCGGTGTGACTTTAACCAAGCAAGTAAAAGATCTGTACAATAAGAACTTCAAGACACTGAAGAAAGAAATTGAAGAAGACCTCAGAAGATGGAAAGATCTCCCATGTCATGGATTAGCAGGATTAATATAGTAAAAATGGCCATTTTCCCCCAAAAAAGCGATCTACAGATTCAATGCAATCCCCATCAAAATACCAATCCAATTCTTCAAAGAGTTAGACAGAACAATTTGCAAATTCATCTGGAATAACAAAAACCCAGGATAGCTAAAACTATCCTCAACAATAAAAAGGACTTCAGGGGGAATCACTATCCCTGAACTCAAGCAGTATTACAGAGCAATAGTGATAAAAACTGCATGGTATTGGTACAGAGACAGACAGATAGACCAATGGAACAGAATTGAAGACCCAGAAATGAACCCACACACCTATGGTCACTTGATTTTTGACAAAGGAGCCAAATCCATCCAATGGAAAAAAGATAGCATTTTCAGCAAATGGTGCTGGTTCAACTGGAGGTCAACATGTAGAAGAATGCAGATCGATCCATGCTTATCACCCTGTACAAAGCTTAAGTCCAAGTGGATCAAGGACCTCCACATCAAACCAGACACACTCAAACTAATAGAAGAAAAAAACTAGGAAGCATCTGGAACACATGGGCACTGGAAAAATTTCTGAACAAAACACCAATGGCTTATGCTCTAAGATCAAGAATCTACAAATGGGATCTCATAAAACTGCAAAGCTTCTGTAAGGCAAAAGGACACTGTGGTTAGGACAAAAAGCGGCAACCAACAGATTGGGAAAAGATCTTTGCAATCCCCAACGACTTGATAGAGGCCTTATATCCAAAATATACAAAGAACTCAAAAAGTTAGACATGGGAGACAAATAACCTATTAAAAAATGGGGTTCAGAGCTAAACAAAGAATTCACAGCTGAGGAATGCCGAATGGCTGAGAAACACCCTAAAAGAAATGTTCAACATCTTTAGTCATCAGGGAAATAAAATCAAAACAACCTGAGTTTTCACCTCACACCAGTGAGAATGGCTAAGATCAAAAACTCAGGTGACAGCAAATGCTGGCGAGGATGTGGAGAAAGAGGAACACTCCTCCATAGTTGGTGGGATTGCAGACTGGTACAACCATTCTGAAATCAGTCTGGAGGTTCCTCAGAAAATTGGACATTGAACTGCCTGAGGATCCAGCTATACCTCTCTTGGGCATATACCCAAAAAAGATGCCCCAACATATAAAAAAAGACACGTGCTCCACTATGTTCATCGCAGCCTTATTTATAATAGCCAGAAGCTGGAAAGAACCCAGATGCCCTTCAACAGAGGAATGGATACAGAAAATGTGGTACATCTACACAATGGAATATTACTCAGCTATAAAAAACAACAACTTTATGAAATTCGTAGGCAAATGGTTGGAACTGGAAAATATCATCCTGAGTGAGCTAACCCAATCACAGAAAGACATACATGGTATGCACTCATTGATAAGTGGCTATTAGCCCAAATGCCTGAATTACCCTAGATGCCTAGAACAAATGAAACTCAAGACAGATGATCAAAATGTGAATGCTTCACTCCTTCTTTAAAAGGGGAACAAGAATACCCTTGGCAGGGAAGAGAGAGGCAAAGATTAAAACAGAGACTGAAGGGACACCCATTCAGAGCCTGCCCCACATGTGGCCCATATATATACAGCCACCCAATTAGATAAGATGGATGAAGCAAAGAAGTGCAGAAGTGTAGATCGCTCCTGAGAGACACAGCCAGAATACAGCAAATACAGAGGCGAATGTCAGCAGCAAACCACTGAACTGAGAATAGGACCCCCGTTGAAGGAATCAGAGAAAGAACTGGAAGAGCTTGAAGGGGCTCGAGACCCCATATGTACAACAATGCCAACCAACCAGAGCTTCCAGGGACTAAGCCACTACCTAAAGACTATACATGGACTGACCCTGGAGTCTGACCTCATAGGTAGCAATGAATATCCTAGTAAGAGTACCAGTTGAAGGGGAAGCCCTGGGTCCTGCTAAGACTGAACCCCCAGTGTACTAGACAGTTGGGGTGAGGGGCAGCAAGGGGGAGGTGGGGGAGGGAACACCCATAAAAGGAAGGGGAGGAGGGGG
The DNA here is from genome assembly GCF_011064425.1 of Rattus rattus. Taxonomy (NCBI): domain Eukaryota; kingdom Metazoa; phylum Chordata; class Mammalia; order Rodentia; family Muridae; genus Rattus; species Rattus rattus. The sequence goes on along the minus strand of NC_046157.1, from coordinate 38,887,326 downwards.
ATGTTTGCCCGAAAACCGGGAAAGGAATAACACTTGAAATGTATATAGAAATATTCAAGTTAATAAAAAAATAAAAATAAATGGATAGTAGCCATAAAGTACAGAATAATCATGCTATAATCCACAGACCCAAAGAAGCTAAGTAACAAGGAGGCCCCAAGTCTGTGGAGAGGAGAGGTGTGATGAAGGGGGGACTCTTGAATCTTACTGAAAAAGGGAAATAGAAGAAATGGAATAGACTTTGGGGTGGATAGAGGAAGAGAATGGAGTGGAGAAGGGATTGGGAAGGAGGTATGGAGAGATCAAGTGGGTAGTGGTGGAGGTAGAGTGTAAGGGAAAAGAGAACTGGAATCTATGGAGTAGATATCTCTCATATGAGCTAGAATCCTGTTACAATTACTAGTGTCATCTCTCTTATAGAATGCATACATTTTAGAGATCTAGACATTTTCCTTTGTTAGGACTGACTCATTAAAATCATCATGTAACACATACGAAGTTTTTTGCTAAAAAGATTTCTCATACAGAAGTGTTGAAAAGGTACATAAATCTGGATAATGTTTATGTGTTTAAAAAAAAAAGAAACAGGTAAAATCAAATGACATATTGAGTATCTGGGTATAGTAAATAGTTATTAATATCATTAGACTATTTTATTGTAAGGTAGTCACCCAATGTGTTAATTTTTGTAATTATCAGCCTGAATAACTGAAATTATACATTATTAAACTTAATGGAATCTTATCCATTTCTGCCCTGCTTTGCTCACAACTCTAAAATGAATGGCATCTAGTGTTCTAGAAGGCCTGTCTTATATTTATCTGTAGCTTGAATGGTCAGGGCATGCTCATCATTCTGTATATCAATGTTATTTCAGTGGCTCATAAGAGAGAGAGAGTAATTTTAGTTTCATTTTCCCATATGCACATAGGACTTCTGAAGATATTTGTATTTTTGCAGCCAGGGAACAGTGTGAGAGATTACTCTGCAACCCATTGTGGAGAGACCAAGGGTAACGCTCATCATCTTTCATTTCAGATTCTTATCATTCTAGCCCAAAATACATATAGTTTACATTTGTGAAGATATAGTAATGTACCAAGCTTGCTTGGATTTAAGATATATTGAGAATATTGCATTCGCTCATATCTATTTTATTAAAGAAGTTGTATCTCTCTGAAACATTATTTTCTTATTTCTTATTTATTTATTTATTTATTTATTTATTTATTCATTTATTATTTTTTTTTTATCTTGAGTATTTCTTATTTACATTTCGAATGTTATTCCCTTTCCCGGTTTCCGGGCAAACATCCCCCTAATCCCTCCCCCTCCCCTTCTTTATGGGTGTTCCCCTCCCCACCCTCTCCCCATTGCCACCCTCCCCCCAACAATCATGTCTGAAACATTATTTAATGTTTCAATATATCCCCTCATCCAGATTTCTATTCGGTATTGGCTCACATGACATTTTAAAAACACGTGTAGCTCTCTTTCACTTCCTGTCTTTCAAGTTACATCATTTTAATACACTAAAATGTACCAAATTTGAGGGTGCATACAGTTTATAACGTTACTACACTATTATTACAACAACTGTTGTTGTTGTTTTTCTTGCTGCTATTGTCATAAAGCTATTGTCCTTTTCTGTTCCTAGGATATAAGCTTGATTGATTACTACTATATCTCTTAATAGTAGAAACTAAAGCTGTCATGAAGAATGACTTATAAGATGAAGAGTTTAGAAACATAGTAAATGAATAAAGGGACAAATGAGTTTTCTTCTCACAGTTAACTGACCCTACTACAGTCCTGTATCTATAATATCATGTTCTGATGTTTGAGGGTTTTTCTTCTTCATTTGTCTAATAGTTCTTTTTGTTTACAGTTGTTGTTGGAATTTAAAATAACTGCATTTCTGTTTTCACTAACATTGTCAGAATTGGTATGCATAACTTCAACCACTTAGCAGGAAATGATGCTTCTACTCATCCTCTGTAGGTCACCAATCTGCTGCTTCCTAATGCATCAGTAAAATTCTCAAGATTAGTTACTGGTTTGGATATTATTTTTCTGGTTGACAGACTTTTGTTCTTTTATTGGATTATTTTTTATTTACATTTCAAATGTTATCCCCTTTCCCAGTCTCCCCTCCAGAAACCCCCTATTCCATCTCCCTCCCCCTGCTTTTATGAGGGTGGACCACTACCCACCCACCCTCCCTCTCTCTCCCTCCCTCCCTCCCTGCTCCCTGCCCTGACATTGCCCTTCACTGGGGATCAAACATTCACAGGACCAAGGGCTTCTCCTCCCATCGATGCCCCGCAAAGCACTCCTCTGCTACATATGTGGCTGGAGACATGGGTTGCTCCATGTGTACTCTTTTGTTGGTGGTTTAGTCCCTGTGAGCTCTGGAGTGTCTGCTTGGTTGATATTGTTGTTCTACCTGTGGATAAACAACTTCAGGAAAGTGGCTTGATATAAAAGTAACTCAAACAACAGGGGGAAATTTCTTGAACAGAACGCCAAGAGTTTATGCTCTAAGATTAAGAATCGTCAAATGGGACCTCATAAAACTGAAAAGCTTCTGTAAGGCAGAGGACACTGTCAATAGGACAAAATGGCAACCAACAGTTTGGGAAAAGATCTTTACCAATCCTACATCGGATAGAGGGCTAATATCCAATAAATACAAATAACTCAAGAAGTTAGACTATACAGAACCAAATAACCCTATTAAAAATGAGGTACAGAGCTGAACAAAAAAATTCTCAACTGAGGATTATCAAATGGCCATGAAGCGATTAACCTTAATCTTTATGTCAACATATAGTTTTTAATAGGACTATAATACTTTTCCTAAAATAGTAACTGCTGCGAGTTTGTCTGTAAGTATCAATTCAGATTATCAAGGTATCCTCTTCATATTGAAGAAAGTTGATCCAGCCATATCTCTTGGGAAGTCAGTTAAATTATATGGGCCACAGAAATTTATTCTCTTTTTTAGATATACTTTGTTTTGAACTGCCTGGCATAGGAACCCAGAGTTATCTACTAATTCTTTAATGGTAAATGTTACAGTTGATAAGGTGTGTAGAAATTGAGAACCTTAATCACTTTGAGATAGAGAATAATACTCCAATACTAGAATCTGAGTTCAAACAGGAAGATAATAGAAAATTTGAATCCTCAGGTCTCCTTGATCTAGACAAACCTTAACTGCTTTGAGTCAGATAAAACTGCCAGGAATGTTTTGTGTATGTCTTTGTTCTCATGTTTGTGAATATTGTATATCTTCTGTACTCATACGTGTGCATGCAAATGTATATATTATAATGTACATGTATACATATATGTAGAATGGCCATTCAGAGCCTGCCCCATATGTGGCCCATATATATATATATATATATATATATATATATACACACATATACACGTACAACCTCCAAAACTAGATAAGATGGATGAAGCTAAGAAGTGCATGCTGACAGGAATCAGATATAAATCTCTCCAGAGAGACACAGCCAGAATATGTCAAATACAGAGGAGAATTCTAGCAGCAAACCACTGAACTGAGAATGGGACGCTGGTTGGAGGAATTAGAGAAAGGACTGAAAGAGCTAAAGAAGCTTGCAACTCTGTAAGAACAACTATGCCAACCAACCAGAGCTTCCAGGGACTAAACCACTACTAGAACACTAATAGAAGTGTAAATATACCAAGTTTTCTAATTTTGTGGTTATTCAATCACCCCTTCTTGACATTTCTTGGGTGCCTGATCAAAAATTAAATAATCATATACTGGTATAACTAATTTTTCTGTATGTAGAAGGTGTTGGGGTATATGCATGTGCACATACACATGTGTATGTTTCTGTGTGTGTGTGTGTGTGTGTGTGTGTGTGTGTGTGTGTGTGTATTTGACACCAGAGGCCACAGGAAGATGTCAAGCATTCCATACTAAAATTTTCTACTTTTCCCCATGAGACAAGCTCTATCACTTAACTGGGGAGCTTGCTGTTTCTAGGCTGCTGGCTACCCCTTCCCCACCCATGTGCCTTTATTTCCTTTTCCACACATACCACAGAGCTGAGATTACAGGTCCCAAGTAAGCTCAGCCTTCTATGTGAGAACTGGTGATCTAAAGTTAGGAAGTCCTCATAGTTATGCAGAAACCATTTTATTAAGTTAGGGGCTCTGAATTTCAGTCTAATTATTCATTTATCCTCTATACTGCTTCATCAATTCATACATTTAACCTTATAGCACATTATCCAATATCTGGGAGATTAAGCTAATATTAAACCCAAAATCAGTTATCAGAACCTATAACTATGCTCATTTATAAAGATTTTATAATTAGTCAGTTTCTGGAAATAATCTGGAAACATAATTGATATAGATTCATATCTAAAAACAAATTTATCTGTTTTATAATATTGTAACTGTCAATTTATAAATATAATAAAGTTTCATATTTTAATGTCATTAGGAATTTATCTCTGTGGTACATTTCAGATTGAAATCAAAAGGTTTTACTTGTAGTTTACTAAATACATTATTTTCATATTTTAAGAATGATATTGTACCATTTTATTTTCCTTTTATTTCCTTGTTGTTAGAGTACAGAGGGTTTGCTTTCTTAGAATGTGTAGGACTTAGCAATATTAATCTTTGCTTTTCTAGTATAAACACTATGGTCTGTTTTCTATTTCAGAATTTTATAGATATTTTTCTGCTTTACATTTTTTAGACACATTTGTTTTATTTTTTACTTTTTCAGATAGCTTTGCTCAATACGTCAGGCTGGCCTAGAACTCATGGAGTAGTCCAGGATGGTCCCAAATAAGCAATCTTTCTGCATCTGCTTTCTTAATGGTGCACCACTAGTTTTAACACTTTGCATATGTAATATGCCATTTTATTTTTTAAAAAATACGTAATATTTATTAAAAATTATTACGTAATATTAATGTGCTTTTATTATAAACAGTATATATTTGATTATTTCTTTATCAATACTTACCTGACTTTTAATTGAAAAATTTGGACTTAATGTGATTATTGATATGATTAGTAAAGAATCTATCACTCCCGACATCCTTTTCTCTTTTTTAAATTAATTTATTATTTTTATTGGATATTTTATGTATTTAAATTTCAAATGTTAATTACCTTTTTCCCTCTCTCACTCCCCCTCCAAACCTCCCCCTGCTTTTTTGAAGATGTTCCCTCTCCCACCCACCCACTCCCACCCACCCACTCCCAACTCAACACCCTGGCATTCCCCTAAACTAGGAAGGTGAACCTTCAAAGGACAAAGGGCTTCTCCTCCTATTGATGTCAGACAATGCCATCCTCTGCTACATATGCTACTGGAGACATGGGTCCCTCCATGTGTACTTTTTGGTTGGTGGTTTAGTCGCTGGAAGCTCTAGGAGTCTGGTTGGTTCATATTGTTGTTCTTCCTATGAATTAACCACCCCCTCCCAGCTCCTTTGGTCATTTCTCTTACACCTCAATTGGGGGGTCCCAGTGCTCAGTCCAATTGTTAGCTGCAAGCATCCTCATCTGTATCAGTAAGGCTCTGGCAGAGCCTCTCAGGAGACATCTGTATCAGGCTGTCAGCAAGCACTTCTAGGCATCAGTAATAGTGACTGGTTTTGGTGGCTGCATATGGGATGGATTTCCATTTGGGGCGCTCTCTGTATGATCTTTACTTCAGTCCTGCTCTATTCTTTGTCCTTGTATGTTTTCCAGTAAGTATGTTGCGCCCCCTTCTAAGAAGTACTGAAGCTTCCACATTTGGTTTTCCTTCTTCTTGAGTTTCATATGATCTGTGAATTGTTTCTTAGGTATTCCAAGCCTTTGGGCTAATATCTACTTATCAGTAAGTGCATACCATGTGTGTTTTCCTGTGACTTGATTACCTCACTCAGGATGATATTTTCTACTTCCATCCATTTGCGTATGAATTTCATAAAGTCATTGTTTTTGATAGCTGAGTAATATTCCATTGTGTAGATGTACCACATTTTCTGTATCCATTCCTCTGTTGAAGGACATCCGTGTTCTTTCCAACTTCTGGCTATTATAAACAAGGCTGCTATGAACATAGTTGAGCCATGTGTCCTTGTGTAATATGTTGGAGCGTCTTTTGAGTATATGCCCAGGAGTGGTATAGGTGGGTCCTCAAGTAGTACTATGTCCAATTTTCTGAGGAACTGACACGGTAATTTCCACAGTGTTTGTAACAGCTTACAAACCCACTAACAAAGGAGTGTCTTTATTTCTCTACATCTTTGCTAGCATCTGCTGTCACCCAAGTTTTTGATCTTAGCCATTTTGACTGGTGTGAGCTGGAATCTCATGATTGTTTTGATTTGTATTTCCCTGATGACTAAGGTTGTTGAACATTTCCTTAGGTGCTTCTCAGTCATTCGATATTCCTCAGTTGAGAATTCTTCGTCTAGCTCTGTACCACATTTTTAATAGGGTTATTTGGCTCTCTGGAGTCTAACTTCCGGGGTTCTTTGTATATATTAGATATTACCTCTCTATTAAATATAGGGTAGGTAATGATCTTTTCCTAACCTGTTGGTTGTCATTTTGCCCTATTGACTTTGTCCTTCACCGTACAGAACCTTTGCAATTTTATGAGGGCCCATTTGTTGATTGTTGATCGTAGAGCATATGCTATTGGCATTTTGTTCAGGAAATTTTCTCCTGTGCCTATATGTTTGAGGCTCTATGCACCTTATCTTCTATTAATTTCAGTGTGTCTAGTTTTATGTGGAGGTTTTTGATTCACTGAATTTGAGCTTTGTACAAGGAGATAAGAATAGATCAATTTGCATTCTTCTACAAGCTGACCTCCAGTTGAACCAGCACCATTTGTTGAAAATGCTATCTTTTTTCCACTGAATGGTTTAATCTCCTTTGTCAAAGATCAAGTGACCACAGGTGTGTGGGTTCATTTCTGGGTTTTCAATTCTATTCCATTGACCTACCTGCCTGTCTCTGTACCAATACCATGTAGGTTTTTTTTTTTTATCATGATTGCTCTGTAATACAGTTTGAGGTCAGGGGAAATTTTCCTGAACAGAACACCAATAGTTTCTCTAAGATCAAAAGTTGACAAAATGAGACCTCATAAAATTGAAAAGCTTCTGTAAGGCAAAGGACAATCTCAATAGGACAAAATGGTAACTAACAAATTAGGAAAAGATATTTACAAATCCTATATATGACAGAGGAATAATATCTAATATATACCAAGAACTCAAGAAGTTAGACACCAGAGAATCAAATAATCCTATTAAAAATGGGGTACATATCTAAACAATGAATTATCAAGTGAAGAATACTGAATGGCTGAGAAGCACCTAAAGAGATATTTATTTTCCTTAGTCATCAGGGAAATGAAAATAACCCTGAGAATCCACCTCATACCAGTCAGAATGGCTAAGATCAAGAACTCAGGTAACAGTAGATGCTGCCGAGAATATGGAGAAATAGGAATATTTTTCCATTGTTGGTGGGGTTGCAAGCTGTTACAACCACTCTTGAAATTAGTCTATACTGGAGGTTCCTCAGGAAATTGGACATAGAAAATTGGTCCTCACTACTTGAAGATCCAAGCTATACCATTCCTAGGCATATATCTAAAAGTTGCTCCAACATATAACAAGGACACATGCTATATTATGTTAATAACAGCCTTATTTATAATAGCCAGAAGCTGGAAAGAACCCAGATTCCCTTCAACAGAGGAATGGATACAGAAAATGTGGTACATTTACACAATGGAGTACTACTCGGCTATTAAAAACTGTGATTACCTGAAATTTTTAGGCAAATTGATGGAAGTAGAAAATATCATCCTGTGTCAGGTAACCAAGTCACAAAAGAACATGGTACATGGTATGCACTCACTGATAAGTGGATATTAGCCCCAGAGATTGGAATGAGTAAGAAAAAATTCACAGATCATGTGAAGCTCAAGAGGAAGGAAGACCCAATAATGGTTGCTTCAGTCCTTTATAGAAGGGAGTACAAAAACTCACTGGAAGAAATACAGAGACAAAAAGTGGAACAGGGATCGATGGAAAGGTCGTCTAGAGACTACCTCACCTGGGAATTCATCCCATATGCATCCACCAAACCCAGTCACTATTGCTGTTTCCAAGAAGTGCTTGCTCACTGGAGCCTGATATGGATGTCTCCTGAGAGACTCTGCCAGAGCCCTACTGATACAGATGAGAATGCTTGCAGCTAACCATCAGAGGAAACCCAATGGAGGAGTTAGAGAAATGACTGAAGGAGCTGAAGGGGTTTGCAAACCCATAGTAAGAACAGCAATATCAACTAACCAGACCCCACCAGAGCTCCCATGGACTAACCCACCAACCAATGAGTACACATGGAGGGACCCATGGCTTCAGCTACATATGTATCAGAAGATGGCATTGTCCACCTTCAATAGGAGAAAAAGCCATAGGTCCTGTGAAGGCTCATTTCCCCAATGTAGGGGAATGCCATGGCATTGAGGTGGGAGTGGGTGGGTGGGAGTGTGAGCATTCTCCTAGGAATAGGGGGAGGGGAGGAGCTATGGGAGAGGGGAAAATGGGGATAACATTTGAAATATCATATCTATATTCAAACAAAAAATATCCAAGAAAAAATTTAATAAGTTAAAAATATAAAAAGGGAAGTTCCTGCAAACAATTCATAGTGGCCCTTTTTGGGACATCCTTTTTTTCTATGTCTACCTCCTCATATTCTTATAACTATATCATACAATAAACTTTCCTTTCCAAATTGAAGTCTTTCATTCTCTCAGACACACTCTATCCTTATGTCAGTGAATCCATCCTCTCTACATGCTTTTCCTTATCTTCACTATGGACAAAAATTTGGCAAAACTTTGAAAGATTATTTTTATTTCCCTTCATCATATCCACAGCCATATACTGTATAATGATTTACTCTAATATCCATAGAAATCATTTTTTCATTTTATTTTCTATAGATTTGTGGTTATTGTTTTAATATTTTGAGGATATTCCTAGTGCCAATTACTACTTAATAATTAACTATTCAATTTTTACCCTCGCCACATGTGGTACCACCAGGATGTTCAAACTTAACAATCACTCAACCCTCCTGACTTTTGTGTTATTTTAGTTCATATATTATAGACTTTAGAAAATATACAGCTGCTATTTCATACTTTTGATTCTCATGCACTCATATCCATCTACTTTCCCTCTTTGTTAGAAACTTTATTTCTCCTTGCAGTTTCAAGTGCAGAGTTGGATGTTGAGAAGCAAAGAAGTTTGGAAAACAGGAAAACAAAAGAGGAACAGAAATCAAGGACATTTTTTTAAATCAATTTTTAAGATTGCTCACAGATATATCTTAAAAGAAACAGTTAGAGCAATGGTTTTAGAAAATGCTTTGCAGATTAAGAAGGTATTAGGAAATATTCATAAATCAACATTAACGCTTTAACCCCTTTTCTTTTATTGGATTTTTTATTTACATTTCAAATGTTATTCCCCTTTCCGGTTCCTCAGACATAAGCCTCCTTTTCTCCAAACCTTCAGGGTCATGCCATACAAAGTCACTGGCAAGGCAGGGCCTGAGGGAATAATTTCTTAATATTTGTCATCTCCACTCATATGAAACAGATGTGAAGCTCCGTCCTCATGTGGGTCCTGAACAACTGCAGCTGGGACTATCTCAAAAGCTGTTGCCTCTCTGTGGGATATGCTCTACCTACGCTGCCTCGACTGGATCCAGTGGGAAAGATTTGTCTAGCCAAGCAGAGACTTGATGTACCAGGGTGAATGTACACCCAGGGAAGACCTCAACCCTCTCAGAGGAAAAGGGAGGGGTGATAGGAGGAAGGGACTGTAGGAGTGAGGTATGGGATCGGGGCAGGTATCGAGACATAAAGTGAATAAATAAATTTAAAGAAAACATTTCAATTTTCTAGATAATTTAGTTGGTTTTGATTGATATACAGAATTATGTCTAATATATCAAGCATAACACTATGTCAAAGGGTGTGTTAAGCTGCACATTATTAGCAGATTATGTTTCCCTTAAAAGTCAATGGTAAAAGCGCTGAGAAGCATGTCAAAGGATCTTTCCCAACAGTATAAAAAGAGGCACAGGTAAATTCTATTTGATATTCAATACCTACTATGATTAAGATTTTTGATATCATTTTGGTTTTTGGCAGCAGATGAAGCCTTGTCAGGTAAAAACTAAACATTCCATATCAAAATACATTAATATTATATTTAATAATTGATGTAAATCATCTATGAAATTATAAAGAATATTTTGATTCTATCTTTTGTATAACTTATTCCTTAAGTTTGAACTTAATACCCATTTTTTTTTCTGGACAGATCAAGTAGACAGTCAAACTAGAAAATGTTGGAGTCACTTGGGAATCTCTTATAAAAATTCTTTTTTAACAAGAAAATCTGGAGACATTTTTAAATAGGGGAGATATCTTAAATAGGGAGGATGGACTCTAAAATACACACAAATAAGACAGAATATGCTATACTATTTTCTTTTCTAAAATACCATTCTCTACAATAAAGGAATTTTAACATAATAATTTTAGGCCCATTTGAAACTATTTCTAAAATCCATTTTTAAGCAATAATAGACTCACTTGAGATAGATAAGAATGACCAATTTAATAACTAAATTTCTCTGATGCATAAATGTGTTTTCAGAGGTATTTCTAGTCCTTAGAAATAAAATATAGACTCACCAAGGTCTGCTTTTAGAAGTCATAGTTGTTTTACTAAAAGCAGCCTAAAGTTTCCAATAGTTATTTTTCTAAAATATAAAAAAAATAATTATACAACTTCTTCCTTTCCTTTAACTTCTTCCCAGCAGTGATGTTTGCCCCTGCTACCCCCCTCACTCCTCTCTCTCTCTGTCTCTCTGTCTCTCTGTCTCTCTGTCTCTCTGTCTCTCTCTCTCTGTCTCTCTCTCTCTCTCTCTCTCTCTCTGTGTGTGTGTGTGTGTGTGTGTCTCACCAAATACATAACTAAAACCTTCTTAGTCTATGTAATACTATTTGTATATGTCTGATTTAAGGGTGAATATGCGGTTTTCGGTAACATATTGGATAGCTCTTCCCTGGAATGATACCATTTCTCTTGTTCTCAGCATTCTACAGTTGTCTTTAGTTCTTTGTCTAGGGTTGATGCACTGTGAGCTTTCTCCATTACATGCTTGCATGTCCATTGGTCTAGTGCTTGAGAGTAGGGAAGGGGAATAGAGAGGAGGCTTAGCAAAGTACAGGGGATTTGAAGATGTGGGGAAAACGTGGGGAAGAAGGGAGGCTTTAATTAGGCAATGGGGAGCGAAGTACAGAAATAAGGAGGGTTACTGTGTTTGATAAATTGTAAAGAAGCATGTTATTATCTAGCTACCTAAAATTATATATAGAACACACACACACACACACATACACACCCAGACACACATACACACATATTTCATATATATACATAAAACACATAAGTCTTTGTATACATATACATACCTATATAAATATCTATTTTAAGTGTAATTTTGCCATCGAGGCTAAGAGTGCTCACCCCAAGCCCCATAGACTAGGTAAAAAAAACCACCAGGCATAGAGAGTCCATTTGAGTTGTTGGTCATAGTTCTTCAAGAGATTCCCAAATATTATAGGGGACTGCAGTTGCATTTTGCTGCTCCACAAAAGAGAAAGGTAAGTCCTTATTGCTTAGACACATGTCCTCAGACACAGGACCCAGAGGCCCTGAAATGGAATGTTTTTAATTCCATTTCTTTTTTTTTTATTTTATTATTAACTTGAGTATTTCTTATTTACATTTCGAGTGTTATTCCCTTTCCCGGTTTCCGGGCAAACATCCCCCTAATCCCTCCCCCTCCTCTTCTTTATGGGTGTTCCCCTCCCCATCCTCCCCCCATTGCTGCCCTCCCCCCAACAATCTAGTTCACTGGGGGTTCAGTCTTAGCAGGACCCAGGGCTTCTCCTTCCACTGGTACTCTTACTAGGGTATTCATTGCTTCCTATGAGGTCAGAGTCCAGGGTCAGTCCATGTATAGTCTTTAGGTAGTGGCTTAGTCCCTGGAAGCTCTGGTTGCTTGGCATTGTTGTACATATGGGGTTTCGAGCCCCTTCAAGCTCTTCCAGTTCTTTCTCTGATTCCTTCAACGGGGGGTCCTATTCTCAGTTCAGTGGTTTGCTGCTGGCATACGCCTCTGTATTTGCTGTATTCTGGCTCTGTCTCTCAGGAGCGATCTACATCCTGCTCCTGTCGGCCTGTACTTTCTTTGCTTCATCCATCTTGTCTAATTGGATGGCTGTATATGTATGGGCCACATGTGGGGCAGGCTCTGAATGGGTGTTCCTTCTGTGTCTGTTTTAATCTTTGCTCTCTATTCCCTGCCAAGGGTATTCTTGTTCCCCTTTTTAAAGAAGGAGTGAAGCATTCACATTTTGATCATCCGTCTTGAGTTTCATGTGTTCTAGGCATCTAGGGTAATTCAAGCATTTGGGCTAATAGCCACTTATCAATGAGTGCATACCATGTGTGTTTTTCTGTGATTGAGTTACCTCACTCAGGATGATATTTTCCATTTCTTAATGTGACAGTGCTTTTCTTGAGAATGCTGACTGGAAGAATACAACTGGAGATGAGAAATCATACTCCAAGAATCATAATCTAGAACCTGCACTCTTGCACATTGGTTCCTAAGCTGTTTTGAAACAAGAAAGTTGATTTTCTTAAAGTTTCAGTCTTTTGAAACCATCCTCTTCATGTTTACATGCTCTTGCCATTTTTGAAAAGGAAGAGGCAAAAATAGATGAGAATATAAAGTTCTTAATTTGGTAATATGTCTTATTATGTAGCCCATGCTGTCAGAAAACAAAAGATGCTTATGTTTGGTCCCTGTGTGCTGGCATGACATGTGTATGTCACCACATTTACATATATGTCTTTTTTATCACATGACTAACCCCTGCTAATCAAACACAATCAGTATTCATGGAAAAACTAAAAAGGAATCGACAATGCTTAACATTTTTTGATATATACCTTTTCTCCAATAATTTATTTCTTTTTATTCATTTCACATCCTCATCACAGACACCCTCCCTCCTCTCCTTCCAGTCTCAGCCTTACAAATCCCTCCCCCATTTCCTCTTCCTCTTCCCCTCAGAGAAGGGGAAACCCACCGCTGGGTTACGACCCTACCCTGGGACATCTAGTTCCAGCAGGACTAGGCACAGCCTCTCCAACAGACCCACTTAGCCAGCTCAGGAAAGGAGAAGGAGATCCAATGGTAGGGAACAGAGACCAACACAGCTCTTGTTCCACTTGTTAGTGGTCCTATATTGAAGGCGTTCTAGAATTCACTGAAAACAAAGGCACAACACACCCACATTTATGAAACTCAAAGCAGTGCTAAGAGGTAAGTGCATAGCACCAAGTGTCTTAATAAAGTAATTGGAGGTTTCTCATGCTAATGATTTAAAAGTACACCTGAAAACTGTAGGGAAAAAGAAAGAAGCAAACATACCCTAGAGGAGTAGAGGGCAGGAAATAATCAAACTCAGGGATGAAATCAATTAATTGGAAACAAAGAGGACAATCCAAACAGTCAACAAACGCAAGAGTTAGTTCTTTGAGATAACCAATAAGACAGACAGATCTTTAGCCAATCTAACTAAAGTGTAGGGAGACTGTATCCAAATTTTTGATATATTTAATAATAATCATTCTTTATTTGAATGTGTAAAACAAGGAAGGTATGATCATTAATTCATATTTTCTTTCTGAACTGTCAAAAATCTCTGAATATTGCATAAACTGCACAATTCCTACAAATATATATATATATATATATATATATATATATATATATATATATATGCCAAAGTAACTACATTAGTTGGGTCACTTTTTCAAAACTTCTTGATCACTTATGGATTTGTAAAAGAACATTGCTGACAATAGTTTACCTGATCAAACCTTCCTGGTCTCCCATGCTGTTATCTGCACTGGAGCAGATGTTTGTCATTATGTATGGGTACTGGTTACTGTCTGATATGAATGGGAAGATGGGAGTTCTTACTAGGTGAGGCTATACAAGTGATGCCCAAAAGTTTCATGATTATAATTTTCCCATGTGGCTCACAAAAAACAAATTTTTGAAAATGAGAGAAAATATTATATGTAAAATATATACTTTATATACTTGTGCAAATATATGCTTAACTGTTATGAAAGAATAACATTCTTAGTGATTGTTTTGGCAATTTTTATTGGTTATTTTATTTATTTATGTTTCAAATCTTATCCCTCTTCCCAGTTTCCCCTTAGCAAACCACACCTACCCACATGCCTCATTGCCCTAGCATTTCCCTATGCTGCAACATCAAGCCTCCACAGGACCAAGGGTCTCCCCTCCCATTGATGCCACATGAGGCCATCCTCTGCTATATATGTATCTCCCATGGGCCCTCCCATGTATTCTCTTTGGTTGGTGTTTTAGTTCCTGGGAGCCCTGGGGGGTCTGGTTGGTTGATATTTTTGTTCTTCCTGTGTCATTTTGCTTTCTTTGGTTTTGTTAGAGTATCTTTTATGTTGCCTGATTTGTCTGTGACCATGCGGGATTGTATTGAGATGATCATTACCTACAAGACCATGCCAAGTTTTTCTCCTTTCAAAGAATGAAATGGAAATTATAGTTTTATGGAAATTATAGTTTTTAAATTTATTTTTAATATTTTAGAAAGAAAATATATAAATTTAGAAATGAGAGAACAGTTAGAGCTATGTATTTTCCCCCAAATGATCAACTTGTAAATAGGTCTTGAAATTTTACAAACCAGTTTTATAAACCCCATTTCTAATTGAGTTACTATAGGATACCATTTTACTATAATGGATAGATGGGTCACAATTATTTTTTACTATAATGGGTAGATGATGCATAGTTCAGGAGCATCAGGTAATATGGGACAGGTTGCATAGCTTTTTATCCTCCTGCATATTTTAGTTGACTGTGAATGACTCGGTTAGGTTTTGTTAAAAGGATAATAAATACAAGAAATAAGCAGGAACATACGGCACTTGGAGCAAATGGTATAAATAAGCTTAAGAGGAAATTAGACATTTTTATTGCAAGTGAATGTCTCACTGACAGTGGATTAAAGGAAGAAGAAATCAAGGAGGAACTCGAAGCTGATGAATTGTGTGGGGCAGGGACATTGGACAAGTGGCCGTTTTCTACCACCCTGCTGTTTCTCATGTGTTACTGGAAGAACCTGTGTTTTAAGATAATTACGTACAGTCAGAGAAATAGTAACAGCTGCATTTTGGCAACTTGGCATGCAAATTACCAGTTCTATTCAGGTCATGTAAACTTGAATTGATGAGATGTGTGAGACAGGATGACTGCCAGCAGCTTCTGGTTGAAGGATCTAATCAGCACTGTGGAAGTTAATGAAAGCACGGAGACACAGTGCTGTCTGAAATGGCTTGAGGGTTTGCAATCCAGTGAAACTGGGGGTTTAAATCACAGTCATGAAGGAGCTCAGAGGACACATATCTATAGGGAACGTGGCATAGTTAGCTAGCCTGATTTCTCAAGCCAGTTATATTTTTAAGTTTCATTTAGTGGGGCTAGAACAATCCAAATTGAAACAGCTGCAAATGGTATATAATTGGGTCAGAATGCTTTGTTGTCTGGGTTCTCAGTTGCTTGTATTGGCTTTTGAAAAGGTCATTATGAGAAAAGGGATCTGAATAGCAAAGAGATTCCAGCTGGTTAGCTATTATTTTAATTATGTAATGGAATCAGCTATTTCTCTGCCAATAGCTGATGTTACTTATGGAAGAGTTATTCAAAGTCTCTAAAGATACCCATTTTGTTTTATATCCGCTGCGTGTCAGAAATCTGTTAACCAAACTTGGTATGTGTTTAAAAGTATTTACTTTCTTTTTTTTTTTCTATTCTCATTTGTATTTTTTGTTACCTAGAATGTAATAGGCTGCACTTTCCCTCAGTCTACAGAGAAGAAAAGGGTGAAAAAAAAAGAAAGAAAGAAAAAACCAAACCCGGGATTTTCTTTAACATATCTAACTATGAGTTGGAAATTCTAGTACATTTAACATATACTGGTAGCCATCGACAGCAATGACGGTGGTATAAGACTTTTTGAATGGGTTGCATTAACGATGGCAGGAGAAATCAATATAATTAACAAATCAATTTAGTAAGCAGTTAATTGTAAGGAGAGACTTGACCTGGAAGACTAAAATATAAGTTCACAATCACATTTGGGAGTGATGGACAGTGTGGGAAGTGGGATTGGATTTTGCAGAGAGACCTCCGTCCAGCATCTTTCATTATACCAGAGAAATGCTTTTCATAATTATAACAGTTTGACTATGTAGAAGCATTAAGGATAATGAGATTAAATAATGCAGAAAGAAACATTTATTCCATTTCAGGATATGGGCTGCAGAATAGCCATTTTACCCCAGAATTTTGGAAATAGAGTCATTTGTTTAGATGAATTTCATCGTTTTTTTCCTCCGTAAATCTAGTACACATAATCTTCTCCATTTTGAGATTTCAAGGTCCCCAGAATTACACTTCATTTTTTCCTCTTTAGTCTAAGTTCTTCCCAGACTTAGTGAACTGTTTAAGTTGTTTCTCACACATGAAGTCCTTAATTTGAGGCTCTATCATCTTATCTCCATGTTGACTTCTAGAAATTTAGCCTATTTTCTTAATATTTCCAACAAATACACAGTTAATTTAAAGTTCAATTTTTGTTCTAGATTTATATTTGTCCATAGAGACTTTATTTGGAGATATAACTCCTCTATAAATATGAATATATGCAAATAATTATGAAAATTTTGAATAATTGAATAATTCATATAAAATATTACTTTGTATGTATGTATGTATGCATTTACTCTCTTGATAATGTAGTCAATAATATTTAGAAAAAGACCCTAAAGCCTATTAGTATATTCATGTACAGTTATGATCAATCAGCTGTGAACCACTGTAAATTTTTCTGATGAGCATTGATCTCAGAGAATAGAAATCATCAACTTGAAATAGAAATGATACACTGGTAAGTGGAATATAAAAGTTAAACTCTTCATTTAGAAGATCTAAGTCAAGTAGTTCATCCAAAATTTATATTAGATAGTGACAATAACTCAAGAAACTAATCATTAAAACTAGTATTTTCCTTGACCTTAGCTATATCAAGATATGTATATTCAATTTCTGTTATTTCGTTATCAATAAAACCAAGATGAGAGGCAATTTGTCTGCTTAGATCAACTTTCAATATGTTCATGGAAATAGAGTGATTTTAAAATATCACTTTATTAGTTACATGAAGTTTTAATATAGGGATTGTTACAATATATTTTATATAATGCATGTGCATGTTATATATATATACATACATATATATTTATGATGCAAAGTATATTCAGTAAAAAACTATAAATATAGTTGAAAATTTATATATACAATAGTTCATTATACAGTGTGGCTATCCACTTTTCTTTCCCTTTTTTAAATCACGGAAATATACTACTTTATATAAAGTAGATATAAAAGTAAATGAGTGAATTTTATTTTTGTTTCAACATGTAGGCATTAGTAATCTCTGTGGGGGTGGTTATAAGTAAGTGGCGTAGATCACCACAACTTCTATTTTATTCTTGTTAACAATTTTATTCTCAGAGCTGTTTCTTCACAGATTGTTTAGAAATATATGGATACATGGGGGAGGACAGAACATCAGAGCTGTAACATTAAATACAAGCATATACATTTGCAGAACCCATACAGCACACAATGTGATGAAGCAGCTGGAGTGTTCTTTTTTTTTTCTGATAGCAGCTAGAAGACACGAAGATGAGCAAAACTGGCAGTAGGGTGATAATGGAAAAAAAAAGCATTAAATTGTGCAAAGTATTTACTGTGAGTAGGTCTGAGACTGACATGTGTGATCACGTTGTACCTCTTTTGGCAGGCAAAGCCATGATTTTGAAACTTAAGTGACTAGATACTACGCAACAGGCAAACACCTCAAAAGGACATTTCACTCACACAAAAATTTTGCTACTGTGGAAATAATGCTGAATATTGATGTTTAGAATGTGTATACCAGTTTGGTGTGAACAGCTGTATTGTTGGCTCAGTTGGGCGGGGGAGTGGAGATGGGATTCTGGGGGAGAATACAGGGAGAAAAGTTAAAATATAGGAGCATTTGAAGAGGAGTATTGGACCCTAATAGAGTAGAAAATCCTAATATGTGCATATATATGAAGTTGATCACCTTAAAACTTGCAAACAACGGGGACATGGAGTCCTAAGTGGTCACCACTTGTCACTAAATGAAGGTTCCTGAACAAGGATGCACTTGCATCTAGTTGAGTTGTTGACCAAAGAAGTCCCATGGATATCATCAAACAACCCAGGCATTTTCCAAGACTATACTTATCTACAAAATGACAGCAAGTCACCATTGTTGAAGATAATAACTACACAATTCATTAAAAATGAAGATGTCTAGTCATGCCTACATAGATCGTCCACCCCTATGTACCAAGGTCTTTGGTACAGTAACGTATTCCGAACACTCTCAAAAGACAAACACAACCACAAAACCAGTCATGAACCCTTTATCAACAATGGTATATGGCCTGCAAGATATGCAAAGGCAATGGTGAAACAAAGTTTGTGGGAGTAGCCAACAGATATCGATTAGACTTCATGAGATGGAATACATACCTGTCCCTGCTTGGGTGATCAAAGACCTGAGACTCGTTAGCCCAGGGACTAAATAATAATTCTTTTAAAATTAAAAACATTGTAGTAATGAACTGTCTCCTGTCGACATTCTCACATTTGCTCAGCCATCATCAGAGAAACTTCCTCCTGCAGCAAATGGGAACAAATACATAGACCCACAACCAAACTTTATTTAGAGAGATAAATGGGACATCTCCATCAAATTCCTCCCCTCAAGACTCAGGAAACCCCATGGAAGAGGAGGAAGAAAGAGTATAAGAAGCAGAGAGAATGGGTGATACCAAGAAAAACAAGAACTTGTACATCAACATGATCAATGCTCATATGAACTCGTGGAGCATGAGATAGCATGCACAGGTCTGTACTAGATCCTATGTGTATATTCCATGCTTCCAGTTTACTGTTGTCTGTGAAAATCATGAGTATGTTAACTAGTGGGCCTTTAATTCCTGTGCCTTCTCTAGGGTTTTCCCTACCTCTGTTTCTTTAGATTGTTCACTTCTAATGTGTTAGTTTTTGTTTTATCTGATTGTATTTTATATTACTATATTTTATTTTATTCTTATCTCATAGAAGCCTGTTTTTCTAGGGAGAGACAAAAAGGAGTACATTTGAATTGTTGCTTTTTAATGAGAGACAAAAAAATGAGTATATCTGAGTATATCTGAATGGGAGGAGATGGGAAGAGAAGAAGAAATGGGAAAAGTAAAGTCAGGAAAAATGATATCAGGATACATTAGGTGAAGAAAAAATACATTTTATTATTATTTTTAAGTTTTTTTAATTTGTTGGCTGTATTTCTTTATTTACATTTCAAATGCTATTCCCTTTTCCAGTTTCCTGTCCATAAGCCCCCTATCCACTCCCCTCCTCCCTCCACATAATGATGTTTCCCCCAACCCCACCCCCTTACTATCAGCCCCCGACATTCTCCTGCACTGGGGGGGGGTCCAACATTGGTAGGACCTAGGGCTTCTACTTTGACTGGTGCCCAACAAGGCCATCCTCTGCTACAGACGCAGTTAGAGCCATGGGTCAGTCCGTGTATAGGCTTTGGGTAGTGGTTTAGTCCCTGAAAGCTCTGGTTGGTTGGCATTGTTGTTCTTATGGGGTTTAAAACCCCTTTAGCTCTTTCAACCCTTTCTCTAGATCTTCCAATGGGGGTCCCACTCTCAGTCGAATGGTTTGCTGCTAGCACTTGCCTCTGTATTTGACATGCTGTGGCTGTTTCTCTCAGGAGACATCTATATCTGGTTCCTGTCAGCATGCACTTCTTAGCCTCATCAATTTTACTTAGTTTTGGTGGCTGTAATAAGGGCCACATGTGGGGCAGGTACTGAATGACCGTTCCTTCAGTCTGCTCTAAACTTTGCGTCCATATCCCCTCCTATGGACATTTTGTTTCCCTTTTGAAGAAAAGTGGAAGCATCTGCATTTTGGTCATCCTTCTTCTTGAGCTTAATGTGGTTCATAGGTTGCAACGTGGGTAATTCGAGCTTTTGGGCTAATAATCACTTGTCAGTGAGTGCATACCATGTAGGTTTTTCTGTGATTGGGTTACCTCACCCAGGATGATATTTTCCAGTTCAATCCATTTGCCTATGCATTTCATGAAGTCATTGTTTCTGATAGCTGAGTAATATTCCATTGTGTAGATGTACCACATTTTCTGTATCCATTCCTCAGTTGAAGGGCATCTGGGTTCTTTCCAGCTTCTGGCTATTATAAATAAGGCCGCTATGAACATAGTAGAGGATGGGTCTATATTGTATGTTGTAGCATCTTTTGTGTATATACCCAGGAGAGGTATAGCTGGGTCCTCAGGTAGTTCAATGTCCAGTTTTCTGAGGAACCTCCAGACTGATTTCCAAAGAGGTTGTACCAGTCTGCAATCTCACCAACAATGAAGGAGTGTTCTTCTCTCTACATTTTCGCTAGCATCTGCTGTCACCTGAATTTTTGATCTTAGCCATTCTGACTGGTGTGAGGTGAAATATCAGGGTTGTTTTGATTTACATTTCCCTGATGACTAAGGATGTTGGTCATTTCTGCTTCTCAGCCATTTGATATTCCTCAGCTGAGATTTCTTTGTATATCTCTGTACCCTATTTTTAGTAGGTTATTTGGCTTTCTGGATTCTACCTTCTTGAGTTCTTTGTATATATTGGATATAAGGCCTCTATCAGCTATAGGATTGGTAAAGATCTTTTCCCAATCTGTTGGTTGTCGTTGTGCCCTAATGACAGTGTCCTTTGCCTTACAGAAGCTTTGCAGTTTTATGAAGTCCCATTTATTGATTCTTGAACTTAGAGCATAAGCCATTGGTGTTTTCTTCAGGAAATTTTCCCCAGTGCCCATGTGATTGAGACTCTTCTCCACTTTTCTTCTATTAGTTTGAGAATATCTGGTTTGATGTAGAGGTCCTTGATCTACTTGGACTTAAGCTTTGTACAGAGCGAAAACAATGAGTTTGCATTCTTCTACATGCTGATCTCAGGTTGAACTAGCACCATTTGTTGAAAAGGCTATCTTTTTTCCATTAGATGATTTTATTTCCTTTGTCAAAGATCAAGTGACCATAGGTGTGTGGGCTCATCTCTGGGTCTTCAATTCTATTCTATTGATCTATCTTCCTGTCACTGTACCAATACCCATACAGTTTTATCACTATTGCTCAGTAATACTGCTTAAGATCGGAAATGGTGATTCCCCCAAAAGATTTTTTTATTGTTCAGTATATTTTTTGCTACCCTGTTTTTTTTATTCCAAATGAATTTACAAATTGCTCTTTTTATCTCTATGAAGAATTGAGTTGGAATTTTGATGGGGATTGCATTGAATCTGTAGATTGCTTTTGGCAAAATGGCCATTTTTACAACATTAATCCTGCCAATCAATGAGCATGGGAGGTCTTTCCATCTTCTGAAATCTTCTTCAATTTCTTTCTTCAGAGACTTGAAGTTCTTGTCATTCAGATCTTTCACTTGCTTGGTTAAAATCAAACCGAGGTATTTTTTATTATTTGGGACTCTTGTGAAGGGGTATCATTTCCCTAATTTCTTTCTCAGCCTGTTTATCCTTTGAGTAGAGAAAGGCTACTGATTTGTTTGAGTTAACTGTATACCCACACACTTTGCTGAAGTTTTTTTTTTTTAATCAGGTTTAGTAGTTCTCTTGAAACTTAGGGAGTTATTCAAGTATACTATCATATCATCTGCAAATAGTGATCTTTTGCCCTCTTCCTTTCCAATTTGTATCCCTTTGACTTCCTTTTGTTGTCTGATTGCTCTGGTTAGGACTTCGAGTATTATATTGAATAAGTAGGGAGAGAGTGGGCAGCCTTGTCTAGTCCCTAATTTTAGTGGGATTGCTTCAAGTTTCTCTGCATTTAGTTTAATGTTAGCTACTTTTTTCCTTTGTTGCTTTTACTATGTTTATGCATGAGCCTTGAATCCCTGATCTTTCCAGGATTTTATCATGAAGGGGTGTTGAATTTTTCCAAATGCTTTCTCAGCATCTAATGAAATAAATGATCATGTGGTTTTTATCTTTGAGTTTGTTTATATAGAGGATTACGTTGATGGATTTCTGTATATTGAACCATTCCTGCATCCCTGGGATGAAACCTACTTTATTATGATGGATAATTGTTTTAACGTGTTCTTGTATTCAGTTTGCAAGAATTTTATTGAGTATTTTTGCATCAATATTCATAAGGGAAATTGGTCTGAAGTTCTCTTTCTTTGTTGGGTCTTTGTGTGCTTTATGTATAAGAGTAATTTTGGCTTCATAGAAGGGTAGAGCACTACTAAAAATAATATAAACATAAGAGTTGAAATGTTTTGTTTTACAGTTTTTTCAATAATTATTTATTGAAAGGTTTAAGAGGTTTCTCTCAAGTGAAGCATTATTACCTGTTTGCCTTTCATATAGCAAGCATAGTCAGGATGTATGGAATGAAAAGAAAGTCCATTTTATGCATGAAGCAAATTTTCTCTTGTCTAGGGGTTTTCAATATCTTTAAGGACAATTTAACTCTTCCAACTAGAAATGTACATTCTTTAAATAGTTTGAAACAATAAGTTACTTTATATAACTTGAATTTTGGGATTACAATGCTTTAATCTTCCTGTGAGTGACTTGCGATCTTTTATTCATATGATAAAATTGCCTTCCTTGGAAGAAAGGATATTATTTTCTTGTAGATACATATGGACAATTTGTTTTGTGTTTATTCATATATAGAAGGAAAATAAGCTGTTTCCAGATATTAACTATATGGCCAATTATGAAAGTGCTAGCATGACAGGAATGCTGATATCTCTGTATTTACAGGACAGTAAACACTGGAATGTGTTAAAAAGTAGTGGGATGAAATTTTCTTTTTAATAGAGTATTTTCTATAAACAAGCTAATGTGGTGGACAAAACTGTTAAAGAGCCATGGAAAGTCTAAATATTTTCATACCCATCAACACTCTCTTCCCCTCCACCTCAAAGTTACCACCAAAGGGCTAGCAAAACTTGGCACCAGGGAAGTAATGAGAGACCTTCCTTCTAGTGACTGGCCTGTGGAGGTCTGGGGCTAGTCCTTGGTCAAGAAATTTGCTGAACATAAAAATGCACAGGGAAAGATTATAGAATGAAAGGGAACACCACCAAATTGAAAAATAGAAAGACAGAAGAGCAAGTACTACTTTTTAGAAACCTTCAAATATGACATAAAAGCTATTAAATTCATGCTATGAAATATTTAGTATTTTTGTTCTTCAGATTCAAGACCTGCCAAATATATGCTGTGTTCTTTTGCCCAAAACACGTAATGATATTATCAATGAATACTAATCAAAGCCATAACAAATACTTGATTACCTTATGTGAAGAATATACTCAGATAACTGTCTGTATACAGAAGTGTGCTGATGGGAAATATGTTATTAGTTTATTAATTAATGTATTTTAAAGGGCAATAGTTACAGTATAAAATAATAGAAAGCAATACAAAAAGTGAGAAATTCACAGTGAAGAGAAGAAATAATCTTGCCAATAAATGAAAAGCAGATAAGATATAGGTGTTGAAGTTTCCAAAAAAGTTTATTCTCTGATTTCAAATCCTGGTTTCATGTAGGATTTGTGCTGGACTCCAGGCTTGTGTAGAGAGTATTGAAGGAGCAGACTGTGAGATAGACGTGTGTAATCTTTATGAGATGCAGGGGGCCCCATGTTTCTGTCTTACTTGCTTTGAATCTTTGCTAGGTTTTGTTCAGCTCCTTTGAAAATCATATTTTAATGAACTAATATGTTTTTGTTTTTATTTTAATATGTTATTATTTTTCAAGATACAGGAAATCAATTTAAGGAATAAAACAAATTTAAAATGAGATTTTAAATCAGCTGGCCTATGATTAGTATTTAGAAAGCACTTTCCTATCTAGTGTAACTTAACTGGGATTTATTACTGTATATGTGAAAATTATTTATACTGTATCCTAATCCTTGAATACTACATGGGGCAACATTCCATATGTTAATAATGACAATATTAACTAGATGTTTGAATAAAGGCATCGAAGAAATTGAGAAAATAATTCTAATATGTTTTCTTCTTTATTTCGTCTTCATGATTCTGGTCTAGTGTAATAATATCTCTCTTTGTACTTTTTTTCTGTTTTGGGACTTCATGCTATTTTGGGTTGGAAAAAGAGTAATAATATTCTTAAATTTTATGAATCTGAATGACAAATATCCAACCTTGGCATAATTACTCCATTTAGAGATATAGTGTAATACTTTTTCTCAAAGAACTAAGTTCTAATATCTTTGAAGATGTACATAGGCTAAAAAGTGGAATTCATTAATACAGGATTTAAACAAAGATCCAATTTTGAATGACTAATAGGAATTTAGTTGTTTGGTTGTAGTTAATTTTATAAGTAACATCAAAATCATGTTTATACCTGTGATTAAGATCATTTGAGCACTTTATTCTCTCTAGCTACATTTTTCATCAAAGCTAAAGAGAGAAAAAATAAAATGACTAAATGTCAAAATTTTGCAGCAATTTCTTGAAGTCTTGTTGGATATATTAGTGAGCTAATAAGTACCATAAAGGGAATATGATATATCTCCCAATTTTTAAAGTTTTTCCTTGTATATTTTATTAAAACAGTATTTTATTTATTAATTGTTTACTTTCATCCCTATTGGAGATTCCTCTCCCTTCTTGCATTCTAGTCCCCCTCTCTCTCACCTTCCCTTCTCCTTCACTCACCCCTCTTTCCATGGATATTGACCAGCCTTGGCATATCAATTTCCAATAGGACTAGGTGCATCTTATCATATTGAGGCTAAATAAGGCATCCTAGTTAGGAAAAAAGATTTGAAGGCAGGCAAGAGAGCCAGAAACACACCCTGATCCTACGGTTAGGAATCTTATATGAGGACCAGTTGCTCAACTCTTACGTATGTGCAAACGGCCTAGGTCCACCTCATTCATGCTCTCTAGCTGGCAATTCAGTCTCTATGAGCCTCTGTGGTCCAAGGATATTTGATTCTGTAGGTTTTTTTTTTTTTTTTTTTTTTTTTGTGGTTTCCTTGACCTCCCTGGCTCCTTCAATCCATTGTCTCCCTTCTCCAGGATTTCCCAAGCTCCACTTAATGTTTGGCTGTGGATCAATTTCTATCACTTACTGGGTGAAGGCTCTCAGAAAACAGTTATGCTAGGCTTCCAATGTTTAAATATAACAGAATATCATTAATAATTTTAGGGTAGGCTCCCTCTTATGACATAACTCTCAAGCTGGGCCAGTCACTGGTTGGCCCTTCCCTCAAATTCTGTTCTATCTTACACCTTTTGCAGGCAAGAGACATTGTGGGTCTAAGGTTTTGTGGTTTTAAGGTTTTAAGGTTTGTGGATGTCCCGATCCCTTCATTGGAAGTCTTGCCTGGTTACAGAAGATGGCCAGTTCAGGCTTCATAGCCCTAGTGCTAGGAGCCTTAGCTAGGGTCACCTTCATAGATTCCTGGGCATTTTCATTTTGTCAGTTTCTATTTTGCTCCAGAGACGCTGATCCCCAATGTATAGTTGTCTCTCCTATTACTATCTCCCTCCATCCTTTAGCCTCTTCCCATACAATCAGCTCTCCAGTTTCATCCTCACCACTGCCCTATCCTATCCAGTCCTCTTCTGCTATACATCTCCAATGTCTAATCTATTTCTGCTTCTGAGTGGCACTCAAGTTCCCACCTGAGCCCTCTTATTTCTTACCCTATTTGGGTCTGTGTTCTGTAGCATGCATGGTTATCCTGAACTCAAAGACTAATATCCAGTTATAAATGAGTACATACCATCTTTGTGTTTCTGGGTGTGGGGTTCCTCATTCAGGATCATCTTCTCTAGTTCCATCCATTAGCCTGAAAATCGTGGTGTAATTCTAAACAAGCAAGTGCAAGAAATGTTAAAACGATAACTTCTTTAAAGAAATTGAAGAGGATATCAAACTGTGAAAAGATCTCACGTTCTCAAATATCAGTAAGATTAACACAGTGAAAATCACCATCATCCCAGAGCAAGCTACAGAGACAAAGCGATCTCCATTAAAATTCCAACACAATTTTTACAGACTTTGATAAAAACAAATGACCATCCTACCAAAGGCAATCTAGAGAATCAATGCAATCTCCACCAAAATACCAACACAATTCTTCAAAGACATGGAATCTCAAATTCATCTGGAAAGGCAAAAACCCAGAATAGTCAAAATAATTCTTAACAGTAAAAGAATGACTGGGAGAATCACCATCCCTGACATTAAGCTCTACTACAGAGCAAAGGTGATTAAAAACTGCATGGTATTTGTACAGAGACAGACAGGTTGATCAATGTAATAGAATTGAAGACCCCGAAATAAAACAACATATTTATGCATACTTGATCTTTGACAAAGAAGCCATAAATATACAATGGAAAAAAGAAATCATCTTCAATAAATGGTGCTGGACTAACTGGCTATCTCAATGTAGAAAAATGAAAACAGACTCATGTTTGTCATGTTTCACAAGTCTCAAGTCTAAGTGAATCAAGGACCTCAACATAAAACCAAATACACTCAATCTAATAGAATAAAAAGTGGGAAAGAGTATTGCACTCATTAGCACAATGGATGAATTCACTAAACAGAACTCCAATAGCTCACACTCTAAGATCAAGAATTGATAAATGGGACCTCATGAAACTGGAAAGCTTCTGTAAGGCAAAGGACATAGTCAATAAAACAAATCGGCAACCTATAGATTGGGAAAAAAACTTCACCTACCCCACATCTGATAAAGGACTAATATTCGAAATATATAAAGAACTCAAGATGTTAACCACCAAAAACCCAAACAACCGAAGTAGAACTATACAGAAAATTCACAACAGAGGAATCTCGAATGGTTGAGAAGCACCTAAAGAAAAGTGCAAAGTCCTTCGTGATCAGAGAAATGCAAATTAAAACGATCCTGAGATTCCACTTTACACCAGTCAGGATGATAAACCTCAGGTTCAAAACCTCAGGTGACAACACAGGTTGGCTAGGATGTGGAGAAACAGCTAGCTAGTGGAAATGCAAACTAATACAACCAGTCTGGAAATCAATTTGGAGCTTCCTCAGAAAATTGGAAATAGATCTACCTAAAGACCCAGAAATACCACTCTTGGGAATATACCCAAAAGATGCTCCACCATCCCAAAAGGGACACATGTTCTACTATGTTCACAGCAGCCTTATTTGTGATATACAGAAGTGGGATCCAGCTCAAGAGGAGGCCCCAAGACAACTCAGATGTCCCATGACAGAAGAATAGATACAGAAAATGTGGTTCATTTGCACAATAGAATACTATTTAGCTATTAAAATGAGGGCATCCTGTATTTTGCAGGCAAATGATTGGAACTAGAAAATATCCTGACTGAGGTAACTCAGACCCAAAAAGATATGCATGGTATGTTCTCGCTAATAAGTAGATATTGGCCAAAGGGGGAAAAATGTACAGATTATCCAAGATATTCTCCGAACAACTCAAAAAATGCCAAAAACCTGAAGGGTCCAAGTGAGGACACCTCAGTCCCACTTGGGAGGGAGAAGAGAGCAACCGCAGTGGGAAGAGAGGGAGGGACCTAGGAGGAAAAGAGTACAGGGGTGGGTGGAGAGGGGAACATGATCTGATATTTGGTGGAGGAAAAGGACTGAAGCCCTGTGGGCCAGCAGAAAGAATGGAAACAGGCAACCCCAGGAGGAAGGTGGTTGGGAGGACCCTCCAGAATGTACCAGAGAGACTGGGAGTTGTGAGACTCTTAGGACTCAAAGGAGGAACCCTAGATAAAATTCTCTACAGTAAGGAGAGGGAACTCGTTGAGACCATCTCCAACAGTAAGACATATCATTAAGTGAGGGTTGGAGTTGCTATCTCACAGGCACAAGTTTAACCAGTTATTTTTCCTGTCTGAAAGAACTGCAGGGATGGAAATGGAGAAGATTCTGAGGAAAAGTAGGTCCAGAAACAGGCCCAAAGTGGGATCCAGCTCAAGGGGAGGCCCCAAGACCTGACACCATTTCTGAGGCTATGGGGCGCTCACAAAAAAGACCTATCCTGACTGAGCTCTGAAAGACCAAACAGGAAGCAGATGAAAGAGTCAGATGCAGATATGTGCAGCCAACCAATGAACAGAAGCTGCTGACTCTTCTGGTGGAATTAGGGGAAAGCTGGAGGACGCTGAGGAGGAAGGTGTACCTGTACGAGGACCAGCAGTGTCAATTAACCTTTACCCCTGAGATTTCTCAGACACTGGATCACCAACCAGGCAGCATACAGCAGCTGATATGAGGCTTCCAATACATATACAGCAGAGGACTCCAAGGTCTCTGTTTAGTCAGAGAAGATGCACCTAATCCTCAAGAGACCGGAGGCCCCAGGAAGTTTAGAGGTCTGGTGGGGTGGGAGGGGTGGGGACATCCTTGTGGAGACAGGGGTGGGGTGGGGTGGAGTCGGGTGGGGGGCTGGGAGGAGCTATGTTATATGGAATAGTCAGAGGGTGGACCTGGAATGGAATAAAATCTGGACTGTAAAAATAAATTAAAAAAATTTAAAAATAATTTATCGTGTAAAAATACCCAACACGCGCACTAAAAACAAAGCAAACAAATAAACAAACAAATAAACAAACAAATAACAAAGTCGATAAAGCCATTCTGTACAATCAAAGAACTTCTGGATGTATCATCATCCCTGATTTCGAGCCTGTAAATAATAATAATAATAATAATAATAATAATAATAATAATAATAATAATAATAATAACCACCTCATGGTATTGGCCTAAAACCAGACAAATTGATCGATGGAATCAAATCAAAGAACCTGAGGTAAATTCACCGATGTATGGACATTAGATTTTTGACAAAGAAGCCAAAAACTGCACAATGGAAAAAAAGATAGCATATTCAACAAGTAGTTCTGATCTAACCAGGTATCTTTGTGTTGAAGAAAGGAAATAGATACACATCTATCGCCCTACATAAAAAAGCACAAGTTCAAGTGGATCAAATACCTCAGCATAAAACTAGATATACTAAATATGATAGAAGAAAAAAATTGGGAAATAGCCTTAAATGCATTGCTACATGAGATAACTACCTGAACAGAACACCTGGCACTATGATCAACAATTAATAAATGGTACATCCTGAAATTGAAGTCCTTATGTAAGGGGAAAGACACTCTCAATGAGACAAAACAGCAGCCTATGGAATGGTAAAACATTTTCACCAACTCCACATCTGACCGAGGGATGACATCCAAAATATATAAAGAATTCAAGATACTAGATATAAAGAAAACAAAAAACCCACAGAGACCTGGGAGGTAAGAGACTTTCAGGACTCAAAGGGAAGGATCTTAGATGACATGACTCATAGTAGGAAGAGGGAGCTTGGAGAGTCTACCTCAAGTAGAAAGACAGGACATCAAGTGCAAAGATGGGGTTAGCATCCCACAGTCACAAACTCTGACCTATAATCATTCCTGTTGAAAGAGCTGCAGGGACAAAAATGAAGAAGAGCCTGAGGGAAAGGAGGTCCAATGACAGGCCGAAATTGGGATCCAGCTCAAGGGGAGGTCCCAAGACCTGACACTGTTACTGAGGCTATGGGGTGATTACAAACAGGATCCTATCATTACTGCCCTCCGAAAGGGACAACAAGCAGCTGAAAGAGTCAGATGCAGACATTTACACCCAACCAATGGTCAGAAGCTGCTGACCACTGTGGTTGAATAAGTGAAAAGCTAGGAGAAGCTGAGGAGGAGGTGACCCCACAGGAAGACCAGCAGTCTCAACTAACCTGGACCCCTGGAATTGCTCAGACACTGAGTCACCAACCACACAGCATACATCTTGCTGATATGAGGCCCCCAAAACATATACAGCAAAACACTTCCTGGTCTGGACTCACTGAGAGAAGATTCATCAAGAGACTTGAGGCCCCAGGGAGTGAGGAGGTGTGATGGGGTGGACGCAGGGGCTGAGAACATCCTCTTGCAGACAGGGGTAGAAGATATGGGATGAGGAACTGTCAGAGGGCAGACAGGTAGGGGGATAAAGACTGGACTGTTAAAAAAAAGATTAAAGAATAAAAAGAATGTGGTATGGTTCTAACAGAATTTCTACAAAGGAATCTCTATCGGCCAAGAAGCACTTAAAGAACGTTCAGAATCTTAGTCATCAGGGAGACGGAAATCAAAATGACTCTGAGATTCCATTTTACAGTTGTCAGAATGGTTGAGATAAAAAGCTCAAGTGACAGCACATGCTGGCGAGCATGTGGAGTGAAGGGAATTTCCAGAAATTTGGGAATAGATCTCCTACAAGATCCAGCTGCATGACTCCTGGTTTATACCCAAAAGAAGCTCCACCATACCTCAAGTACACCTGCTCAACTACACTCACACCAGCTTTATTTCTAACAGCCAGAAAATGGAACCAGCAAATATTTTCTTTCCTTCACCGAAGAATGTATAAATAGACTAGTACATTTTCAGAATGCAGTGTTACTCAGCCATTAAAAACAATAACATCATAAAATTAATTTTTAAATTTAAATAAATTTTGATCATTCTTCCCCCACACTAAGCCCTTTCAAATCTTCTCCACTCTCAACTCATTCAACATTAGTTCTTTATCATCATCATCATCATCATCATCATCATCATCATCATCATCATCATCATCATCATCAGCAGCAGCAGCAGCAGCAGCAGCAGCAGCAGCAGCAGCAGCAGCAGCAGCAGCAGCAGCAGCAACAACAAAAACAATAAGCCCTAAATAGCATTACATGCTCATTGGTCAACTTCTCCTGAACATATCACTTGTCCAGGAGTAGTTTTTATACTATGTGTCAGTCTATTGACTGAAACTGATTTGTTTTTCCTTCCAGCAGGTATAAATGACATTTTGGCTGTCACTCTTTACTCTAGTGGTTAGGTATTCATTCATTCATTCATTCATTCATTCATTCATTCTTCATTTTTAAAAAAATATAACAAAATAAGATATAATAAGATACAACAAAAGTATTACATTGAAATTGGATGAGACAAATTAACAGGAGAAAAACAGTAGCTTTTGGTTTTACTTTAGGTTTTTTGGTTATCTGGTCTCAGGTTATTGGCCACACAAGCAGGGACAGCTATGAATTCTATTTTGTGAAATGGCCTTCAGTCAAACCAAATATAGGTTGCTTACTCCCACATGCTTTGTGCCGCCCTGGTCCTAGCATATCTTCCAGGCAGGATTGATGCAATCGTTCATGGCAGTTATCTGATTAGTACCTAAAGTAGTTATAACATAGAAAATGAATCACTAGCTTGTAAGAGAATGGGGACCCCGTTGAAGGAATCAGAGAAAGAACTGAAGAGCTTGAAGGGCTCGAGACCCCATATGTACAACAATGCCAAGCAACCAGAGCTTCCAGGGACTAAGCCACTACCTAAAGACTATACATGGACTGACCCTGGACTCTGACCTCATAGGTAGCAATGAATATCCTAGTAAGAAAAAAAAAAAAGAGAGAGAGAGAGAGAGAATGGAAGGAACCTGTAACACTCTTGGTGAATGGGATATTTCATGCTATATCTCTTTCCCCACTGACCTACAGCTAATGTTCACGATTTAATCTGATTATGGTATGTATTGAGATAGGCTCTTCTGAGATAGATCTTTTTTCTACCTTAACCACAGGAGGCTTTGAAAACTTTCAGTGTGTATTATCTTCTTCTCTCCGATAGCTCTGGTTCTCCAGAATCTGCAGAAAAATCTGGAAGATTAAATATTTTTGATTGCCTACATTCTATCACCGACTTACACACACTATTGATGATCTCCTTATTCTTCAACATGACAAATTATTATTTTGCATTGTTTCATTTTATTCAAGAAAAGTCCCCCTATTTTCAGTGCGTTGTTTGAAAAGAAACAACCTATTTTCCTGAAATCACGTGCTTGTCATGATTATTATATTTGTTGTGAGCCTAACCTTTAATGGTTGAGGAAATTCCCCAGCCCATGAGTTTTCTTTTTTACAGAGTATTTGGGGGCTATCTAATTTCATGCATATAAAATAGCTAAGCATATTTTATAACCTAATGCAGACCTTAATATCTCATTAAATCTATAGTCTGAGCAACCTTAATATGGATTATTTTATATTAATAAACATAGGCATATAGATACACATATGTGAACATACCATTATTAAACATAATTTAAAAAGTGAAAGTAGTCATTCAGATAACTCTCTTCGGTTTTCTACCACTTACTGTGTCTGTTGCTATTGGAGACGATTGCCTCTCAAAGTACACATGTAAAGTACCCAGGTATGTAGCAGAACTGTGGAGGGCTGGAGTGCTAGAGAAGTCGGGTGTTGTTAAATTCCTTAAGTCATTGATGATTATTGTGTTTTATGCCAATCCCTTTCGTTCACCTATATGTTCCGGCCACAACATGATGTTCTCATCAGAGTACCAAAGTTATGTTGTCACTGAAACTTAGACGTGATTATCTATAATAAACAATATTATTTTAATCAATGAGTTGCCTCAAATATTTTGCTGTAGTGACAGAAACACAAATGATATGTTTGTCTTGTACAGTTTTCTACTATAGTTTGCATAGAGCATTTAAACTTTAGCATTTTCATAAATTCAACCTTAAGTTTAACTTATTATAACCATAGCAATTTTTCGTTGAATATAAGATCAAAATCCTGGTGTGGCTAAATGAGAAATAACTTGCCCAAAGGCTCATGTATTTGAATACTTGTTACCCAATTAGTGGTACTGTTTGAAGCAGTTTGGGTTTGGAGTAGGGTGAGCTTGGTGATGGAAGATAACACTAAGGCAGGCTTTCAGGGCTCATAGTCTTGCCTAACTTACAGCTGTCTCTCTGACTCCTGTCTGCAGACAAGATGTGGTGACCTAGTTTCCTGTTCCTACTGCCATGCTGTCCCCTTCATTACGGACTCTACACCTCAGGAACTTCGTCAAATCTCACCATTTTCCTCAAGCTGCTTTCAGTAATACTCGACCACATCAAAAGAAAAGTAAAAAAAAAAAAAAAAATCACTCCTTGATCATAATCACCCCCAAAGTGAACTTTCAAACTCTTTGTTCTATTGTGTTCATGGCTTTAAAATAAACTCTACCATAAAGTATTTAATAAACAAACCCCATTGTTAAATCGTGCCATTTGTTTTTCTCCAGTCGTTAATACCAATTTCCATCCCAGCGCTTTAGGCAGAATGAATGAACAATTAACATTAGGTGCCTGGGCATAAAATGGGGACATACCTCACCATTTTCTTAAAAACAAATGAAGTGTTTTATCGTGATTTTATGTTCTTACAAGGCTTACACTCACGTTTTATAGAATTTTTAACAAGTATATATTTTATCACTTTATTTCTGTTAGTTATAAACGAAGAGCATAACAGTTCAGATAGATATATTGCTTCTATGCAGATTAATCTAAGATATTTTTATATCCAGAATGCACAGAACAAAAAGTATATTTTTATATAGAAAAGTTTATACCATCTAAACTTTTGTAATAACAAAATAATTTGCTGTGTATTTCTTTTATGGTCTCCAACATTAGTGAGATCATTGTAAAACACATTTGTAAGCAACATTCATGGGAAATGCATACCACTTATGCAACAGACATAGAGAATGGACAAAGAGCTATGAGAAGATTAGGAAATCCAAATAATTATTAGAATTTCTTTGTTTGTGAAACACATTATTGCCCAAATTTGGGGACTATATTTTATTTCAAAAATACATGCCATTATATTTTAATAACCTAATGCTGTCTGAGAATAGCATGAGCTATTAGTGCAACTGTCTCACAATTCTTATATAATTTTTGCGGGATTAATTGTGCTACTGGAAAATATGTCCAGAATAACCATATTAATATTTATTTTAATACCTACTTAAACCCCATTTGCATGTGTTTCTCTGTTAGCATTCAGAATGCTTCATAAAACCTAATTATGACTTTAGACTTTATGGCAAACTATAAAAATGTCTTTTGTTAATTCAACTGATATTTCAAACCAGCAAAAACCTTCAAAGGGTGGCACAGTTATGTGAATGATCACATGCTGCTCATATCAGTATATTTTACAGGAATTTTATTTCAGCATGTTGTATCTCATGCATAGGTTTTAAAACATTTAAGTACCTTTTGATTTTATTTGAAAAAAATCTGCATTTGTATAGCCAATCGTTATAATTGTAATTATAATAAAATAATTGTTTCATTTACTGCCACAAACTAAAATGTATCTCTATTGGATACAGCTGTGTGCAAGCATTCCCTTGACTACATTTTTATAAGTGATTCACTCATAAGTTAAGTAATAATCATGTACTTGGATTATTGACCCCATAAAACACTTATGAGAAAATATCCAATAGCAGATTCAATGTATAACTGGGCATATTTAATTATGAAATTTATAGCTGTTTTAACTCTTGTCAAATAGAATAGAAATTGAACCATGAGGAAGTAAGGAAAGGATAGAAAGTGGAGTAAAACACGTCATAGTAAGTGTGGCAGAGAAAGTCTTGTCTGTTAGCTTCACACTTACTTAGGCTTATAAACTTTTCACTGCAAAATACAATGTATGCATACATGATGAAGAAGCTAAAATTTTTGTATAAAAACTGCAACCTCTTAAATACATGCAAAAAGGAAACATTAAACTTTAAGAACTTAAATACCCACTTAGGCAATTTTAACTCTCAAAGTTCGTATTCAAAAACCTTTTCTCATAATGCAAACATTTAACCATGGCTGTACTTCCCTGACTGTTGCAAATGAATAAATGAGTAAACTCAGACAGATGCAAGATGAGGCAATTTAATAGCATAAAAGGAAGAAAAAGACACTAATATAGCATGTCTGAATTTACATTTTTGCTCCTTTGATAATTCTGAATGATTTTGTTATTGCTTGTAGATCACAAAATTTAGAGCATGCAATAAATTATAAAATGTATGATGTAGTTTATTTGACTTTCTTAACGAAAGAGTAAGATTTATTTAATACATGCAAGGAAAAATTAAAGCTGACCTGACCTGAGTGTGAATCTCTTTTATAAACAATCTTCTTTCTGTATTATTTTTACTATTGACCATGGTAGAGTGCATACGTTTGAAAAAAAATAAATTAGTAGGATTCAAGAATCATTGCAATATCTTAAATACATTATGTTTGTAGAAATTTTTAACATAAAATTGGAAATGCTTTAGTGACACTTTTATACATCTAGCATTATCTAGGTTTTGCTTATTATTTACTCAAGTAAATTATTAATGCATAAATTGTAGATTCTATAAAGTATTTTACTTATTTGAATGGTATAAATAACTTAACTTATTTGAAAGGATAAAACACTAACAGAATTAAAATTTTGATATGTACTTATAGATCCATATTCCAGTACGGGGTGGGAATTTAATGCTAAGCTGGATACAAGAATACAGTCTCATGTTTTGTGATAGCCATCCATTTTTTTATCATTTATAAATATATTAAATCAGCTTTTCTCATCGTTTTGGCAAGGATTCCAGTGGACATATTGCTTCAAGTCACCCAAGACTCAGCTGCATGAGCTAGCTGTAGGCTTTTTGGTATTCCTTAAGCTCACAGCATGACAACTGAATAATGTAGGCAATCATTTGCATGTACCAGTTAGAAGGGAAGTGATAAAGTGCTTTATTTCCTGTCTATGCCTAACAATGATCAGGGCAGGACATTAAGACTTCATAGACATTCCTACATGGTTATACTTCAATAGGCTATTTAATTCTTTAAAGCATGTTCCAATGAAATAGGAAAAGATATACAGGAGGAATTTGGACAAAGACATATTAATAATATGACTTATCAGAAAATAAAGATGTGGCTCTAAATTGCTGCTCTAGTTCTTACTCATCGTTATCCTTCATCACTATAATCTGGCTACATTGGCGACTCGTGTTTTTCAGACAGGAGTCAAATCTCAGGTACTTTGTGCATAATCTTGCATCAGAGTCAAATGATCTTCCGTCTACAAACCCAGAATTTTCAGAGTTTGGTCTCTCATTTTATTAAATTACATAAAAGCAAGTAACTATGTTGACCTTTTGACCTATACATCCTATACCATAATACTTTATTCCCAAATGTAACATGTTTCTTCATATTTCTACTTATACTTATCACTCTATCTCTAACAGTATTTTTACTCTGTTTTATAAAGAGTGACATTTCGTTTTTAGTTTTTAACTTTTATATTTTATTAACTCAAAAGCACTTAGCTCAGTTTTCAATGGCAGACAAGTGAGTTATATATATTACCCTATAAAGAGTTGTGAAGGTGCTATAGCTTTACAAATGTACAACTGTATATAAAATATAATTGAGAATAATTAAAGAGAAGTCTGTACCGTGATTACTCCTGCTTCTCTCAGTAGAGCAAAGGTTTCTTTACTTCTCCTTGCTTCCTTCCCTTGTGCTATGCACAGTTCAGTAACATTTGTGTAGGTTTTCATAGTATATTCAGAATTCTGTCCTCAGAATTTCTTAATAGATTTTAATTAATTATAATTTTAATGCAGAAATACATACAGACTTAAAAAATAGAAAATCAAGTATCTGTCCAAATTATCAATTTGAATATCTATCTCAAATTTACAGGCAGTAAGATGTGTGTATTCCCTGTGTGTGTGTGTGTGTGTGTGTGTGTGTGTGTGTGTGTGTGATGATTTCACAAAGTATTATTTATTGCAGTTGAATAGAATTGAAAGAATTTTCTGCATAAAACAAAAGGCAATAACTGCAAACAAGAGTGGTTGGGAGAGCCAGGTAACTGGAATTGTGCCCAAGACACAGCTTATTTCTAGCTTACTCTTCTATTTTGTATGGCTTTCAGGTCATAAGTGATTTCATACTTTAAATGTGGTATATGAACACAATGGAGTACTACTCACTATTAAAAACAATGATTTCATGAAATTAATAGGCAAATGGTTGGACTAGAAAATGCCATTCTGAGTGAAGTAACCAAGTCACAAAAAACACACATGGTATGCACTCACTGATAAGTGTATATTAGCCCAAAAGTTCGAATTATCCGAGATGTAATCCATAGATCACATGAAGCTCAAGAAGAAGGATAACCAAAGTGTGGATGCTTCAGACCTTCTTAAAAGGGGGAACAAAAATATTCATAGGAGGAGATATGGAGGCAAAGTTTGGAGCAGAAACTGAAGGAATGGCCATTCAGAGCCTGCCCCACCTGGGGATCCAGCCCATATACATACAGCCACCAAAACTAGACAATAATGCTGATGTCAAGAAGTGCATGCTGACAGGAGCCTGATA
Source organism: Rattus rattus (assembly GCF_011064425.1). NCBI lineage: Eukaryota > Metazoa > Chordata > Mammalia > Rodentia > Muridae > Rattus > Rattus rattus. Next base: position 38,849,462 of record NC_046157.1, on the reverse strand, counting down.
TAGCTGTCTCCTGAGAGGCTCTGCTAGAACATGACAAATACAGGGGCAAATGCCAGCAGACAACCATTGAACCGAGCACAGGGTCCCCACTGGAGGAGTTAGAGAAAGGATTGAAGGAGCTGAAAGGATTCTCATAAGAACAACAATACCAACCAACCAGAGCTCCCAGGGACTAAACCACTACCTAAAGAGTATACATGGACAGACCCATGGCTCCAGCTGCATATGTGGCAGAAGATGGCCTCCTTGGGTACCAAAGAGAAGAGAAGCCCTGGGTCCTGACAAGCCAGGAAGCCCCCTACCCAGTGTAGGGAAATGTCAGGGTGGGGATGAAAAAAGGGGTAGGTAGATGGGTGGGGAGACACCTTCATAGAAGAAGGGGGAAAATGAGAAGGGGAGAGGGCTTATGAACAAGAAACTGGAAAAGGGGATAACATTTGAAATGTAAATAAAAAGTATCCAATAAAAAATGTTGCTTCTTATTCTAGCCAATTTCCTGAGGCCTGAGGTAGAAATGCAAAAGAAAATTATATATTGTTAATGAAAAAGTGTCTGAAAAGTTGCACATGCCCTTCAAATAATATGTACATATTATTGGTCAATGATATCCACAATTCAGAAGATAGAAATCCTCAAATACTTGGCTGCAATACGTAATGTATTATTATTTAGAAATAAAAATACAGTAAGGATTGTAGAAGACAAACTTTCTCTGTCTTGAGCTGTTAATGAAAGCATTGAAGCCAGTTTCCTGCTGACTTTGAAAATGAAGAATGTGCTTATAAGTCAGGAGTGGCAGATATTCAGATACTGGGCATGTCAAAGGCACGGATTTGCTCCTGAAGGTCATAGAAGCTTTTTATGAATTGTATTATTCATTCTTTTACTTTTTAATTAATATAAACTTTATTACTCCATTTCTTTCCTTAAATGTCAATAGCTAGGTAAGTACTTTCATCGTTGAAACTTCTGATGATTATTTCAGACTTCTTACTTCCGGACATATAGTTAATAAATACATACTAACTAAGTATATTACCAAGCTGATATCAGTTTGTTTTATCCATGACACCTGTCTTCATAAATTCTATTCTTATCTCATCACCTACAAACATGTATCACTTTGTAGTTAGTGAGCTATGAGAATGGAAAGTTGTATGACAAAGTCATATGTATTAGGTTGTTTTGCTGTGTAAACTGTAGAAATTAATAAAGATACTATTTTCCTAGTCTGTACATAACTCACGGCAAGTATATAATTTCCACGGGATCAAAAATATACTAAAGGGAAAAACAATAACTGTTTTGCTGGTTTTATCTATGTGAAGTCTGCACAGTTATTCAGCATTTAAAAAACATAACCATTGAATCTATGAGAACCCAACTGTTAATTTAAAATGAGAGATGAAAAACAGCTTACAAATCTCTTAGGCAAATAATAAATGTGAATAAAACTGATAATAATTCAGGAATTTAAAGGCCTCAATATGAGTAAAATCTTTATGCTACTATATGATATCTGCCCATTATGTGTTTTGTGATTTTTATGATTGTGCAAATAATATGCAACTAGTCTGCTTCCAAGTAGGTAGCTGTATGTTAGTGGACAGATCTTTGATGCATTTATAATTGGGATAAAATTTAATATACCTGGCTTTAATTTTGAGTCCTTCATTTTAGCCCTCTTTAGAAAATTCAGAGTCTAGTCATATCTCATGTTCTATTTTACACTAATAGTCATGACTTTACCAGCTTCATCTTTAATAATGATCATTTAATAATGATCATTATAGCACATGAAGCATTCTCTCTGAGGTACTAATTGGTAATTTACAGAGATAAATAATATGTATATATATGTATACATATATACATATATATATATATGTCAAATGAGTAAACAAAATCCATAGTTGGAAAAAGATTAAAGAAATGTTAGTAAAATTAAATATGAAGAAGCTGTAAAACTTGTTTTGGGAAACACAGAAATACATATTATTAATTTGCAAGTTCAATGAAATGCATGTAAGGAGGAAAAGTAAATGATTTGTCAAACAATTATTCCAGTAAGATTGTGCTATATATTGTCAGAAAAAGACAAGAATAATTACTGTAAACAATACTATACTATAATCGACTCTTACCCATTTACTACTACATTTAGTATTCAGGCATAGCATTATGATAGTCACTGTTATTATCCTTCTTACAGAAACACAATAATTGAGGATCAGTATTTATGTTATATATATTATATAAATGTTTTTTATATATGTATACATATATTATATAAGTGTGTGTGTGTGTGTGTGTGAATTTTGAACATTATATACTTGAAAGGCAAACTTAAATCTGTACCAATATTATCGCATGTACAAAATCCGTCCCCTTTCTCTTTTACCTTTCTACTGAGTTCTTAGACTATATGGGAAATCTGGAAATATCTCAAGGACCTCCTTCAATAGTATATGTAATTCAAAAAGGAGTAATTAACTGCATTTTAGTACTTAGATGCATTTTCCTCCATGTTGCTTTAAGTGACACTTTAAAAAATAACAAGTGCTCAGTAATTGGGTGTCTGAATGTGTGTTATGTGAATGCTTTATTTAATTAGCATTTTGTTAAGTTCTCTTCTAATGCATTAAGATAACTCAACAAGTTGTACCACCATTGTTTATACCTCGTGTAAAGTATTTCAACATATCAAAAAAAACAAAAAACAAAAAACACTATCACCTGTCACTCCTAATCTGTTCTTGTAACCTCCAACATATAAAGTTAGCATTCTCTATGTATTACTTGATTGTGGATATTGGAATAATACATTCTATGACTATTTTGTAACTAATTTCTTAAGTATAATGTAATTTTCACAAACATTCTTATTGAGTGCTACATATCTAATTTTACCACTGGATAAAATTCCACTATGTGGACTTACAACTTTTAATCTATCTACTTATCATTTGATCTTTTAGTCTTTGGTATTAGGTAAATAACGAAGAGTCATTTTCATGAAATGATGTAAGTATTTAGTCATTTTATACAATAGTGGTTTTAAAAGAGATTTTCGTATAGTCATATCATATAATTTTATCATATTTAACCAAGTGTAATCCTTGGGTTTCTACTGCATCCGTCTAGTTCCAAGATTTCCATACAGCTTGATTCTCTTTTCATGCCACATGCATTAGTGACTTTATTTCCTAGATAACATGTGGATCCACAATGAGAGGAAGCATTTAATTTTTATCTTTTTGTGTCTTAATTATATTGCCTAACAAAATAATCTCTGATTATATCTATTCCGTGAATAATATAATTTGTGGGTTTTTTGATGACTAAAATTCCATTACATATGTTTGTATAATGTTAAATGGAGGAATAATATAATAAATATAATATAACATTATATATTTTAGCAGATATCTAGGCCAGTTAGATAGCTTGGACAGTGTAAACAGTTTTGCAATGAATATTGATACAAAGATGTCTCTGTACCACGTGCTTTTGGTGGCCTTCAGATGAATACCGAGGAGTCATGTAGATAGGTCACATAGTTGTGCTTTTCATTTGTTTGAGGAAGCGCCATATTTATCTCTGCCATGGGTATAACAACAGACAATTATATAAGAAATGTAACAATATTTTCTTTTATGCTGAGTTATTTTTAATCATAATATCTCCTTTGTATTCTTGATGTCTAGGTTTTTTTCTAACTGATGTGAGCTATAATCTCCATGCTAATTTTCAATCTGTATTTCCCTAATAGTTAGGGCTTTTATTACTGTAATGTGACTTATAGGATAAGTTTATTGATTGGATTTCCTCTTTTAAATTGCTTTATTGATTAAGTCGAAATGATTTTTATCATTCAAAAATGAACTATATTGAAGTAGGGAAGAGACCTCTCTCTTTACTAAAATGAATGTGTCTTTCATGAACTTAAGACAATTAAGGTACATGGACTTAGTTACAATTTTGAAGTAGAATACTATTTCCCCTCACAGATTCTAGGTAAGCCAAAGATGCATATAAAATTATCATATTTCATTTAACAATGACTCATCTTTCACCTTCAATAACTTTTGAGGAATAAGAACAATATATAATGCTTTAGATGTTAAAAAGTAAAAGAAAAATGAGTTGAGTAATAACAGGTGTAACTATGAGAGCAAAAGGAATGTGGATGAGAAAGAAAAAATAGAAAATAGCACTTGGGAGAAAGGCAGGATAAATAGTTCAGAGGTCAGTAAAGTACAGAAATGCATTAAAAAAACAAAGATGGGTGAGACTACAAAGTAAAAATAATTTAGGAATGTAATGAAATCACAGGTGTTTTAGGTAAAAAAAAAGTGAAAAGAACATAATAAAATAAACAATCAAAATTATATATCATACAACCTAACCAAACAATACAGGAAGTAAAGTAGAACAATTAAGACATATTTAGGTATAAATGAATTTTTAGAAAACCAAAAATGACAGAGCTATAACAAAATATTATAGCAACACTCATTATTCCTTTTTTTCTTTTCAACAGGAAGCTTGGCTTCAGAGACAGGTTTATGTTTTTGAACTGTGACATTAGTCCTCAAAAAGGACTTATTCCCAGTCTATGTTGGGAACACTTCTATTTGGAATCAGCTATGTTGCTTGGGCACTGTTTCCAAGGAGTCACTTCAGCCATGATTACACAACTGATATCTGGACCCATTATCATGTCTACAAAGTAGTGATCCCTTTCCCAGTCAGATTCCAGACCTTTTCTATTTTCTTTTTATTTTTATTGGATATTTTATGTATTTATATTTCAAACGTTATCCCCTTCCCCCCTCCCATCACCACTCCCCTTCCCCCTACTTCTAGGAGATGCTCCAACTCCTAAAGACCCACTCCCACCTCAATGCCCTGGCATTCCCCTACACTGGGGAAACAAGACTTCACAGGACCAAGGGCCTCTCCTCCTATTGATGCCAGACAATGTCATCCTCTGTTACATTTGTGACTTGAACCAGGTGTCCCTCCACGTGTACTATTTGGTTGGTGGTTTTGTCACCGGGAGCTCTGGTTGGTTGATATTGTTGTTCTTTCTATGGGATTGCAAATCCCTTCGGCTCATTGAGTCCTTTCTCTAACTCCTTCATTGGGGTCCCCGTGCTCAGTCCACTGGTTAGTTGCAAGCATCCTCATCTGTATTAGCAAGACTCTGGCAAAGCCTCTCAGGAGACATCCATATCAGGCTCCTGTCAGCAAGCGCTTCTTAGCATCAGCAATAGTGACTGGATTTGATGGCTGCATATGGGATAGATCACCTGTTTGGGCAATCTCTGGATGACCTTTTCATCCGTCACTGCTCAATTCTTTGTTTCTGTATTGAGTTGGGTTGGCTCCTTAATACTTGAAATGTTGAAATACTTGAAATACACTTGAGATGATCAAACTGTCCTTAATGATTGCCAGCTTTTAAACCTGTTAAACCATGTTGTTTGGTATGTGGTGTCGGAATGGAGAATAAAAGGATTATTTGTTGGACAGAAATGCTACCCAGATTTTGGTATGGCAGGCCATCCCTTAGAAGGTTTCCTACCTCTGTACTGACAGTAAGTCTGGGCTATGTCCCCATTTCCATTGTTCTTCTCATGTGCTGGATGGTCATATTCCCTTTGCATGAACTTACATGATTGCCTCCAGTTCGGTCAAGCATATTTTTAGTTAATTTTCAGGAATTATGTTTATCTTACTGGTTCAGGGGTTGAATATATGTTAGTGTCTCTGGTCTTGAATTCAGTGAGGAGACTATAGGTCTATCTGTTCTTAGGTGAGAGAATGTGGTTTTGTGGTTCTCAGACTTTGGCGGTGTTTGTGGTTGATAGATTTAGAGGCGCAGTTCCGGCAAATTTTTCTCTCTTCAGTCCTTTACCCTGCAAAGTGTCTCTCTGGATCTGATCCTTCCCTGTCAAACCATTTTAGGTGGTGACATGGGATACTGAGCACCAAGCTATCTCAGTGTCTGCTTCAAGAGGCTTGTGGATATTTAAAGAGTTTGTTTTTGTTGTCGTTGCTATGGAAATTTAAAGTAAGGATCCTCCTCTTCCTTCCTGATCCTTGAAGTCATCAGGTATGTTTATTTTCTTATAAGTCTTACCTTCAGCATTTCTGTAGTTCATCTAGTCCCCCATAATCTGCTGATCCCTGTAGAACTCTGGAGTCTTTAAGTTGTAGTTGATATTTAATCTCCAATAGGGAGGGTTCTAGCCTGTCTTTGACCATTCAGTTCCTGGATAAGGGACACACAATCTTTTTTTTTTTTTTTTGGATACTTTTAATTTACATTTTAAATGTTATTCCCATTCCAATATTCCCGTCCATAAGCCCCTTATTCCACCCCCTCCCCTTCTTCTATGAGGGTGATCCTCAAACCATCCCTTTTCCCACCTCCCCACCCTGACATTCTCCAACACTGGGGAGTCCAGCCTTGGCAGGACCAAGGGCTTCCCCTCTTGGTGCCCAACAAGGCCATCCTCTGCTACTTATGCAGCTGGAGCCATGGGTCTGTCCATGTATACTCTTTGGGTAGGGTTTAGTACCTGAGAGCTCTGGTTGGTTGGTATTGTTGTTCTTATGGTGTTGCAAGCCCCTTCAGCTCCTTCAATCCTTTCTCTAATTCCTCCAGTGGGGACCCTGTTCTTAGTTGAATGGTTTGCTGCTAGCATTCACCTCTGTATTTGTCACACTCTGGTTGAGCCTTTCAGGAGACAGCTATATATCAGGCTCCAGTCAGCATACACTTCTTTGTTTCATTAATATTGACTAGTTTTGGTATATATATATATATATATATATATATATATATATATATATATATGTGTGTGTGTGTGTGTGTGTGTGTGTGTATGTATATGTATATGTATATGTATATGCATATGTATGTATATGAATATATGGGCTGGATCCTCAGGTGGAGCAGGCTCTGAATGGCCATTTCTTTTTTTTTTTTTTTTTCCACGTGGAAAGGTTTAATGAGAGAAGAAAAGTAGAAGAGGAGAGGAGTAAAGGCCAGCCATGAGCACGTGGAGGGGAGGGGTCAGGGTAATGGGGAGAGAAGGGACAAAGGGGAAAAGGGGAAGAGCAAGAGAGTGAAAAGCTGAATGGCCATTTCTTAAGTCTCTGCTCCAAACTTTGTCTCCATATCCCCTCCTATGAATATTTTTGTTTCCCCTTTTAAGGACTGAAGCTTCCACACTTTAGTCATCCTTCTTCTTGAGCTTCATGTGGTCTGTGAATTGTATCTTGGGTAATTTGAGCTTTTGGGCTAATATCCACTTATTAGTGAGTGCATGTTATGTGTATTTTTTCATGATTGGGTTACCTCACTCAGCATGATATTTTCTAGTTCCATCCATTTGCCTATGATTTTCATAGAGTCATTGTTTTCAATAGCTGAGTAGTACTCCATTGTATAGATGAGCTGCATTTTCTGTATATTTATCATAAGCTTTTATCAGCACTAGAGCTGAGCAGGACTTACCCTCAAAGCTATTAGAATCTACTTCTCTATCAACATCCCCAAATTATTACTAGCCATGTCCTTTCTGGACTGCTCTTAATTCCAATTGGTCAGTTCTCGAGGTCTTATTTTGTGATTTCCTAACCAATGATGTCTTCTCCTCTTCCGACAATTTCTCCTATCTTCCTCTTGGTTCTCCTTAGACTCTAAGCTCCCAATCCCCAAACACCACCTACATCAATTGTGCTCAGTGGGCATCTTCATTCACCAATCATAGATACCTTAGGGCTCGGTCACATAGTGTCACCTGGGTCTACATATGGATTCTCTCATCTCTGGGTGCATCCTGACCTTGGGAGCCAGTATTCAGTATTACAATACAAGCGAAGGACCACACCTCAATACCTTTCCACACTTATAACCCTTTCTGATGCATATATCATGTGCTTTAGTTACACGTTTGTGGGAATATGAGAGATTTCTGCTTAAAGTTGTAGGCATAATCAGTTCTTCCACAGTAAGGAATAAAATCTTATACCATTTTTCCATTTAGTCTTCTCTGTGTATATTTTTATCAGATATTTTATTGGGAAGGGTATGCCTGGATAGTCAAGGACAAGATTTAGGCATTTTAAAATTATACAACTAATATGATATTCTAATATTCTTACCTAATTCTGGTAGTTTCCTTTTACGAAATATTTGTTATTATGAAGATAGAGTAAGTCCTTAATCAATCATGTTGATAAAAATATGGCATATTTACAGAAGTGAACACAGATATGTATTAAGCACTACTTATTTATTACAACTGGAACAGGAAGAATTACAAAAGATAGTAAATCCAGTAAGTCTAGGAGTACTCCTTAAGAACGGTATGACTGCACACTGTACTCACTACTATAAAGATGTAGTATGGAATTTGACAAAGCATTCTTATTGATGCAAGACAAAACTAAATTGGATTTTTGACTCTTCTTATAAATATTTGAATGGTTCTAGAGATACTAATAAATCTCTGTGCCTCAATTTCCCTGACATAAACTTGAAATGTAATGCGCACACGATGTATTTATTTTAAAATGCCTTAAAATTTCAGTGTAATGGCATGTAAAGCTGTGAAACGCCTGAAGCAAGTTTGATATATTTAATGCACTCGGTGTAAATTGCTTTACTTTAGACCCCATTTCCTCCTTTTATAACACATCAATTATGAATAAAATTTATGCTGTATATTTTAGATTTCCATGCTTATCATCTGTCTCAGTCTTCTAAAATATACAAACTATGAAAGCAGGGGTTCTAGCTTTTTGCTCCTGGCCATACCCCAGCATTTAGCACCATGAGTAGAATAGACTTGAAACTTATGAATATTTGTCGAGTTAATGATAGTTATTTATGAATACATTATTTTAGTTTATAATATTTGTTACTTGAGGTGACAGCTTTACATGAAGCCTTGACTTGCTCACTACTCTTTTTGTTAAAAACAAGCCCTTGCACATGAATAGGTTATCATATTTTAAATTGTGCGGTATTGCAACTGAGATTTAACAACTATTGTGGATATCCCAGGAAATTTATCACACTTTTTTTCTTCTGTGCTACTATATCACTTACACTCATGCACAAATGTCTACGTCCAGAAATTTTAAATACATTACCTCCTATAAAACGAATAGAACAAAATATAATAAATGGGAAGAGTTAAAATTTATTGTTGGAGGTATAAATGTGAAATACAATTATTTATAAATAATGAGTATACTTGGGTTGCAGATATTCTTGAGTGGTATATTTTCTGATTAGCTTGTATGAGATTTGAATGCGTTTTTATGTACTCATAAAATTCACAAAACTACAGTCTTACCAAGCTGTATTTCCCAAAGTATAGGCTAAAATCTTCTTTCCCAGTACTGTCACTTAGTAGAGATTTCAATTAGTCATAGCCCATTAAGTTCTATTCAAATTAAGATGCTCTTTCTAATGCTAGTGTCATTATACATCATCATAAAGTTGGGTGGGCATAGTATTATTCTATCATCAAATAGAAGGATATAACTCATGTGTCTTAGGCCTGGAGTCCATAATGGTCAGGACAGTATGCCAGTAGGCAGGCATGGGAGCAGGAGCTGAAGTGTCAGATCTCATATTTACAGAAGAAGCAGAGTGAAACCTTGAAGTAAGGTGAGGTTTTTTTTTTCAACCCTTAAATTTGACCCCTATTATGTTTTTTCTTCTTCAAGTCTCTACATCTTTTTTTTTTAAATAGTGATTCTATGTCTTTATTGTTTTTTTTTTTTTATTTTACGTATTTCAAAAGCTATTCCCTTTCCTGATTTCCCCTCTGGAACCCTTCTATTCCTTCCCCATGCTTCTATGAGAGTGCTCCCATACCCACCTAACTACTCCCACCTCACTGCCCTGACATTCCCCTACTCTGGGGAATTGAACCTTCTCAGGACCAAGGGGCTCTCTTCCTATTGTTGCCAAACAATACCATCCTTTCCTACATATGTGGCTGGAGCCATGGGTTTTTCTATGTGTACCCTTTGGTTAGTGGTTTAGTCCCAGGGAACTATGGGGAGTTTTGGTAGGTTGATCTTGTTGTTGTTCTTATGGAGTTGTAACCCCCTTCAGCTCCATTCCTTTTTCTAACTCCTCCACTGGGGTCCCCCGCTCAGTCCAATGGTTGGCCGCGAACCTCCCTCTCCGTACTTGTGGTTCTGGCAGAGCCTCTCAGGAGCTATAACTGGCTCCTGTCAGCAAGCACTTCTTGGCATCCACAGTAGTGTCTGGGTTTAGTGTCTGTATATGGGATGTATCCACAGGTGCGGCAGTCTCTGAATGGTCTTTCCTTCAGTCCCTGCTCCACACTTTGACCCCCTTATTCCTTTAGAGAGGAGCCATTTTGCCCTAAAAATTTGGAGATGAGTGGGTGTCCCCATTCCCCAACAGGGACTAGAGTCTATAACTTTGCCAAATAGTGCCTCCAACTGAGGTATAGGTGTTCAAGTACGTGAGTCTATGGGAAACACTTCCAATTTAAGCAACATTGAAAGGATTTATATTTTGGAGGTCAGTGATATAGTCCTATTTCAACTGTAGACGGGTGCTAACAGTCTAGCTTCCTGCACTTCATAATGTCAAATCATTTGGAAATAGGGCCTTTGTGGAGAAAAATAATCTTCAAAGTGGAGATACTGAAACAAGATTATTCCTTTAACTTATAGAGTGCATGTTTTTATGACAAGGTGGTAGGAGAGATTATTGTGGCTACATTGAGGCAGAGACAGGTTATGTTCTCACAAACAATGACAGAACAGAAGTTTATGATCTTGGAAAAGATAAGAAAGTGTCCACACTACAGAGCTAGAAGAGCACAGCTCAGCGAACAAGTTATCTGAGACCTTTAAAATCCAGAACTGTGTGAGAATAAATTCCGGCTGTTTTAATCCACTTTGTTTATGTTAATTTGTCCTTACATCATAGGCTGTAGAATATATATGCTTCAAGTAAATATGTTTTAGAAGTGATTAAATGTTAATTAATTTGCCTTTCTTTTCTCTGAAATGATAGGAAAATATGTAAAAGGTAAGCCTTCTCTAGTCTGACGAATCCCAGTGTCTTCTTTAGAATGCTAACATGAGTGCTTTGCCTTCACTTACTAAATGGAAGCAAGAATTGCATATTTTAAGTTAAAAACATCCAAGATTTTAGAATAATCTACAGTAATTGATGTTTTTGAAAAATTTAATCCTAATGCAAGGCTTCTAGCACACCATTGACCATTCAGTTCCCAGATAAAAGACACACAACTTTTATTATTTACAAAAAAGCCTTAACCAGCACAAGAACTGGACATATACCTACCCTCTATGCTGCTAGAATCTTCTTTCCTACCAATAAATAAGTCCAAGTAATTACTATGTTTCATCTGGGCTGTGCTCAACTTCAATTGGCCCGTTCATAGGGCCAGGTTCTCTTGATTCCTAACCCATGGCATCTCCCCATTCCTCCGTCATCTTCTCCTTCTCCTCATGGTTCTCCTCTGACCTTAAGCCTGGTAATCCTAAACCTTTCCTATGTCTCTTCTGCCCAGCTATTGACTGTGAGACTCTTTACTTACTAATCAGAAATAACTTCGAGGCAAGGTCACATAGTATCATTTGGGTCAACTTCTGGACTCTCTAGTCTTTCTGACAACCAGACTTTGGTAGCCGTAACTCAGCAGTTAATACACAACAAAAGTCCAAACCTCAACATTGGGCATGTAGATCCCAAGGTAGAAGTGACTAGTAATAAAATTTAGACAAATATACAAGTTTGCAAGGTCAAAATGAAATTGAGTCATTTTCCTTATCATCTAAAGTTCTCTGTCCATCTACTAATTATCTAATGGAAAAAGTAGCCAGTGTGTCCATAGTTCTCTAAATAAAAAGCATTTTCATTAATGATGTACTACCTTCAGACTAAATTTAATATGCACAGGCAAATTACTGTGTTCTCACCAGCATTTATCTGGAAAATATTCTACTAATCTTAGAGATAAATATTTCCTAATTTTCAATACTTGTGGGTATTTTTCTAAGGTATTTAAAATTACTAAAAATCTGTGGTTAAGAATAAGCAATTACTAAAAATGTGTGGTTAAAATAAGCTGATAAAAAGATTTTACTAATTCTATCAGCTGAGAAACTTTGCTCTTATTTTTCAGCAACAAATCTTTGAAATATAACTAAGCACCAAGGTAAGCTAAATTCACAAATTCTTTACTATATTTTTAAGCACAACAAATTTGGTAGAGATTAATTAGGGATCAAGTGAGTATATAATTCATCTAAATTACAGAAATTAAAAGCAAAACAATGGCAGTTAGATAAAGAAATTTATTTTCTGAAAATCATAATTACAGGTAGAAATGAGAGGAAACTTTCTTTCACTGTTGAATTTGTCAGTCATGGTATTTTGTTGTTATTGAGATTCATAAAGTATCTACTATTTTATTGCACTTACTAAGTGTTATTTTTATTGTTGTATAGAGCTATGGAAAAATAAAATTTAACAAGGTAAGTCTCCAAAATTTAGTCAGAGGAGCAATAGAGAAAACCCCTTCCTTAGCTTGTGTTGGTTCTTTTTTCCTCCTAGTCTAGTGGGGATGTCAGAGACTTTTCGTAAATGCCTCCACACTCTATGTGTTTTGTTACCTCAGAGAACCATGGAGAATGGGGATTTTTGCTTTTATACTGAGCAAATTCAAGTGTGCCAATTCTGAGTGATTGGTATTTATTAACACTCAAAATGCTGTGTTCAGAGAGGACCCAAATACATTCAGTGAGTTGAGATTCCCCTCCCAAACCCCCGTGCGTGCGTGCGTGTGTGTGTGTGTGTGTGTGTGTGTGTGTGTGTGTGTGTGTGTGTGTGTTGGATGTACATATACAGTTTAGTTCCATCTGCGGGCACCTTCCTGTTATAATTTGAATCACAAATAAATTCAGTTATAACTAAATTACATGGGCTTTGGGGATAAAGAACACAGGTTTGTGTATTTTAGCTGCCTTTCTATCTGAATCATCTCCCCAGTATCTAAGACTTGGCTTTTCACCATACCCAGAAAACATCTTCAAAGCCTTGCAAGGTAAGAAGGCTCACAGCAGACCATCTCCTCAGTAATCTACTCCTCTAGTCTGAAATTGTGCTCTATACTTCAAAGTCTTGGCATGATTATGCTACTTTCTCAACTGATGCATTTTATAACTAGTATAGGTTGGCCTCAAATCTAAATTTGTTTCCTTGTAGTATACTTTAGCCATAATAAATAAGACTGTAAGCATCAAGGTCAACTTCAGCACTGACTGACCTTATTCATAGTTCATAATATACACAATCACTATCAGCCAGAAAGAACCTTCTGCCTAAAATGAAAGCACATTCTATCATATTTTTTCCAAAAAATTGCAGCTAGATTTGATCATAATATATTGTCATATTTGCTTTGATATGAATAAATACATGGGAAAATGCTGCCAGTATTTGCATAGTGATTATGATATGTGACATAATACATGATTGCCAAGACATACAATTATGAGTTTGGATTTTACATTGTAAGAATTGAGGAAGTCTATGTGTAGTATTCCACCATTCAGTTCTCTGAACTTTGATAACAGGGTTCAAAACTGTCAAGCAGGGGCTACCACTGAGGGCATCAACCACAGAAAAATAGCTCAGAGCCAGTCATATATATTGGGCTTCTGTTTCTATAGTTCAGAGATAGCAGCCATAACACAATACAAATTGCCAACTTCAGCCATTCCTTAATTCAGATGCCTTAGATGCATACATATGCAAAGAGCATGTATTTGTGAAAATCTCCCATGATCTAAGATGTTCACTCACTAAAGATGTTAGAACGCATTATATGCTTACGTTTATTAATTCTGAACTTTGGCTCATTTCCCTCCATCAGTTTTTGTTTCACCATGCTCTCAATAAATCTTGAGTAGTGGTTTTCAATTTTCAAAATAAGTCCAATTTTTGTTCTGATAGTTAGACAATTAGCAGGGAAATGAGAGAAGATTCTTTTGAATAAACATATTTGTTCAATAACTAAACTGTGATGTTGTTGAAGGTTGTAGAATTAAGACTACCCAGCATCATCTGGGGATTCTTACTACCCATGACAAATTGTCTCTCTAAGCTTCATGAAGTATATGCTAAATATAAAATTATGAACATGAAAATAAAACTTGAGCCCAGAATAATCCATTTAATCTGTGTTCAGTGGGACTATAGGGATAAGTTTGTGCATGAGAAAAATGTGGACATTTACATGGAAAATGGTATAGTATTGGCATTCTCATCATATTAATTCTCTCCTCTCTCCCTTCCCCACATTTCTGAAGTGATGACAGCAACAAGCACTATAAATTGGGAGTCTGTGGGGGACCTGATCCTGTCATACATCACAGCTTCTCAACCAAAAATGCTCAAATTCTAACTTCAGTTTTGGCTTACATTTTTAAATAAACAAAGTTGATTGCATTGACAACATTTTCTACATGACAGATCAAATCATATTCAGGTTGTCAGTAGTTAAATTTTTGCTTTCTAACTCTTCCCTCTTCTCCCAAGTTTGTTTGTCCCAGAAACTTGTAAAAGTTAACTATTTTAGGTACTGACTAAGGCAAGATGTTAGTCAAAAATTTCCATCAGAATCAGTACTACCCCATTTTTAGTTAATATTGTCTTAAACATGACCCTAAAAGGGTGCTGCTGGAACTGCTGAATATTATATGCCCGTTTCCAGATAATCTGGATTTTTTTTAAAAAAAGTATCAGGAGCCATGTCTGTCCATGGCTCCAGCTGCATATGTAGCAGAGGATGACCTTGTTGGCACCAATGAGCAGAGAAGTCCTTGGTTCTGCCAAGGCTGGATCCCCCAGTATAGGGGAATGTCAGGGCAAGGAAGCAGAAAGGGATAGGTGGATGGGTTGGGGCAAACCCTCATAGAAGAAGTGGGGATGGAATATGGGGCTTATGGACAGGAAACCAGGAAAGGGGATAACATTTGAAATGTAAATAAAAAATCTGATAAAAAATGGTATCCTAATATAATCTTATATACTTTGTTACTATTTCAATGGATTAAGATAAAATCCTCATGGATTAAGAACTGAATAAAATCTGCAAATTTCAAAATAAATAATCAAATTGGACACATGCAAAAAAGTATTTGTAACTTGAGTTAAATATATATGAAATAAATTTATATTTTTCTAGTGAAGACCCATGGTACTTCGTAACATGTCATAGATGAGTATGGAAATCATTTTAAACATGGGGAGACAGGTAAATGCAAAGCTCTTATGCATGTCCATAGTCTTTAGAAGTCTCAAACCTTACAAAATTGTTTATCAGTAATTATCAATGAGAATAATTTCCCAGTGATAAAATTTCATATTGAGTGAATTACAACTTAGCATTATATCCTATAGCATAGCTTCTTTGGTTTTGTAAAATTAGTGAGGTATTAGTTTAGGATATTGGGAATATGAAAAAAAATTCGGTTCACTTTTCTAATTCTGTTAAGATATCAAGAGTCACATGTAACAGCTGGATCTTCAGTGACCCCAGCCATTTCTGCAAATACATTTATCCGGCTTCTGCTTCAGAGATTTGTCTATATTTACCTGCCTTGTTACCAATATTTGCCTAATTTGTGTCACTGTTTTGTTTTCTGAGACAGAGTTTTGCTATGTAATACAGGCTGATCTTGAACTCATGGAAATTCTTCCTTTATTTTACCTCTTCTTCCGTAGTGCTGAACTTAAAAATCTTTGGTGTTAGATAGATCTGAGGTTTTTCTTTTTTTTTTGTTGCTGTTACTCACCTCTGCATTTGTAATCTAACCACGTCTTATTGGCCCAATGTTTCTGTTCACTGCTGAAATGATGTATGTACAGGGTAGATATTGAATAGCAGATTCAAAAGACGTTGCATTTCAAAGAAATGATGCTTTTCGTTCTTTTTTTTTTTGACACGTTTCATACTTATACCAATAAACCTATAACAAATATCTAAATTTTATTTTTGAGCCTTTATTTTTTCTTCGGGAGTTGAAAGCATCACATTACTGAGGTTGTCTTTTTAGCATAGTGATCTCCCTTCTCTATCCATCCTAATCCTTGCAATCCTCCACTGCCACTTTAGATGTGTCAACTTCCAAAGCAACTACAGTCATCATGGGCCCTTATGGCCTGATATTTCAAAGTATATGTTTTGTGCAACAAGTGTAGAGACTGGATTATATTTACTTTGCACTGTGTATTTGCTTAGAGCTCACAGAGTTAACATTGTAGCTAGAGGAAGGAGAAGTAACTCAGGTGATATGCTGTGGGCAGAAAGAAAGAAAAATGGGACACAGTAGAGACTGACTCTAAAGTGTTTCCTTAGCTTACAATACTCACTGCATATCAAACCAGGAAGAAGGTAACTGCATATTTCTCATTGAATAAAACATGTATCCAATGACTATGCAGTTAACTTGAAACCATAGATTGTAACAATATAACTGCCTCAATTTTGTTTACTTATACTTTTTATAGAGTACATTCCCAAATATAAGCCACATTCTCCTTGACACTGAGTGAAGGGATTGGAAGGAACTAACCAAAAGATGTAGTATTTTGCAAATTTTATTTAAAAATCAGACACATGATTTCACCCATCACACCAATTTCCTGATTTTTTTAATGCAAAATTCAAACTCAGTTTTCCAGTTCTAACCAGATTGAAAAATAAGTGAATTCTGATTTAAAATTTTCCTTTGAAACCATTCACATGTACAATTTATGTTTTTCTGGTCATCACTCCTCAAAGATATAGAATATTGCCAAGGTACACATACTTGACAATTTTGTTATTCTCTGAACACTGTTAGAATTGGGAGAACCCTTTATAAAGTCCAGTGGACTTGTTAGTAAGCCAAATCATAATCAGTACTCATTTTGAAAACTCTGTTTCCATGGAAACATTGACTATCCTGTTATTTATAAGACTCTGATTTTAGTAAGGGAATTGACTACCTATTCTACTGAAAATTATTTATGAGAAGAAATTCAGAATGTCAGTCATTGAAACATTTAGAAAAGAACTTTGGAAAAGGTAGCGGTTTTTGTGATTTTAGACATGGGATCACACAGAAATACTTTAGCTGAACCTTACAACTTTTAAGAAAATGATAGGTGCATTCCTATTCCCAAGGTTTTATGTAATTTCCTTTCCTATAAAAACAATATATTTTAACCCGACAATGATAATTGGTTTCAATGTTTGATTCACTAGTGAAGCTCTTGAGAATAACTCTCCAGTTTCACAATGCCTGCCTTGCTTTTTTATGTAGTTTCACTGCTCTGGGCACAGTGGTGAACTGCTAGAATTGGGTTAAGTCCCCATTGAGGGTCTAGTGTTTGATCACTTTCAGGAAGCTTATGAAGATTATACAGGTGTCTTAACCAGGCAAATTTGCTATTACAAATGGCAGTGTTCTTTATAAACTTCTGTGGGGTGACATGTGACTGAGAAATCTATTAATTGATGATTCCAGTCTCCTCTTCAGACTTAACAACAGGATTGTGACTTCCATGAGAATTACCAAATGGGACAAAAAAGTTATTTTCCAAGCTTCCCTTTAAAATGGGATGGATAAGTTTTCATTCAGTTTTATGGTGAGAATTTATTCAAAAACCTTTTCCCAAAACATTCTGATTTGTTTTAAGTCAATAAAATGTTCTTTCTGCCTGCCTTGAAGTCTTTCTTTACTTGCATACAAATTATGGCTTGAGTACTACCCAACATGAGAAGAAGCCGACTGTGCAAACAGAAAGAATCATTTTACCAGCACCTTTCTGCTTACTGCATTGCCTCTTAGCATGACAGAAAAATTAGCAGCATTATCTTATTCATTTGCTAACTTGTGTAGTTTTATTTGAATGTAAACCATTCTTTGCTGACTTAAACTACATAAAGGAAATGTGTTTACAAATTTCACTATTATTCCGTATCACTTTGTATTTTGATATTTGCTAGAAGTAGTTTTCACCCAGGATATAACCTGGCATATCCTTTGAATGTTTGCTGATAATTGAATCAGATACTATTCAAGATATAGCTTTTGTTTTTTCTAATATTTAAAATTCAAAACATATTTTGTAAAATAAATGGAGAACAAGGTAAAGGATGGAGAGGATAAGATAAAAAGAAAAAGTTGGACAGTGAGACAATAGAAAAGAGAAAAACAGTTAAACGATTTCACAAAAACCTGTTGAAAGTTCACATGGATGTGAAGGTCTTATCTCGTATTACAGGGATTTTGTATGACACCAGAACAAGCCACTTGCATAGTTTCAGAAAGGAGTAGAAATTCTGAAACATTGTCTTCCTAGATAAGAAGGAAAGACTCTGTTTGTGTACATGTGTGTCTTTCCAATATCATCTATAACACTTAAATTAAGTTGAAATGAGTTTAGAAAGTCAGAACATAGCGTGTGTGTTAGGGAACATGGCGTTCTACAGGAAAGGAAGACTGGGTAAGAGCTGGTGAGTGAAGGATGAGAACAAGCATACTATTTACATGGTTTCACCATTTTACATGGGTGAGCCTCCTGATCCTTATACAAGTATAATTTGACATTAAACACTGATAAATAAAAAGAAAAGGCAGAGGCAGGGAGAATTGTGTCAGTGTTAGGGAGATGAGATGAGAAGGAGTTCTAGGCCAGTCTGAGCTATGTAGAGGGATGTTGTCACAAAGGATACATCACCATAGATGGCATCATGAAAATAAAAAGTATCATGTATGTACTGACATGTGACATGAACAAATGTTTGTTTCCAAAATAAACAATGCAAAATCTGTGGATTGAACTAAGATAAAAACCTATGTTCTTTGTAGTTGTGGATCGTAGAATTAACTTCTAAATATCCTAGGCTGAATTATTGATTCATTTTTAATTAATTAAATTTAACTTTTATTTTTCAAGCTTTTGTACTAAGTGTTTTGTTTATATTCACATCTCTTCCACTGTTATAAAATTTACTAACCCATTTTCTTTTCTTTTAAAACAACGTCCACCCAGACCAATTGCACTGTTTAAATATGCATGGGCATATGATTTCCCATTGGATCATGACTGACTTATCAATGATATTGTCTGGGAGAAAACTGACTCCCCATTTCTTAGGAGCTATAAATTGGCAGTAACTGCATTGAGTGATAGAATATTTCAAAGACAACTTCCATCTCTGTACTGGAATTTAGTCTGACTGGAAGAGGCTTGTACAATGTTTGTTCATGCTATCATAGCCACTGAAAGTTCTTGTGTGCAACTTCCCTAATGTGTTCAGAAAACATCGTTTATATTTAGTCATCCATCAGCTCTGACCCTTACACTGTTTGGGGTCCTCTTCCACATAGATCCATGAGTCTCAGGAGTTGGGTAAGGACTGCTCATTAAATGTTCCATTTAAGGCTGAACATTTGTCAGTATTTTGGTCTCTGTACCTTGGCCAATTGTGGGTCTATGTGCTAACCACCCTCTTCTGAAAAGCAGATGTTTAAATGTAGTCGTGAACTTGTGTTATTAATTTTGTAACTCATTACATTCTGTTTTCTGGAAATGGATAATTTTAGCAAGGACTTTGGATACATGTCTATGTACACATATAAAAAGAGTATTGGATTTACAAAGAAGAGATACCAAAGAATTTTATATTGGAGTTATGTAACTGTAGATGTATATTTAAGTGTTTCTTGCTCTACAGCATTTTTCTCCAAATGGACAATGAATAATGTAATTTTCAATGTCATAATTTTAGTGTACACAAAGTCTATTACATAACCAACTAAAATTAGGAATTAATAATTACTGAAGATTTTGTAGCAGGATAACTGTATAGAGGATAATATTTAATTATAAGCATTTTATATTTTATATTACTATTTTATGTAAGCTTTCAAAGCCAAAAACATCAAATAAAATAAGGTAGAATTCTAAATTCAAAATCAAACATTTTTCTTTCTATTGCATAAGCTCCTTTTTAATTTCATTTGCATATATAAAGAAATTCAGGGGTGCATTTTAAAAGAATATTCATGTCTATTACCTGCATATCACTGCTTGCTGAAATGTGAGTATTGGAGACCTCGACATCACACTAAAAAGTCAGCAACACTTATTTGGTGGAAACATATACTTTTCAGATGGGGGAAACAATATAAAAAAGAAAAAAAGCTTTGAAACCCAAATCAACATTTTAAGAGCTGAACTTGCAAACCTAAAAATACAAAGTGATGACAGTATTATCAGAGACAGCTCTAAAACTTTAAAGGAATCTAAGTGTGAAGCCTCCTGTTTGTTTTGACAGAACTGGTGAGCTGATAATTCCTTCTTGCTAACCCATTTTTCTAAGCAAAACTATGTCTAATAAATCCTTGCTCATATATCCCATCCAGAATATTTTATTTAAGAAGTTAAGGTCTTTCAACAATCAGAATGGAAGGCCGTTTAGACATCATATGATGAGTGATTAGACAAGAAAGTTTGCTATACTACATACAGAGGTATGTACACATATCTCATACATACACATGTGCAACCACACAGAATGTATTTTTACTCACACACACTATGCATACACACAAATGTCAAAACACACACATCTACCCACACAAAGCACATTTACCTTCACACACACATGCACACATATTTATGATATATGATAATACACATATGCACATACATACACACATACAAACATACATATACTATATGTATGCACACATATTTACACACAAACACAATGAAACATGCATACACATGCAAGCATATACTGAACATACACACACAGAATCATATATAAATATTCACACATGCTCACATACACACATTCAAACAGGCACATAAACCTATAGTGATTCTCATGGATATAATCTGGGGAGTATATTTTGAAAAATTTTGAGCCAGGTTCCAGAGCTTCAAAATTTGGTTCAATAGGACATACTCATGATATTATAAATTGATATGAAATCAATAAAAGTGAGAGTTGTTAATTTAATATAATATATATTTTATATTAATGTTAATATATATATTAATATGTATATATCACTGTTGTAACTTCAAGAGTATTCAGTTAATATACGATCTCTTAGCTCAAAGGTAAATAACTCCACCACTCACTAAGTAGCCTAGAATTCAGTTTCCATTCTTTAACAGTTGCGCAGTTCAATATGTTATTTACCATATACTTTCATACAATTTTCCAACATTGGAAGGTCTGTAGTGAGATAAACCTTTCTTAGGTTTCTACTCTCTTCAGTTTCCTAAGCACACCATGGCATTTCTACCCACTAAAAAGAAAACCCACTTAAAACAAATACACTAGGATTTTATAATGTGGATTAAGACCATTATTACCTGTAAAGTTTGGAGTCAGAAATCTACCCACTTTGATGCTTATTTTTGCCTATGTTATTATATTACAACTATATGGCAGACGGCCTTCATGCTTACACTTTCTCACTGACTTTAGCATTTCAGTGGTGATATTGTAGAAGAGATATGTAACCTTTCCAGTGTGTTTTAGTTGTGGCAACAGTTCCAAAATAGATCGAAGGTGTTGTAAAGATAAGTTCTGAAAATTCTGGGAAGTTTAAAACTTTACATTGAGTATATTGACTAGACATTTAATTTTCCCTTATCATATAATTAATTATTATGTGGAGATTTCCTATTATATAGACTGCTTTTAATGAGTCTAATTATTATAATAAAACACATATATTAAAAGGTTCCATTTAAACAGCATTGTGCCTATGAGTCAGATAAATACAGCATAGAATAGAGGAGCCTTTAAGGAAAAACTAACAAAAGAACTGCAATTTGAGTAAAGAAGAATCCCCAGTAAGGAATTGTGTGCTTGTTTTCATCTTTATGATAATTTTTCCCAACTAAGGGATTTAAAACAAGTTTTATATCATGCAGTTTTACAAATTAAAACTATCAAATTATTTTCAAATCTAGATTCTTGAGTTTTTGTTTTGTTTTGTTTTTGTTTTTTTGGTTTTGGTTTGTGTGTGTGTGTGTGTATGAGTGTGTGTGTGTGTGTGTGTGTGTGTGTGTGTGTGTGTGTGTGTGCGCGCGCGCGCGCGTGCGCATGTGCATGTGCATGAATTTCTTTCCAATTGAACTTCAAGAGGATTTTCATATTTCTGCTCTTGGTACCCATTTCAGCCCCAACCTACATGTGATTAACTACATATGATTTTGTAAGAGGCTTTGTGATAATCTTGGGCTCTTGCAATTAATGCAGAATAATCTTTATTTCCCACTGCAAATGCTCTTAATTTTTTCAGCTAAGTCTGTTTAGACATGGGGATGACATATTCACAGGATAAAGGGATTATCATATATAATATTTTGGGGGAGATGGGCCATTGTTCTCTCTGATTAAGAGAGGCATGCATCTTTGTGGTCAAAGAAATGAATCAAATAAAACATGATTTTAGTTAGATATTTTCTTGTTTGGTATTCAATGAAAGTACTAATCTTCTAAAAATGTATGCCAAAATTAGGGGAAAATGAACTTTCCGAACTGGATTAAGAGATCTATGGAGTAGAGGCCAAACCTTTGTGTTTCTTCATCAAGGTAAGTTGTTATTCATCTAAAGAGAACTCTCTGAATAGTCTTAATATTCGGGGGGAGGGGGTTCTCCTGAGGAAGGCACTGTTGCTTAAAGTCACCCAGAAATGTACCTTCAGAGCTTGCTTGCTGCTGATTGATTTCCCAGCTTGTTTACTAGTATACTGTGCACAAGTTCAGCATCTTAAGCTCAAATATAAAAACTACACCCAATTCCAAATCTTGATAGTCATTTCAAAGAGAGGAAAAGGCAGATGAGCTTTCTATCAAACCGTGGCAATGTTTTGACATGACTATCTACTCTGATGTCAAAAGACTGCAAAGGGCATGCCCTTGGAGCTTCTGTCTGATGTCACAGTGAGATCTGAATGAATATTCATGCTGTCTCATGTCTGTGATGCTGTCATGGTCCCATCAGTTATTAAGCAATGACAACATGATCTTGTTTTGATGATTCTTGTTTTATTATTCCTACCAACTGCTGTACTCTAGACATTAACATCAAGGTTCAATCTCCAAACTAATGCTGACATTATTTTAATGGCGTTTAAAAATAACATGCAAATTGTGAAAAATATGTATAGGAAAATACAGCAAAGATCTAACAAACAAGCATGTATTCCAATCTATAATAACTTTGTATTTTTTCATGGAAGTGTCACAGCAAGATTTATTGATATGAGTAATTACTATGCATTGATTATATAACAACGTGACTTATAAAAATCTTAAATGATGGTTATGAGTAAAGCCTTTACCTTATTGAAATAATAAGATACCTTAAACCCAATAACATTTTAGCAAAATTCATTTCAATATATTCGAAATTTAAATGGATATTGAATCCTTCCATTTTAATATATTGATTCAATATGAAATATATTTTACTGCATCAAATGGAATGAGAAAATTCTTATACATGAAAGTAATTAGCATTTTCTTATGCTCTCCACATTGATTGTGTAATAGAAATGAGTCTCCTTTACACCATAAAAATTCCACCATAAAATAGAATAAATAACTGTAAAGTAATTCTTTTCTAAGACATTAATTATTGAAGAACAGTGCTCGTATTGTAGTATGTAAAGAATAAAATAAAATTAAATTAAATTAAATTAAAAGGCTATGCCAGGATAGTTTGTCCCAAATCCCAAAATTCCATCAGGTACGTCTTCAGATCAGACTGTAGAAGATGAAGGAACCCCCCAAAGCCCCCAAAAAAGAAAAATAAAGGAAATCAAATACCAACATGTATTTAGGGAGACAAGATGTCCTAAGTTTGAAAAGCAGAGAACAATGCAGAAAACAGTTGCAAGAGAGTGGGAGTGGCCTAAGAAAATGCTACATGTACATAATCAAATGTTGACCCAATGATGTGAGGAAGCTTCTAGAAGCTATGGAAAGAGAAACTTAGAATTGACAGTAGCAGTGCCATATAACTTCAGGAACAGTGTTTGTTGCAAGGAAAAAACAAGGAACTTTCGTTTTCAGAGGAAAATGAGAAAACAACAAACAAACAGAATTTCAGTGTCTTATTGGAAGATAATACAAGTCTTAAGGAGAACAACACTTAGCTTCACCTAACAAATCATAAATGTTGCTTCACACAGACTCAATCTATTTTTAGAAACTCAGCTTCATTGCCATTGAAATTCACAATTGTTAAAATATACATACTTACCAATTAAAAACTAAAATTCACAACACTTGGTATTATTGAGCATTATCAATCAATAATCAAATGAAAGAAACACACAGGAACCAGTATTGATAGAAGTAGCATATGAAATTATTAGGGATGTTGTAACTATATTCACTAATATAAAAGTTATGCACACACACATATCAGATACATTTGGTCTTAATACAAAATATGATAGAATATATACTAGTTGCAGCAGTCGTAATATATAAATACTGGATATTCTTCAGGAGGACATTCATTCGATATTCACTGTCCCAATAATTACAGAAAGACATTTGTAAATCAAGTATGAGAGTATCTGACTTTTCCCTTAGTCTCTGTGGGCACTAGGCATGTAAACGATACACAGACATATGTGCACGAAAACCTATATACCTATATAATAAAATATTTTAAAGTATAGTCTAACAGGCTACTGACAGAATAAAATATTGCAGAAAAATTAACAAACTTGAATCTTGAAAATATAATTTTACTGAATGAAATTCATAGAAGATAAATTGACAATGACGAGCATAAATAAACAATGATAAAATTCAAAGTGATATAATTTAAATATAGTTAGAGATGGGAAGGGATCTGATAATTAAACAATGACTTCAGCACTTCTGAATTAGATGAAAGTCATGGACATAAAATATAAAAAAACAATTTTCTTCAAATAAAAGAAACACTAAAAATATAGTAAGGTTATATCATTTTTAAAAATTTCTTACAATTAAAAATGAACTTTTTTTTTAAATAAACAGGTAGTGAATAAGACTTGTCAACTAAGGAACAAATACTTTTATGGTGAAACATGAGAACAGAATGGAGGATTTCTAATGCTCTTTAGGTAAAAACAAAACAAAAACAAAAACCAAACCAAATCAAACAAAACAAAACAAAAAGTCTTCCAAAAGAGAACTTTTATTGAAAAACAAATTCATTAAAAGATGAAAAATTTTAAAATGTACCACTTTTGGAATCATATTGCAAAAGTATTATAAAATATATCTTTCTTTTTGTGCTTTTAATTTTTTATTGGTTATTTTATTTATTTACATTTCAAATGTTATCCGCCTTCTGTTTTTCCCCTCTGCAAACCCATTGTCCCCCTCTCCCCCAGCTTCTATGAGGATGTTCTCCCACCCACCCACTCACTCCAGACTCACTGCCCTAGTATTCCTCTACCCTGGGTTATCTGGCCTTCACAGGACCAAGGGGCTCCCCTTCCATTGATGCCAGATAAGGCAATCCATTGCTACATATGCAGCTGGACACATGGTCCCTCCATGTGTATTCTTTAGTTCATGGGGAGCTGAGGGTAGCCACCAGAACGTCCCAGATGCCAGGAAAGCAAAAGTCTCCAGAATCCAAAGGGGTTGACATTATCTGAACTATCCAACAAAGGGCAGAGAGAACCTGTAAAGATCATATCAAGGGGTTTGCAAGGTTCCCGGTTAAGGGATTCGGCCACCCACACACCTCAAAAATATTAACCCAGAATGGCTCCTGTCTAAAGGACATATGGGGACAAAATGTGAAGCAGAGAATGAAGGAAAGGCCCTACAGAGACTGCCCCACCTAGAGATCCATCCCATCAATAGACACCAAACCCAGGCACTATTGCTGATGCCAAGAAGTGCCTGCTGACAGGATCCTGATATGGCTGTCCCTTGAGAGGCTCTGCCAGAGTCTAACCAACAGATATGGATGCTGGCGGCCAAACATTGCAGTGCACACGGGTACCCCAGTGGAGGGAGGAGTTAGGGGAAGGACTGATGGAGCTTGGATTTCTCTGTATAGCCCTGGCTGCTATATATGAACATGTTTTCCATATATACTCTATGGGCTTTTATGATCAGTTGTTATTTTTGTTTTGTTTTGATTTTAGTGTTTCTCTCCCTTGTATTTTTAGTCTCTTCTGTTATACTTACTATCTTATTTTACTTTCAGGAAATATAATTCCTGAAATGCTATTAATGTATATATATATATATATATAAATTTAGGAACTGCCAATGATAGAAAGTATATAATTTTGTTTTTCTGAGACTGCATTATATAATTTGGGATTTTTATCTCAAATTGAACATTTCTTTTCGTACAAGTGACATGAATTTGCTTTTATTCATTCCTGAGAAAATTCTTTCTGACATACATACATTTATGTAAATATATACACATGTATATACATTGTGTACATATATGCATATATACATATAGATGAATGCATGTATAACACAGCACATATTCTTTATTTACCCCTTAGATTTCTGGACCCGTGTTGATTCTATAGCTTACCTCTTGTGAATACTGGTGCAGTAAACCTCATAATGTGCTAATAGCTCTATGGTAAGTTGAATTGGAATCCTCTGGGTAAATACCCAGGGGTGTTACAACAGCATTATATAGTAGACCTACTTTTAGTTTACATTTTTTTTCCAGAAAGGTGCATACTAACTTTCATAGTTCACATATCTCACCAGCAGCATAGAAGTTTTTCTTCTTTCTATATCCCCAGCAACATTTGTTTTTAGTTGATGCCTATCATTTTGAATAGAGTAGCCTGGCATCTTTATGTAGCTGTGATTGCATGCCTCTGACAGTAAGGATGAGCTTTTTCATAGGTTTATTGTCCACTTGTACCTCATCGTTTAAGAACTATCCAGTCATTCTATTAACTCATTCATTGATTGCCTGATTTCTTTGTTGACTCTAGTTAATCTGAGTTTTAGATCATTCACTAAGTTGTTTGATTCACATAGAGTTGACTTTTATACAGGTTGAGAAGTAAGCATCTCGTTTCATATTTCCACACGTGGATATGTAATTTTCAGGGGTCCTTTTGAATTGTTCCCTCTGGGCTATTTCTTGCATATATCCGCTGTACTGCTTGTAGGCTGAACTTACATTCCCTTAGAGATATTCTGGCTCTGGTAAACATTCTACCTCCCAGAATAAACCGAGTTCTGCTTCTGAATTTTGTTTTTACAGGCTAACAGTATTCTACTGGCTGGGATTCAACATAGAATCCCAAAATACTTTCTGTGAGTTTCCCAAGTTCATAGAGTCTTTGGCAGCCAAACTGTTGACTCGGTGGTGTCTTTTTCAAATGGTGCCCAAGCAGTAGCTCTTCTCATTGTTTAGTGCAGAGAAATGAGGGTTTTCCGGGCATGTCTGCTTGATGCCAGTGGTACTGCTGTGCACCTTTTGCCTGGCTTTTCCCTCTGCAACTGTCCATTTCCAAAGTTATGGAGCAGCTTTTCTAAGTTTCTCTTTTTATAGCCATGGCTCTTGTCATCTTTGGTTGGTACCTTTTTTCCTTCTAAAGGAAGAGGTCCTCAGACAAGCCAATCCCTCTGAATAGGGCTTGTGGTTTTCTCTCCCAGTTTGTAAAAATCATTATTTTACCTTGCTATTAAACTATAGCTAGGGGTATTCAGGGATGGTTCAGCAGTTGAGAATGCGCCCTTCTTCAAGGGAACTGGTATTAAGTCCTACCACTCAGGTCAGGCAGCTCACGTTCATCTCTAACTTTCTAGAATATTTGATATAACTGGCCTCCACAGTCTCCTGTACTCATTTAAATACATCCTTACACAGCAAATGCACATAAAGCATAATTAGAATAATAAGAATAAACACAGGTTTTAAGAGTTGTAGATATCCTGAATTCTCATACTTCTTCTCATAGATGTTACATAGCTTTCCCTAGATATTCCCTGGAGATTCTAGAAGAACATCCCTATACATTGCTCATCATCTCCCTCCTTCCCTGGTTTAAGCTGGTTTAGGATCAGGGATGATCTCCAATATCTGCATAATTCTAAGATCATCTCATCATGGAAAATTCACAGCATGGAAACATGACATTAGGGATTCCAAGTGACAGACAGCTTTTGCCTCCTTCTTAGAGCCAGGTATGTCACCAAGGGTTTTAATATACTGGATCAGATTAGGTTTTAGGACAAGCTTTGCATGCCTGTATAATCAGTGTTAGGCAGTGACTTCTTTACAGCCCCGTTCTATGTCCCCATCATGGTCAAGTTCTGTCTTCCACCTGTGATTGGTAGATGGAGATATGTGGGATCCTCCACTTAATAAGCATCAAATAACTCACTGAGTATTGATGTATATTGGTTGAAGTATAGAAATTGCTTTACCCTTTCTCAGTATCTAAGGATAGTGAATCTACTATGGATTTACAAGTGAGTTCTACTCACATATGAAAAGCAAATTAATTTTGTTCATCTTTCTCTACAGAAATGATGGTTTATATGAGTTTAAGGATTAAATGATTTGTCATTAGTACAGCACTTTCTTTTTTTTTTTTGTATTCATGAGCTTTCAGGTTATTTTTTTTGTTTGTTTGTTTCTCCTTGTTTTTTTTTTTTATTAACTTGAGTATTTCTTATGTACATTTGAGTGTTATTCCCTTTCCGGTTTCGGGCAAACATCCCCTTCCTCCCCCCTTCCTTATGGGTGTTCCTCCCCACCCTCCCCCATTGCCGCCCTCCCCCGACAGTCTAGTTCACTGTGGGTTCAGTCTTAGCAGGACCCAGGGCTTCCCCTTCCACTGGTGCTCTTACTAGGATATTCATTGCTACCTATGAGGTCAGAGTCCAGGGTCAGTCCATGTATAGTCTTTAGGTAGTGGCTTAGTCCCTGGAAGCTCTGGTTGCTTGGCATTGTTGTACATAGGGGCTCAAGCCCTTCAAGCTCTTCAGTTCTTTCTCTGATTCCTTCAACAGGGGTCCCGTTCTCAGTTCAGTGGTTTGCTGCTGGCATTCGCCTCTGTATTTGCTGTATTCTGGCTGTGTCTCTCAGGATCGATCTACATCCGGCTCCTGTCGGTCTGCACTTCTTTGCTTCAACCATCTTGTCTAATTGGGTGGCTGTATATGTATGGGCCACATGTGGGGCAGGCTCTGAATGGGTGTTCCTTCAGTCTCTGTTTTAATCTTTGCCTCTCTCTTCCCTGCCAAGGGTATTCTTGTTCCCCTTTTAAAGAAGGGTGAAGCCTTCACATTTTGATCATCCGTCTTGAGTTTCATTTGTTCTAGGCATCTAGGGTAATTCAAGCATTTGGGCTAATAGCCGCTTATCAGTGAGTGCATACCATGTGTGTTTTTCTGTGATTGGGTTAGCTCACTCAGGATGATATTTTCCAGTTCCAACCATTTGCCTATGAATTTCATAAAGTCGTTGTTTTTGATAGCTGAGTAATATTCCATTGTGTAGATGTACCACATTTTCTGTATCCATTCCTCTGTTGAAGGGCATCTGGGTTCTTTCCAGCTTCTGGCTATTATAAATAAGGCTGCGATGAACATAGTGGAGCATGTGTCTTTTTTATATGTTGGAGCATCTTTTGGGTATATGCCCAAGAGAGGTATAGCTGGATCCTCAGGCAGTTCAATGTCCAATTTTCTGAGGAACCTCCAGACTGATTTCCAGAATGGTTGTACCAGTCTGCAATCCCACCAACAATGGAGGAGTGTTCCTCTTTCTCCGCATCCTCGACAGCATTTGCTGTCACCTGAGTTTTTGATCTTAGCCATTCTCACTGGTGTGAGGTGAAATCTCAGGGTTGTTTTGATTTGCATTTCCCTTATGACTAACGATGTTGAACATTTCTTTAGGTGTTTCTCAGCCATTCGGCATTCCTCAGCTGTGAATTCTCTGTTTAGCTCTGAACCCCATTTTTTAATAGGGTTATTTGTCTCCCTGCGGTCTAACTTTTTGAGTTCTTTGTATATTTTGGATATAAGGCCTCTATCTGTTGTAGGATTGGTAAAGATCTTTTCCCAATCTGTTGGTTGCCGTTTTGTCCTAACCACAGTGTCCTTTGCCTTACAGAAGCTTTGCAGTTTTATGAGATCCCATTTGTCAATTCTTGATCTTAGAGCATAAGCCATTGGTGTTTTGTTCAGGAAATTTTTCCAGTGCCCATGTGTTCCAGATGCTTCCCTAGTTTTTCTTCTATTAGTTTGAGTGTGTCTGGTTTGGTGTGGAGGTCCTTGATCCACTTGGACTTAAGCTTTGTACAGGGTGATAAGCATGGATCGATCTGCATTCTTCTACATGTTGACCTCCAGTTGAACCAGCACCATTTGCTGAAAATGCTCTCTTTTTCCATTTGATGGTTTTGGCTCCTTTGTCAAAAATCACGTGCCCATAGGTGTGTGGGTTCATTTCTGGGTCTTCAATTCTATTCCACTGGTCTATCTGTCTGTCTCTGTACCAATACCATGCAGTTTTTTATCACTATTGCTCTGTAATACTGCTTGAGTTCAGGGGATAGCGATTCCCCTGAAGTCCTTTTTTATTGTTGAGGATAGTTTTAGCTATCCTGGGTTTTGTGTTATTCCAGATGAATTTGCAAATTGTTCTGTCTAACTCTTTGAAGAATTGGATTGGTATTTTGATGGGGATTGCATTGAATCTGTAGATCGCTTTTGGCAGAATGGCCATTTTTACTATATTAATCCTGCCAATCCATGAGCATGGGAGATCTTTCCATCTTCTGAGATCTTCTTCAATTTCTTTCTTCAGAGTCTTGAAGTTCTTGTTGTACAAATCTTTTACTTGCTTGGTTAAAGTCACACCGAGGTACTTTTATATTATTTGGGTCTATTATGAAGGGTGTCGTTTCCCTAATTTCTTTCTCGGCTTGTTTCTCTTTTGTGTAGAGGAAGGCTACTGATTTATTTGAGTTAATTTTACACCCAGCCACTTTGCTGAAGTTGTTTATCAGTTTTAGTAGTTCTCTGGTGGAACTTTTGGGATCACTTAAATATACTATCATATCATCTGCAAATAGTGATATTTTGACTTCTTCTTTTCCGATCTGTATCCCTTGACCTCCTTTTTGTTGTCTGATTGCTCTGGCTAGAACTTCAAGAACTATATTGAATAAGTAGGGAGAGTGGGCAGCCTTGTCTAGTCCCTGATTTTAGTGGGATTGCTTCAAGTTTCTCTCCATTTAGTTTAATATTAGCCACTGGTTTGCTGTATATAGCTTTTATTATGTTTAGGTATGGGCCTTGAATTCCTATTCTTTCCAGGACTTTTATCATGAAGGGGTGTTGAATTTTGTCAAATGCTTTCTCAGCATCTAATGAAATGATCATGTGGTTTTGTTCTTTCAGTTTGTTTATATAATGGATCACGTTGATGGTTTTCCGTATATTAAACCATCCCTGCATGCCTGGGATGAAGCCTACTTGATCATGGTGGATGATTATTTTGATGTGCTCTTGGATTCGGTTTGCCAGAATTTTGTTGAGTATTTTTGCGTCGATGTTCATAAGGGAAATTGGTCTGAAGTTCTCTTTCTTTGTTGGGTCTTTGTGTGGTTTAGGTATAAGAGTAATTGTGGCTTCATAGAAGGAGTTCGGTAGTGCTCCATCTGTTTCAATTTTGTGGAATAGTTTGGATAATATTAGTACGAGGTCTTCTATGAAGGTCTGATAGAATTCTGCACTAAAGCCATCTGGACCTGGGCTCTTTTTGGTTGGGAGACCTTTAATGACTGCTTCTATTTCCTTAGGAGTTATGGGGTTGTTTAACTGGTTTATCTGTTCCTGATTTAACTTAGGTACCTGGTATCTGTCTAGGAAATTGTCCATTCCTGCAGATTTTCAAGTTTTTGTTGAATATAGGCTTTTATAGTAAGATCTGATGATTTTTTGAATTTCCTCTGAATCTGTAGTTATGTCTCCCTTTTCATTTCTGATTTTGTTAATTTGGACACACTCTCTGTGTCCTCTCGTTAGTCTGGCTAAGGGTTTATCTATCTTGTTGATTTTCTCAAAGAACCAACTTTTGGTTCTGTTGATTCTTTCTATGGTCCTTTTTGTTTCTACTTGGTTGATTTCAGCTCTGAGTTTGATTATTTCCTGCCTTCTACTCCTCCTGGGTGTATTTGCTTCTTTTTGTTCTAGAGCTTTTAGGTGTGCTGTCAAGCTGCTGACATATGCTCTTTCCTGTTTCTTTCTGCAGGCACTCAGCGCTATGAGTTTTCCTCTTAGCACAGCTTTCATCGTGTCCCATAAGTTTGGGTATGTTGTACCTTCATTTTCATTAAATTCTAAAAAGTTTTTAATTTCTTTCTTTATTTCTTCCTTGACCAGGTTATCATTGAGTAAAGCATTGTTCAATTTCCACGTATATGTGGGCATTCTTCCCTTATTGTTATCTAAGACCAGCTTTAGGCCGTGGTGGTCCGATAGCACGCATGGGATTATTTCTATCTTTCTGTACCTGTTGAGGCCCGTTTTTTGACAAATTATATGGTCAATTTTGGAGAAAGTATCATGAGGAGCTGAGAAGAAGGTATATCCTTTTGCATTAGGGTAGAACGTTCTATAAATATCCGTTAAGTCCATTTGGCTCATGACTTCTTTTAGTCTGTCTACGTCTCTGTTTAATTTCTGTTTCCATGATCTGTCCATTGATGAGAGTGGGGTGTTGAAGTCTCCTACTATTATTGTGTGAGGTGCAATGTGTGTTTTGAGCTTTAGTAAGGTTTCTTTTACGTATGTAGGTGCCCTTGTATTTGGGGCATAGATATTTAGGATTGAGAGTTCATCTTGGTGGATTTTTCCTTTGATAAATATAAAGTGTCCTTCCTTATCTTTTTTGATGACTTTTAGTTGAAAATTGACTTTATTTGATATTAGAATGGCTACTCCAGCTTGCTTCTTCCGACCATTTGCTTGGAAAGTTGTTTTTTCCAGCCTTTCACTCTGAGGTAGTGTCTGTCTTTTACTCACTGTAAGCAGAATCCAAAGAAGCAGTTCAAGCTTTACCCCCAAATTCTAGAAGCACCTGCTCATACCCTCCATGCTTATGTCATCTTGAGTGGCATTGTTGGAAATATCCAGATACCATTATCGAAATGCCTTTGAGTCTAGGGCTGTCAGCTATTCCAAACTAAAATGCTGAACCTACCCTTAGAGTCTTTAAGAATTGAAATTAAGAATTAAGATGATTTTTATCTTATTTGCATCCTTGGTGATTTAGTATTTTGTTACTGCCACATTGTCTAAAAAGAATCTACTTATCCCCTGAGGGAATGTTTATATCTTTAAATAGGGTTGTGAAATTTTTCTGATGGTTTTTAAGGGGGAAAAGAGTATCTGGTAGATTGCCTTATTTCTATTTTATTTTGAGAATTCATTTATTTTTTAGAGTATTTTTTTATCCTAAGAAATGCAACTCTCTTTATTGGTGTTATTTATTTTTAAATATTTTAACTTTTCATATTAATTGTTTTAATATTAAAAGAATATTTTAAATATAATTTATTTACTTTATATGCTGATTACAGGTTCTACTCCCTCCTATGCATTCAGTCCTTCCTCCCATCTCATCCCCCTCCCTAATTCATTTCACCCCATTATCTCTTCAGAAAAGGGAAGGCCTCTCATGGCTAAGAACCATCTTTGGCTTATCAGGTTGTAATAAGTCTTCTACTGAGGCAGCCCGGGTTTAGGGCAAAGGAATTCAAAAGGCAGGCAACAGAGTAAGAGACAGCTCCTGCTCTTTCTTTTAGGAGTTCCACATGAAAACCAACCTATACAACTGTTAATATATAGATGCAGAGGACCTATGTAAGTCCTCTACATGCTCCATGGCTCGTGGTTTAATTCTGTGAGCCTCATGAGCCCAGGTTTGTTGATTCTGTGGAGTTTCTTATGGTGTCCTTGACTCTTCTGGATCCTACAGTTCTCTATCCCCCTCTTGCACAGGATTCCCCAATTTTGTTGGCTGAAGTTGCTGGGTGAAGCCTGTCTGATGACAGTTATGCTAGGCTCCTGTCTGCAAGTATAGCCAGATATCACTAACAGTGTAAAAGGTGAGCTCCATCTCCTGGCAAGCTGGACAAGTCATTGGTTGGCTATCTCATGGATTTCTGCTCCGTCTTCATTCCCTGCATATCTTACAGGCAGGACAAATTGTAGGTGGAAGCTTTTGTTGTTGGGTTGATGTATCAATCCCTCCATTGGAAGTCTTATCTGGTTACAGGAGATGGCCTGTTTAGGCTTCATATCTCCCCTGCTTGGCATCTAAACTAGGGTCACTCTCTGATTTTGTGGAGCTTCCATTGCCATGGGTTCTTGAGTTAACGGAGATAGCTCCCCCTACCTGCATGATTCCGGTTGTTTCTCCCAGGACTCTCTTCCTCAAGTCTTTCTTCCCGTGGTGATCCCTCCTGTTCCCATTCCTATGCCACCTCCATCCAGTCCCTTTCCCATCCCCTTACAATGTCTATTCTATTTCTCAATCTCAGTGAGATTCGCATGTTCCTCCCTTGAGCTCTCCTTGTTACTTCCCTTCTTTGGGTCTGCGAATTGTAACATGGTTATCCTTTACTTTATAAATAGTATCCACTTATAAGTCAATACATGCCCAGTTTGTGTTTCTGGGTCTGGGTTATCTCATTCATGATAATCTTTTCTAGTTCCATCCAATTGCCAGAAAATTTCTTGACGTCATTATTTTTCATATCCAAATACCACTCCTTTGTGTAAACATACTACATTTTATTTGTCTATTCTTCAGTTGAGGGACATCTTGGTTCTTTCCTGTTTCTGGCTATTATGAAAAAAGCTATGGACAAAGTTGAGCAAGTGTTTTTATAATATGATGGAGCATCATTTGTGTATATGCCAAGGAGTGGTAAAGCAGGGTCATACATTAGATCTATTCTCAATTTTTTGAGAAAACATCAAATTAATTTCCAAAGTGACCATACAAGTTTGCACTCCTTCCACTAATAGAGGAGTGTTCTCCTTGCCCTATATATCCCTGCAAGAATGAAGTATTGCTTGAATTTTTGATCCTAGTCATTCCGATTGATATAAGGTGAAATCTGAGTTATTTTTAGTAGCATATCCCTTATGGCTAAAAATGATGAATTTTCCTTTAAGTGCTTCTCAACTTCTGCCTCTACTGAGAACTCTGCATCCTATTTTAATTAGATTATTTGGTTTGTAATGTACAGTTTCTTGAGTTCTTTGTATATATTTTGTTGTGATCCCTCTGTTGATTGTGCGATTGGTGAACATATTTTTCCACTCTTTAGGCTGCTATTTTGTCAGTGTTTTGACAATGTCCTTTGCCTTATGGATGCTTTTCAGTTTAATGACCTATCATTTATCAGTTGTTAATCTTACAGCCTAAGCCCTTGGTATTTTGGTCAGGAAGTTGTCTCCTGTGCCAATGAAGTCTAGGCTATTTCCCACTTTTTCTGGGTTTAGTGCAACTGGTTTTATATTGACATCTTTCTTTGATCAACATGGACTTGAATTTGTATATATGGTAATAGATATCTGATCTATTTGCATTCTACTATCTGTAGCCATCTAGCTACAGCAGCACTATTTGGCGAAGATATTTTTTTTTAATTTATTTTTTGTTGTTGTTGTATAGTTTTGGCTCCTTTGTCAATAATCAACTGTTAATAGATGTATATATTTACTTTTATCTCTTCAATTTGATTCCACTGATTAACCTATATGTTTTTATGCAAATACCATGAGATTTGTATTACTATTTCTTTGTAGTATAGCTTAGAATCAGGAATAGTTATATCTCCAGATGTTCTTATATTATACAGGACTACTTTAGCTCTCCTAGATTTTTAGATTTTTTCATATGAACTCGAATACTATTCTTTCATGTTCTCTAAAGAATTGTTTGGTATTTTGGTGCACACTGTGTAGAATATATAGATTGATTTTTGCAATATGGCTTTTTGCTGTATTAATCTTACTAAATCATGAATATGAAGGATCTTTCTATCTTCTGATATCTTCTTCAATAGATTGATTCAAAGACTTACTTGGTTAAAGTTTTCTGAATACAATTTATATTACTTGCGGCTATTGCAAAAGGTATAACTTTTTTAATTTCTTTTTCATACTATTTATAATTTTTCATCCCCATTTTGAGTCCTAAGAGGCTCTCATGTCTGATGTCTGTGTCATTTCCTAGAGGTTCCCACAAACCCCTAATCCCAGCAGCCACATATTTCCATTCATTTTCCTGAAACTCTGGGTTTCCCTCCTGTCCTGCCACATATCTGATCCTGGCCTTCATTTCAAGTCCCTCTCCACTCTCATAACCACATCCCTCACTCCCTCTGCCTCCCATGATTATCTTGTTCCCCCTTCTGTATGGCATTGGAGCATCTTCACTTGGACTTTCCTTCATGTTAAATGCCTTACAGTTTATGGGAACTATCATTCTGTAATTTTTGGCTAATATCTATTTACCAGTGAGTATATGTAGTGTACATCATTTAGGGTCTGTGTTACCACACTCAAGATATTTTCTAGTCCTATCTGTTTGCCTGCAAATTTATTTTTAAAAGCCAAACATTATTGTATAAGTGAACCACAATTTCTGTGACCATCCTTCAGTCGATGGATATCAGGGCTGCTTTCAGCTTCTGGGTATTATTAATAAGGTTGCTATGAAACATGATGGAGCATGCATTCTTTTGGTGTGGAAGAACATCTTTTGGATATAAGCCTAGTTGAGGTACAGCTGGGTCTTCAGGTAGAACTGTTTCTAATTTTCTGAGGAACTTCCAGATTGATTTCCAGAGTGATTGTACTACTTTATAATCCTACCAGCAAAGGAGTAGCACTCCTCTTTCTCTACATCCTTGCCAGCTTGTGCTGTTACTTGAGTTTCTGACAAAGCAGCAACCTACACTAACCCTACACCAAATAGAGGGCTAATATTTGAAATATGTAAAGAACACAAGATGTTAGACTCTGAACCATCAAATAACAGTTTTAAAAAGCAGTAAGGAGCTAAACATGGGTTTCTCAATGGAAGAATCTCAAGTAGTTGAGAAGCACTTAATGAAATATTCAAGAACATTCGTCATCAGGGAAATGCAAACGAAAGCATGAGATTGCATCGTACAACAATGAGAATCAAAAACTCAGGTAAAGTCGTTTTAAACCATGGTGGTCTGATAAGCTAAATGGGGTTGGTTATTTTATTTTTCTTGTATTCGTTGAGACTTGCTTTGTGATGACAGTGTGTGTGTGGTCATTTTTAGAGTAAGTTCCTTTAGGTGTTGAGAAAAATGTATAATTTTTTATGGTGATACAATCAGCATTTGGTGTCCTGTAGGCTTCTTATAATTGTATAGGTATTTCTTCCTTGAGTTTAATGCAATTTTTTGTATTATTTTGTTGAAAATATTTTCTGAGTCTTTGAGCTAGTAATCTTCTCCTTCTATTGAATTATTCTGAGGTTTGTTCTGCTCATAGTGTCTTAAAATTCCTGAATGATTTGGATCAGGAGTGTTTTTAACAACATTTTCTCTGACTGATATATCTATTATTTTTATTGTATCTTCTATGCATGGAAGTCTACTATCTCTTGTATTCTGTTGGTCATGCTTGTGTCTGTCTCTTTTGTTCTCTTATATAGGTTTTCCATTTCTAGAATTCCATGAATTGGGTTCTTTATTGCTTCTATTTCCATTTTCAGTTGTTGAAAATTGTATTCCTTTCCTTCACCTGGTTATTTGTATTTTCTTGTATGTATTTAAGCGATTTATTAATTTTTTTCTTTAAAGACCTCTATCATCTTTAGAAATTTGGATTTAAGGCAATGACCCTGTGCTTCACCTCCTTTGAAATAGCCAAGGTTGTTATAATAGGATAAGGATTTCTTGGCTCCAGTGTGGTCATATTGCCCTGGCTGTTGTTGATTGTGTTCTTATATTTACTCTAGTCATCTGGTTTTGAAGTTATTATAGGTTTATATCTTGATTTCTGAGTTAATCTTTTTTTGGATGGATGTATTTTGTATATCTTCCCTTGGTTTCTGTTTCTTCTGTAATCTTCTGTCCTGAGTAGACTTGGGTTCTGGTGCCCCATGAGTCTTCTGGTCCAATAGTATTTCTCCACTGGGGTCATGTAGGCCTGGGTGACCTCTGGTGTTTTTGTTGCTAGCATTATCTCTTGGGTCCTTAGAATCAGAGTTGCCTCTGGAAACACAAAAGTCTTCTGATCAAGTTGTAACCTGGAATATAGAAGCCAGTGTATGGTGTAAAATTCCTGGTTGTGGGTTGTACTTTAAGAGGAGTTGGTAGATATAGGGCACAGGGAAGGATCTTACCTGGCATCCTTAGTACAGGCTTGGCCTCCAGGAAAACAGGTAGAATTGTGGCTGGAGCCCAGGGGATGGGATGTAATTTTTGGCTACTTGATGTGTGTTGAGGGAAGTTGGCTGGGTTAGAGCATAAAGCAGGGACTTACCTGTGGTTCGTGGTGCTGTCCATGGCCTCTGTGAAAGCAGAAGGACAAGAATGCTATTTTTTATTTGTATTTATTTACAAAACATTTCTGTATATAGGAAAAATTTCTTCATGATTTGTTGATGAGAAATTATATCCACATTTTCATTGAATTGAATATTACTGTATCAGATAAGAATTAGAAGAGAGGAAATACTGACTTAGAATTGTCCCATTTTCTGACAAATGTGTTTATTCTAGAAAAAATTTGATAACATTTTCAAGCCTCTCTATTCTTATTATTAAATAGGAATGACACTAGAAAATAATTAGAAGGAAATCAGTTGCGATCTGTATTGTATTTACACACAACTCTACTTTGCAATATTGTATACACAGTGCCCACTTTGCTATAAAACTTTTTTCCTGCCATATTTAATAGGTACTGGTAAGCACGC
Organism: Rattus rattus; assembly: GCF_011064425.1. Taxonomy (NCBI): domain Eukaryota; kingdom Metazoa; phylum Chordata; class Mammalia; order Rodentia; family Muridae; genus Rattus; species Rattus rattus. The sequence goes on along the minus strand of NC_046157.1, from coordinate 38,810,327 downwards.
TGCTCATTTGTTTAGAAAATTTAGTTTATTTAGAATTGTTAAGGGATGTTACTAGTATATACTTCTATATTACTTCAAAGTAATATAGTGTGGCAGGATATAAACCACTAAAAAATACAAAGAGATTTTACTCAGAAGTAAATATCCTTTCTTCCTTTTAAATCCTATCTGAGTCTTGTCACTACAAGAAAGGATAGTTGTTTTTAATTTCATTTTAAGGGAAATAATAGTGACTTATCAGTGAAGACGTGTTAGGCATGAATTTCTAGTTCTTGAATTTATTCAAAATCTCAACTAATTCAGTACCTCTATTTTGAGTGAGTTCTGTGTTAGTAACAATGAGTAAAACAATAGGGACACCAACTCAACAGGAAATCTTGTGACCCAAAAGTTATCTTGACTGCAAGAAATGCAGGGATTAGTTATGGAGCAGAGACTGAGGGAAGAGACAATGAATAATCGGCCAAATTTGAGATCCATCCCATAGACAAGCACCAATCCCTGGCAATATTAATGATATTCTGTTATACTTGCATCTGCAAGTAATTAGTTTCTAAATGCAAGGAAGTTTATCACTTTCAAAATATAGATACAGGCACCTTACGTTCTGTGGTCAGATTTGATATGTTTAATGGCAAAACATATTCTTATACATTGAAAAATAAAAACACCTCACACAATAATAGTAGGAGATTTCAACACCCCACTCTCATCAATGGACAGATCATGGAAACAGAAATTAAACAGAGACGTAGACAGACTAAGAGAAGTCATGAGCCAAATGGACTTAACGAATATTTATAGAACGTTCTACCCTAATGCAAAGGATATACCTTCTTCTCAGCTCCTCATGGTACTTTCTCCAAAATTGACCATATAATTGGTCAAAAACGGGCCTCAACAGGTACAGAAAGATAGAAATAATCCCATGCCTGCTATCAGACCACCACGGCCTAAAACTGGTCTTCAATAACAATAAGGGAAGAATGCCCACATATACGTGGAAATTGAACAATGCTCTACTCAATGATAACCTGGAAGAAATAAAGAAAGAAATTAAAAACTTTTTAGAATTTAATGAAAATGAAGGTACAACATACCCAAACTTATGGTACACGATGAAAGCTGTGCTAAGAGGAAAACTCATAGCGCTGAGTGCCTGCAGAAAGAAACAGGAAAGAGCATATGTCAGCAGCTTGACAGCACACCTAAGCTCTAGAACAAAAAGAAGCAAATACACCCAGGAGGAGTAGAAGGCAGGAAATAATCAAACTCAGAGCTGAAATCAACCAAGTAGAAACAAAAAGAACCATAGAAAGAATCAACAGAACCAAAAGTTGGTTCTTTGAGAAAATCAACAAGATAGATAAACCCTTAGCCAGACTAACGAGAGGACACAGAGAGCATGTCCAAATTAACAAGATCAGAAATGAAAAGGGAGACATAACTACAGATTCAGAGGAAATTCAAAAAAATCATCAGATCTTAGTATAAAAGCCTATACTCAACAAAACTTGAAAATCTGCAGGAAATGGACAATTTCCTAGACAGATACCAGGTACCGAATATAATCAGGAACAGATAAACCAGTTAAACAACCCCATAACTCCTAAGGAAATAGAAGCAGTCATTAAAGGTCTCCCAACCAAAAAGAGCCCAGGTCCAGACGGGTTTAGTGCAGAATTCTATCAGACCTTCATAGAAGACCTCGTACCAATATTATTCAAACTATTCCACAAAATTGAAACAGATGGAGCACTACCGAACTCCTTCTATGAAGCCACAATTACTCTTATACCTAAACCACACAAAGACCCAACAAAGAAAGAGAACTTCAGACCAATTTCCCTTATGAATATCGATGCAAAAATACTCAATAAAATTCTGGCAAACCGAATCCAAGAGCACATCAAAACAATCATCCACCATGATCAAGTAGGCTTCATCCCAGGCATGCAGGGATGGTTCAATATACGGAAAACCATCAACGTGATCCATTATATAAACAAACTGAAAGAACAAAACCACATGATCATTTCATTAGATGCTGAGAAAGCATTTGACAAAATTCAACACCCCTTCATCATAAAAGTCCTGGAAAGAATAGGAATCCAAGGCCCATACCTAAACATAGTAAAAGCCATATACAGCAAACCAGTGGCTAACATTAAACTAAATGGAGAGAAACTTGAAGCAATCCCACTAAAATCAGGGACTAGACAAGGCTGCCCACTCTCTCCCTACTTATTCAATATAGTTCTTGAAGTTCTAGCCAGAGGAATCAGACAACAAAAGGAGGTCAAGGGGATACAGATCAGAAAAGAAGAAGTCAAAATATCACTATTTGCAGATGATATGATAGTATATTTAAGTGATCCCAGAAGTTCCACCAGAGAACTACTAAAGCTGATAAACAACTTCAACAAAGTGGCTGGGTATAAAATTAACTCAAATAAATCAGTAGCCTTCCTCTACACAAAAGAGAAACAAGCCGAGAAAGAAATTAGGGAAACGACACCCTTCATAATAGACCCAAATAATATAAAGTACCTCGGTGTGACTTTAACCAAGCAAGTAAAAAGATTTGTACAACAAGAACTTCAAGACTCTGAAGAAAGAAATTGAAGAAGACCTCAGAAGATGGAAAGATCTCCCATGCTCATGGATTGGCAGGATTAATATAGTAAAAATGGCCATTTTACCAAAAGCGATCTACAGATTCAATGCAATCCCCATCAAAATACCAATCCAATTCTTCAAAGAGTTAGACAGAACAATTTGCAAATTCATCTGGAATAACAAAAAACCCAGGATAGCTAAAACTATCCTCAACATTAAAAGGACTTCAGGGGGAATCGCTATCCCTGAACTCAAGCAGTATTACAGAGCAATAGTGATAAAAACTGCATGGTATTGGTACAGAGGCAGACAGATAGACCAATGGAATAGAATTGAAGACCCAGAAATGAACCCACACACCTATGGTCACTTGATTTTTGACAAAGGAGCCCAAACCATCCAATGGAAAAAAGATAGCATTTTCAGCAAATGGTGCTGGTTCAACTGGAGGTCAACATGCAGAAGAATGCAGATCGATCCATGCTTATCACCCTGTACAAAGCTTAAGTCCAAGTGGATCAAGGACCTCCACACCAAACCAGACACACTCAAACTAATAGAAGAAAAACTAGGGAAGCATCTGGAACACATGGGCACTGGAAAAAATTTCCTGAACAAAACACCAGTGGCTTATGCTCTAAGATCAAGAATCGACAAATGGGATCTCATAAAACTACAAAGCTTCTGTAAGGCAAAGGACACTGTGGTCAGGACAAAACGGCAACCAACAGATTGGGAAAAGATCTTTACCAATCCTACAACAGATAGAGGCCTTATATCCAAAATATACAAAGAACTCAAAAGTTAGACAAGAGGGGAGACAAATAACCCTATTAAAAAATGGGGTTCAGAGCTAAACAAAAGAATTCACAGCTGAGGAATGCCGAATGGCTGAGAAACACCTAAAGAAATGTTCAACATCTTTAGTCATCAGGAAATGCAAATCAAAAAACAACCCTGAGATTTCACCTCCACCAGTGAGAATGGCTAAGATCAAAACTCAGGTGACAGCAAATGCTGTCGAGGATGCGGAGAAAGAGGAACACTCCTCCATTGTTGGTGGGGTTGCAGAATGGTACAACCATTCTGGAAATCATTCTGGAGGTTTCTCAGAAAATTGGACATTGAACTGCCTGAGGATCCAGCTATACCTCTCTTGGGCATATACCCAAAAGATGCCCCAACATATAAAAAAGACACGTGCTCCACTATGTTCATCGCAGCCTTATTTATAATAGCCAGAAGCTGAAAAGAACCCAGATGCCCTTCAACAGAGGAATGGATACAGAAAATGTGGTACATCTACACAATGGAATATTACTCAGCTATCAAAAACAACGACTTTATGAAATTCGTAGGCAAATGGTTGGACCTGGAAAATATCATCCTGAGTGAGCTAACCCAATCACAGAAAGACATACATGGTATGCACTCACTGATAAGTGGCTATTAGCCCAAATGCTTGAATTACCCTAGTTGCCTAGAACAAATGAAACTCAAGACGGATGATCAAAATGTGAATGCTTCACTCCTTCTTTAAAAGGGGAACAAGAATACCCTTGGCAGGGAAGAGAGAGGCAAAGATTAAAACAGAGACTGAAGGAACACCCATTCAGAGCCTGCCCCACATGTGGCCCATACATATAGAGCCACCCAATTAGACAAGATGGATGAAGCAAAGAAGTGCAGACCGACAGGAGCCGGATGTAGATCGATCCTGAGAGACACAGCCAGAATACAGCAAATACAGAGGCGAATGCCAGCAGCAAACCACTGAACTGAGAACGGGACCCCCGTTGAAGGAATCAGAGAATGAACTGGAAGAGCTTGAAGGGGCTTGAGACCCCATATGTACAACAATGCCAAGCAACCAGAGCTTCCAGGGACTAAGCCACTACCTAAAGACTATACATGGACTGACCCTGGACTCTGACCTCATAGGTAGCAATGAATATCCTAGTAAGAGCACCAGTGGAAGGGAAGCCCTGGGTCCCCAAGACTGAACCCCAGTGAACTAGACTGTCGGGGGAGGCGGCAATGGGGGAGGTGGGGGGGGAACACCCATAAGGAAGGGGGGGGAGGGAGGGATGTTTGCCGGAAACCGGAAAGGGAATAACTTTTCGAATGTACATAAAAATACTCAAGTTAATAAAAAAAAAAAAAAAAAGGAATTAAAACTTGAGTTTTTCAGAAAAAAAAAAAAAAAAAAAAAAAACATACAATAAATGTTTGAACAAATTTCAACATCATAGTGGCAAGTGCTATTAAAATAAAGATATTGTAATTAAAATATATACTCAGAAATAGAGGATGTTACTAGGGTGAACTGGTCTGAGAAGTCAATTCAGAGAGATGAAATTTGAATAGTATTTGAGTAGAGACTTGAATGGTAATCAAAATCATCTTAGGAGTTCATTTACGATATAGTAAAAAGAACAAACAAGAATTATTTGAGGGGTTGGAGATTTAGCTCAGTGGTAGAGCGCTTGCCTAGCAAGCGCAAGATCCTGGGTTTGGTCCCCAGCTCCGAAAAAAAGAAAAAAAAAGAATTATTTGAAACACACATAAATACTAATAAACACACAGACACAGACACCACAGACACAGACACACACACACACACACACACACACACACACAAATAATCTATTGGATTGCATATGAGAAGCAGACCTAAAATTCAATGAAATTGAAAGAAAGAAGCTTCAGAAATTATCAAAGAACATTTTATTACATGTAAGTAATGGTGGAGAATTCTAAAGACTTTGGGTAGATTATAATTATTGCTGGACATCATTGAGTTGTTAAGAATAAGTTTGTTTTTTACTTGACCCCTACAATTGTACATAGTTGGGCAGTATCATGTGACATTCCAATACTAGAATACATCGAGCAATGCTCATTCAAATCAAGCTTCGTATACATGCAGAAACAGTTATTAGTAAACATTTTTCAGCGAAATAGCAACTCTGAGTACTTTGATCAGCCTATATTTAGGAAATAATCGTTCATGGAAAGGAATTTTGCAGTAAGCGATGATATAAAGAGTCCATGTATTTCTTTAAGTAGTTGAATCTCCTGTATTTGGGAGTCTTTTTGAGGTAGCCTCAGGGACTTAAAGAGCGTGTGTGAAATCACTTGAACACATTGACAACTGCACAAATGAACAAATCTCATTTTCTAGCAGGGTCCTATTGTCCTGGTGTCTAAGGTAATGAATGTGTAATAGTATGTGCTCATCTTTAGAATTTCTGTCTGCTCTCCTGCTATCAAATGGAGGATCACTGTCTAATCAGTTAATAGAATACGACATCAGTATTTAAAACCAAAAATATTTTATGATAACAATATTTAAGTTATAATTTTAGTAGATATCATTATTGCTTGTTAAATAAGATGATTGAGATATTTACTATTTAAATGATTCTGATTAACAAAAAAATGAAATACTTTGATACAACTGTAGATGTTTTCTAGTGGATTATGCAAATTTACTCCAAAAGAATCTTGATGTTTATACTTAAATACTATGAAAATGAAAATCATTTTTCTGTTTGAAGTTTTAAAAATATTCACAAATGACTCCTTTATGCAAAAGAAAAGAACAATGAAATATAAATGAGGCAAATCCTATATTAATATGCCTTTTCTTGTTCTGAGAATTTTAGACAAAGATTTGCTTTAACACAAGAGTGCAAATTGTCTGTACAGTATAGACATAATTCAAGTTATATTTCTGCCTCTGTTTGTGTTTTAGTAATCAAGAAGAGAAATGAAAAAGAAGAGAAAAATCTTGAAGATTATGGCTTGATGTTTTTCCTGAAGCTATAGAATAACTAATATAGTGGGGTGCATAAATGATATTTATCACTTTTCCCATTACAATTTTATATCTAGCAGAATATTTATGCAAGTTTGAAAGCTGGCGTGAATGATGTTTAAGGAAATAATGGGATAAATGTGGTTTTGTTTTCTATTTCATGACATATTATTACTATTTTGCATTACAATTTTGCCTTTAGTAATAAATCTTAAGAAAAGTGCATTTGTTTTATAAGGGTTAAAGAGTAATCAGTATAAACTCACCAAGTACATTTCCCCCTTGTTTTGAATCTACTGTTCCAAAACAGGGAGCAGTTGAAAGATATCCCCCCATTGATTTGAACTTAACAAGTTACAGAAGGCAAGTTGGACCCAAAGATTCCACTATAGCTCATAGCCACTTGTAGTCTGTGCCTTCCATAGTTTTCTGTACCAATAAGTTTTATTAATAAAAATATAGTGTTCTTAATTGTATTTTAATATCTAACTATAAGTAACTCTTGGTCAGCCTTTCTGTGGCAAGGCCTGTCTAAAGAGGCTGTTCCTCTTATATCTTGCTTTTGCTTTGAAATTGACGAGAAATACATATCATATTAATCTTTTTTTCTTGTTCCATTATGATTCTCAAAGGTGTTACAATAAGACCTGCTGAGAAGCTCTTGTCCTTTTCTGTCTGAGCAATATATTTAAAATGATATTGTGAGGATACTTGAATCATGAGAATTAAAGGAGATTTACTATATCAGTGGGTATTCTTAGATTGAAATTGACAAATGAACCTTTTAATTATATATTTGTGTCTAACACATCTTCCAGATCATGTAAAAAGTGTTGAGGTATGGTGATCAGGCAGGTACAACTCTAAATTTCTCTTAATTTTCTTATGTACTCTGAATTTTACCCTCAGAGAAACTGGCAAACTTTCAAAGTATATTTGGATTTTGAGACAAAAACTGCATGAGTTTATCTTGTTTTTAGGGAGACATTTGCTCATCACCATTAATGTGGTGATTTGCAAGCATCTGAACAGTAGGTATTAGAGGAGGGCACTGTGAGTGCTATTGGAGGGATTAGAGAGAGAGCTCCCTGAACAGTATTCTAAGAGCTACTCATAATAACTATTCAAGAATTGTTGTAATAGCAAGGGCGGCAGCAGAGTGTAAGGTGGAGAAAGTAAAGGGAACAGAAATAAAGACAGAGATGGGAGGGGCCTGACCACTTTTCATATTTGTGTTTATAGAAATATCATTCCCTATTTACTGTTTGCAGCTTAACAGCTTCAAAGTCATTCTGCCCTTGAGACAAGCTTCAAGTTCTACGCCAAGCTCTTCTCCCCCTGTCAGAATTTTTACTGACTCTGCATTCTGTGGACAATTTAAAGATGTCCTGTGACAGAGTTTGTCCTGACCTGTCTTCTGGTTAGTAAGAGGAGAATGCATTGAACTTTTTTGATTGAGTGATGCTGGAGAGACGCTTGCATTGAAAGCTGGGGCTACTTAAGTCTTCAGTGTATGCTTTCCTCATCTTCAATATATGTTTTGAAATTTAAAAAGCTGTGCCATGAGACACACAGCTTACCTTTGCAAGGTATTAATGGCTATACTGTGATCATAGGCGTTAAACTAGACATTTGTAGATTTAGACAGTGATGTAGCCTACAATATTTTTTTTAATTTAGTATAATTTAATTTTTTCTTACTTATTCTCTGTACATTTTGATCACTACCCTCCTCCTGGTGACTCTTACCCATAATTCTTCCTACATCCACTTCTTCTTTGAGTGAGTGTCACCCTCCTCCCCTGTCTATTTCCCAACCCTGGTCCTTCAAGTATATATGAAGCTAGGCCCTTCTTCTTCCATTTGGGCCAGACAAGGCAGACCAGCTAGAAGAACATACCCCACATACAGGCAAAAGCTTTTGGGATAGCTCCAGTTCCAGTTGTTTGGGACCCATATAAGGACCAAACTGCACATCTGATACATACGTATAGGGATGCTGAGGTTCAGCCCATCTATGTTCTTTGGTTCGTGGTTCAGACTCTCAGAGTCCCAAGGGTTCAGTTTATTTTGTTGGTCTTCCTGTGTAGTTCCTATCCCTGTCAGAGCCTGCAATCTTTCCTCATATTCTCCCATAAGAGTCACCAAGTTTTGTCCATTGTTTGGCTGAGTCAGTTGCTGGGTGGAACTTCTCAAAGGAAATCTTTCTCTTTTCTGCAGGCATAACAGAGTATCATTAATAGTGTTAGGGATTTGTTCTTGCCCATGAGACGGATCTCATTTTGGGCCTGTTATTGTGGTTGCTGTTTGGCCATTCCCTCAATTTCTGCTCCATTGCCACTGAAATTTTTGTGGTTGGTGTCTCTATACTGTTGTTCCTGCCTGGCTGCAAGAGGTAGCCTCTTCAGCTTCTATATCCTCAAAGTTGTGAGTCACTGCTAAAGTCACCTCAATCGATTTTGGGGTGCATCCCTTATCTCTGGTCTCTCTAGCTTCCTGGAGATGTTCCTCATCCCTGTCAGTTGCAGATTTACATTCAAGGCCATCTGCCATGTCTCCTGTCCTTCCCCACACCTGATCCTGAATCCCCAACTCCCCTGGCCATATCACTTCCTTCCCAGTTTCTTCCTTCCATCTGCCATTTATGACTAGTTTTTCCACCTTCTAAGTGATATTCAAGATTGCTTGCTTGGGCCTTCCTTCTTATTTAGCTTCTTGGGAGTTTGTGGGGTGTAGCATGGTAACTAGTTTATGGCTAATATCCACCTATATATAAGTAAGTACATACAATTTACATCCTTTGGGGACGAAGTTAACTCACTCAATGATTTTCTCATGTTCCATTCGTTTGCATGCAAAATTCATGATGTCTTTCTTCTTCATAGCTGAATAGTATTCCTATGTGTAGATGTACCACATTTCTTTATTCCTTCTTCAGTTCAGGAACAAGTAAATTCTTTCCAGTTTCTGGCTAGTATGAATAGAGCTGACCCAAACATAGTTGAACAAGTGTCTTTGCTGGATGTTGGATCATCTTTTTGGTTTGAACAGGAAGGTATAGTTGGGTCTTGAGGTAGAACTATTCTCTTTTTTTTTTTTTCTGAAAAGCAGTCGAATTGATTTCCAAAGTGGCTATACAGGTTTGGATGCCCACAACAGTGAAGATATGTTCCCCTTGTTCTACATCCTCACCAGCATGTGCTATCTCTTGAGTTTTTGATCTTAGCCTACAATAATTTAATATGAATAGTTACCTATTGAAAATAAACATGCTTATAATGATGTGCTTTATAGTGATTTTGTTCTTCCACACAGAGACTCTTCTGGGTAGATTCATTAATGAAGTGCCTTGGGTTTGTGGCCGTAATTCTCTTCATTTTTTATCAGCATTCTGATAAATGTATCCTTTGGCATTGTAATATAAGCCCAAAGATAAAAACTAGAACTGGTCACCAATAATGATTGCTAATTGCTCTCCCTAAGGTTGGGTTTTACTCTGAGCAGTAACATTTTAGAGACACACTGGCTGTCCTCTGGGGTCTTTATTAGCTTTTAAGTTCAATGAAAATAACATGCGAGTTTTCGCATTTGTTTTGTAAAAATATGGTTTGTTCCTAAGTGTTGATATTTACAGCAAGCATAAGCATACTACATGGAACATTTGAAAAAGAGACCTGATGGGTTTGTTCTTAGGTTCACCTTTGTGCCAAGTGGCTGCAGGATGATAAGCATATCATTGAACGTTCCCATTCCATTTTATGAATGGAGGTAATATCATGCTCAAGCTATTTGTTTTGGAGTTGAAGAAATATGCTTCTTAAAAAATGAGGCAGGAGGTGCTCAGTGTGTGGTTTAGTAACCTCATAGAAGCAGGGCAGACAGGGGAGAGAATAAGGCATTTAACTTGGAACAGGGGATGACATTTGAGACATAAATATATAAAATATTCACTAAGAAAGAAAAGAATAAATGAAACAATAATTACATAAATACAGCTCCATGAAGAAGTTAAAGGTGTTGATTACTAACCACTAATAAAATTTACTATTCCCCAAAACTTTAGATTGACAGAAGTTTCTCATTGCCTGCAGGTTTCTAATATGTGAATTAGAACTCAATCTACAAATTCACATTTTTTCTGTATACTTTTCTAAGAATGGGTGATAAGTTTATCTGCTTTCATTTTGATTACCTGAAGATGAACTTTAAATCTACACTTTTTTCTCATCCAATGTTTAACTGCTCCTGAAGCCCACTTCTTATCCACTCGTCTTTGCAGTCCATATTCTTATCTCTAACCTTCTTCCTTGCTCTCACTCTGCCAACCCTTTTGTTTCAGCACTGTGTTCAGTTTTGAATAAACTCTCAGTATTTTCTATGATAACATTAACCCTCCAAATTTGTTATGATATGTGCCTTTTGGGGCTTAAAAGAATCTGGATATATGTACCTTTTATTTAAAGATTTATTTATTTTATGTATGTGAATACACTGCCACTGTCATTAGACACCAGAAGACATGGGATCCCATTACTGATTGTTGTGAGCCACAGCGTGGTTGCTGGAAATTGAACTCAGTGCTCGTAACTTCTGGGCCATTCCCCACTCCCCCAGTCCCTTGAGGTATATTTTCTTTTAAAAATTATCATACTTATTCTCAATTGTAGTTATTAGCTCTCTTATAAATTATGTGTGCAATATTTAAAGTAACACTAGCATAGGATTACAGTGTTCACAAAGATTCTATTTACATCTTAATTATAGAGTTTCAGTATGATATTTAAATAAGTAGAGATACTTCACAGATATCACCCAGTTTTTTAATGTAAAATTGCTACACAATACCCAAATTTTAAATATTATATTATTTTAGTACTCTTGGATAAACAACAAAACTTAATTTTCAAGCACTTGAAATAATAATATTTTGGTTTTACTTGTATCTGAACCAGATTACAAGATGAATTTAGTCTCATTCCTATATACTGAATTGCTGATTTATTATTCCCAAACCAGGAATATCTGTATGATTTTAATATCATTTTTCTTTATTTTTATGTTTCATTATGGGGAAACATTTAATCTTGTTACAATAACTTGTAGGTATAGTTAAAATTTGAGTACATTATTTTTTGATTTGAAAAATATTTAAGGGGATACACAATGTCTCCATGGACACTTTATCCTTTTGGAGTATATTAGTACTTAGAAATCAATATCCAAATATCAGTTGTATTCATTCACACAGATATGACATTGCATGTAGATTTTTGTTAAGCAAACATAGGAAATACATATAATGCTGACCCTTGTTTATATGTATGATTTTTTTCTGTTAGAATGTATGTATATTTCAATATTCACATTTCAAAAATGCAGGCTCCTATGGATACCAGTACATCAATCAACTTTGCATCATTATTACATTAATTTTAACTTTTCTTTTTTAGCTAGAAAGTTCTTTTTTCCATAAATAAGATGCATCTCCTACTCTTCAGCATTTTCACTCTTTTTGTTCTGCTCTCACATATACAAAAGCACTTAGAATTTCTAATTTACTGTCCTGTGAGAAACATATGGTAGCCATATCAAAAATATTTTATAGAGTCTATTATCCTTTGCTCATACAGTACTACAAAATTTTCAAATTCATATATGAGAATTGTCTTACTTTTTACTGTATTTAAGTTGGATACTGTTCTTGGTAAAAGAGCTGTCAATCATCATTTGCATGGTTTTCCTACTTACAGAATACAGTTAAATATACATAAACAGTTTGGGTGATTGACAAATGCATTGAGATTTGCACCTTGCTGAAACTTTCTTCTTGATTCCCAATGAATATTAACCAAATCTCACAGTTAATTCTGGAAAACCTTTGAACTAATTTTGGCCTTTACAGCTTTTCTTGAGATTGGCCATGGAAGCAGATCATAAAATATTTATTCTGACAGTATAATGTGATATTGTCTTTACATAGATTGCAAATTGCATTTGTGATTTAGTTATGTTATTTCACTAATTAAGTTTGTCCCTTCCTCTTACTAAATACTATTACATTGTATAAACACACATATGAATATTTACTTCTTGTTTATATATAAATTTTTATATCCCTTAAGAAAATCCCCAAAACTGGAGATACTGGACCTGCCTATGTTTGTCATGAACAAAAGCATGATTTTATTCATCATGGGTTGATCTTAACCTATTTCACAAAATATAAAAGACTGTCACTCTCACATGCTTTCAACAATTTGTTATTTTGACTTTGACTTTATGAAGGATACAGTCAATGGGACAAAATAACAACCAAAAGACTGGGAAAAAATCTTTACCAATCCTCCATTTGATAGAGGGCTAATATCCAAGATATACAAAGAACTCAAGAAGTTAGACTCCAGAAAATCAAATAACCCTTTTAAAAAATGGGCTATAGATCTAAACAAATAATTCTCAACTGAGGAATATCACATGACTGAGAAGTACTTTGGAGCAGAGACTAAAGGAATGGCCATTCAGAACTTGCCCCACCTGGGGATCCAGTATATATATATATAATGTTCAGCCACCAAACTAGACAATATTGATGAAATCAGGAAGTGTGTACCAACAGAAGACTAATATAGCTGTCTCCTGAGAAGCTCAGCCAGAACGTGATAAATACAAAGGCGAATGCTAGCAACAAACCATTGAACTGAAAATGGAGTCCCTGTTGGAGGAATTAGAGAAAGGATTGAAGGAGCTGAGGAGCTTGCAATCCCATAAGAACAACAATACCAACTGGCCAGAGCTCCCAGCGACTAAACCACTACCCAAAGACTATTTATGGACAGACCCATAGCTCCAGCTTGCATATGTAGCAGAAGATAACCTTGTTGGGCGCCAATGGGATGAGAATCCCTTGGTCCTGCCAAGACTGGACACCCCCCCCCCCAGTGTAGGGGAATGTCAGGGTGGGGAGGTGGGAATGTGTGCTGGAGGGGGAACACTCTTATAGACAAAGGGGAGTGGGAAGGGATGGGGGCTTATGGATGAGAAACCTGGAAAGGGAATAACATTTGAAATGTAAATAAAAAGTAACCAATAAATAACATAAAATTAAAAAAAAGAACTGTTTAACATTAGGGAAATACAAATCAAAACAACTCTGAGATTCCATTTCACATCAATCAGAATGGATAAGATTAAAAACTCAGGTGACTCCAGATGCTGGCGAGGATGTGGAGAAAGAGGAACACTCCTTCATTGTTAGTGGGATTGCAAACTGGTACAACTACTCTGGATATCAGTCTGATAATTCCTCAGAAAATTGGATACAGTACTACTACCTGCAGACCCAACTACACCACTCCTGAACATATACTGGGAAGATGCTCCAACATATAACTAGGACACATGCTCCACAATGTTCATAGCAGCCTTATTTATAATAGCCAGAAGCTGGGAAGAACCCAGATGTCCTTCAAAAGAGGAATGGAAACAGAAAATGTGGTACATCTACACAATGAAATACTACTCAGTTATTAAAAACAATAACTTCATGAAATTCTTAGGCAAGTGGATGGAACTTGAAAATATCATCCTGAGTGAGGTAACTAAATCACAAAAGAACACACATGGTATGCACTCAATGATAAGCGGATATTAGCCCAAAAGCTAGGAAGATACAATTCACACAGCACATGAAGTTCAAAAGGAAGGAAGACCAAAGTGTGGATGTTTCAAGCCTTCTTAGAATGGGGAACAAAAATACTCACAGTAGGAAATATCGTGAACAAAGATATCAGCACAGAATACCATACCCGGTAAAACTGTCAATCACCATAGATGTAGAAAACAAGATATTACAGTACAAAACCAAATTTAAACTATATCTTTCTACTAATCCAGCTAAACAGAGGATATTGGAAGGAAAACTCCAACAAAAGTAGAGTAAATTCACCAATCCCCTTAAAACAACAGCACAGAAGCAAAGCAAATCAAACGAAAAAACCAACTAATCAAAAACCAAAAAAACCAAAAAACCAAAAAACAAAAAACAAAAAGAACACCCAGAAACAAACAAACAAAAACACACAAGAAATAAATAATTTAACATCAGTAAATCCAAAAGAAGACAAATACATGCAAACACTACCACCACCAATATGACACTGACAGCAATTAACAATTATTGGCCATCAATGTCTCTAAACATCAATGGGCTCAATTCCCCAATTAAAAATCTCAGACAAAAAAGTGGATGTGAAATCATAATCTAGCATTCTACTGTATACAAGAAACACAGCTCAGCAACAAAGATGAATACTACCTTAAAATAAAGGGCTGGAAAAAAATTTCCAATCAAAAAGACCCAAGAAAGAAGCTGGAGTAGCCATTATTTATTTATGGAATAGCCAGATTTTATTAATAAAATAGACTTTAAGCCAAATCTAATCCAAAGAGATTGGGAGGGACAGTTCGTACTCCAAAACCCACCAAGGTGACTTACCAATTTTGAACATCTATATTCCAATTAGAAGGATACCCACATACACAAAAGAAATATTTTTATTGGAAATTTATTTATTTATATTTCAAATGTTATCCCCTTTCCTGGTTTCCCTTCTGTATATCCCCTATCCCATTCCCATCCCCCTGCTTCTATGAGGGTGTTCCCCTACCTATCCACACACTCCCACCTCATCAGTCTGGCATTCCCCTAACTGGGACATTAAGCCTTCACAGGACCAATGCCTCTTCTTCCTCTGATGCCAGATAAGGCCATCCTCTCGTACATATGCAGCTGGATCCATGGATTCCCCAATGTGTACGGTTTGGTTGGTGGTTTAGTCCCTAGGAGTTCTGGGGGTCTGGTTGGTTGATATTGTTGTTCTTCCTATGGGGTTGCAAACCCCTTCATCTCCTTCAGTCATTTCCCTAACTCCTCGATTGGGGTCTCTATCCTCAGTCCAATGGTTGACTGTGAGCATCGCATCTGTATTGATCAGCCTCTGGCAGAGCCTCTCAGGGGACAGCTATAACAGACTCCTGCAAGCATGTACTTCTTGGCATCAGCAATAGTATCTGGGTATGATGTCTGTATATTGGATGGATCCCCCAGGTGGGTCAGTCTATGCATGACCTTTCCTTGAGTCTCTGATCCACACTTTGTCCCCATATTTTGTTAGACAGGAGCAATTCTGGCTTAAAAATTTGGAGATGACAGGGGACTTTGCCTGACCTCTGGATATGGTCTTTACAGGTTTTCCTTCCACATTGTTGGGCATTTCAGCTAATCTCATCCCTTTTGAGTCCTGGGAGACTCTTGCGTTCCTAGCATCTGGGACTTTCTGGTGACTTCCTCCAGCTCCCCATCCCCCATAACTACATATCTCAGTTCAGTTGAATCACACATTGAATCTTAGATATTAGTAGAGTCTTCAACATACCACTCTCACCAATGAAACAATCATAAAGACAAAAACTAAAGAGAGAAAAAAGTGAAACAAATAGTATTAATAGATATCTACAAACAATTTACCCAAACACAAAAGAATATATGTTCCCTTCAGCACCTCACAGAACCTTCTCCAGAGTTGACCATATACTCAGTCATACACAAATCAAGCCTCAGCAGCTATAAGAGGTTTGAAATAAACACTGGCATTTTGTTAGATCACCATGCTTTAAAGCTGAGATTTAACAACAAGAGAAACACCTGAAAGCCTACAAACTCGTGGAAACTGATCAACTCTCTAATCAACAAGCACTAAGTCAAGGAAAAAATTAAAGACTTCCTATAACTCATGGAAAAGGAAGTCACAATATACCCAAACACACTATCAAATTGGTGCTAAAAGGAAAGTTCATAGAAATAAAGGCATTCGTAAAGAAATTGGAGAAATCTCATAGTACCACCTTACCAGTATACCCAAATCTCTAGAAGATAATGAAGTAAACACACCCAGGAGGAGCAGATGGCAGGAAAAAAAAGTAAGGGCTGAATTCAATAAATTAGAAACAAATAGAGCAATACAAAGATAAAACAAAAACAAAAATAAAATCTAAAAAACAAATGAAAAACCCAAGAGTTGGTTCCAAGAGAGATAAACCCTTAAGCAAAGGGACATTATCTAAATTAACAAAATCAGAAATGAAAAAGGCAGCCATAACAATAGAAAATGAGAAAATTAAAAAAAAATCACAAACACTCACACACACACACACACACACACACACACAGAGAGAGAGAGAGAGAGAGAGAGAGAGAGAGAGAGATCAAAAACCTGTCTTCCACATTTTTAGAAAATCTAAATGACATAAATGATTTTCTTGATAGATACCACTGATCAAAGTTAAACCAGTCATTAAACTATTTCCCTATATATTTGTATAAAAGCTCAGGCTCCTGTAGTTTAAGCACAGAATTCAGAATTCTACTAGACTTTCAAAGAAGAACTAATATCTTGTTGTTGTGATATAATGTTGTTATGATTATATATTATAATGTATAATTATACATAATAATGTTGTTATGATACAATTATGTTATAATACAATGTCTAATTGTTCTAGCTAGAGTAATAAGATACCTAAAGGAGATCAAAGGGATACAACTTGGATAAGAAGATATCATAGTCTTGCTATTAGCAAATGATATGATAGTTTATATAAATGACCACAAAATTCTACCAGAGATTTCTTACAATTCTTCAAAATATTCCACAAAATAGAAACAAAAGGAACATTGCCAAAACTCATTTTATGATGTCTGTTACACTGATTCCTAAATCACACAAAACCTCAACAAAAAAAAAATTCAGACCAATATTCTTTATGAATATTGATACAGAAATACTCAATAAAATAATTGCAAACTGAATCCAAGAGCACATCCAAAAACATCAACCATCATAATCAAGTGTTCTTCCTGCAAGGGATGCAGGCATGGCTCAATTTACAAAAAAAAAAATCTATCAATATAGTACATCATATAAACAAACCTAAACAAACAAACAACCATGAATTTCTCATTAGATGATGAAAAAGCCTTTGACAAAATCCAACACTCCTTTATGTCAAAAATTTTTGAGAGTTAAGTGATACAAGACCCATATCCTTGTTCATCAGTCAACTCTAGTTATGCTGGCAAATAATGTTAAAATATCTAGTTTTGTTAAATTCCCAGAATTTACATGCTAGAACTAATAAACCATTGTTTTCTATTATTTTGTGATTACAAAGCTTAGATTGTAAAATAGACAGATAAACCTTACTCTTTAAATTTTATATAGAACTACTTCAATTACCATTGGATACCTTTAGCAATTTTAGTTGAAGTTTAAGTAGTGTGTGTGTGTGTGTGTGTGTGTGTGTGTGTGTGTGTGTGTGTGTGTGTGTGTGACAGAGGGAGAGAGAGAGAGAGAGAGAGAGAGAGAGAGAGAGAGAATTTTAATAAAGATCAGGATAGTAATATACACCCCATGGATACAGGTGAAGGAATAGACTTTATTAGTTCCTTTATCTGATGACAAATAGACCTGTCTCAAATGACTTGTGATCATATATTCCCACATTCCCATGGTCAAAATATTTCTTGAATTTGTTTCATTGTCTTCATTGCAGAATCCCATTTATGCCATGCTACGTAAACACTGTGCTTAGGAGACATGCATAGTGTAGATTATGGCAAAGAAAAAACATGAGACAATGATTGGTGTTTTTAAAATTCATACAATATTTGCATTTGGGATAAGAGGTTAAAGCATTAAGTTTCTTATTTCTGAATTGCAAAATATCACCACTTTTGTTATTACTACCTAGTATACTTGCTCTCAAGACACCTGCCAGACCCTGTGACAGACTCAGATGACAACTGTCACATTCTCTGAGTCAGTAAAAACAGTCATTTAAAGGGAAAAAAACAAAGAAATGAAAAATAATGAGCAGTGATGACTGTTTTACTTCCATTATGTTGTGTTTTATATTTTATTTCCCTTTGATCTCAGGTAGATTGTGTGTATTATAAAGCAATATTGTTTTGCTGAACATCTGAGGCAGCCTGCAACTGCCAGTTATCACAGTGAAGGGAAGAAGACCCATACCCATGTTCTGACAATCACTGCCTATTTTATCTTGTGTTTACTCAGCCAAAAGCATCAGTGGTTTGGTTCCACTTATAAAAATCACAATTTGTATAGTCAGAGGTTTTGATAGAAAGTACTTCCTATGCAGGCTTATATAAGTAAGATTAAATAAAAAAAATTAAAATCTCTAAAGGGCAACATTTTCAGAGATAGCATCTAAAGGTACTGTTAATTATAACTATTTAATAATTTGCATTATATTTATAAAGATTTAAGGAATAGGTGAAGAGAAAATTATAAAGTTGAAACTGGAAAACCTTTCTAATCATCAGTATATAATTTCTCTATTTTAATTTATTATTTTATCCAATTCATAGTTTTATAACTAATAAAAGATAAAAATAATTTCAAATTATTTCTATAGAAGAATAATTATAATTTGGCACTATTTGGAATGTCTTGAATAAAAAGAGTTCTTTCTGGCCTGTACTAACATGATCCTAATAAATGTTCCCTGAAAAGATGCTTAGCCTAGAAGAAAACAAGAGGTCCTCTTGGTGCACAAATGTCTGGCTTGTCATTCCCCATCTGGTCCCTTTGGCATCATCACATAAATTACAGGGGAGAAGAATCTTTATGTAGAACTTCTGTGTCTTCTAGTTTTGGTAAAGGATAGTGCTCCTCCATATGTACTTATATCTTTTACACTATATGGATATTTTCTTTTATACAGGTGTTTTGCGAATCCCTAGTGTGTGTGTGTGTGTGTGTGTGTGTGTGTGTGTGTGTGTGTGTGTGTGTGTTTGTATGAATTATGTTTCCTTTTTTTTCTAGGGAGATTCTTCTTCTAGCTTATAGGCAAGGAACAAAGGAAAAACATCATACTGGGCTAGGTTAACTTCCAAAATTCTTGATAAAAGAAAATAAAATAGGGTTGTTTACAGCTTCTTTCTATTATAAATAAGGCTGCTATGAACATATTTGATCACATGTTCTTGTTATATGATAGAACACTTTTTGGGTATAGGATTGTTACAACTGCATCTTCACGTAGAACTATTTTCAATTTTCTGAGACACCACCAGATTGATTTCCAGGGTAACCACATGTTTTCCATCACACCAGCAATGGAAGAATTAATGTCTGTAGCCTGACTGTGGTATCCCTTCTCAAAAGGCCTCAGTGAGAGAGGATGAGGCACCTACTCTGGTAAAAACTCTCACAGGAGAAGAGCAGGGAGGTGAAAGGAAAGTCTATGTGAGAGGAACAGGGAGGGGGACTGTTTGATGCAAATAAATTAATTAATAAAAAATAAAGCAAAATGATTTCAGTATATTTTATATCTGCTAAATAAAACATATAAAATGTTTTATTTTATATATAGACATTGAGATTTCTTATTTCCTTTTCTCCAAGAAAGAATAAAATCTGAAAATCTGTGAGAGGAAGATGTTTACTTATGTTTTATAATTATAAATGAATATTTGTCAAATTTATGCAGGGAAATTAATTTCAGCCTAGAGTGTATTCCATAAAAATGTCATCAGGATTTTTAATGCAAATAGTCAGAATTATCATAGAAGAACGTTCATGTGCTGATGGATTAGACTTAAGAAAAAAGTACCACATGCATTCTAATGTGGAAAACATGGATTTCTTCAGTCATAAAATTGCAAACTTCTACGACTACTGACTGGTTACCATGAAGAAAACATTACTTAATCTTTTGTAAATTATCCCTGTAGATCTGTACAAATCTTGACTGTTTAAACAGATGTGTTGAAAGAAAATAAAAGGAACAAATATTTTGCAAAGGAGAAGGGAGGCTCAGTATAAGGAGTGCAAAGCCTGGGTTATGCCACCTTGGACGGAAGTTGAGAAGTACTGGTGAGCTCCTGAAGGAGCCATTGAAAGAGAGCAAGCTTAGAAACAGACATGCTGTTTAAGGACAGTTTTCATCAGTTCAGGCAACTTCTAATCTGGCTTCTGCCAACTTAGAGCATCAGGGTAGGGGATTGACGTATCCATAGTGCATTGCAGAAACTATATTTGGCTATGTCTTTTCCATTGCTCATTTGTCAAATATAATTATTTCCAAGTCATTTAGTTAAACTACAGATTTTATATGAACATATGAGATTGATGGCTTACCCTTTATTGTACGATTGTTTTATATATATATATATATTATTCTTTGGTTGCAGCAATTTCATTAAAATTGTTCACTTACCCAACATTATAGGGAATGGTGATTAAAGTATATTAGCTGTATGAGAGTTTCCCTAGACTTCCTTTTTTCCCCTTATATCCAGTTATCCAGTACCTTCAACTATATGATATTTAAAACTAGCAAATAACTGTGAAGTGAAAGAGTGGCAGATATGAGAAGATAACATTGTCTTACATTTCTTATCAAGTATGTCTATGTAGGTTGATGCCATTATGAAAGTGAAGGCAGACAAGTTAAAATAAGGCCTGTCATTGGCTAAGAAGGAAGGGAGACAGAAACAGAGGTTTTAGAAGGGAGAAGAGGAGAGAGAGAGAGAGAGAGAGAGAGAGAGAGAGAGAGAGAGAGAGAGAGAGAGAGAGAGAGAGAGAGAGCAGAGGAGGAGGAAGGAGTTGAAAGAACATGGTGGCAGATTTTAAGATTCTTCTTTGCATATATTTGCAGGTTGTTATGACTATTTTTAAGGGATGGGTGAGTACAGGATTTTGCATTGTCTAGATGGGCAAATTATGTCTGATATTTTGTCATGAGTTCTAATGTGGCAATTTAATTGATTTCAAGAAAGTGTATAGTAGCGGAATGCACTGAGCCCACCACAGAATTGGGATGTATATGTGAAAGTTGATTTTATTGGATATTAGAATGGCGACTCTAGCTTTTTTTTGGGGGGGGGATCATTTCCTGGAAAATTGTTTCCCAGTCTTGCACTCTAAAGTAGTGTCTGTCATTGTCACTGAGGTATGTTTCTTGTATGCAGCAAAATGCTGGGTCCTCTTTCCATATCCAGATTTTTAGTCTATGTCTTTTTATTGGGGAATTGAGTCCATTGATGTTAAGAGATATTAAGGAATACTGATTGTTGTTTCCTGTTATTTTCATTGTTAGAGATGGAATTATGTTTTTGTGACTCTCTTCTTTAGGGTTTGTGGCAAGAATACCATTTTCTTGCTTTTTCTATGGTGTCATTTCCCTCCTGGTGTTGGAGTTTTCCATTTATTATCCTTTGTAGGGCTGGATTTGAGAAAGATATTTTGAAAATTTGGTTTTGTCGTGGACTATCTCGGTTTCTCCATCTATGTTAATTGAGAGTGTTGCTGGTAGCTTGGGCTAGCATTTGTGTTCTCTGAGGGTCTGTATAATATCTGCGCTGGATATTCAGGCTTTCATAGTCTCTGTTGAAAAGTCTGGTATAATTCTGATAGATCTGCCTTTATGTGTTACTTGACCTTTTTCCCTTACTGCTTTTAATATTCTTTCTTTGTTTTGTGCATTCGGTGTTTTGACTATTATGTAACAGGAAGAATTTCTTTTTTGGCCCACTCTATTTGGAATTCTGTAGTCTTCTTGTATGCTTATGGGCATTTCTTTCTTTAGGTTAGGGAAGATTTCTTCTATAATATTTTTGAAGATATTTACTGGCCCTTTAAGTTGGGAGTCTTCACTCTCTTCTATACCTATTAGCCTTAGGTTTGGTCTCATTGTCTCCTGGATTTCCTGGATGTTTTGGGGTAGAAGCTTTCTGCATTTTACATTATCTTCAAAGACTGTGTTGATGTTTTCTATGGTATCTTCTGCTCATGAGATTCTCACTTCTATCTCTTGTATTCTGTTGGTGATGCTTGCATTTATGACTCCTGATATCTTCCCTAGGTTTCTATCTCCAGGGTTGTTTCCCTTTGTGCTTCCTTTATTGTTTCTATATCCATCTTTCAATCCTGGATGGTTTTGTTCAACTCTTTCACCTATTTGGCTGTATTTTCCTATAATCGTTTAAGGGAATTTTGTGTTTCCTCTTTAAGGGTTTCTACTTGTTTATCTGTGTTGTCCTGTGTTTCTTTAAGGGAGTTGTTTATATTCTCTTTAAAGTTCTCTATCATCATCATAAGATGTGATTTTAAATCCAAATCTTGCTTTTTCTGTGTGTTTGGATATCCAGTATTTGCTTCGGTTGGAGTATTGGGCTCTGATGATGCCAAGTACTCTTGATTTCTGTTGCTTAGGTTTCTGTGCTTGCCTCTTGCCATCTGGTTGGCTCTAGTGTTAGCTTGTCTTGCTGTCTCTGACAGAGGCTTGACCCTCCTGTAAGCCTGTTGGTCAGCATTCCTGTAGACTGGCTTTCTTCCAGTGGGATATGTGTACAGAGAGCTATGTCTCAGGGTCAGCTCTGGGCACAGGAAGAACCATAAGGATTCTGTCCTAGACTGCTCCTGGGTTCCTGTATCTAGAGGTCTCTAGGTATGTTCCTCTGGGCCAGGATTGAGAGCAGAAGTGATAGTCCCCCCTGAGCTTTCAGCATTGTCCATACTTCTGAGAATTCAGCTCCCTCCCCACAGAGAGGTGTGGGACTGGGTCAGCTCTGCACACTGGCAGAAACTAGTAGCATACTGTCCCAGACTGTTCTTGGGTTCCTGTGTCCTGAGGGGTTTGAGCAGGTCCCTTGAGCAGAGGTGGTGGCCTTACCTCTGCTCTCAGGTGTGTCAAAGTTTCTGGAGATTGGCTTTCAGTTCTGGGCACAGGCTGAGACCAGAAAGATCTTGTCCCTGACTGCTCCTACATTCCTGTGTCCAGAGGGCTCTAGGTGGGTTCCTCTCGGGACAAGAATATGAGCAGCAGTGGTGGTCTCCCCTGAGCTACCAGGATTGTCCACACTTCTGAGAATCCAGCTCTCTTCCCCACGAGATTTGGGTACAGAGAGCTGTGGGACTGGGTCAGCTCCAGGAGGAGGCAGAAACCGGAAGGAAGTATGTCTTCTCTTTAGGGTAAGATAGCTAGAAGACTGTAAACAGTATCTATTACATTCTTGGCTTTTGCTCTTTGTATTTTTTTCAAACATGACTGTTTTACTCTCAGATGTCCTTTTTTTGAAATCAATAGAATGCTTGTGTTCATAGAAAATTTGGTAGGTGAGACAGAAAATTGGCAGCTTATCATTCTTACTTTTTCACCATATTTTTAGGCCAGCAATATGTTCTTGATTCTCACAGTGTGAACACTTCCCTCTAAGTGATTTCAATGTGTCCTTAATGGAAGAATATCTGATAACTAAGGACATGAAACTCTTCAGCTCTTTCTCAGGTCTACTGTCTTAAACATTCATCTTGAGGATAAAATTTCTGCCTTCTATTCCAGTAGCTGGGACTTTTGTTCCAAAGGCAATGTATGACATGAGTAGAAAACTTGAACCTTCCTTCTAAAAGTCTCCTGTCTCAGGGATACCATCTGCTCTTTCATCATGACTCTCTTGACCATTTCTTCTTATTTCTATGGTGAAAAATGGGCATGGATTATGGAGTGCTTTCTTATCTCTGAGAAAGTATTTTGCTTGAGAGCAGATCAAAATTCATTAAAAATAAATTTGATATTCACAAAATTCTTCATGTTCAAACAAACAATGTGGGATAGCAGAGAAAGTAATTGTCTTTGAACCAAACATGGTAGCACGCCTTTAGTCTCAACACTCAGGAGGCAGAGGAAGACAGATATCTGAGATTAAGGCCATCTAAGACTATGTAGAGAGTTCTAGACCAGCAAGAGCTTCATAGTGAGACTCTACCTCAAAAGTAGACATTAAACTTCTTCTTACTACTACTACTACTACTACTACTACTACTACTACTACTACTACTACTATTTTAGAAAACTCGTATTGCAAATCCTTCAGTTCTTTTATAAATTTTGCTGTAAAGTCTGTAAATGAAGAATTCAACTTAAGTTCTTTTTCCAAATTCCGACTTTCTGGAATATGTGTGTGTGTGTGTGTGTGTGTGTGTGTGTGTGTGTGTGTGTGTGTGTGTATCATATTCTAGGAAAACCACTGTGCTTTAAGGAAAGCACCAAACAAACACAGACTAGATGTTGGCCTCCCTCCATACATAGAACAGATGTGCCGTTGGTCTTCCCTTATATATACTATGTGTTTTCAACAACTTTAGATGATGCCTTATATCCTGTGAATAAAGAAAACACTGCAAAATTACATAAAATAATGCTATTCATGCATTTATATGATTAACACTCAAAGTTGAAATCCTTATAATTGACATTTGTTATGATAATTTTTCTTGATTTAATTTTAATTTTATATTTTTAAATTGCACTCATTGTACATTGTACATATTTTGAGTATATAATAGGCATAAGAAGAAAGAACATGCTCACTCTCATTTATTTTTTGCTTCTATTGCCATTAACCAGCCAGAACTGTTCAAACATTATGAGTTACATCTGAAGAATTAACATGACAGAGACCAGATTAGATGAGTAAATTATTTTACTTTGTTCTGTTTTTGATAGGTTTCTGTTATGAAATATAAAGATTATATCATTTACACTTCTTTATTTACTCTATTAATGGACATTATTCTATTGCTACAAAGGGCACATGTAGACAATGTCAAATTGCATACTTCTAAGATGTCTCATAAATTACTATTTAAAGAGACCTTTAAATGCTGTGATTTCTTCATTTTTCTAATAGAAGATGTGATTACATACAATTCCTTACTATTATTTTGTGTGAAAAGTGAACTCACAGTTAGAGTCTTTACTAAGGAGGAAATAAAAGACAAGTTTAGCTTTAAATTTAAAGGTTTATTTGGTTTATTTATACACCTTATAGAAATGGGTATTTGTAATTTGGGCTCTAAAGCTAGAAGTTTTATTAATCTATTACTTGATTGCTAACTATAATTGGAAAGGATTTTAATATTCTTTGGTAAATTGCTATTCTTCATCTTATTTGTATTTAGTAAGTCTTAGCTTCTTGTGTTTTATAGCAAAGTTACAATTCTTGTCCATTAAATCTTCATCATCAAAACTTGAAGGGCATGAATTTCAACAATGTGGTTTTCTCTAGATAAACATAATTATAATTAGTGACAATGTTTTTTAACATGGCGATGTTTGTTTTTTATTTTAATGTAGTCCCCTGGCTAAAATATACCATAACAGAGAACAAACACATCATCTCTGTTTAATATACACTTTCTGCTACCTATGAGTACCAAACAACCAGAGTACTTAAAGTGACAGAAGCTAAAGTCATGACACATTGTCGTGAACACCCTTTTTATTTCTTAGTTGAGTATATCAAAGGCATTTTAAAATATGTTATCTTCTCTTTTGGCTATGGGAATCTTTTTAGTAGCTTCTACTGAAAGTTATTATAAGGCTGAGTTAAAGTAGCACACTAAAGCTGACTAGTTAGTTACAAAAAACAGTTTGTTCTCAGCATTTCAATTTTGGAGTTGGCATTTTCTAACTGTCATCTGGCTTTCTAGTTACCAGGAATAGTTATTCTTTAAGCCATGGTTTTTCAGGAGAGATACATAAAATCTGGCACAATTTTCAATACCTTTTCTCCTAGAAGATTACTAGAAATTAGAAGAAGCTTCAAAAATGCTAAGTCGGGGCTCCATTTTTATTCAGCTAACTGTAGTACCTGTAAAGGCCGAAATCATCATGGTGACCTTCTACACTAATTCTTGGTCAACTTTCATATTTTAACATACCAAAAAGAATCAGTGATACTTTTCTTGGTTTAAATAATTTTGCAACAAAAGGGCAATATGATAATAGCCACCTTATACAACTCTCTATACTTCTCTTGAAGAATATGAGGAAGATAAAAGAGCAAATTCATCTCTCTTCTTTTTTTTTTTCCAGAGCTGGGGACCGAACCCAGGGCCTTTTGCTTGCTAGGCAAGGGCTCTACCACTGAGCTAAATCCCCAACCCATCTTCTTAACAAGAAACATAGAGGATGGTGTCATGGTAAAGTTCTAGATTTCAATAGAATGTGATTTCTGTTATTAGAATAACCTTTGGTTGAACTCCTTATAGTTCAAAAACAAAGATAGGCTACACCACCATGATTCTGTGTGTCGTTTGATAGAGACTTAGAGTTGATCTCGTTCCATGGTAGCTCTCCTGTCACAGCACTTGCTTGTGAATGGAATTGCATATTACTTTAGAGTTCAAATACAGCTGCTTGGCAAATTCAGATAAGAGGTTGTGGTTTTAATTTACCTTCATAGTTGCACCTTAGTTCCTCTGGATACCATGGTGCTCAACTGGTCTTCACCTAGGGCAGGTTTTAACTTTCAGAGCTATAATTTCAATAAAAAAGGTCCTATTAGGTTCAGCCAAGTAAAAAAAATTAGTAAATCGATAAGATAAGGATATTATTTTTATTTTGTTTGATGTTCCCCCACAAGCTAAAAGTGAGCAGGTTTTAAGCTAATTATTAAAGATAGGTAATGCAAAAATCAATAATAAACTTGCTGTGCATTTAGAAAGGCCTGTGATGAGGAGGGGTCGTTTACTTAAAATTTTGCTAAACATTTTATTCTCTGAGTGATAAGCAACTTCTTTCTCTCATTCTTTTTACTGAAGAGGAAAATAACATTTAATTATTGAATAAAATGCAGACCAGTAATTTTATCACTAGCATATGTATTTTGCTAGAGAAATATTATACAAAGAATGAATCTTATGTTCATAAACCCTTTGAACTATACTTTTCATTTAGTTTGAATAATAGTACTGGGTTTCCAAACTTGGCTAATAAAGTTTTGTGTGTGTGTGTGTGTGTGTGTGTGTGTGTGTGTGTGTGTGTGTATGTGTGTGTGTGTGTGTGTTTCTGTATTTGTGTGTTATGTGTGTAGTAAAGGGTGCATATTTTGCTGAATACATATGTATGATATAAAAAGGATCATATTCTACTTAACTTCTCTAAAAGACCAACAGAACATTAACATGGAAAAGTTGCTTACATATATAAGCAATGTTCTTTCTTTTAAAAAAAAAAGGCTTAGTTTTTTTCTTAAGGATCACCAACCTATATAGATAGTCCTGCCTTTAATCATTCATGAACCTATATATTTTGAACCTAAATATAGGTTCTCTTATACTATTCAGGGTCCATTTTATTTATACTTTTAAAAAGAAGAAGTTATTTCTAAATTCTGTATAATGTTACAGGAAGCATAATCAAAATGATTAAGAGCAAAAGAGAGGGAAATGTTTTTTATTTATGTTTTTTTCTTTCAGATATGATTTAACAGGTTGTAGCTTGCTGTTTTTTCTGGATCAATTGGGAATTGAACCCAGCTCATTGAACTTACTATATAATCATTCTACTTTTCACCCAGAGTCTCAGACCAAAAAGATAAATTCTTTGCAGATTATATTCTTCGTGATAGCTTTGAAAGAATCTAATATTTGTTATTTAGGTTCTAGTTCTTTGGATGGAAACAAAGAAAGTTAGGACACCAGTGGAAATTAACAGCAGTTACACAGATTTAAAAATTCGACAACCTATAAAGTTAAAAACCTTGGAAAGTTCAGGACTTCAAGGCCCATACCTAGATATAGTATAAGCAACAAGTAGCCAACATAAAACTAAATGGAAAGAAACTTAAAGCAATTCCACTAAATTCAGGGACTAGTCAAGGCTGCCCACTCTTTCCCTATCTATTCAATAGAGTACTCAAAGTGCTTGCCAGAGCAATTAGACAACGAAAAGAAGGTCAAAGAGATACAAACTGGAAAAGAAGTCAAAGTATCAAAGTTTTCAGATGATATAATAGTATATTTAAGTGACCCCAAAATTTCCACCAGAGAACTCCTGAACCTGATAAACAACTTCATCAAAGGGGCTAGATATAAAATGATCTTAAACAAATCATTAACCTTCCTCTACTCAAACGGGCTGAGAAAGAAATTAGGGAAATACCACCCTTCACAATAGTCACAAGTAATATAAAATATGTTGCTGTGACTCTAACCAAGCTAGTGAAAGATCTATATGACAAGAACTTCAAATCTCTGAAAAAATAAATTGAAGAAAATCTCAGAAGATGGAAAGGCTTCCTATGCTCATGGATTGGCAGGGTTTATACACTAAAAATGGCCATCTTGCCAAAAGCAATCTACAGATTCAATGCAATTCCCATCAAAATTTCAACTCAATATTTTATAGAGTGAGAAAGAACAATTTACAAATTCATTGGGAATAACAAAAACCAAGGATAGTGAAAATTATTCTCAACAATAAAATAAATTTTGTGGAAATCACTGTCCCTGACCGCAAACCATACTACTGAACAATAGTGATAAAAAACTGCATCGTATTGGTACAGAGACAGGCAGGTAGATAAATGGAGTAGAATTGAAGACTCAGAAATGAACCTACATACTTATGATCTCTTGAACTTTGACAAAGAAACTAAAATCATTCCATGGAAAAAAACATAGCATTTCAAACAAATGGTGTTGGTTCAACTGGCAGTCAGCATGTAGAAGAATTCAAATTGATCCATTTTTATCTCCTTGTACAAAGCTCAAGTCCAAGTGGATAAGGACCAGACTATATCATGCACACATCTATGTATGTACATATATATATATATATATATACATGCATGTATTTATACACACATACTGTTCACATACAGATACACATACATATATGCAGCAACACACATGTATTTTATATATGTAGGATGACGTCATACAGGTGAAGCAGGTACAAGATTGAATGAGGCCAGGCCTGTCATTGGACGAGAAGGAAGGATGGGCAGGAGAAATGTTTGAGGGAAGAGGAGGAGACTGGAGGAACAGGAAGGCAGAGAAGCCATCGAGCGAACATGGAGGCTGACGTTAAGATTCCTCTCTGTATTTACAGGTTGTTATGAATGTTCTTAAGGGACAGATGTGTATAGGGCTTTGTATGTTTAGCTGGGCAATTATATCTTATCAATTGGGTCAGAGGTTATTGTGTTGTGTGTTCTTTCATGTAGCAATTTAAGTTTAAGAGAGTGTGTGGTGGCTAGACACTGGGCCGCCATGGAGTTGGGATGTGTGTTTCTGGTAAGATATCTACCAGATATCTTGGGGCACTGTGGTGCTGGATCTAGTGGGGGTAAAAGACAGCCCTTTCTGTCTAATTAAAAAATATATATTATATATTATATATATGCTTTTGTGTGTATGCATATGTATATGTATCTGTGTGTGTATTTTGTATATATATACACACACACACATGAAGTATGTGACATCAGAACAAAGGAAATACAATAAGATGAGAAGAAGAAAAAAAGATAATCAAATGTCAGCAGAACCATTATCTCTAAGATTTTATTGTTCTTAATATCAAATAGAAAAACTCTAGATTGCATACTGGTAATCAAAAGAAAGATTGATAGATGTTGTGAAAGCTTTATGAAAATTAGCATCAGCTAAAAATAGTCATTAATCTGCTTTCTAAAGTTTATGGCTTTTATTGTTTAAACATTTCCTATTTTTGACTGAGTGAAACATGAAGAGTGTCAGGTAAATGTAGAAAATTTCTTAATATAAACTGGTAAGTGCATAAATGCCATGTATAAAGTGGTTACATTCCTGTAATTGCTGGTCTCCTGGGATGCATTTTCAATGTTTTGGCAAACGTACTTCACAAGAAGAGAAATCAATTTTAAGTAACCTCATTTTGAAAAATTAACATGGAGATGGAGCAGATGCCATTTAGTAAAGATGAAAATAAAAAGGTTTCAGCTTATGAGCATATGGAAAGTTTAACATAATTTTGCTCCACAAAGATTTTAATGCTTATAAAATTCTTGATGAGTAGGAGTAACAAATTTAGTAAAGTTTCGTGGGCAGAATTTACAAATTCAGAAGATGCACATTTATTTGCTAATATGATGTATCATTAAAGTTAATTTTAAAATAATTTGTGCACGCATGTTCCTCTATGGTTACGTAAGTGTATACATGCACGTGGATGCCACAGGTTAATACTGGCTATCTTTGTAAATTGTTCTCTCCCTTATGATTTGAAATAGTTTTTCCCCACTAACCTAGGACTCACAAAGTTGGCCAAACTGGCTGACCAATAAGCCACAGCATTCCTCCAAACTCCACCTATTCAACAAGGACACTACAGGAATTTGCCATAATTATTTAAAATGATTGCTGGAGGTAAAACCCAACTCCTAATGCTTGTGCTGCTGGCTGTTTACCAACTGAGCCATCGCACCAGTCCACTCTGTTTTATCTTCTAACATTCGTACTAATCCATGTTTGTAATGAAATGTAAGCTATTCACTCGGTGTAACTATCACAGCAGAATATGACATGTTTCCAGGATGCGTATTTCTTTTGTCTCTCGTGCAAGTTAATGACTGTATCATCCGGCAATAACTATTCTTTAGCCTCTGAGAGAGTATAGATGCCTTCACCTCAGTGTAATTAGTGCCAAAAATGAAGAGTCTTCTAAATATATAAATAGAGAAAAATTGTTTTTTTTTCTTTCAAAGGGTCTCAGGTTACAATCATTTCTGTCATAAAACCAAATGCTGCCGCCATACAGCAATTCTAACTTACCTAAGGTTACCATTCTTAACATCAAATTTACATGCTTCTGAACTCCTGTCTAGAGTTATTTTGGCCTATGTATGTATACTATATCTAGATTTTGTAATTTGTTTCAAGGAGCATAGATATTGGAAGAGTCTAATTTAGGTCTGTTTGGCTTCTCGCAGGCACTATTCAGAGGTAATGTGTTTTCCATGGACTCTCTAACTTAAAATTGAATTGTCAAACTCAGTTTTAAAGTATGAATTAGCATAGCTAAATATAGGGTAAACCCATCATTGTCAACCTGGATGTGTATGTCTGTGAGTCACAAAATTCCTTAAAAAATATACTTCATTCTTCAGTCATAGTTTTTATGTTTTAACATTTATCCAAATGAAAACCAAAGCCTTTATTTTATTATCTTTCTTTCTTTGTGTGTATGTGTTCCACTGGCCACACATGGGAGTCAGTGAACAAATTACAGGAGCCTTTTTTCCCCTCCGCCATGTAGATCTTATCTGTGGCAAATATCTTTACCTGCTGGGTCAACTTGAAATTTGCAAAACAGAATATAGGTTATGAATTAGCTTAACACAGGGTCACACAGTATTTTGAAGTGAAGAAATTCAATGGAGATTAGAAAGTAATCAGTCTTTTGATCATGGTTAATTGATCATAAACCAGATTTGTGTATGAATGTTGTCTTTTTACTTCTAATAGAGATTTTATTAAATATCATTTCATGTTATGTGAATTATTTTTTACATAAGTCTAAATATAATGTCAAATATCCACATCAATGCTCATAACTATGTTGCTTCACCTTTCAAATACATGTAAGAATTTGTTTTTATTAAGAAATTAAGATTTCTAGAAAAAAACCCAAAGTATTGAAAGGGTTTATATTTTTGACATTGTCACAGATAATGACACAAGCATAAATTAACTTGGTTATTTTAATTTCAGTGCATTTATTGTAATATTTTGACCTTATATCTTATTTTGATCCCTGCTCTTCCATTAACTTCTAACAAAATTAAGAATTTGAATTAGAATCGTTAGGCACTATCTCAAGGGGGAAATGTGAGCACTATGAAAATTCATGTGACTCTGCTTCCTAGCTCATGTGTCAGCTGTCTTTTCTGTAGTTTAGTGTCTAGTGGAGGGTAGCATCAAAGTAACTGGCTCACTCATGCTGTTGTATCTTATTTAGGTAAACATACTTTAATGTCTGTTCAATCCAGTGCATGCAAACATTTGAAACCTGAAGTATATAGTGAGTGCAAAATAAGTTTAAAGTAACCTTATTGCCAAATAAGATTTTTTTTGTGTGTGAGAGTTACAATGCTTACTGTTTTGTGCCTTTGTTCATGGGTCACAGACACTGAGTGTTCTTCTTCTTATAATGGCATTTGAAAATGGTACCTGCTCAATCCATCATAGGTTTGTGTAAGTTAATTTTAGAGGAAAATTGCTACATCGCCTGAGAAATTGTTATTATTTTCTTGTTTCATGTCTGAGCTGTCATTTTATCGTTCTAAAAGGAAGATAGTGCTGTTAATGGAAGAGGTGCTTACCACTGGCTACAAAGCATAGTTTTACTGTTGTTGCTATTGTTTGCTTTGATTTTAGGGTCATTAAGCAGGTAAAGGGAAATGACTCCTATATCAAACAATTTGTGAGATAGTAGAAGAACTACATGATAATTGGATATAATGTCATTGGTGGCAAGAATATTGGACAGCAATCGGACAGGAGAGTCATACAACATCCTGAAATATTACTGTTTCAAATTCAAAGTAAATTCAACCATATAATAGGTTCAGAAGGATACCTCTATATACCTCCATAGTCCACAGATGATATGCAATATGTCATGTATTGGACTTTCCAAATTCACTGGGGGGATTTTCAAGAAACTTGTGCCTTCAGCTCAACTTTTCATTCTGTTCTGCAATCATTTGAGTACATGCTCTCCATCTGCCTATAAAAGTCACCTGAATGAGGACAGAGACTTGGTTAATACAAATCTTGCTGCCTTCTGAATAGAAAACAGAAAATCACTATGGAGTAACACAGATGAAGTAACTTTAGCTTAAAGAAAAAAATTATAATAAAATCTGTAATAATAACAAAACTATAGCAGTAACAATATTGAGATGATTAATTGTAGAATTAGAGTTTAATTAAATTTACATTTGTCTCACACAGTATTCATAAAACATTAAGTTTTAATTCATTTAATCTCAATGATCATTAATCATGGACACTATTATTTATAGCATATGGAAAAATAAGAGATTTTCACAACAACACAGTAAATGATAGAAATGGGATTTAGATGTAAATATCTTGGATTGATAGACTATACTCCTAACAAGTTTACTTCATGAAGTTGTGTGGTTTATGGAAAATTGTGCTTATTGGACTGCCTAATGTATTGGATTTTGAATTATTGTGATGAATCACCAGAGATTTATGGCTTTAGACACAAGCCTCCATTTGTTCTGTTGATTCCTATCACTATTTTATCATTCAGGAAATATTAACTGTAAAATGACAGCATCACCCAGGCTGGATTCTTTTGAAAGGTCTACATGATTGCTTTTTCCTCAGCATCTGGAGACTTTCTTGATCTTCCTGGCTTGCTTCCTGCAGTGTACAATGGAATTCTTCCTTTGCCTTTTCTTCTGTCTTTCAAACTCCTTTTACAAAGATTGAGATCAGACCTTCTTGGATAATACAGCGTTTTTAGTGTTAAAATGTTGTATAAATTATATCTTCAAAAATAATTTTTACCTTCCCAGATAATGCATTCACCATTTCTGGGAATCAATGCAGAAATATTGGAATGTCTTTGGAAAGAAAATTTGATTCTAATTCAATGTTAATTAGTGAGCAACATATTTTGGAAAAGGAGTGGTGATTTTAATACATCAAGTAAAAAAAAAAGACAGGGTATGCTTCAATTTCAAGAATCTTTAGTAGAATACTATATGAGACTCAGGTTTGTAGGTTTTAATATAGCTCTCTTCATCTTATGCATGAACTAATTTTAGTTAAGAATAATCAGTAATCTTAATTTGTAAAATAAATGTCTATAACATTCTCCCACCTTCCCAACCTGGACTCAGGGAACATTGAGGAAAAATGGAAAGATCTACCAGGTAAAGAAGAATGTTACGAAATGTTGTCTTCTGTCTATGACATGGCAACTGCACCCCTGAAATTACAGTAGTTGTAGTTATACTTATAAGACATATAGAAGAAGATCAAGATTGTAAAAATTCTGGCATAGGTAGGAGGAATTTTGGTTTTCTGGAATTCCACTGTTTTGGGGAAATAATGTATTTTGTGTGTGTGTGGGGGGGATATAGACAATATTATGTTTTCTATGTACTAGCAAGTAACTTCACACTCTTGTATATAAAGGCAACCTGAGTTAGCTCAAAGTGTTACAAAACGTAGTGTCTAAAAAAGTTACTGAATCAGTAGTTGGACATAAAAGATTTCCAAAGAGGGCACAATGCATGAAGAGTTTGAATAGAAATTATAATGAGTTTCTGTCTTGATATTATAATGCTTACTATATTTGTGTTTTTACCTGGTATACCTAGAAGGTGATTTTAATAAATTATTTAAATGTGTTAGAGTTATTTTTACATAGATTGATGACATTAACTTGTCAAGAAAAAGTTTAATGACAAACAGTTCATGAATATGGCTCAATTTAATTTAGAAAAATAAACCATTACAAGATAAAACTCCTGATTCTGTGGTAGATCGATAGCTATTATAAGATTTGAGAAGTATTCCAGCTCTTTTATTATCCCGTAGAAAAGCAATGTATTTGTAGATGCATGAGATGTTTATGTTAACTGTTAGTAGATGGTTCTCTTCAATAATACTCATGGCAGTGCACTTAGACCAGCAATCCTAAAGCCTTACTGTAGAGGAAGCACATGATATACTTATGAAAAATAGAAAGAATACTCTGAGTGGAAAACACTTTTCAGATGTCAGTAATGGGCTTTTATGTCAATAGAGATTAAAGTGTATTGAGTAATTGAATAAAGATGAAGTGTTTATATTCTTTTTATTACAAAAGGTATGTTAAGGAAAATATCTTTTGACATAGAGGAACAAGAACTTTTCATTTAAAATATTTTTCATCTCATACATTTTTATAATGGTTTTCCATCCCATTCCACCTCCCCATCTTATTCTCTGTTTCTCAAAAAATAATGAATATGAAAACAAACAAAACAACACTGATATAACAATGCAAATAAAAAAATATTACAAGCCCACAAACGCGGATAAAATCAGTTTATTTACTGCTGACCAACTGCTCTTGTACATAAGACCTGTCCTGGAGTGTGATCTGCATACATACTGAAGAAATGTGGTTTTCTCTTTGGCAATGTAGAGTTCTAAAGGCACTAACATTTCAAATAATACTGATATTGTTATTGGTGCATGCGTGCATGCGTGTGTGTGTGTGTGTGTGTGTGTGTGTGTGTGTGTGTGTGTGTATCCCAATAAACTCCCCCACACTCAATACATCCCACACCCAATATGTTCTGCTACTAACATATCCTTTTATTTATTGATTGGTTTTCTCCAACCTGTGAATGAGATCCTTAGAAAAAGACTCATATTTTTTTAATCCAGTTCTGAATCCTTCCATGAAAGAAGTAGCTCATGTAATGATAGATTCATAATTTCCAAAATCTGAAGTTGGCCAGCATATAGTTCTGTGCAGATTTGCATAGATGTTCAGTGTAAGGACAATGACAATTTTATCTAAAGCTAACAGCAGTCAATGCATCCCAGGTGATAATCGATGTGCCTGCCAGTCATTTGCTTTGTTGTTAAAACCTCTCTGAACAAATTCTCCAGAAGATGTGTTAAACTGAATCACATATCACCACCTTCTGACTTCCCATTGAATGACAGGCTACAGCCTTCAGCTTGTGAATTAGTTCAACATGTTTCAGTCATTCATCCTTAGACAGTTAATTTTATTGTCTTTGTATGTATTTAATTCTTAATGGGCATTTATTGATGGATAATGATATATTTTAACCTTAAATAGAAAAAACACAAAAATCATTTATACACAGGCTGAAAAAAAATCCCCAAATTTACTTTTCAAGAGCAGTACAGAATATTTTCAGAACAAAATTAGCTGGTGCAGAGAAAAGATGGTGGGTGGTCATTTCATCCAATGCTATTTTCACTTTCTTTTTAAAGTTATGTACATTTCAGGAAATACAACCTTGTTTATAAATATTAACTAAAGAAAGTTGGAAGAGAACAATGTACACCTGATATTGGGTAAATAAGGCTAATGCTCTCCTTATTTTTAAGTAGATGAGAATTATAACTAGTTGCTGAATACATGATCTAATAAAAGGAAGACAGATTGGACACAGACCAGGCAATTAAGTCTTCAAAGTGAAAACATAAGGGAATGCTACAATGTTAAACAGCTTGAGGCAGCAAGATGGATTAGTGAATACTTGCAGCCAAAGTCGGGTGACCTGAGTTTGAATATCAGAAACCACAGCGGAAGAGAGCAACTGGGTCTTAGACGTTGTTGAGTCCAGCATGTACTTGCTCCTTAGTACACATGTGCCCAGTCCAATCGCCTCTCCTTCTCCTCCCTCTCCCTCTCTCTCTCCCACCCTTCTCTCTCTCTCTCTTTCTCTCTCATACACACATAGCACACACAAACAATAACAACAACAACAACAATAATAATAAGTAAAATAAAATAAAAAACATAGCCTGAGGAATAATACAAAAATTATATCAATATTGAAACACAAACAAAAGATTTCGTTCAAAATATTTAGCAGGTTATGAAACAGTGCAGTGGTTTACCCCTTCTGTAATTGACTTTTCTGAACTCAGAAAACTTAAACAGAACTTAAACGTGTCAAACGTAAACTTAAAGTGAAGGATCACATTCAACACACAAACATTTGCTGAGTTTCCTGAAGTGAAAAACGACTTCTATAACCTCCTCAACTACTCTGATTTAGAGGCTCAGATATTTTTAGCTCCATATAAGATGATAATAACATGGAACCAAAGGGAATTTTTATGTTAGAATATTTACAGCAACACTAAAAGGATTATTTAGAATTTCTTGCTGGTAGGGGTAAGGAGGTGTTAAAATAGGGATAATATTTAGATTGAACGTATTGATATAGTATTAGTGGCTAATATTTTAAAGAGCATTTGAGCAGACGTCTGATAGTCTCCTCTGCCAGCCAGTCTCTGATCACTGTGTTCTGCTCCCAGCTTCCACCACTTCCATCAATACCTTAGCAGGGGTTATGCAGCGTCCCTAAAGTAGCCTGTAAGACGTCGTTCTCTGCTTCAGCTGCAGTTTTCCTATATTGGTCAATGGTCATGCCTTACTGGCCTCAAGTATTTACAGCGCCACGCTTGGGCCACAAGTATGTTCGGTAAATTCATGGAGAGCTTGCCTAAAATTTGGAAATAAAATTGACTTTACTTGATGTATATAAATCTAGGAAACAAATAAGTATAACAATGACAGTAGTTACAGTCTTGTTTGATCCTCCAATTATTAGCATATATCAAATGTGAAACTGGTAATTATTTTCCCAGTGGATGAATTCAATCAGAGAGGCAAGACTATGTATTGAGAACACCATATAAGAGATAATGGAATCTTCAGTAAAATGGGCCTGGATATGAGAAGCACAATGGTAGATCATTTGGGAAGGAAACAGAGAGGGAGAACCAAGTAAGCAGACCTGTAAAATTCTGGTGGACAGAACGTAATCGTCAACATAACCTCAAAATTGATTTTTTTTCCTGTGGTTCTTGAAAATATTTTCTTAAACATCTGCCCATGGGTTTAAATATAACTCAGTTAAGATTTCCTTTCTCTGTTTAAATTTGAGGGAACACCCATAAGGAAGGGGAAGGGGGAGGGGGATGTTTGCCCGGAAACCAGGAAAGGGAATAACACTCGAAATGTATATAAGAAATATTCAAGTTAATAAAAAAAAATTTTGAAATTTAAAAACATCAACTTTGAGCTGTAAGATAGAGACCTTTCTTCCTTGTTGTGGTTGCATCACTGGGCCAAGGTTCAGTGTAGAGCAAATTGTCTTTAACGAGTCTTACTTACTCTCCTTTATACAAGCATACAGATATATTAGTGTCACCATATGGAACAAAATTTTCACATTTAAATATCTTTTTCTGCCCCTTGTTTAATCAATAGGTAAACGTATTTGCTATTACAAAGCACAGTTCCAAGTAGGAAGCTGCTGGTCAAGTCCATGGATTAGAAAACAGAAAGAAGCAAAAAAACCTCCCTGTTTAAACCCAACAGCATAGCTTCTTGCTTCTGAGTTCACATAATATACACGGATCTAAATTCTATTCTTTTTTCAAAGCTTTTGCAATCATTTAGGCTGTAAGACATGCTAGTGAAATCTCTTCAATTTCAATTCTCAGAAAAATATTTCTTTTTACTCTTTAATTGAAAATACTGCATCTCTTCAGGGCGCTTTTACTTTTCAAAATAAAAGAGCTTTGATTCTCTTCACTCCTTGCAACACTGCTTTCCTGTCTGTGCTGAGTAACAGCCCAAGTCATTGCACCCAGGATTCTGTTTTGCCTTCTCCTTCACCACCAGAGAATGTATTCACAAGAGGTTTTTGTCTCCCTGCTACATTCTAAAGTTTTCATATATTATTCTTTTTTTTTTGCTTTGCAATTGAATTATTGACAGAATATTCTCCATGGATCTCGCACATCTTTTCATATCTTGCAAGCTGTGGCACTGATTACCTTTGTTCTGGACTATCTTTTCTAGGATGTTTGTTTCAAAATAGCTTGAGAAAAGAGATAGCATCTCCCTCTGGTGCAAAGAGCACATTTCTTTGCAGCATGATAATTATATTGGCTTCTTTCATGACAAAGGTCAGACAAGCTTAAAGACCATTCTAGCAGATTCCGTAAGAATTTTATTCTTTTTCTGTAATTAAATCTACTGCATGTGACACATCTTACCTGGGTATCTTCACCTTGCTCTCTGGGTGTTGGGCTTCAAAGAACAAATACAGATTCTGACCCTCTGCTGATGCAACTTCTGTTAAGAACTAATAAACTTTTTGTGACTTGCCTCTCTGTATCAAAATTATAAGCTTGCGAATAAACTAAATTCTCAGATTCCTCTTTTGGTTGCAAGTGAACTTTCCTTCAAGTTTCCAATTCACTGCCTCTCATCACAGCCTGAATCATCAAAGGGTAGCCTATGGGCATTACTTTTTTTTTTCTTCATTAACACAAGAAAGTGTTAGTTCTGCAATTTTCTTACTGAAGTGTGTTTCCTTATTATTAATTAATTAATTAATCAGATGGTGGGATTTCCCTCAGTATATCCTTCATCCTGGCAAATCAAGTCTCTGCCCGATTAGGTGTAGCCTCTCCCTAAGAGGCCAGAGGAGGAAGCCATAGAGTCTGAGCTGTACGTCTTTAATGACTACATCTCCTCCTTGTGAATCTAGCAATGTTATTCTCATTGGTGCCTCCATGTCATGTGTTTAGCTGATCACTTCTTTAAAACTATAACTGTTCTTGCACTTCCCTGTTCCCTTTGTGTCTCAGTCCTTGGCTTCTATTTCAATAACTTTAGTAGGATCATAGTCTAGTCCTAAAGGGAAGTAAATGATGCTTTCTAATCAATAATTTTGATAACTCATTAGTAACTTAATATCTTCAGCTAAACCTGTATTTCAAGGAGTAATTTTTGTTTTCAGCCCATCTAACACAATATAAACAAAGTCATGTACTTTAAGACTTGTATCAAATTGCAACAGTTTTAAAAAGAGTGATTTTATAATTGATTCTCTACATAAATGATTCCATTTACAATTATTCAACTAGCAATTAACTGTAATTATGGACCACAAATGCATTTACAGAGGACATTTACAGAATTTTGATACCATTGATATCACAAGTATTTACATAAAATCTACTTTGTGTGAAATATTTAGGCAATCTTTGGATGACATAAGCTATTAAGAGATGAAATATTGACACATTAAAAATTCTAAGCACTGTAAGGTTTGGTTTTCATAAAATACAGTTTTGCAAGTTTCAACCTGAGAAAATATTCTTGATCTTTGAATAATTATGTTGAAACTTTCCATAATTATAAATCAAGTTATATCTCTACTTTTTAACTTCAAACATTTGTGTAAATATATTCATTCATTTACTGAACAAAATTGATTCATATCTGTGGTTAAAAGCTTCTGTAGAGCAATGAATACCATAATTTCTACAAATGGAAAAATATTTACCAATTATATGTTTGACAGGAGTAGTATCATGAGTATATAATTAACTACTAAGTTTCGAGGAAATAACTCAATGTAAAAAGTGCTATAAAACTTATCAGAGAGAGTTACAAAGATAAAAGTCAAATACCTGAGAAACACTTTAAAAATGATTAGCTTCCTTATTCATCAGAAAAATAACACTACTTTGAAATTAGAGCTTAGCCCAGTCACAATGACCAAAATTGATAAAACAGCTTTCAGTATATAAATAAAAAATATGGGAAAGGGGAACATATATTCAAGCAGGTTCAGCTAATATAAAAATTAGTGGGTAGGTTTCCAAAAATGTTAAAAATAAATCATATCATTATTTTATGCATCATATATTTGTTCAACCACATTTAGTGCTGCTCTAATCTTTATAATCAAAATTGGAAATAGTATAGATATCTATCAACTGATAATAGAATAATGAAATGAGATATAGTTACAAAACAGAACATTAATACAGTTATTAAGAAAAATATCAAATGATGAAATTTATAGGTAAATGCATAAAGATAGAGACACATATCCTGACTGAGGTTACTCAGACACAGAAATACCAAAATCACATATCTTCTCCTATATATAGGATTTTAATATGCATGCAAGTATGTATGTACATAAATTTTAACATTTTGGTAGGTGTGTTTCAATTCAAATAATGACAGATGTTAGGTAGCAAATAAGGTCCATGGGGAGGGGACACTTCATGAAGGGATAAATAGTATTATAAAGAGATAAAAGAGAAACTAATTTACTTATCTCTTTAGAGAGGGTCTGAGACAAAGGCAATGTCTATGTTCAC
Organism: Rattus rattus; assembly: GCF_011064425.1. Classification (NCBI taxonomy): domain Eukaryota; kingdom Metazoa; phylum Chordata; class Mammalia; order Rodentia; family Muridae; genus Rattus; species Rattus rattus. The sequence goes on along the minus strand of NC_046157.1, from coordinate 38,769,038 downwards.
TTTACTAAGTATCTATTTGGTTAAATGAAAAAAAATATTGTATGTTCCTAATTTAAATCCTTTTGCTGTGAGTATCCAAAATGTTTCTACCTAAAAAAACAAAAAATTCCAAAATAAGAACATAAGAGTGGAATCCTATAGTAAGAAAAGGTAAAATTAGGATGAGAAAAAAATAAAGATTTAAAAAATCTTCACAAAAACCAAGAGGCCAATTTTCTTTTGTGATTTATGTATGCGATTGTTTATATTCTTGATGTTTAGGCTTTATTTATTTATTGTTATTGTTCTTTTTACATTATATATATTGACCATAGCTATATGAAGTTAAAGAGAACAAATTCAGAAACAAATTTGTTTTCTGGCAAGTTTAGATAGTTCCAAAATTATTCTCTTTGCAGTCCCTAAAAGAGAAGTCATTTTCTTGCATTTGCTTGCTTTAATATGTCAGTCATCTTTCTCAGACCTGGGCTAATTTTACTCTGATTTAGTTTTATCTTCTTATCATCTTTTAAGGTTTTCACAGCCATTTGGAGACAAGGGAAGTAATCCAGAATAGTCTTTCCATCTCAACATCTTTAGAGAAATCTCAAGTTGGCAAACTGTTACAAGTTCTTCTTGAGAATGGAGGTGAGGTTCTCTCTAAGGAGAGAATGAAATTGGACAGTGGTGACAAGACATGTTGAACTGCAGTTCTTGGAATGTTTAGTACAGTTGTCTTTTGTAAGGGATCCCTCCTGTACATCTCTGTGAAATGGTAGCTATGTACCTTCCCAGGAGCCCTCAGAAAGTCTGTTTTCAAATTGGGCTTGCCAGTGACAATATTGTTTTTTATGATAATTAAATGAATTTCTGGAAGTATGTAGAAACGTCTTCTGAAAAAAAAAACACATTAATTCTAGATATAAAGTTGCAGAATATAAAATAGAATTACAGAATATAAAATTTGTTTGATTTACTCAAATACTCATGAATTTTTCAACCACTAATGTTAAGTCATTATAAACTTAAAGTAATTCATTATTTAAAAATATTTGATGAAAAATCACAACTTTCCCCCTAACCTTTTTTACCCCAAACTTTGTCAGCATGAATATTATGAATCAAGACAGGAGATACAACATTTAGTTAGTATTTGTGTGAGTTTTCAAATTTAGTTATCAAGATAATATTCAGCTAATTTCATTCTCTCAATACTTGGAACTAGTTGAAACAAACAGCATTTTTACAGCCACCATTTCTATAAAGCTAACCTGACCAATTTGGGACTTAATAGATGCGCTAACTTCACAAATTGAAGTTTCCATTCCTATGAGCGTTTTGCTCTTCTTATTTCTTCAGCTTAGATATATGAGAATAGCCTTCTGCCAGCCTGCTCATTTTAAAATCCATATATCTCTTGGGAGTCTGAACTCCAGCCTTCATATACTTACTCTCTCATTTTCTCTTCTAACATAAGTATTCTGGTCATGTTTTACCATTAATATAATATATTACTACACTCATTTGTACAGTGAAAGATCTTTAAATCATCTCCTAAGTATGTACATCTCTGTACTTCTCAGAATCTGTTACAAAGATCCAAATTACTGGGGAACTCTTGTTTCAAAGTGTCAAGTTATACAATCTGCTTCCTTCATTCTTGGCTCCCCCAAATCAATGGCTATAACTACAGCTTGTAGAATTATAGAGGTCACATTGCATTTATATTGTGGGTGCTATTAATATCACTAGATACCTCACTAATGGTAAATGGAGTTTCTGTTTTCCTTCTATCTCATCATGACTAATGAGGTAATTGTGATTGGCAGGAGGCACAGATAGAATGCTGACAGAGATCTTACAATTCTCTCGGTTGTCTTAGAGAATGCTGAGACCATTTTTCAGTTTGTCAATTGAAGTTGAGCTTTGGAAGCTACCATAGGTACACATAAGTAAATAAGGAAGTGTCTTTCATCATGCACTCCTGAAATTTCATGAAAAATGGGACATGCATAGGAATATAAAACTACTATGCTGCAAAGCTGCTTTAGACTTTGTTGACTGTTCCCTTAGCTTTTAAACTCAACTCTTGCCACTTTTAATTAGAACCAGGCATACCAAGCTGACATTTTGCATTAGTGTTTTGTGGTAACCATTTATTAATGCTGTTTTGTATGCCATGTGCATGTGTCATAGTGAAAATGCACAGTCACATGACAATTTGCAGGAGCCAGTTACTATGTGGGATCTGGGGAATCAACTCAGATCATTATGTTGGCCAGCAAATGTAAATACCCTGGTGACATCTCACCAGTCACATATTAGCATGTTTGAGAAAATACCCCATTTATCACCTACTTAAATTGTCCAGGGTAATATTTGATTGGCCCCATATACTTCACAGTGAACTGATTTCTTCTGACTTGCCACAGTGGAATTAAAGAGCACTATATTAACATACTGCTACAATGTTTTGTTTCCAAATTAAATAATTAAATCCAAGTTAAGCAAGCAGTCACTATTAATCAGTAAAAATCATACATCAGACAGATTGTTCAACTACAGTTATTTGAAATGATTTATTTAGTCTTAGACTTGTCTACTGTTTTCAGACTTATCCATATCTCCCTCTTTAAGTCAGTGTTTATTTTTATTGAGAATCTCACATATTATATTATATTATATTATATTATATTAATTATATTATATTATACTGTTAACATTTTCTTTTTTGTCTTCTAACTTCTGTATGCTCACAAAGAAAGAATTGGAAAGGAAGGAAGGAAGGAAGATAGAAAGAATGAAAGAATGATAGGAAGAAATACTAGAGAAACATGAATCCAAATTTGTGTTGCTTAAAACATAAAAGTCCTGAGCATAAGATCTCCCTTGGAATACAAACAATATAACTATTGCCTACCCTCTGAAGAAAACTAATAATTCACTCTCCTAAGAACAGTGACAAATAAGTTCTTGGATATGTTGCTCTCTTCCTCCTCGCTGTTGAGATTTTGTCTGGCTTGAGCTTGTGCCAATCCCATGCATGCTGCCGTATTCTCTGTGTTTACTATACGTATATGTCTTTTCAGGTCAGCAAAATTGTGTTTCCTTAAAACTTTTAACGACCTCTGATTCTCATACTATTTCCACCTCTTTGAATTCCTCTTTATAGATTCCTGAGCCTTGAGGAAGCAGGCTCAATAAAGACATCAGATTAAGAACTGAGCACAACAAAATCTCTCAGTCTATGCATGTTCTTCAGTTTGGGTCTCTGCCTTAATTACCATCTAATGAAAAAGCTTCTCTGGTGGAGTGGACACTACCCTGATCTATGGTTATTACAATATATTATCATAGAAAGTCAAATAACTTCTATATTCATTTAGCAAACTAATATTAGTGGGTTTTTCCCCTTGGGTTCCAACCTATCTAGTTTCATGATTTTGGCCTCATTAAGTGTGTCTAGTATGGGTTCCATCTCAAGGAATGAGCCATTTAATGCAATTTTAATATGTTGCTCTCCTAACATTCTCCTAACATTATGCACTGAGCATAGGTTACAGGCAAGTTGTTTGGATAGAAAGCAGAATTCATAGCAGGGTGAGATTGGTAATTACCTTTCTCCTTCAGTAGCTTGTATAGCCACTTTCAGTCCTATGAAAGCCAGGCAGCAGGGACAAGGACTGTAGTTGAGTACTAAATATATTGCACTTGTTTCTTGATATTGGAATACAGTGTCTTAAACAATAGGATCTCACCATCAAGTGAGGAACAGCTGATAGCATTGCCATTAGCCTCTAATGTTTGAGAGGACAGTGATTCTTTATGGCCAATGACTCAAACAATTGCCACCCATTCCTGTCCCTGTGGATTTTATTTCATAGCCTATCTCTTTGGCATTGTCTACCCTATCGTGTAGTAACTTCATTTAATTTATTTTGTCCATGTATGGATTTATGAAGCTTCTACAGTAGTAGGTTTTCATATGCTGTTCAAAATGTTTTCAGCCTGCTCTTCTCTTCATATTCCCTCCTCTATCCTGACTTCCATCTTCCGTTCCTTTAATCCTTTTGTTGTAATCTCCCCTCTATCCTGAAATAAGATTATATTCTATAGCACCTTCTTCTGATGTTTCCCTCCTCTTTCATGTTCCTTACTATCTAACTACCTACCTAGTCTGTGGTAATATAATACACATTGTTTTTCCTTACCTGTTTAAAGCTCTGTCCATTTACCTGCAATATTCCCTGATCCACAAATGCAGGGGCTGGGCTGTAGACATATCTTTAGGGGCTCAGTTCCATATAATCTTTTTAAATCTACTTTACTTATTTCTATTTTATAGGCATTGGCATTTTGCCTGTATGATGTCTGTGTATGGGTGTCAGATCTTGAAGTTACTTATAGTCGTGAGCTGTTTTGTGGATGCTGGGATTTGAGCCAGGGTCCACTGGAATAGCTCTTATCCACTCAGACATTTTTATTGTGTCCAGTTGCGGTCTTCTATGATGGTCTCCATTTGCTATAAAGAAGTGCTTTGTTGATGAGGGGTTATAGTTACCCTTACATATGTTTTTAAGGATAAAGTATAGAGTGTACTAAAATGGCAGTAGATTCCTTTCTAATATTTATGGCCTTACTAACCCTGAGAAACTGGCTAGTTTTTCAGTGGTAGACATTATTGCTTTTCTGTTCAGTGGGCCTTAGTACACTTAGATATCATCTGGTTGCCACTGACATGTGAGTGCTTCCTGTTCTCTTTCTATGTATATCTTACCATTGTGGTAATTATGTGGTTCATTGGTATTGTATGTTCTGTTACTATGAAGACTGATTAATCAATTGTCTTCATTCTTTGGCAGCTTGGATAATATTTTCAAGAACTGTAAAATCTACACAACAGAGAAAGGCTTTAATGTCAAATATAGCAGAATATTATGAGTCCTGTGTCTTAAATATGCAGTATCTTCTGAAAAATATGTCTACCATTAATCTATGAGAGGCAACCAAGGCTACATCTACAATCTATATTGATTTGAGAGTCACTAGGACTATGATGACCTCCCTTGAAAGTAAGTTATTGTGCCTAGTATGCAGATATTTTAGTCTATAGTTCTTTCTTAAGTTTGTGACACAACTTTTTTAAAGATCTGGGCACACATATAAACACATATACACTCTCGCACACATATGCATATGTGTGTTGTGTATAATTTTAGTAGAATATAAAATGACATGATTCTCTAAGCCTTTATCAAACATCTTAGTTATTACTTGTTCTTTGTCCTTCCTTCTTCTATATTGACCTCTGTCCCCTGCTCCTAGTTGGAGTGTCTATCTACTGTTCATTCTACTTTTATCATTTCTATCTTGCTATTTTCCTTACAAACCTCCATTTTCCTTTTATACTTGTCCTAGTTTAGTCCATGTTGAATACACAATGTAAGGATTTTAAGCTAAAAAGTGCAGAAAAGAGAGTACACGTAAAGTTTTTCTCTTTGTTTAGATTACCTAATTAAATATAATTTCTAGGTCCATCCATTTGCTTACAAATTTCCATATACATAAGGAATGAAATAATAAATAGAAAAAGAGGAATGGTGGAAAAGAATGTTTATTGTAGATATGACAGAGAGCAAACCCACAGGCAGAGAAATTTGGGAGAGACAAAAGTAAGCATGGCCCTTGAGTTGGGCCAAATGAAGAGAGAGGGGAAGGGAGATGTGAGAGCTAGGAGACCAAGAGGCCAGGAGGGGAAAAGGTTGGGTAATCAAAATACCTTGATTATATAGGTAAGGGAGAAGGGGAAGCCCAGCCCCTGGACTGGAAAAGTTAAGAAGACTGCTGGCAGAGTATTCCAGCCTTTGTCTGTAACAGGTAAGGACTGAAGGGTGCTGAGAAAACCTGGTGGCCAGATTTGTTTTAATATGTTAAATAGGCATTCCAGTTAGTTATTTGTCCAGCGTTTGAGATCTAATATGCACGAGTAAGCAAACAAGACTCAACAGGTTGTATGTTTGAATAACTTTACACATACACTCACACACACAAACACAAATACACACACATGTAATAATAATAAAAGATAAAGAGGCTATCAACTTAAGATAGGATATGAAAAGAATTTAAGGGAAGTGGCTGGAAGTGAGGTAAGCAGTAAAATTAACCTGTAAGGCCTAGTTTCCCAAGGACAGATAACGTCCAGGAATACTGACAGCTGTTGTTCAGGATATCACATATTTTTATTTCATAAATGAGGTAATTTGTCCTTTCTATACAGGCTATATTTGATCACACATAGGCAGAAAGTTCATCACGATGTACACTTGCCAAACTGAACAAAGGTGGAAAGTACCATAACCTTGTGGCTTTGTCTTCGTGAGCACCTCCCTTTCTAAACTCAGCTCTATTCTCTGGGAAACCAGGCAGGCAGTGACCAATGTCCATCTTCCTGGTGAGTAAATTAGGCTTGCTTTAATTGGGCATTTGTGGACTTAGTCTTTCTTTTCTTAATTTTCATGTTTAACAGGGACTGTGGGTAGGACATAGAATGAGTTAATATAATTCTATTTTAATTAGAGTTGTATTAAAAATACAGTGAGAGTCATAAAAGTCTTTTTTCAATTGTGAAAAAAAGAAATAGAGTGCATCTCAAAAACTTGTGCTCTAGTAATTCTGATATCCCTCTTCATCATAAAAAGCTTGATGATGAGATTTATTTCTTAGTAGTTATTTTAAGAGGGTCTCATTTTCTTTGATAACTGATGGAAAATTGAGGGTGTGCATTGCCTGATTATTGGTACGGACCCAGTAAAGAGGTTGAGTTGACTGAATGGTCCTAGTTTGCTTATCTGTTCCTGCGATCAAATATAACTTATAAAATATAACTTCCAAAAAGCAACTTGGAGAGGAAAGGGTTTATTGGGCCTATAGGTTACAGGTCTTCATCAAGGAGAGGCAAGACTGAAACTTGAAGCAGAAACTCTTGAGGAATGTTGTTTACTGGCTGGCACCCAGGTTCAATTTCAGCTACTTTTCTCAGACAACAAGCTCACCTCCCCAGAGACTAGATGCCCTACATCAATCAGCAATCAAAAACATGCCCCACAGACAGAGTACAGGCCAATACAAAGGAGACAATTTCTCCGCTGAAGTTTTCTTGCCCAGGAAAGTGAAATTATCAACTAATTTTAGCCATCACAGAATATCCTTTTTTTTAATCAATCATTTTATTCATTTATATTTCAAATGATATTCCCCTTCCCAGTTACCCCTCCACAACCCCCTCCCTTTTATAATTATAACCAAGACAGACGAAAAGAAGTAGTTCATTGTTCTTTTTTTGCTTCATAAGAATTCCATAAAAATTATAGTTGGATCATCCTAAGCACTCAACAAACAAATTTAAAGAAAGGGTGAAACAGGCTCTTGTGAAATTCTTACAGTATAAACAGAATTTTATTTTGTAGAATTATAATGAATATTTTCTGCATTATTGCACATGAAAAAAATCCTTTTTAGGAAGATTAATTAGGCTCTTCTTTATGCAGTGTATTGTATTACCAAGAGTCTTAAGGGAAGGAGTTCAATTAGCAGATAATCGCTGTAGCCGTAGGAAGATCAGATGGTGGCTTTGATTAAAGCAGAAGAGGGAGAGTCTGAAAGGAGTACAGGACATTCATTTAAAACTTCACAGAAGAAAATGGTCAGGGCTTGATAAATGGCTGGAAGAGGGGTGCCCAGGAAGAACAACAGATAAAGTTCCACAGAATCATCCATAATTGAACAATTTGTCCTGATGAGACTCAGGCAAGAGGGAGTTCAAGGGTTTGATACAACTATTGTTCTCACAGTGTTGGTGCTGTGCTCATAAGGAAGAAGTACAAAGAAATTAATGAAGATAATAGAGTTGGGAAAACAACTGGTGTATTTATGCAGTGACAGTAACGTGAAACATTTATAATTCCAAGGTCAGGAAAGCAAAAATATGCTACTGGGAAGTCTTCACTTAATATGAAATTAATATATTTTCATATTGATTTGAGCCTGAAAATATGCATCAAAATTATATCTCAGGTTTATCTTTAGAATTTATTTTGTTGATGTGAGTATAGAGAGCAAATATGAAGTAGTAGCATCATTACATAGATATTAAATAGGATAGGACACCTATTGTTTCTAAATATTTAAGCAGAGGCTAACAAAGAATAAGTATGAACATGTATAATCAAGTTTTCAAAACTAAAAAAAAAATATTTGTAGATCATTTTGGTCTCCTTTTGCTTTATTTAAGCTTTTGGATTTTTTTTTCTTTCTGTCTTACTGGCCTTTTGCTTGTAAATTTCAGGTTTTGTTTTTATGGCTTTTGGATGAGTATTGCATATATTTTTGTTGTTGTTTGATTGTTTTTGAAAGATAGAAGGAAAAAGCATAAGATTGGTTGGGTAGGGAGGTGACTGGGATGGAGGAGGAACTAGGAAAGAGGTAGGAAAGAAAAAACAGAAACTTTGGACAATAAAAGAAGTAGTGACCTAAAACATACTGAAGGAAAGGCCGTCCAGAGACTGTCCCATATAAGGATCCATCCCATATAGAGACATCAAATTCAGACACTATTGCTGATGCCAAGAAGAGCTTGATGACAGGATCCTGATATAGCTGTCTCCCGGGAGGCTCTGATAGAGCCTGACAAATACAGCGGGGAATCCTTGCATCCAACTATTGGACAGACTAAGCACAAGGTCCTCAATAGGGGAGTTAGAGAACAAACTAAGGGAGCTCAAGGAGTTTGCAACCCCATAGGAAGAACATCATCATCCAGCCAGAACCCCAGAGCTCCCAGGAACTGAATCACCAACCAAAGAGTATACATGGAGGGGCCCATGGCTCCTGCTGCATACGTAGCAGAGGATAGCCTAATCTGGCATCAATAGGAGGAGAGGCCCTTGTGTCCTGTGAAAGTTCGAAGTCCCAGTGTAAGCAAATGTCGGGGCAGGGGCCTAGAGTGGGTGAGTGGGTGGGTGATCACCCTCATAGAATCAGGCGAAGGGAGGATGGGTTAGGGGGTTCGGAAGGGAAAACTGGGAAAGGGGATAACATTTTAAATGTAAATAAATAAAATATCAAAAAAAAAGATAGTGGGGAACAGAACTCAAACATGGAATGATTGCTCTGGAATGACTGCTCAGAGAAGGACGGTTCAACGACGGATGTCCACACTGAGATTTAAAGCAAATGGAGTTTTCGGTCAAATTTATTTTTATGCTTGAAATCACAATTGATTATATTAAAAATACCAAAAATATCATCCTCTAGTTCTATGGATGTGTAATGATAAAGGGAATTTTTAAAATAATATTTCTATTTTTTTTACAGAGCTGTTGTTGCTTCTGAGATGGAAACTGAAGATTTTTGCTTTGTTCTGTTTTGTTGTTTGCTTAGAAAAAGAAGGTAATTATATGCTTAAAATACTTTCAGTTTCTTAATTGACGACATGAGTGAATGAGTTATCACAACTAAATTTGATCATGAGAATGTATCACCTTTGGGCCTTCTGCCATTCAGCATAGGCAATGAAGAGTATTTTGATGGGACATTTTTTTAACGTAGGTTTGTATTTTTTACACTAACCCATCTACTTGTAGAATGAAATTCACTGTATAAATAATTATTTAAGCATTGCTTATTGTATGTTATAATGGTAGCATACACATTTTTATTTTTCCTTTTTTTGTAATTATGTGTTGATAAAATGTTATAATAATCAACTGTCTATATGACCTATTTATTTTGGTAACTAATTTAGTTTTAGTTCTTTAGGAATATGAGGAATCTCTCTCATAGTTAAATGCTAACATTCATAGTTAGAATACTAAGGAGACCATACACTAGATCTTCACTTAAATGGAGTTTAAAGCAAGCAGGTACTGTAGACAATAAAGAAAAATTGTGTGCTAATATAGTATGCTGTATTATATGTAATACACTATATACATATAATGTAACATACTATAAAACTCTCTTTTGATTATAAACTAACATAATCTTAATTCACATTAAATTTTCTCTCAAAAGTCATTATATGTATTAAACAAGAGAGCACCTAAGGATTCTTCACCCAAAAAGAATTTCTTGTTAGGATTACTACAGCATTTCTATAAGAGATAAGGGACTAGGGTTTTTTATGAAGCTATCTGTAATTTAAATACACTGGGATGCTTCATATTGATATGACCAAGGTATGAAAGTAGATATTCTGTCTCGTTCCTTCAAATATCTGTACTGTTTTGCTTCCAGTATACACAATATAACTGTGTATGTATGGCAACAATGTTTGGCAAATGCTTTACAAAGAAAGAGAACTGGGATAAATGCTACAAGCAATGACCAACCAATTCTATCTACTACTAGGCTTCACCTACTTTTCAGTTAAAGACTGGAGCTTGGGAAAGAAGACTTCAGGAAGAGTTACTCTTTTTGATATAAATCATGTGTACATATTCTCTGTGCATTCAGGTAGGGGAGAGACCACTGACTGTATGATTTTAAAATTAAATTGATGAAAAATGTTTAATTTTAAATTATATACATGGCTCAACTTCTTATTAGTTATTCCAGATATTAGTAAGGTCTGCTGTTTTATTAATTTACTTTTATTGTTTTATTATAATACAGTTGAAAATAAAACAGCTGAAAACAATATACAAAAATTAAAAGAAAATAGCAAATAGATCTCTAATTATAGCTACTACACTTTTTTGGTTTCTAAATTACTTTTTAGTGTTCTATAACTGTTTTTTAGAAAATATGTAAGAAAAAGCTCTCTGGGATGCAGTGCTTTTCATTGTGGTTTTTACAACACATAAGATAAATATATACTCCGTGCAAAGTCTGCCTCAAATAATTATATAAAATTAGGTTTCTTTTAATTTCTTGCTATGACTAGAGTTTTAAAATCAAAATGATTTGACTTCTTTCTTCTTAAATGCCCAGTTCATAAATCTACAGCTGTGAATCATATTTTGCTACTGAAGTATTTCTAAACCATTATATTTATGCTTATTTCCTAAGTCAAATGCTTGTCTGGCTTCTGTTCTCACATGGAATTGAGCAATCATTTCTTAATCTGCTTCATTAAGACACATTTTTCCAGGTCCAGTTACCCAAACCTTCATCTCAAAGTTCTGCTATAGTGCTGTGTCATTATCTTTTGCTTAAAAATATGTTCAATGCCTAACAAATTCAAAATACAAACTACAAAGATAATTTTAAAGTAGCTTGTGAAGGAGTCTCGTCCTCTTATGCTCAAACACCAGGCTAGATGGTTTTCCATTCTTGATCAATTTCCAAACATAATGTTTTTTCCTTGTAATTCCATAGTTGTTAGATATTATACTAAGCTGGAAATGAATATTGTTTAGCAAGGGGACACTTTCTTTTAAAAGATGTATTTATTTTATATATAATGTGTACACTGTCATTGTCTTAAGACACATCAGAAGAGTATTGGATCCCATTACAGATGGATGAAAGCTACCAGGTGGTTGCCAAGAATTGAACTCAGAATCTCGGAAGAGCAGTCAGAGCTCTTAACTGCTGAGCCATCTTTCCAGCCCAAGGTGACACTTTTATGGAAAACCCCTCTTACAGTCTGGGGTTTGGAAAATAGAAACAAAAGTGAAAATCCTCCTTCTCTTCCAGGAATTTTTTGTTTTATGTGAGGTTTTATAGACATAAAAGTCAAAGCACACTTGTCGAGTTAAGTTAATCTTATTTTTTTATAAAAAGGTTACTGAATGCTAGCTAGTAAGTGAATGCTAGCTATGTAAGAATTGCCTTAAAGAAAGCAAAAACGTCCAACAGAAGAAACTGGAATACAATTAGAGCAAAGTACTCCTTCACAGATGAGAAAACTGAAAAGTAAAGTCATTATTTCAAGATGGTATTTCTGTTATGAAGTATAATACTGTGTGTATGGGGGAGGTTCCTGGTGGGCTCATGTCAAGGTGGATTGAGAAGTCATGCTATGTAACAAGTCTGATATAAAGGAGGTTTATTTGTGGAGAAGGGAGGGGAATGAGGATATCAACACACAGATAGGAGCAGAGCCATGAGGACAGAAAGGAGGGACAAAGCAAGACAGAAAGAAGGTCAGAAAGAGGGATAGAGAAAGACCGGCAGGAACATGTGGGAACAGAGAGACAGAGACATAGCACATGGTAACAGGCAGCCCTTTTATCCCCACCAGCACCTAGAAGTGGCAGGTAATGGTGGCCAAATGATGATGTAAGGTGGTGTAGATCCCTGGGAGGAGCCTAGCAGAGTCTCCTGTAAGGCACCAGTTTCTTTTTGAAGAATGATGCCTTCACCAATATGCCTATATCAACATTCTCCAAGGAGAATAAAGGACTATCAGCTCTGCAAGAGATTCTTTAAGAACTGAGAAGGTTGACCAACATATGACTACCTCTGGCCAACAAAAACTATAAAATTCAGAAACCTTCCTGTCTATTTTTTCTTTTTAATTATAGGTTGAGAAAATTAGTTAATTTTGGTTGAGAAAATAGTTAATAGTTAAAAATAGTTAATAGTAATCTAATAGTTAAACACTTGTCGTTACATTGCTGTCTGTAGCCAATTAGCTTGGTGCTCAGCCCCTCCAGTCTCAGTCCTCTACCCGAGCAGCCCTCAACCCCAGCTTAACATTCTGTGACTGCACTCTTGCCTGCTCTTGGAGTTATCTTTCTGTCCTGGTTAGGTTTGCCAGAGACCAGAGATTGCTCTCTCAGCCTCTGCTAGTTGGCCCCCACTTAACTATCTTTAAGTCATCATTCACTTAGCTCCCCTTAACCCGGTATAATGAAAACACTAGAGACTTACGATATACCAGCCAGATTTAAAATGGTAAATCTCCAACCCCAAAATGCCTATTCAAAGAACACACAAAGCAATAATACAGTTACAAGCCGTATGCTTATATTAGACAAATATACCAGTTCACCACTCTATTACTATGAAATCCCTAGCTTCTTGCAGCTCCTCCTGGCCGTGTGATTCTGGTTCATCTTCTTCTCCATCCATCCTCCATCTTGTCTGACCCTGCTCTCCTCCCCTTCTCTTCCTGTTTTGCCTATAAGATGTCGCCTCCATATTTTCGCCAAGTGATTGACTTCCTGCTGTCTTTATCAGCCAACCAAATAACTAGGGGTAAATTCTAAATTATCTCTAAGAATAAAAATGCTTCATAAAAATACAGGCAGAGAATGCTCAGGTAATGTCCATGCATTAAAGGTATACTATTGACATTTAGGTAGAAATTATTAGAGCAAGTTTTCTCACAAAAATTATCAAGTCCAAAGCCTTCCTTTCAGCAGGGAAGGCAGGAGTCTGAGGGGAATGGAAAATGGTGGTGGAAGTTACTGCTCTCTATGAATCTACATTTGCACTGCTAGTGTAAATTCATACCAAGGAAAATATTTCGTAGCAGTTTTATGGAGGATAACAGAATGTTCCCCGGGTGTTTCAATTGCCCAGCTGACAATCAGTGATTAAAAACAGGCTGCAATGTGAAATTACTCTATCACCCAGCATTTCTTCCACTTTGACCCTTGGAATTTATCTCCAACCACTGATTTTTATATTACTTGATTTATTTTCTAGCTTCCAGAGGCAGGTGCCACTCTGGAAAATGCTGTGTGAGTTTGACATGCACTGTGTTCTACATCTTAGGATAATTTATTAAGCACCCTGATGGTTCATTTTAACTGGGAAGCACCAGCAATCATGGGAAATACCTATGAACCATTTGGTATTGATTAGCTGAAATAAGAAATGAATCAAACAAAATATAGCTCATTAGATACATATAATTTTTGTGATTATGACGTTAAGGCTGGTGTGGTCAAAGGATTGAATAGTGAGTAAGGTTTCTCTCTATTTTTAATAGTTTACTCAGTTCATGGTAGTTTTATGTTCATACAATAAGAGAAAAAATATCAATAATTTCCAAATATTCTTGTTTTCTAATTGCATATTCATGCCCCGTGTACCAATATTTGTATACAAAGTTGTATACCGGTGATGAACTGGAACAAAAGTCTGTAATGTACATAATGTCCATCCTATGCAGGCTATGATTTTTCTCTCTTCTTCCTGTTTTCATCCCTTCAATCATAGTTTCTTATAGTATCAAATTAATTATTTGTATTGTGCTAAGAAATATAGTTGAAAGATACGTGGTCTTGCTAAAGTGTTCACTTTGATCTATACAACTGCACATAATTGGTGGTATGAATGTGAAACACCCCCCCCAACCCAGACATGCATTTAGCCATTTGGTCCCGTGTTAGTCTCCCTGTTTGGGAAAATTATGGAACCAAGAGCAGGTGAAGCATAGCTGAATCACCAGGGGCCATCTCTCTGATTTGAAATTCTGTCTACACTTCCAGTTTGCTCTCTGTTGAAGATCAAATCTCTCGATAAAATCTCCCACAGCATTATGGACACTCCTTCATAAACTAGAAATCTGAATAAATTTATTGTTCTATAACTTTCTAATCTGTTTGTTATTTTTGCTTTTCAACTTGATATAAATTAGTGTTACCTGGGATGAGGAATATCGATAGGTAAAATACCTCCATCAGATTACTATTAGCCCAGCAATAGAGGTATCATTCTGTTCGAAGACTCCTGGCTATTTTAAGAAAACAGGATGAGAAAAGCATGGAGACCAAGCTAGTAATCTAGGTCATGTTTCTCTATGTTTTCTGTTTCAGGTCCTGCCTCCAGGCCCCTGACTTGAATGCCTGCTGTGGATTCTTTCATTAATGGGTAATGATTGAAATGGATAAGCCAAATAAATTCTTTCTTTTCCAAATAGCTTTGGATCGAGGTGTTTTTATTCCATAGGAATAGAAAGAAAATTAAGACTTGCTTTGGTCATAATTTTCTACCACAGCAACAAAAGTATCTAATATAATGGCACAAGTATTAGAAATAAATTTAACATATTTACTAATTACAAATGTAACATATTTAATGTGGTTTGTCATTATAACTTTTCTGCTGGATTTTAATTCATTTCAAATTTGGTTTTAGTGTTATATTGTATAATTTATTGTATATATTAGATGTATATTTGGTAACCATGGAGACCATAAGAGAATGTTAGTTCCCCGGGAACAAGATTCAGACATCTATGAGGCATTTTGGGTATTTTGAAAACTGAATAGATACCTTGAAAACACAGCAAGTGTCATTATGTGCTGAGACATTTCTGTATCAACAGTAACTGACCTATGCTTATGTCTATATCTATACAGATAGAGATATGTATATCTTGAATTTAAAACACTAGCATCATGATTGTATTTTCTCTGGATTTTTTTTTTGACATATAACTGTGCAAAGACAAAAAGTAGAAGAAAGAAAGTAGATTGGAATGAATAAAATTATTATAACTAACATTGAAAATCAAAAGCATTCCCATTTATAAAAGCAACAGAGATTGATTTACATTTCATCTCTCCAGTTTAAAGTTTAGAGCACACTAGTAAGTTTTGAGATGTAAAAGGAAAAGTAGCCTTTGGCCTTAGGGGAAGAAATTTTTTGCTATCCATGCCCTTCACGCAACTTTTTTTTTTCTTGCAAACATACTGTGTTATTTACCTTTCTTTATTTTGTGTTTATCTTTAAACTTTAATACAGTAAGATATGCTTAAGGTATGGTGAGTAATTTTGTAAAAATAATCCTGATAGTGTAATACTATTTCAATGAAGAAATACACCTTTCATGGTGTAAGAATAAAACAAGCTGAGGAGGAGTGACCCTGTCGGAGGACCAGCATTCTTAACTAACGTGGAGCCCTAAGAGCTCTCAGACACTGATCCTCCAACCAGGCAGCATACAGTAGCTGATACGAGGCTCCCAAAACATATATAGCAGTGGACTTCCAGGTCTGGGTTCAGTCCTGGTGAGACAGGAGGCCCCAGGGAGTTTAGAGGTCTGGTTTGGTAGGTGGAGTGGAGGTGGAGGTAGGGACATCCTCATGGAGACAGTGTTGGGGCAGGGAGAAAGTATGGGATGTGGAACAGTCAGAAAAAGAAAAATATCTGGAGTGTAAAAAGAAAAGATTAAAAAAAGTAATAATATAAAAAATACAACATGGTTTTAATTAATCTATGTAGGCAATCTTTTAATACAATATAAATTAGTTGAAAACATTTGTGTAAAATGTACACATACTAAATTTTAGTCAGACTTTTCCATGAAATTAGTTTTTCAGTGCTTAACAATTCCATGAATGTTTGTAATTCAGTTTGATCAAACCCACTGTGTTGTGGATTGAGACTAATAGAATTTATTTGGGTCCCAAAAATTACACAGTAATGTGACCATCTGCATGCAAGACTCTGAGGGTCCCTGTCCCCAGTTTGTTTTGATTGGTAAATAAAGTTACAGGCAAGTAATGGTTGGTCAGGTGTGACTTTTAGGATTCTCAGGGAACAGAAAGGAGAAGGAGGAAAATCGCCATGCCTCAAAAGTGGTAAGATCCAGACTTGAGAGCTGCAGAAGAGATTGTATACAAAGAATGTAACAGCTGGGGAAGACAGACCACATGAAGCCAAGAAGAAGGACGACCAAGGTTCGTATTCTTCACTCCTTAGAAGGGGGAACAAAAATAGTCATAGGAGGGGATATGGAGGCAAAGTTTGGAGCAGAGACTGAAGGAACGACCATTTAGAGCCTGCTTCACACGGGTACACACACACACACACACACACACACACACACACACACACACACACACACACACACACACACACACACACATATATCTCCACCAAAACTAGATAAGATTGCAGAAGCAAAAAGTGCATGCTGACAGAAGCCTGATGTAGCTGCCTTCTGAGATGCACAGCAAGAGCATAGCAAATACAGAGGGGAATGCTAGCAGCAAACCACTGAACTAAGAACGGGATTCCCATTGGAGGAATTAGAGAAAGGATTGAAAGAGCTGAAGGGGCTTGCAACCCCATAAGAAAAATAATGCCAACCAAGCAGAGCTCCCAGGGAATAAACTACTGCTCATGGATTGCATGTGTAGTAGAGGATGGCCTTGTTGGATGCCAATGGAAGGAGAAGCCCTTGGTTCTGCCAAGACTGGGCCTCCCAGTGTAAAGGAATGTCGCGGGGGTGGGGGATGGGAAGTGGGGGTGGATAGGGAGGGGAACACCTTTATAGAAGAAGGGGAGGGGGATAGGATAGTGAGCTTATGTCCGGGAAACCCAGAAGGGAATAACATTTGAAATGAAAATAAAAAAATATTCAATAAAAGAAAAAAAGAGCTGGGGAAGGGTGGCCCCAACACTCCCTTATCCCCAATTTTGCTACCCCTAGGGTAACAAAGATGGAATATAGATTTCTGTAATGACTCAGAAATATCGGAGGGAAGGCATTAGCAATGTGGAAGTTTGGGAAAGGCCCAATCATTGAGCTATTTAAAGCATATTAAATATAGGGCTGCATTGTAGAGGTGTGTCTTTGATTCAGGAATCTACAACATTGGGGTGGGTAGCAAGGATCTCTTCAGAAAGAGCCACAGAGCAATTCGTGTAGTGTTAATCTCCTGCAGCAACACCACTCCTTGTTCCCTTTGTTGAAATGTTCCCTTTTTATCCTTGCTCAACCCTTGCCTTCACCAGTTTCATTTGTATCTTTCAAAAATCTATCAAGTCCCCTTAGTGCTGCTACTATGTGATATGGGGAAAGGACTCCTACCAGAATGTAGGTTTCCTTTCTGGGATCATATCTCTGAAGACATGTGACCATATCATTTAGCAACCATCATATACTGATAGCTTCTAAGCTAGAATGTAGCTTCTTAAACCCATTAGTGTTTGGATTATGGTTCTCCTGATATGGCTGTTTTAGTATGTTCTGTTACAAACACTATGAGTTAGTGTGAGCAACTGTGCTGCAATGATCACCAAACAATATTTTCTACAAAAGTGTACTCTCTCTGTCTACCCTAATCTTTTACCTTCTTTTCTATAATATTCCTGTAGCCTTGGGGATAGAGGGCATGGGCATAGATATCATATTTCTTCTTCTCTGAAGAAGTTGTGAGTATCTGTATTAATTGCCATCTACTACAAAAGGGAAAATTTCTGATTACAGAAGAGAGATGCAATGTAATGTAAAGATATAAAGATATAAAGATAAGAACTCACAGGAAACTGGCTACTATGACCATTAAGCCTAATGGTAATTCTGGCTTTTTTCTTAGGGCCTGTGACTGCCAGCCATGGTGTTTGTCCCAGCGAATGGTGCCCAACATATGTTTTGGTCTCGTAAAATGAGCTTTAAATCTCTTTAGAAGGTTGCTGCCTACTCCTGCAACTTTCTTGTTCCTATTGCACTTATTTTACTGCGTCTCTCAGATTCCCTACTTGGGCAAAACTATGGCTGCCTTTCTAACTCATAAACATTAGAAGCTTCCAGAACTGGTAGATATTTGGTAGAGGCAAAGCTTTTAAGGTTGGTACAAGTTGGGTTCTCTATTTCTATAATTCAAATGAGTGATATCTACACCAATAGACTCTTGTCATCAAATTCTGTGGAGTAATCAGTAGTAATGGCAGCAACCTGTGGTACTTGGTGTGGGATGGGGATCTACTGAACTCTATAGCTGAACATCTCAAAAGCAGGTATCCTGTACCTGGCACTGACATGTTTATTTAATAGCCTATGATATCAGCAAGAGGCAATGGTTACTGTTCTAACGACTTTTTTATATGTTATTATGTATACATTTTTGCATACATTTTTCTTCAGCAGTAGATTACTATAGGGCCCTTTCAAAGGCCTTTAATGTCAGTAATTGCATCCCTCTATTCTTCCTATAATCCCATCTACCACACAATTTAAACCTTCATATTGTATTAGACCTTTTCCTCCTTCATACCACCTGCATTCTTTTGCCCTTCTCTTGACATTCGACACAGTCTCCTATTAGTGTCCAGCTTTCTAGGAGTTCTTAATTTTAAGCACATAAACAGCCCATCAAAAAATAGGTTGTGAACTTGAAGTGGTTTGAAAAGAATGACCTTCATAGGTTCATTTATCTCTTTGTCTATCTATCTATCTATCTATCTATCTATCTATCTATCTATCTATCTATCTATCTATCTATCTATACATCATGTATCTATCATTTATCTATCATCTATCTTATATCTATCATATATATCTATCTAACATCTATCATCTATTTTTGCCTTTCATACATAGTTGATTATTTCTTAATTAAACATTGACTTTAAACATGAGGAATGAATTCTAAATATTCATAAAGATGAGTAGAAAAATAATATTCCTCAAGTGTAGCCTGTGTAATCACTGAGTCCTTAGTAACTGTTAGCATGTACTGTTTAATATTGAAATCAATAATCATTTAAAAATCATGCCACTTCATTTCTAGCCCCTCATCTATGACCTAAGTGTGACACAGCTGTATTAGACCCATATATTTGAATGATTAGTCAGAAGGCAATAGCACTATTTGAAAATATTTAAGAATTAGGAGACATAGTCTTCTTGGAAGAAATATAGCACTGTGGGTTGGGCTTCAAGGTTTCAAAAGCCAAGCCAGGCCCAGTGTCTCTTTGTCTGTGTCTATGGCTCATGATATAGTTCTCACGCTGTATGCATGTCACCATATACTCGAACATAAACGTAATGTACTAAACATCTGAAGCTGTAATCAAGCCCCCAATTAAGTGCTTTCTTTCATAAGATCTGTTTTGGGCATGGTCTTTTCATAGCAGAGAACACTGACTAAGAAAGAACTAAAGGAAATTTTCAAAAATAAGAATGCAGATGTCTGATAAATATTTATTTTGAATATTCAGTACTTTTGGTCATCAAGGAATGGAAATTAAGACTGCATTGGCATTTTGTCTTTTCATCATTATAATGCCTGAGATGAAAGGAAATGGTAACATTCATTGTTGTGGATGTAGAAAACTGAGAATGCTTATTCACTGCTGGAGCACATGGAATTCAACATGAAGATTCTTCTAAAGGCTAATAGTAGATGTATCACAAGACCTAGGTATACCATTCTCACACATCTACCCAAAGGATTCTACATCTTACTACAGAGATTCTTATCCATCCATATTCATTGCTGCTATTTAAAACAACCAAGAAATAGAAATATCCTAGATGCCTATCAAATAATGAATGCATAATGAAATATGGTAAATATATTCAATGGAATATTGTTCCATTGTAAAGAAAAATGAAACTTGCAGACAAACGGGTGAGGATGGAAATAATAATTTTGTGTGAGGTCATTCATTGAAGTTTTAGGTGTCATGTTATTTCTACTTCTCCACAGTCTTCATTTAACAAGGAAAATTATATCATGAGATGTTAACATAATCCAGGTAGTTTTAAGTACTATATTTTTCCTTCAGAGAGATAATTGCACTTTATTAATGTTTTCAAAGTGAGAGAAAGAGGACAATACTAGCAATTCAGAGATGACGCAGTAGTTAGAGCTCCTTATTGCTTGCAGAGGACTCGAGTTTGGGTCTCAGAGCTCAAATTGAGCAACATTTAGCTCCCTGTAACAGCAGCTCCACAGAAATGAACTCTCTTTGCTTCTGTAGACCACACATAAACACATATTTCAATTATTTTAATAAAAAGAAATAAAAAATAATCTTATACTTAAATTGCTATACATGTGTGTCTTCCAAATAGAAGTAGGAGAGAAAATAAACATGATTCAAAACAAAAAGCAAAAATCGATAGAATTTCTTATCCCATTACAGTCCCTATGGGCATGTGTTCTATGATTGAGAAATTTGGCTAAATGAATCCATAATTGTTTCTCTTCTGTTTAATTTATTTCAAATGACCACATAAAAAGTCCCAAACTGTAGAATGCTTTTCTGCTGTATGTTTGGTTTCTGAAATGTTTTTTTCTTTAGATTTAACTGTATTTTGATATATTTGTTTAAGATTTTTAACAAAAAGACTCATTGTTGAAGTGAAGGACCCTTACACTCTCAAATAATTCATCTATACTCTTACAACTACAACTGGCTTTATTTAATCAAAGATTTCTTCATTGCTATTATCAAATATACTGTTTAATTGACAAAAAGTAATCTACTTAGAAAACATTGAAAAACACATTTGGCGTAATACCACTAATATTCTTTGCAAATGTCTATTAGGCATATTCAAACAGGAAATGTACCTCTCAAACAAAGAAGGTTTTAAATGGGAGACAGCACAAACAATTCTCCAGTTGCCATGATAACTAGTTTTATTGTACATAAGCACAGATGTACAAAGCAAGGGAAAGAATATATCAAACGAGACACATTTTTTTTTTTTTACAAAAGTGTCACATCTTGTTTAATCCAAACATTGAATTGCAGATGATAACTTTTGAATCTTATTCCCAACAAACCACAAAAGAGAGATTGTAAAGTTCTATTTTGCAGTACAAATTTCAATATGAATCTTGGAAGTCTGGATATTGTGCTGGTTGCACTGGATGGCATTCTGGTGCCTGATGACTTTGTTTCTCTCCCATCAGCATTTATTTGTATGTTGAAGATTTATATTATTCTTATATGAATGTTTGGAGATAATATGTATCTTAAAAGTAGAGATTTAACTCTTTTCATAAAAAATTCTTTTCAGCAAAATCATAGATCTATTATGTTCAGCAATAAATTGATTTATTTTTCTTATACTTTCTATTTTCATTGTGCTTTGGTAATCATATGAAATAGAAGATATTGAAATACATTTACATTAAAAATCATAAGCAAATTTTAAGGTCAAGTCAAAGGATATACTGGCTAGCTTTAAAAATAAAGAAAAGGGGGTTGGGGACTTAGCTTTGGTAGAGCGTCTTGTTTAGCAAATCGCAAAGCCCTGGGTTCGGGTCCCCAGCTCCGAAAAAAAAAAAAAAAAGCATAAAAAAATAAAGAAAAAGAAAATATGTACTTCAGAGCTGATTTAAATGTACTTTGAAATTATATATTATTATTGCTGCAATAATATTCCTAGTCTAGATAATAATATTTGGTGAAGTAAGTCTAATATTAAATTTGCATAATGGTCTGTTCAACAACTTTGAGCAGTTTTGATACTTTCTCAATCATGATTTGACATGTGTTTCTTAACGCCGTGAAAATTAAGAGTGTTCTTAAGAAGTTCTAAAGAAGAAGCATGCGTGATTCAATTTCTAGTCACTTTAAAAATATAACTTGTAGTTGAAAGATCTTTTTCAAGAAATCTGTGCAATTTCCAGTAAAAAAAGTTTGTTTCCCTGAATATGGATTTTTATGTATATAAAGTTTAATGTCTCCAAAATTTTCTGAAATTTTAATTGAATATAGTATCATTTTCTAATTTAGATGTTTAATTTTTCAAATCTTCAGATTTACTTTATAGGGAATTCCGTGTTCAACTGTGTCAAAATGTTCTGGGTTAGCGGCTGATGCAAGCAATCAAGTAAACATAAAATCTCTTAGCGATGTCATGAAGTATTGTGATAAAAATCAAGAAATTGTTATTTGTCATTAAAGTGGAATGAATAACAATGATCAAACAAACAAATAAATCTCACCTTAGTATAAAAAGGAAGCCGATAAATAAAATCTTTCACTGGGACATTTCTGCATATTAATTGATCATCCTCTGAACTTGTTTTTAAACATCAACCTTTCCTCATACAAGGAATATTCATAAAATTATAGGAATTTCTTACTATGTTCCAGTTAAGATGTTCAATAACTGATCAAGAACAATGGCATTATCGAGGGGGCATTTTCCACATCTACTCTAGGCTTAGCTTCAGAATTCCATGCTTTAGTGGACAATTTTAACAAAATGCTCATTTGACATTGACTGACATCAAAGCATGGTAGGTGCATCGCTTTATCCCCGAATCATCCCATCATGATTACAAACATCTGACAACTAAAATCCACCTCTGCGTACTTACATGCATGAGTAATGTATAGTAGAATGAAAATGAAAGCATGGATATCTACATTCAGCTTTTTTTAATGGACTGGGTGATTTATAATGTTGTATGCATTATTTCAAGGGAAAGACCTTGCTATCTTTGGCAGGAAGCAGGATTCATACTACCATTATTGATATTTACACTTACACAATACAAATAAAAGAAGTTAGTTCAATGTTCTTAATATTAGAAAAAAAACCCATTAGCCTATCTTAATGAGATTATTGAATGATCAAACTGAATTTAATCTTATTGTCTTTCATACCACTAACAGCACAATATTCCCAATGTACAAATTATTACATAAGTTATGTGCTTAAAATCCTAATCAACATTTATGTTTTCAGAGAAGCCTTTCCTCACTTCTTTGCATGTCTTTTGGTGTAGGTTGATACTATTATGTCGGATTTATACTGACAAAATTACTATTTTAAAAATTGGTAAAATACTCACTTTCTGCTAAAAACATATTCTCTCTCCTTTTATTCATATGCTGAGATTCAAATCTTTATTTAAAACACACATACTCAAATCCTACAGAATCTTTCTAAGGTACGTAGATCGAATTTATTTGCATTCTTTTTTGTTTTGAATGTCAGTCCATACCCCACTCAAATAAATATTTTCAAAATCCTCATGCTAAGAAGCTAGCAAGAATTTGAGAGTAAGAGCATATAATATTTCTTCATTTTCTCCCTTCAAAGCAGTTTCCAGTGTAGTATATGGCCTAGAATGAGACCTGAATTATTATTTTGTAGAATGAAATAGAATAAAGCAAATATTAAACATGATCAATTGATCAGCATAATAAAGATTTAGAACAAAAACTAGATGGGCCAATTCTAGAAATGAATCCATTAAACCAGCAATTTCAAGTCTGAGACTAAAGGTCATGTTTGTGTACTTCTGAATACAACCTGGACAGGTAAGATCTTATAAATACCTCAAAATTTGGAACTTGGCTTTATCATAACTCATAATTTTTGTCTTATTTTTATCCTCATGATTCCAATGGGTCTTACCTCACTATCATAGGGAACACCAAGAACTCCAAGTCAACCTCCTCTAGACCGTAGACAACGGGGTTATTAGTGCTGTTTTGTTCAAGAGCATTTGGTTCCAGCATCACAGAAAATGTTTGCAACTAGGATTTATTAAACACACTATGTGATAAATGGAGGGGTACTGCATTCCATTTAACTAATTAATACTAGTTTTTCATCAAATACTTTTTATTGGATATTTTTATTATTTATATTTCCAACGTTATTCACATACCCAGTTTCCCAGTCATAAGCTCCCTATTCCATCTCCCTCCCATTCTTCTATAAGGATGTTCCCCTCCCAATCCATCCCCCTTCCTGCCCCAACTCTGACATTCTCCTACAATGAGGGGTCCAGCCTTGGCAGGGACAAGGGCTTCCACTGATGCCCAACAAGGCCTTCTTCTGCTACATATGCAGCTGGAGTCATGGATCAGTCCATGTACAGTCTTTGGGTAGTGATTTAACTCCTGGGAACTCTGGTTGGTTGGCATTGTAGTTCTTATGGGGTAGCAAGCTGCCTTCAGCACTTTCAATCCTTTCTCTAATTCTTTCCAACGGGGATCCCATTCTCAGTTCAATGGTTTGCTTCTAGCAATTGCCTCTGTATGTGACATTCTCTGGCTGTGCCTCTCAGGAGATAAATATATCTGGCTCCTGTCTGCATGCACTCCTTAGCTTCATCAATCTTATCTAGTTTTGGTGGATATATATATATATATATATATATATATATATATATACATATAATCTTGCTATATACTCTTGTGAGGTAGTCTCTGAATGCCATTCCTTCAGGCTGTGATCGAAACTTTGCCTCAATATCTCTTCCTATGAATATTTTTGTTCCCCCTTTTAAAAGGATTTAGCCATCCATACTTTATTCATCCTTCTTCTTGAGTTGCATGTGGTCTGTGAATTGTATCTTGGGTAATTCGAGCTTTTGAGCTAATATCCACTTATCAGTGAGTCCATACCATGTTTGTTTTTCTGTGACTTGTTTACCTCACTCGGGATGATATTTTGTAGTTCATTCAATTTCCCTGTGAATTTCATGAAGTCATTATTTTTGTGTAAATGTACCACATTTTCTATATCCATTCCTCTGGTTAAGGGCATCTGCTTTCTTTCCAGCTTCTGGCTATTATGAATAAGGCTGCTATGAACATAGTGGAGCATGACTCTTTGTTGTATGTTGAAGCATCTTTTGGGTATATGCCCAGGATAGGTATAGCTAGATCCTCAGGTAGTGCAATTGCAAATTTTGAGGAACCTCCTGACTTAATACCAGAGTGGTTGTACCAGTTTGCATGTCCAACAATGGAAGAATGCTCCCATTTCTACACATCATTGTCTCCTACACATCTGTAGACACTTCTTTCTTTCCAATTCGTATCCCTTTGACCTCCTCTTATCTGATCGTTCTGACTAGGACTTCCAGTACTAAATTGAATAAGTAGGGAGTGTGCAGCCTTGTCTATTCCCTGATTTTAGTGGGATTGCTTCAAGTATCTTTCTATTTAGTTTAGTTTTGACTACTGGTTTGCTCTATATTGCTTTTAATATGTTTAGGTAAGAGCCTTGAAATCCTGATCTTTCTATGACTTTTATCATGAAGGGGTGTTGAATTTTGTCAAATGCTATCTCAGCATCTAATAAAGTGATCATGTGTTTTTTCCTTTTAGTTTGTTTATATAGTGGATTTCCCTGATGGATTTCTGTATTTTGAACCATCCCTGCATTCCTAGGATGAAACCTACTTGATCGTGATGGATGATCGTTTTGATGTATACTAGGATTTGGTTTGCAAGAATTTTATTTAATGTTTTTTGGGTCTATATTCATAAGAGAAATTGGCCTGAAGTTCTCTTTCTTTGTTGGGTCTTTGTGTGGTTTAGGAATAAGCATAATTGTGGCTTCACAGAAGGAATTGGGTAGTGCTCCATCTATTTGTATTTTGTGGAATAGTTTGGACAGTATTGTTATGAGGTCTTCTAATAAGGTCTGAGAGAATTCTGCACTAATCCGTTCTGGTCCTGGGCTCTTTTTGGTTGGAAGACTTTTAATAACTGCATGTATTCCTTTAGGAGTTATGAATAGTTTAGATGGTTTATTTGATCCTGATTCAACTTTGGTACCTGGTATTTGTCTAGAGAATTGCCCATTTCCTTCAGATTTTCCAGTTTTGTTGAATATAAGCTTTTGTAGTAGAATCTGATGATGTTTTTTAATTTCCTCATATTCTTTTGTTATGTCTTCCTTTTCGTTTATGATTTTGCTAATTTGGATACTGTCTCTGTGCCCTTTGGTTAGTCTGGCTGAGGGTTTATCTATCTATCTGGTTGATTTTTCTCAAAGAACCAGCTCTTGGTTTTGTTGATTCTTTGTATAGTCCTTTTTGTTTCTATTTGGTTGATTTCAGCCCTGAGTTTGACTATTTCATTCCTTCTATTCCTCGTGGGTGTGTTTGCTTCTTTTTGTTCTAGAGCTTTTAGGTGTGCTGTCAGGCTGCTGATATATGCTCTCTCCTGTTTCTTTCTGCAGGCACTCAGAGCTATGAGTTTTCCTCTTAGCATTGATTTCATTGTGTTTGGTTATATTGTGACTACATTTCTTTAAATTCTAAAAGTCTTTATTTTCTTTATTTATGTCTGCCTTGATCAAGTTATCATTGAGTAGAGCATTGCTCACCTTCCATGTACATGTGCGGCTTTTGTAGTTTTGTGTGTGTGTGTGTGTGTGTGTGTGTGTGTGTGTGTGTGTGTGTGTTATTGTAGAACACCTTAGTTTGATAGGATGCACGGGATTATTTGTATCTTCTTGTATCTGTTGAGGCCTCTTTTATGACTGATTATATGGTCAGTTTTGAAGAAGATACCATGAGGTGCTAAGAAGAAGGTATATTCTTCTGTTTTATGGTCAAATATTCTATGAATGTCTGTTAAGTCCATCTGGTTCATAATTTCTTCTAGTTTCTCTCTGTCTCTGTTTAATTTCTGTTTCCATGATCTGTCCATTGGTGAGAGTGAGATGTTGAAATCTATTATTGTGTGAGATGCAATGTGTGCCTTGTTCTTTAGTAAGGTTTCTTTTATGAATTTAGGTACCCTTGCATTTGGAGGATTGATAGTTAGGATTGAGAGTTCCTTTGATGAACATGAGGTGTCCTTCCTTAACTTTTTTGATAACTTTTGAAAGTTTATTTTATTTGATATTAGAATAGCTACTCCAGCTTGTCTCTTTAGATAATTTGCTTGGAAAATTGTTTTCCTGCCTTTTTTTAAATCTTTATTAACTTGAGTATTTCTATTTTACATTTTGATTGTCATTCCCTTTCCCGGTTTCCGAGCCAACATACCCCTAGCCTCTCCCCCTCCCCCTCTATATGGGTGTTCCCCTCCCCATCCTACCCCCATTACCGCCCATCCCCCAACAATCACATTCACAGGGGGTTCAGTCTTGGAAAGACCAAGGGCTTCCCCTTCCACTGGTGCTCTTACTAGGCTATTCATTGCTACCTCTGAGGTTGGAGCCCAGGGTCAGTCCATGTATAGTCTTTGGGTAGTGGCTGGAAGCTCTGGTTGCTTGGCCTTGTTGTTCATATGGGGTCTTGAGCCCCTTCAAACTCTTCTAGTCCTTTCTCTGATTCCTTCAACAGGGGTCCTATTCTCAGTTCAGTGGTTTGCTGCTGGCCTTGTCCTATGTATTTGCTGTATTCTGGCTGTGTCTCTCAGGAGAGATCTACATCCGGTTCCTGTTGGCCTGCACTTCTTTGCTTCATCTATCTTATCTAATTGGGTGGCTGTATATGTATGGGCCACATGTGGGGCAGGCTCTGAATGGGTGTTCCTTCAGTCTCTGTTTTAATCTTTGCCTCCCTAATCCCTGCCAAGGGTATTCTTGTTCCCCTTTTAAAGAAAGAGTGAAGCATTCACATTTTGGTCATCCCTCTTGAGTTTCATCCTTTTACACTGTAGTAGTGTCTGTCTTGTTCTCTGAGACTTGTTTCCTGTATGCAATAAAATGCTGGGTTCTCTTTATGTATCCAGTATGTTAGTCTATGTCTTTGGATTGGGGAATTGATTCCATTGATGTTAGTACATATTAAGGAATAGTAATTGTTGTTTCCTGTTATTTTCATTGTTAGAGGTGGAGTTATGTTTCTGTGTTTCTTTTGTTTTGTTGCAAGAAGATTACTTTTTTGCTTTTTCTCAGGTATAGTTTCCCTCTTTATGTTGGTGTTCTCCATCTATTATCCTTTATAGGGATGGATTTGCAGAAAGATAGTGTGTAAATTTGGTTTTGTTATAGAATATCTTGGTTTCTCCATCTATGTTAATTGAGAGTTTTGCTGATTATAGTAGCCTGGGTTTACATTTGTGTTCTCTTGGGCTCTGTGACATCTGCCCTGGGTCTTGTGGCTTTTATAGTCTCTGTTGAGAATTCTGGTGTAATTCTAATAGCTCTGCCTTAATATGTTACTTGACTTTTTTCCCATACTGCTTTTAATATTCTTTCTTTGTTTTGTGAACTTGGAGTTTTGATTATTATGTTAAGTAGGACTTTCTTTTCTGGTCCAATCTATTTGGAGTGCTGGAAGTTTCTTGTATGTTTATGGGCATCTCTTTTTTTATGTTAGGGAAGTTTTCTTCTATAATTTCGTTGAATATATTTATATTAAGTTGGGAGTCTGCACTCTCTACTATACCTATTATCCTTAGGTTTGGTCTCATCATTGCCTCTTGAATTTCTTGGATGCTTTGAGCTAGAAGCTTTTTGTGTTTTACACTATGTTTTACAACTTTGTTGATGTTTTCTATGGTATCTTTTGTCCCTGAGATTCTGTCTTCTATCTCTTATATTCTGTTTGTGATGCTTGCATCTGTATCTCTTGATCTCTTCCCTATGTTTTCTATCTCCAGGGTTGTCTCCCTTTGTGCTTTCTTTGTTTTTCTCTACTTCCAATTTTAAATCCAGATGGTTTTGTTCAATTCCTTCACCTGTTTTGTTGTGTTTTCTTGTAATTCTTTAAGGGAATTTTGTGTTTCCTCTTTAAGGGCTTCTACTTGTTTATTTGTCCTGTCCTGTATTTCTTTAAGGGAGTTATTTATCTCCTTCTTAAAATCCTCAATCATCATCTTAAAATGTGATTTTAAATCCAAATCTTGCTTTTCTGGTGTGTTTGGATATCCAGTATTTGCTTTGGTGGACGAACTGTGCTCTGATGATTCCAAGTAATCTTGGTTTCTTTTAATGAGAATTTTGTGGGAGATTTATCTCAGTTTACAAAATACTAAAATTTCTGGGGAGGCAGAGCTCATGAATCTATTTAAGTATAGTGATATTCTGGATGCTTAGTGAGCTAAAGATTCATTGTGATAACTGTTGTCAAAAATAAAATGAAGAGAGATAAATGAAGACTCTGATCATTGACATGTGGTTGCCATACAGAAGGACATATGAATATGCTCACATATGCAAAAATGAGTACAAAAAATACATAGATGAGTAGTAAGTACTTCATTGTATAAATGTACCATATTTTCTCTATCCATTCTGTTAAGGGACATCTGGGTTCTTTCCAGCTTCTGGCTATTATAAATAAGGCTGCTATGAACATAGTAGAGCATGTGTTCTTATTATATGTTGGAGAATCTTTATGTTATATGCCTAGCAGTAGTATAGCTGGGTCTTCAGGTAGAAATATTTCTAATTTTCTGAAGAACTGCCAAATTGATTTCCAGAGTAGTTGTATCAGCTCTCAGTCCCATCAGCAATGAAGGGATGTTCCTCTTTCTTTATATCCCCACTAGCATTTGCTGTCACCTGAGTTTTTGATAGTAGCCTTTCTGACTGGTATGAGGTGGAATCTCAGGGTTGTTTTGATCTGCATTTCCCTGATGACTAAGCATATTAAGCATTTCTTTAGGTTCTTCTCTGCCATACAAGATTCCTCAGTTTAGAATTGTTTGTTTAGCTCTGTATCCCATTTTCATAGGTTAGTTTGGTTCTCTAGACTCCAACTTCTTGAGTTTTTTTGTACATAATGGTTGTTAGCCATCTATTGGATGTAAGGTTGGTAAAGATCTTTTCCCAATTTGTTGGTTGCTCTTTTGTATTATTGACAGCAGTCTTTTGCTTTACAGAAGTTTTGCTATTTTATGATGTCCTATTTATCAATAGTTAATCTTAGAGCATAAATCATTGGTGTTCTGCTCAGGAAACTTTCCCCTGTGCCAATGTGTTTGCGGTTCTTTCCCACTCTCTCTTCTATTAGAATAAACATATCTGTTTTTACGTGGAAGTCTTTGATTCACTTGGACTTGAGCTTTGTACAAGGAGATAAGAATAAATCAGTTTGCATTCTTCATGTTGGTCTCCACTTGAACCAGTACTATTTGTTGAATATGATGTCCTTTTTCCACTGGATAGTTTTGCATTCTTTGTCAAAGAATGGTGTTATAAAACTCACAGGCAAAAGGATGAATCTAGAAAATATCATCCTGAGTGAGGCAACCAGTACACAAAAATACACATATGGTATGTTCTCACTGATAAGTGGATATTAGCCCCAAAGTTCAGAATACCTATGATACAGCTCACTGATGATATGAAGCTTAAGAAGAAGGAAAACGAATGTGTGGCTGCTTCAATCCTACTTAGAAGGGGGAAACAATCACTGAAGATAGAGGGAAATACCTGGGAAGGAGATAGGTGAGAGAGTAAAGAAGTGGGGGAGGGCATGATCAGGTACAGGAAGAGAGTTACAGAGGGTTAGGAAATTGAATAGAATTATATAGCAGTGGGGGGATGGGAAACTGAGGGTAGCCACTAGAAAGATGCCAGAGAAGCAAGAGGTTCTCAGGATCAAGTGAGGAAAACATTATATCCAAAATATCCACCAAAGGGAGATACAACCTGCAGAGGCCATCTCCAGTAGATAAGCATGGCCACCAGTTGAGGGATGGGGCGAGCTACCATTCCCAAAAACCTTGACAGTGAATTGTTCCTATCTAAAGTAAATGCAAGTACAAAAAAATGGAGCACAGACTGAAGAAAATGTCATTCAGAGATCACCCCACCTAGCAATCCATCTCATCTGCAGACACTAAACTCCTACCCTATTGCTGATGTCAAAAAGCACTTGCTGACAGGATCCTGGTATAGCTGTCACTTCAGAGGCTCTGCCAGCACCTGTCCAATACAGATGCAGATACAGCCAATTGTAGAACTGAGCCTGGGATCCCAATGAAAGGAATAAAGGAGCTGAAGGGGCCTGCAACCCTATAAGAACAGGAATATCAACTAACAGGACCACCCAGACTCCCAGAGTTTAAACCACCAACCAAAGAGTTCACATGGAAAGACCCATAGCTCCAGCTACATATGTAGCAGAGGACTGATTGCCTTATCTGGCCTCAAAGGGAGGTGAGGCCCTTGGTCCTGTAGAGGTCTGATACTTCAGTGAAAGGGGATTTTATAGTGGTGAGGTGGGAATGGATGTGTGGTTAAGGAGGGGAGTACCTCATATAGGCAAAGGGGAGGGAGATGGGATGGGAGGTTGCAAAGGGGAAACCAGGAAGGGGACAATATTTGAAATGTAAATAAAAATAACCAATAAAAGGTGAATAAAGAGAAAGGAAAAAGAATAAACACCAAAAAAGAAAATGAAAACCCAACCAACAAACTGCAACAATAACAACAACAAAAACCATTGGGATTTATGTTTCCTTAGAAGCTGAAAGTAACAGGAACTGGTATTCTAATCTACCATCCTAAGATTCTGATACACTTTTGAGAGAATTCAAAGGCTCTTTTGCTCTTCTGTATTATGTATTTAATTCATATCAAGCTTCAGAATGAGCACTATTGCTCAGAAAAATAGCATTCTTGGAGCTATGCTTTAGACAGGAATGGACTCTCTTAACAGCTTTCTGAGCCATTGCTCATTTATACTGATTTTTGTTGGGGTGAGATGGAGATGAGCAAAGCCTTAAAATGGAGAGAATGTTTAAAAAAAAAACCAAATTGAACTGATCCTTCCAACTTGAAGTGTCTTGATTATTTCAGTAGGTTCTTAACATTTTGGAACCTCATCTCTAGGGGTTCACTGCCAAAACATGCTGTTTCCATGCGTGTGCTTTTTCCAGAAAGCCCATAATATGCCCTTGAATTCAAACCAAGTTCTTTGAAAGGCTAAAGAATGCTACTTTTCTGCTCCTTTTTTCTACCTATATTTACTGACATTATTTCCAGCTAACACTGCGAATATTCATGGGTTTTGTGACTTGTATGTGTGATATCTCATGACTATGAGAGCCAAGCCAGTCATAAGGAGAATTAGTCCATTTGCTGCTGTAATAATCTATCTCAATTCCAAAAGCACTGCTAAGATATTAGCCATTCATGAAGTGTGAGAAATCATTTAATTATTTTAGCATATTACATATCATAATGTTCCCTTTGAATTCAGATGCTACATTTAAGCCTACAATGAATTCCATGCCCAAGTTTATAGCTCTTAAAATAGAGTTTTAATGGAAATGCTAAGATATTCTCAACTATAGCAGTGGAAAAGTTGCAGTTTTTCTTAAACCATTTTCATAGTGGTTTTTAAACATATGGCAAGAGTTTTTTTTTTTTTGAAAGTCTTCTGATGGTATGCAGAATTTGTAGTTACAAATATTCTGCCATTTAAATAAGCTCACTCAATTTCACCTTTCTGAATTAGCAGAACTTAACTGTTCATTGTCAACTGATTCATGAATATAGAAGCCAGCTTCATTTGCAGCATATGGCCTAAAGATAATAAATTTAAATGCCTGATGTAAAGTAAATTAGAATTGGGATTGTAATGCTGATCACTTTTTCTACAAGACTCTTATAACATCTGTCCAGAAACTTTAATTTTTTTCAGATGTTTTTCCACACATGCTGCTTCAAATCTCTATGGATATTGTAACTTTCCCTCAAGAAAATAATTAGAAAAGTTAGTTATCAATTAGGACAAAAGAGCTATACCTGTTACAAAGTCAAACCACAGAATGTTGTAAGTTTTAGAAAAGCTATAAATTATAAGAGTGGATAAAAGAGAATATTAGACATATTAAGTAGGCTTGGATTTGAGCTGGGACAATGTTTCTAAATGGATTCATTTATTGAAAGCATGCCATATGCCAGTTATCACACCTCTTCTCATACAGTCTTCTCATACAGTCATACAGGAAAGACTGAAACTAGACTTTGGGAAAAGAAATTTTACTAAGATGGATAGATGCTTAATTCTAATTATGTACAACCAAAGCTCTTTGTGAACCTTCAAAGTATACCATGCACTTCCTGGTTGCTGCCCCCGCAGAGAGCTCGTAGGCAGTACCCCATGAGCAAACTTGAGCCTTAGGACCACAGGTAAGACAAATCTTCCTGCTCCAAGTGACCTGCCTGGTGAACTCAGGACACACAGAGGCAAAATTCCTCTAAGACCGGACACTTCCGGTTTTTAGCGGGATTCACAAACCTGCAGATCCCTGCCCGCAGCAGCTCGCTGCTCCCAAACCCCATGGGAGAGAGACCTCACCGCCTGGACAGGTGGGCACTCCTGAGACTGCAGAGCAGAAGAGACCACCAACACTGCCCACCCCTGCCCACATCCCTGGCCCAAGAGGAAACTGTATGCGGCCTCTGGGTTCCCTTAGATAAGGGCACAGCAGCAGCAGGTCCCCTGCATCTGAGACACCACTGGAACCTGAAGGTACCGACCACATAAACAGTTCTCTGCATCCAAATCCCATGGGAGGAAGAGCTAAACCTTCAGAGAGGCATACACGACTGGGAAACCAGAGGAGACTGCACTCTGCCCACATCTCTGACGCCAGAGGAAAACACCAAACGCCATCTGGAACCCTGGTGCACGGAAGCTCCCGGAAACGGCGGCGCAGATCTTCCTGGTTGCTGCCCCCTCGGAGAGCTCATAGGCAGCACCCCACGAGCAAACTTGAGCCTCGGGACCACAGGTAAGACAAACCTTCCTACTCCAAGCGACCTGCCTAGTGAACTCAGGACACAGGCCCAGAGGAACAGCTGAAGACATGTAGATAGGAAAAACTACATGCCCGAAAGCAGAACACTCTGTTCCCATAACTGGCTATAACAAAACAGGAAAACAGGTCTACAGCAACCCTGACACACAGGCTTATAGGACAGTCTAGCCACTGTCAGAAATAGAAGAACAAAGTAACACTAGAGATAATCTGATGGCGAGAGGCAAGCGCAGGAATCCAAGCAACAGAAACCAAGACAACATGGCATCATCGGAGCCCAATTCTCCCACCAAAGCATACACAGAATATCCAAACACACCAGAAAAGCAAGATCTAGTTTCAAAATCATATTTGATCATGATGCTGGAGGACTTCATGAAAGAGGTGAAGAACTTCCTTAGAGAAACATAGGAAAACATAAATAAACAAGTAGAAGCCTACAGAGAGGAATCACAAAAATCCCTGAAAGAATTCCAAGAAAACACAAGCAAACAATTGAAGGAATTAAAAATGGAAATAGAAGCAATCAAGAAAGAACACATGGAAACAACCCTGGATATAGAAAACCAAAAGAAGAGACAAGGAGCCGTAGATACAAGCTTCACCAACAGAATACAAGAGATAGAAGAGAGAATCTCAGGAGTAGAAGATTCCATAGAAATCATCGACTGAACTGTCAAAGATAATGTAAAGCGGAAAAAGCTACTGGTCCAAAACATACAGGAAATCCAGGACTCAATGAGAAGATCAAACCTAGGGATAATAGGTATAGAAGAGAGTGAAGACTCCCAGCTCAAAGGACCAGGAAATATCTTCAACAAAATCATAGAAGAAAACTTCCCTAACCTAAAGAAAGAGTTACCCATAAGCATACAAGAAGCCTACAGAACCCCAAATAGATTGGACCAGAAAAGAAACTCCTCCCGTCACATAATAGTCAAAACACCAAATGCACAAAATAAAGAAAGAATATTAAAAGCAGTAAGGGAAAAAGGTCAAGTAACATATAAAGGCAGACCTATTAGAATCATGCCAGACTTTTCGTCAGAGACTATGAAAGCCAGAAGATCCTG
Organism: Rattus rattus; assembly: GCF_011064425.1. Classification (NCBI taxonomy): domain Eukaryota; kingdom Metazoa; phylum Chordata; class Mammalia; order Rodentia; family Muridae; genus Rattus; species Rattus rattus. The sequence goes on along the minus strand of NC_046157.1, from coordinate 38,733,843 downwards.
GACAGATGTCATAGAGACCCTAAGAGAACACAAATGCCAGCCCAGGTTACTGTATCCTCCAAAAGTCTCAACTAACATAGATGGAGAAAACAAGATATTCCATGACAAAACCAAATTTACACAATATCTTTCTACAAATCCAGCACTACAAAGGATAATAAATGGAAAAGCCCAACATAAGGAGGCAAGCTATACCCTAGAAGAAGCAAGAAACTAATCGTCTTGGCAACAAAACAAAGAGAAGAAAAGCACACAAACATAACCTCATATCCAAATATGAATATAACAGGAAGCAATAATCACTATTCCTTAATAGTGGTCTTCAATAACAATAAGGGAAGAACGCCCACATATACCTGGAAGTTGAACAATGCTCTACTCAATGATAACCTGGTCAAGGAAGAAATAAAGAAAGAAATTAAAGACTTCTTAGAATTTAATGAAAATGAAGGTACAACATACCCAAACTTATGGGACACAATGAAAGCTGTGCTAAGAGGAAAACTCATAGCTCTGAGTGCCTGAAGAAAGAAACAGGAAAGAGCATATGTCAGCAGCTTGACAGCACACCTAAAAGCTCTAGAACAAAAAGAAGCAAATACACCCAGGAGGAGTAGAAGGCAGGAAATAATCAAACTCAGAGGTGAAATCAACCAAGTAGAAACAAAAAGGACCATAGAAAGAATCAACAGAACCAAAAGTTGGTTCTTTGAGAAAATCAACAAGATAGATAAACCCTTAGCCAGACTAACGAGAGGACACAGAGAGTGTGTCCAAATTAACAAAATCAGAAATGAAAAGGGAGACATAACTACAGATTCAGAGGAAATTCAAAAAAATCATCAGATCTTACTATAAAAGCCTATATTCAACAAAACTTGAAAATCTGCAGGAAATGGACAATTTCCTAGACAGATACCAGGTACCCGAAGTTAAATCAGGAACAGATAAACCAGTTAAACAACCCCATAACTCCTAAGGAAATAGAAGCAGTCATTAAAGGTCTCCCAACCAAAAAGAGCCCAGGTCCAGACGGGTTTAGTGCAGAATTCTATCAGACCTTCATAGAAGACCCTCGTACCAATATTATCCAAACTATTCCACAAAATTGAAACAGATGGAGCACTACCGAATTCCTTCTATGAAGTCACAATTACTCTTATACCTAAACCACACAAAGACCCAACAAAGAAAGAGAACTTCAGACCAATTTCCCTTATGAATATCGACGCAAAAATACTCAATAAAATTCTGGCAAACCGAATCCAAGAGCACATCAAAACAATCATCCACTATGATCAAGTAGGCTTCATCCCAGGCATGCAGGGATGGTTTAATATACAGAAAACCATCAACGTGATCCAAAGTATACCATGCATTCCCAACTATATAAATGACATTCATTCCTATTAGCATGTAATAGGAGTTGAAGAGACCCTAATAGTCCAATTACAATTACTATTGAAAAATAAAATCCTCATTCTTTCTAGTATTGAATTTTCAGTAGAATAAAACTGTCCCAAAGTAATATCTGCAGTCAAATCTCAGCCATATTTGTATATACAACAGTTTCTGATTCCACAGGTCATGTAATAGTCTTGAAATCATTGATTTTAAAAATGGAAAAAAGTAATGACAAGCACATGGCATCTGAAGATATTGAATTCACTTCTAAGAAATCTTCATGATACCAAAAATCAATATGTAGCCTCTGAGGAAACTCCTTATTTAAGAGTAGAAATCTAGAGCTGAATAATATTTCATTGTATGAGGGCACCACATTTTGATTATGGATGTTCATTGACTGATAATCATTATTTTGGTCCATTTATGATTTGTTCTAAATTTTAATCATCCTGATCAATTTTATCTTGTTTGATTTTTTTTACTCTATTCTATTTTATAAAATAATCATTCAGGTTTCATTTTAGGCAGAGTACTACTCTAGAAATTATTTAGATGGGAGGAATAGAAGAAATATTATATGTTCTTCCTCTCAAACTCTTTCAACTTCTTAGCATGATGCCAGTGAAAGATATTTCTAGTAGAGTGGGATAGAAACTGACGTTCAAAATATGATAAGTAGTACAAGTAAATTAGATCCAAGTATCTAAGAAAGCTTCTGGTAGGATTTGAGCAAATGTGCTATAAATAAAGGATTGAATCTCTACATATAAATTAAGGGAGAGAGAATATTTTAGTAACAGAAAGAGACCATTATACACATTTTTGAAATAATAATGTTCTTCACCTCATAACCCCTCTTATTTGCCTATGATAGGGTGTTCTTCTACCCATCCATCCCCTATTATCCCCCTTCCATGGAGTATCAAGTCTCTACAGGAGTGGAGGCCAGACAAGGCAGTCCTGTACTATCTATGTGCCTAGGACCATGGACCTGACCATGTATACTCTCTGTTGACTTACTCTCTGGAAGTTCCCACAGGTTTAGATTACTTACACTTTCAGTCTTCCTGTGAGGTTGCCATCCTCTTCAGCAACTTCAGTCCTTCCTTTATCTCTTTCATAGGGATCTCTCAGTTCTATGGTTGGTTTTTAAGTATCTGTATCTGTCTCAGTCGGATGCTGATAGAGTCTCTCAGAGGACGGCCATGTTAAACTCTTTTGTACAAACAAAATATAGTCATCAATAATACTGTCTGGATTTGGTGCCCACCCAATGGATGGATCCCAAGTTAGGCTGGTCATTGGACAGCTTTTCTTTCAGACTCTGCTTCATTTTTTAATCCCTTTATTTCTTTCAGACAGGAACAATTCTGGTTCAAAACTTTTGAAGGTATGTTGTTGACCCCATCACTCCACTGGGGTGTCTGTCTGTCAACTGGAGACAGTATCTTCAGGTTCCATCCCCTTACTATTGGGCATTTTGGTTAATGTTATCTCCATTGAGTTATGGGAATCTCTCACATCCCAGGTCTCTGAGACTTTCTAGAAGTTTGCCCCATGCCCACACTCAGGAGCTACCTATTTCCATTAATTCTCCTGGCCCTTTGGGCTATACTTCAGTCTCCCCAGCCCTATACCTGATCTGTTATACTCTTACCCTCACATTCCCCCATCCCACTCAGGTCCCTCCCTCCCACTGCCTCCCATAGTTATTTTGTTTTCACTCTAAGTGGGATTGAAGCATTCTCATTTGGGCCTTCCTTCTTGTTCAACTTCTTAGGGTCTGTGAGATGTATTTAGGGGATTCTGTACTTTTGGCTAATATCCACTTATCAGTTAGTACATACCGTGCATGCCCTTTTGGGTAAGAGTTACCTTACTCAGGATGATATTTTCTAATTCCATCCATTTACCAGAAAAATTCAAGATATCCTCATTTTTAATAGCTGAATAGTATTCCATTGTGTAAACTAACTACATTTCTATATCCATTTTTGATTGAAGGACATCTGGGTTGATTGCAGTTCCTCTCTATTATGAATAAGTCTTCTGTGAACATAATAGACCATTTGTTCTTGGGGTATGGTAGAGCATCTTTTGGGTATATACCCAGAGGCAGCAGAGCTGGGTTTTCAGGTAGAACTATTTCCAATTGACTTCAAGAGTGGTTGTAACAGTAGGCAATCCCACCAGTAATGGAGGGGTGTTCTTTTCTTCACATCCTTGCCACCAAGTGCTGTCATTGGAGTTTTTGATCTTAGCCATTCTGACCTGTGTGAGCTGGAATCTCAGGGAAGTTTGACTTGCATTTTCTTGATGACTAAGGATGATGAACATTTTTTAAAGTTCTTCTTAGCTATTTGAGATTCTTCTTTTGAGAATTCTCTGTTTACCTATGTACCCCATCCATTTTTGAATTCAGTTATTTGTTTTGGGGGCTCTATTTTTTCTTTTGTTATTTCAGACAATAATTTATTGAATAAAATTTTATTGAGTTTTTAAAATGTCTAGATGTCATGCCTTAACTATTATAGCCATTTTCCAATGAGTATTACCAGATTTATTTTAAAATTAACTTTGAAAATAATTTCATGAATGATAATTTTTCTTTCTTCTATTAATGATACCTATGTGTCAGCAGGATAGAGTTCAGAACAATTAATTTATAGTAATATCTTGCCATTTTCTTGCTTACTTTATCATACTTAACATATGACAAACTTTGTAGGTAAAGTCTATTTAAGTAATCCACTAGGTGTCTTTTTTTTATTTCCCCATTGAACTTTTTCTATCAGAAGATATGTTTTCAGTCCTATTTCTGTCTATTACTCAGAAACAATTCCTGTTTTATGAAGTCTTTGCTAATAACTTTGACACTTGTGGGTATAGAGGTAAAACTCATTGTATTTTATATTCTATGTGTATTGAGGAGCCTTGGGAGATCAGAAGAAGGATCAGACACTACAAACTAGACTTACTCACAGGAATGTTGTACGGTTTCTTGGGTGCTGGAACTGAACCCAGTTCCTCTACAAGAGCACTGAGTAGTCATAATCTCTGAATCATATCTCTTGCTTTTAATTTTTATTTATTGTATTTATGAAACTTGACCTTTTTGTCTATTCTTGGCTGGTTGGGAACTGGGTGTTTTGCTATGTAGACCAATCTGGTCTAAAACTCACAGAAATCCACTTACCTCTGTTTAAGTGCTCAGATGAAAGACCTGTGTTACAATGTCTAACTAAACAACTGTTTTTAACTCAGTCCTAATCCAAATCCAAGCTTCTGTATAGAAGTGAGAAAGATGGAGTTTCTGTCTTAGTCCTTGTTTTAGAGAGCTCATTAAAGTTTCCTTAGAAATGCGATGCTCACTAAGTATAATAATTTCTTATGGTATTTCCTTCAGTAGTATGCTTTTGACTGTTTATAGTTTTTTAATATTTACATATTGTCATATCTCTCACCCTTCATTATAAATTTAAATAGAGATTTAATTTTACACATGAGAGACACACAGACAGACAAACAGACAAAGACAAGGGTGGGGAGGATTGATTTTATTGTTCCTCTGCCTGTTTCAAGAGCAGTGATTTGTGTCATCATTGTACCGTAAAGACATCCCTGAATGCCCCTGAATTTTCAGACCTGTTCAGCCATGAGATTAGTCTCAGCAAGTGTGAAAAGATGAAGTTTGCAGGCAAAAGTGTGTGACCAACTGTAAACTTTATTTTTTTTCTATATTAAAATGTCTAAATCACAGGACATCCACATTTATTGTATATATGCCTCAAGTATAGGAAAGAGAGTACTTTTTTTTTTATTAGATTTTGTTCAATCAGCCTACTAACTCAGGGGTTGAGTTTGAAGATCATAGAGAGATATTGGCATTTTAATTTGTCCTCCCATTTTGAAATTATGGAAGATAACTGTAGCATCTCTAGTTTGAAAACTGGATTCTATATAGTGCTAGAGCGACAACTCTGTGAACCTGCATATTTTAAGGTTGCAATAATTTACTTTTTTCCCTAGGAGTAATCAGTAGCTATCTAATTGGACTTAAAACCCACTGAAATGGGAATTAATGCCTTGGGACTGTAAATATGGTTGAGGGTCCATAAGACCATGGATCTTTGATGAGAATGTATTACTATAACTTTTCTATATCAGTGTAATTTCTAATTCTATTCAAAATAGTTATTCTTATACATAAAGATAAGAAATCTGTCTCACAGTTCATCAAATATGCTTCTTTTTCAGCTAACAGGGAGAATTGTAGAAATCCACAAAATTCAGAGAAAAAAATGATTATAGGATGGCTAGACCCAAATGACTGATAAATAATACAATAATTAGTCCTATGTATGAGTGACTATTTCAGAAGAGGGGAAAACATGATCTTAAGAGAAAAAGAACCAGACTATCTTCTATGAGTTAATGTCTGCTGTATATATCTGCATAGCTACACCAATGAAATCTCAACAAGATGATATTTGAAATAAGACCAGCATAATCATACCACCAGTTAACATCATAATGTGGATAGAAATCCCATTGCTAGATGAAGAACAGGCAATTAATGGCTGTTGAGAATGGGAATATCAGTCTTCTGCAGGGATTAATATTGTCTGGATAGATTATTGTCTGGATATGCATCACTCATAATTATTGAAGAAGCATAGCAGTAAATTAATTAATCTGCTTTGGCGCCCTACATGTCTGCACTGCACCTGTCCAAGAGCTCTTTGAATTTGTCTGAATGAAAGACACACACATAATCCATAATTTTAAAAGGCCTTGACTAGCTCAATGGTTGGGCAATTCAAAACCTCCCCATGGCTCATGTACACTTCCTTCTAGTATTCTTGGTTTAATACCTTCTAAATCATTTTATCTTTGCTTCCCTGTTAACTTCTGGGCACCACCCCACTGCCCCAATAGGACCACATTCCATTTCTACCTACATTGTTGGATGCTTTCTCTCCTGCAGCTCTTAAAGCTGATTCCTCTGCCTCTAAGCCATGGAAATTCTCCTCTTCCTCCCCATTGACTGTATGGCAATTCTTTATTACCAATCAAAGCCAACTGGGTAGGCACACTCAGGTCTGGAAGCACAGGCTTTGGGAACTGAATTAGGACAAAGAGTTATAACCAATTCCCAATAAAGGAAAGGTCATTGACTTGAGAGAGAATAGGAGGGATTGGATGAGGAGAAGGAGGTTTGGGAATGATGCAAATGTGATTCCCATGTATGAAATTCTCAGAAGGTTTTTACTAAAGTAATTTTTCATATTTTTGTTCACAAAAAGGAAATAAAGATTTTTTTAATTCAGGTAAACATCCTTAGCTTTTAATTCTGAAAATACCTCCAAAACTCTGGTTTCCATAAGGAAACACATTATAAGTTTTAGTAGAAATTAGGCTTGTCAAATTCAAGACCCCAAATAAATTTCTATTTTATTAGATTATTTGAGACTTTTTATATGTCAAAATAATGATATATAAGAAAAATAGAGATGAAGTTGTAATATGACACCGGTTTGCTTAATAAGAATGAATTAAACTTGTAAGGCAATTAAAATTAGCATAATCACAGAAATGCTACATGGCAAAGTAATGACAGAGAATTGAATTTACAACTCAATATATTTGCAGCAGAGAAAAAAATAAAAAATATGAGATAAGATTTTTGGAGTATTATGCTTTAATAATATACACATAAATGCAATTTATAAACTTTATTATAATTTTAAACAATATATAGAAACAAAGGCACTTTGTTACAAAGATAGATTGGCTTATATTATATTACATAAAATTAGCCTTGTGTGGACAAAAAAACGTTTATATGTGCTCTCCTTAGCCTATGTTATAGAAAAAGTTTATATATATTGATATGAAGAATAAAATAAAAAAATAAATACCAAATTTAAGACTAAATAGAAGAATTATATAGGTACGTGCCAATGTGAATCTCTCTCTCTCTCTCTCTCTCTCTCTCTCTCTCTCTCTCTCTCTGTGTGTGTGTGTGTGTGTGTGTGTGTGTGTGTGTGTGTATGTATGTGTGTGTAAATATAAGGTAAGAATTCTGTTACATTTAAATATAGCTGTAATTGGTAAAAGATATGTGAGGTGGGAGATATTCATTCATTTCATTGGAACAACTACTTTACATAGACCCTGTACATCATGATGCTGTACACTTTAAATATACAGATTAATACTTGTTTAAAAGCAGTATGTAGATCATACTTACACATACTATTTTGTCTCTATTTACTTTCCTGGCAATCAGATCTTAAACAACTAGAATGTTTCAAGTGATGTGCCTCTGCATAATTGTGAAACATAACGAATATTAGAAACTCCTAGAAAGCCTCAGGATGAAGGTTGGCAACCAGCAGAATCAAGAGTGTGATGTCAAGGACTTTTAGCATAACTACTAGCTTTCTAAAAATGATGAAACTTTCGGTAATAATCAATCACCAATGATATAATTCATCATACCTACATAATAAACCTTTGACAGAAGCCGAAAGGGAATGGAATTGGAGATACAAGATTGATGCCCATGTGGTGTTTGTAGGTTCTACAATGTCTGTTTGATATGGCAACATACTACTTTTTTAAAATCAGGATCTTCAGCTATACCCTTTGTAGGATCTTTTCTATAAATTTGTAAAATCATTTCTGAGTTTGAAATGCTTCTCTGGAAATTAATCCAAACTTAGCACCTGATGATGATAACTCCTATTTATGCTATTTAGTCAGAAGTGCTGTACTGTCATGCAGCACTTTAACAGAGAAGAACAGCTGCTTTTACAGACAAGCACTGACACTTCCCTTATGCCTTAGGATGCCTGATGGACGTCCCTTGAGCAGGATAAAACTAGCATTTGTGTCTTCAGTCTAGGCTATTTCCTTTTTGGTCAGATTCCTATTCACTCCTACATTTCATAGAGACATGTTAATGAATATGGAATGTAAAAAAAAAAAAAGAAAAGCAACAACCACCACAACAACAAAACAGGTCATGCAAGGTCGATTTCCTCTAAATTTACCTAATTTATCTCATGCATTTTCAAGAATGAAATTTCTCACTTCTTTAAAGAAATTAGGAAAGAACTTGATAAAGGGGAATAAATTTACTTATAATTTTGTAAAACAGCAGAAAGTTTTCTAGTTTTTCTCTTCTCTGTACATCTCTTAGAGTTTTATCTAAGAGATGGAACAAAGGCTAAAAATATAATATGTTAATATAAAATGTCAGAACTATGTTCAATCTATTATGGGAGGCTAGTTCTTTCCTTGTCTAGCTGAACCAGGGCTTCAGCCTTTCCAATCTCCCAACATGAAATTTCTAAGGAAATTTTTAGTTCTTTTGTGCCCATTGTCTCAATATCCTGATAAAAGAGATGGGCTCATGAATCTTCCCCCACATAGTTGGATTCATCCATAGTTACTCTGGAGAAACAGAACTGAGAAAATGATCAACCATACCAGTCTAACCAAGACTGCTTAACTATGACTGTAATTCTCCCCCTACAGAAAGCTTCTCATGTTTGTACACACTAGGATGGGCTTGGTGCTTGACTTCCTCTTCTTAATATGACCATCATAAATAAACTATCTATGCCTGTCTACTCTTGATTTTCTGATTAATCTCTGGCAAGAGACTAGTTCAGACCTCCCCAAATATAATGTTTAATGTTGGACTGCAGTAACCAAACTGCTTGTGTTTTGCTTTAGCTGTGAAATTTTTTTTGAGATAGTTTCTTATATATCCCAGAGTGACTTTGAACTCACTATATAGTTGAGGGTGCTCTTTTAGTTTTCTCATGGACACCTACCTCAGAGTACTGATTAAATGAAGGCATCTTCATGCCTGGTTTTCACAGTGATGGGAATGAGAGTAGGGTTTGTGAATAGTTAATTAGTTTATCCCTAGACCAAAGTGGCATTTTTAAACTTTGGGATCTATTTCTATCTTTAGAATCTTCAAAGATATTTTTTAAAGATATTTTAAAATTTCTTTCTTAAAATAGCATTAGGAGAGTTCCCAGCTGCTTTGGAATGCTTGAGACTAAGGAAAAAACTAAATATGCTATCTCGGAAGTATTGTGTCTAGGGGCAAGTAGAGGACAGGGAAAGCACTTAATTATTTCTACATCCTAAGAATGCTAATTGTGTTCATAGGTGGGGAGAATAAAAAAACATGGTGCGAAGACTTGTAAGTTCTTAAAATGGGTAGGATAATCAGGTAAGGCAGAAGAGAAAGACAGAGAGTCAGGTCCTGAAGGATTTACATGAAGGCTGTAAAATTATTATAAGGAAAAACCTATTGGAGAAAGAAAAGCACAAACACTAGTACTTCCATAATAAGAGGAACCTGAGCTTGTCGAAGCCAATAGCAAAGATGTTCATTATTTCCTGTTTACCACTTGGTGGAGATTAAAGCTAAAAACACACGTGAAATTAAGAACTTCAGGTAATGGGGGAACATGTACTAGAGAGCCTGAGTTCGAAAATGATTCAGAAATCCCACACTATTGCATGACACAAATCACTACATTCTACATTTGCTACAGCTTTTCCTATTTTTAGCTACAATGGTCACCTCTTTTACAGTGTTCAGGCTTACACTTCCACATTGCTGTTCATCACCAAAGGAAGTCAGGGTTGGAATTCAAGCAGGTCGGGAAGCAGGAGCTGATGCAGAGGCCATGGAGGGATATTACTTCCTGGCTTCCTCCCCTGGCTTGCTCAGCTTTCTCTCTTAGAGAACCCAAGACTACCAGCCCATGGACGGCACCAACCACAATGGGTTGGGTTCTCCCTCGTTGATCACTAGTAGAGAACATACCTTACAGCTGTGTCTCAGGAGGCATTTCCTCAACTAAGGCTCCTCTCTCTGTGATAACTTCAAGACTAGCCAGTACAGTCAAACTATGTGCTATAGTGAACTGTTCACTTCTTCTGCACTGTGTCTCTGCCCCATTGCTTATTGTAAGGCAGAACAACCCTGGCATTCTCAGAGGTATCCTGTGAATCCCAATACTCACGCCTAGTAACTTCTTTTCTTTACATTTTTGGTCCAAGCTAGTGATAAGAATTAAATTCTTGCTAATTTACGTCTAAGGCCTCCTTCTTTTGCCTTTCCAGGATAAATGCTAACACATTTCGACTATTTACAAGCATAGTCTACCAAATCAATCAAAGTACTAAGGCTGTTTACTCAAGCATTATCCACAGCTGCAGGTACACTATTGATCATACAATGTTTGATCATTAACATTACATACTCCTGTCACAGTGTCAGTTACTTTGATCATAGGACGAACCTTATACAAACTTTTGAGGATATGATTGATGGCTATACTGGAGATTTTCATTTGTTTGAAGATAATCCTATTATCAGCATTTAAAGTAGCTAATTAACACTGCCATTTTGACAATATTTAACAAAATACTAACTGTGAAATCATTTACATAATCCATAACTAGTGAATCAACAAACAGCAATAGATCTTCATTTTCCTATGACTAAATCTTGAATTGAAATTAGAAGATCGAAACATAATAAAATGAATGTAAAATACGTTTTAATTCATGTGATTTCTTACTGAAAGCTATGTAATACTTCCTCTATTTAATTGCAATCAGTTCATTTTGCGTCTAGAGATACTGTTGAGGCTCATTAAGTAGCCAACTGACTAGCTAGTGGGAGACTAGTAACCAGAGTTGTAGTCAGCATGCCTATGAGATGAAAATGTCTCCCAGTGAAGAAATGGACTGACAGAACAAAGTAAGTATGAGCTGCGAGATTGGCAAGCTTGTTATTAAGATATATTAAGGTTATTCATGTCAGATTTTAAAAAAGTCATATTGATCAAAAGTGGTTTATAAAAGTAAATAGTGCAAGGTCAATGGAAGAAACATGGAAGTTAATTTTAAAATAATATAAAGAAGAAAGCAAGAGAGGGAGGAAGAATGAAGAAACAACAGAACAAACAAAACAAAAAACAAAAAAACAAATCAAGAACAACCAAAAAGGATCCCCAGAACTAGACTCAGGGTGATTCCCAGTGGATTTGCAGGCAGCTGAACTCCAGTGCTTGTAGTCTTCTAAGTCTAGTATGTGAATGCATTGGTTATACTTTGGTGGAAATGTACAGCTTATAAATGATTTTCCTGTATGGAAATACAGTTAGATAAAGCATTTCAGAAACCAGGGGAGAGTTTTAACATTTCTTCTTTAACCACACATAGTAGCACAAAGCAGTAGTCTGTTCCTTCTCACAAGAGTCCAATGCTCCTTTTGCTTTTGCAATGGATGGAAACAGGCAATCTGCTTGATGACTGTTTTTGACATTACTTTTATTTCTTTCAGGAGTATCTGATTACAAAAACTTACAATGTGCTGGGAATGGTGGTGCATGCCTTTATCTCAGTATTATGGTGGTAGAAGAAAGTAGCTGGACCTCTGTGAAGTTGAAAGCCAGCCTAGTCTACAAAGTGATTTCCAAGCAGACATGTATGGCTGATGGCTATAACACAGAGAAACTCTGTCTCAATAACACCCTGCCCGCACAATCTCCCCCACAAAGACAACTTAGAATAGAAGCAAGGCCAGCTAATCTTCCCTAACACAGTCCCTAAATAGTAATGTAGCTCAAACTCCCAACAAGAATTCTCTGATCTACAGTCTATGGATTGCTCACCTTCTGTTTTCTCGGTAGAGTTCATCATCTGGAAAAGTGGAAAAGATGCACAGCTTGTCATACGTTAAATATAATAATAATCCACCTACTTCTCAAGAGAAAGAAAACAGTAGAATGTTTTGGTGTTCTCAGGAGGGCCTTGGGTTTTCTTAAATGTCTTTAGCACCAAACAGAATCAAGTCTATTGAACTTGGCTCCATGCTATCTAGACCTTATAAAGAAGGAAGTTTTCAGCACAGGAGGAGGAGGAGGAGGAGAAGGAGGAGGAGGGGGAGAGGGAGGAGGGGGAGGAGGAGGAGGAGAAAGAGCGAGGGGGGCGTCTGTTTCCTATATTGTACTATTCCTTGAGATGAACAATCTCCATTGTCTTTGTGACTAAATCAAGCTTGCTAAGCCAGCCCAACAGTCATGCTCAGAGAAACTTCTTGTGCCCTTGCCTTTGGATAGCTAGCTAGTCAGGCTCCTCACTGCTGAGCCTTTCATCAAACTTTTTTTTTGACTGTGCATTTCACTGTATAGTAATTATTTTCCTTATCTTCCTTGTGGTTAAAATGTTGGTTATAATGATCACTTCTCTCTTGAACATCTCCTAGAACAGTGAGAAATAAATAGGAGTTTTTGCTAATTTGGATGAATGTGGTTAAATATATTAGTATCCACAGGTACAGAATTAACCAAAATAGATGTTCCCCCAACATGGAGAAATGACATTGTTTAATTTGTTTGGCTATGTTATATTGTATTATACTAACTGAAGATGACACAAAGCACTTGTTTATACTTTCAAATTTATTATATTGAGAGATAATCATAGATGATAATAAGTTGCTTAGAATATTTTGTGACCCTAGCTAGGGCTTTACCCCATCATCATGCATTTTGAAAAGAAGAGATAGAATTATTTGATCCATAAAATACAAAGACAGGCTGGGGAATTACCTTTATATTTCACTTACTTTCAGCTTTTTCTGCTACTAAAACCAACCAGCTAAAGTTTTTACTTATACAGATATAGTTTGGAAAAAAATAGGGCAATACTATATTTTTGTCCAATGTGATCTAAAATAACATCATATTCTGACTCCACTATGCTGACAAATATTCTCTTCCTTGATCCTTTTTTAAATGACTTGTGCCACTTCTTCTTCTTTTTTTTTCTTTTCTTTTTTTTTGGAGCTGGGGACCGAACCCAGGGCCTTGCGCTCGCTAGGCAAGTGCTCTACCGCTGAGCTAAATTCCCAACCCCTTGTGCCACTTCTTTATTTATTTAGTTTCCGCTACTGTTACGAACACTTCATTTTTATTCAGAAATTGTAAAAGGAAAGACTGTTACAACAAATCATGTCATTAATTTCTTGAGTACTTCTGCATCAAATAACTACACTTTTGGCTACGCTCTCAGAAGAATAAGGTGCATGTGTTCCAAAGTTTTCATGATCCATCGTTAAATAATTTGGTTGCAACAGGTTAAGAATGCATTAAGGACGATGCTTTCTAAGTGCCTTTTGTACTTTTAACTTTACAAACTTCTTCACCTTCAAAATGAGTGCATGCCTTCTGAATTTTTCTAACATGTCTAGAAATTTATGGGAATCCTATGGAAATGAAGCACAGGAAGCAACTAGCAGGTTTCTAGAGCAGTGCCCTTGTTCACAGCGTGGAAATGCAGTGACTCTTCAGGAGAGCAGTGATGATCGATGAATAGAGAAGCCAGACCTCTACTGCTAGCACTCCGTGCAAGTGGTAATATCCCTCTTCCTTCTCCAGTTTTCTGAGATTTTAGTGCCTAGGTATGCATAGAGGTGGAGTGAAAGCCCAGGGATGAAAGGACTGGGGATGCTGAAGCTAATAGCTTGACACTGGTGCAATCTTTCCTGGGAAGAGCTGACTGGCTCTGCACTTATCACATCCTGACAGTGAGCGGACTCCCCACAGATGTCTCTATCAGCAGCATCATTTCAAAAATATATTGTTTCAGCAGTTAAGTTTTAAAAATGCTTACATTTTTCCCAGTTTGAACTTTCTGCCCTTTTTTGCATTATATCTTTTGAAACAAATTTCCTGTCAAGTTATAGTTTACATCATATTCACTTTTAACAAGTGTCTAGGCCTGTGACTAATCCAGAGATAATTACAGTGCCAATCCTATTGACAAAATCGAAACATCGAAATGGAAAAAGCCTACATTTCCACTCTCTTTTCCTAATAATATTAACCTGTCACTCCAGTGCTATATCAAAATTTCCCCGGCTTCCTTCCTTAAATCAAATTGCCCAAAGCCCTAAGAAATCACATTTTCATAAGCAACTTAGTCAAGCTACATCCACACCCCTCAGGAGTGAGATTACCAAATTGCCTCCATCCCAACTTCTGTGATATTAAAAACTTTGGAAACTGGCTTATATAGGTTCACATCCTCAAGATTTAGACGTATTCCTAATTAGCTTCTCATGCTCTGGCTAACATGGAAACCACTCAGTTTCCATTTCAAAGGCTCCATGATAGAAATGTGCATGTCTCTTAATTAAGCACACAAACACTTCTATCTGCACAGTTTTTTTTAAATGAAACTTCAGCATTATGGGAAAAAGAGCAAGTAAAAGAGCTATAAACATGAAGAATTTTCAAAAGATGGAGAAAAACATTCATGAAACAATTTACACCTTGCTACCTCATTTGAATTTTAATAGACACACTTCTACAATAGTCACATGCTGGAAGGAAATATTGAGTGAAAAAAGTCACAGAAGACATTACCAGATAATTATCATAAATTTAAAATGCATATTCCATTGTTCATGTACAGTGCTCTAAAAGAAATCATAGCATCATAGAAAATGCTGAGGTTAGAACAGAAGTGCTGTAACAAATGCAAGATACAAGTCTTAGTATCTGCATATGAGCTTTTCTTTAGAATTATATATGAAAGAACTCTCAGTGAAATGGGTCAGTGATAAAACATTAAGTTCAAAATCAAATGCAATATTGAAATATTTCATAAAGTGTCATACCCTATGGAGTAGTCTCCTTTAAGTTAGTAAGAAAATACCAAGGACAGAGAAAGTAAAATGAAATCTGGAGAGGTGGAGGAGAGAAGTAACATTAAAACCCTTTTTAAGCTTTTGATTAATAAGGGTGTCAGTCTAATCTAAATTCTATCTAAGACCATTTGAACCTCTATGAACATCCAGGCAGCTGATTGAACCATCACCAACAAGCACTGAAGTACATAGAAAGAACACACTGTCCAAACAAACCTAAAAGGAAATTAAAAGTCAACATTTCATTTCCTACAATCAAGTTTGCCTATGTGTCAGACCTGTGCAGTAACCTGCAACATTATTATGTTACACTTGTAAGTGTATGTGTATAATTATAGTTCAATAAAAATATTTGTGTTATACACTTGTGCATTCATAGTAATATTTTTATTTAAAAGCAACATTTGATTTATTAAACATTCATAAATGAAAAGGAAAGTTTTAATCTCGGACTGTGTATTAAAACTTGAAAGGCAGTTCACAGAAAATGATAGGACTTCAAAATTAAGAACAAGTTGGAAGATGTGCTACTTTGTAATGACATGGAGTAACTAGAGAGATGATTCTGTGAGTAAGCACTCTGGCCATGCAAGCAAAACCTGATTTTCAATTCCTAGAAGTCATGGATGGCTATGCAGTCCTATACCCTAGCACTGTAGGTGCAGAGAGGCGCAGAACCCAGAAGGTTGCTGGCCAGAAGAATAGACAAAATGTTGAACTTCCTCATCAAAAATCCTATTTGAATAAAGTAAGATACAGAGAGATAAAGGAGGACACTCACCATTCTACTCTGACTGTTACATGAATGTGCATCCACACAGTCGTATGCACACATCACAAGCACACAAGAGAAAACACTGAAAGAGTGAAAGAATGAAGAAATGGAGGAAAGAAGGAAGGTGGAAATGAAAGAATCTTAGAGAACACAAAACCGATAACATATTTTTAATATGAATATTTTTAATAATCAGAAAGTGAAATGATGATTAGTAAACCTATTGAGACTAAAAATGTGTATATTGTTGGGAAATTAGTTGTTACAGCCATTTTAGGCAACTCATAGGCATTTTTCTAAAACAGAAATATATACTAACATTTTACCTAGTAATTTTACTTCCTGTGATTCATTATACATATGGGTAAAGATTTTTAATGTATATATTATATGTATAATATATGTCATAAACATAATTGAATATTCTCCAAATGTGAATTATAAATACATAAAATAAACATACTAAACAGCAGGTTAAAATACTTGTAGATAAATGAAAAAACAGTATCATAAAACCAATGAAGAGAAAAGGTATATTGTGCATGTGTCTATGCTTTGAAAACATACTGAGAATAACACATATTTGTTGCACACACAAACCTCTCTACATAGTCATGCAGTCTTGGGTGTTTATAACTTCATAGAAAATATCTGAAAAATTGATATATAAGTATCCATGTCTGTGTGTGCTTCAAACCTCAGAGCCCAGAGTATAAATTCTTCACTAAATTCTCAATGTTTATGTCTATACTACCAAAGTAATGAGGTTTTCCATTGTTCATTTGTCTTTAAACAATGAAGCAGTGTGTTAATAGTTCAACTTACATTGAGACTTTATATTGCTTTTAGTTTTTGCATTTTTATCTCTTAATTATTATGAAGTAAATATTTATATAGGATTTATTGCACCTTTTTTTTTTTTGGTTCTTTTTTTCGGAGCTGGGGACCGAACCCAGGGCCTTGCGCTTCCTAGGCAAGCGCTCTACCACTGAGCTAAATCCCCAACCTATATAGGATTTATATCCCCACCTTTTCACCCATTCTCTCAATTTCCTAATCAAATTCATGATTTCTTCTACAATTATTATTGTTACACACACACACACACACACACACACACACACACACACACACTTGCTCTGATGGATAGGTAGATTAAAATGTAGAAATATGATAGAGATAAAAGATAGATTAGATAGATATATAAGTAGATAGACAGATAGTATCCAGAGTCCATTTATTGCTGCTCATATGTACATGTGTGTAAGGTTAGCAACACAGTTTTGTATTCCCTATGAGGGAATTCATCCATTGGGGAAACTGAATCGTCCTCTCTCTCAGGAGTTATTATCTATCTGTACCACTTCATTCAGAGGTGAGATCATATGAAATATCTAACCTCTACACTGGCATGTTGGCTGAGGTTGCCATTATATGGTTCTTGCTTGAACAACCATATTGTTGAGTTTTCATTGCTACAGCAACTCTACCACTTCTAGGAATAAAAACCATGCAGCAGGCATCCTAGTCCTCTGGTTTTAATAATCTTTGCATCTGTCTTCTGCCAGGTTCCCTGACCTGTAAGATAGGGGTTACATTGTCAGTGTTGCTTTGCTAAAATCTCACCAATGATAAACTTCATCCTTTCCCCTCACTACACCATCACTTATGTTTCAATATGAGTTGGACTCATTCAAGCTCTAACATCAACTCTTCCTGATTCAAGAGATTACTGGACTTTCTTCACACTGGGATTATTCTCTCTGTTCCTTTCAATATCATGGCTCAGTTTCAATCTGGAATTGAACCACCAACTTTCCCAGGTCTTTCGTTTGCCTGTTTATCCTATAGATCTTGGAGCTTCTCGGTCTCCAGAAACAGTGAAATCAATTCCTTAAAGTACAGATCTTCATGTATATTTCCTGTGGGTTCTGCCTCTTTGGAGAACTCAGAATGATGCAATACCTAAGAAAATTTTGTTAAATTCTTATTGCTTGAACACATTGCAGAGCAGAGCACAATTAACCCCTTAATTGAAGCAAGGAAGACAGTCCCAATATTCCAAATATGTTAATATTTCTCCGGTACCAATGAATTTCCTCCACATTCTGTTCCATTAGATTTAGTGTATCAAGTTTTACATTGAGATCTTTGAACCTCTTCAACTTCAGTTTTGTGCAAAGTAATAGATATAGATCTTTTTGAATTTTTCTACATTCATACAGCCAGTAGGACCAGTAGCATTTGTTGAAGATGCTTCTTCTTTTCCTCCTCCTTTTCCTCCTCTTCCTTATTCTTGTTCTTCCTGCTCTTCTTCTCATTTTATGATTTTGGCTTCTTTAAAGAAATCAAGTGTTCATATGTATGAGGTTTTAATTGAGGGTCTATGATTCAATTCCCTTGAACAACTGATCTGTCTCTGTACCAATACCATGCAATTTTTGTTACTCTTGCTCTGTGGTACATCATGAGGTCAATGATTGTGACACCTTCAGAAGTTATTTTATTATTGAGGATTGTAGTAGCTCTCCTGGTTTTTGTTTTTCCTTATTAAGTTGAGAGTTGCTATTTCAAGTTGCTACTTCTGTAAAGAATTGTTTTGGACTTTTTCTTCAATGATTTTGTTGAAGATATTTACTGTTCCTTTGAGTTGGGAGTCCTCACCCTCTTCTGTACCTAATATCCTTAAATTTGATCTTCTCATTGTGTCCTGGATTTCTTGTATGTTTTGGACTAGTAGCTTTTTCTGTTATACATTATCTTTGACAGTTGTGTCAATGTTTTCTATGGAATCTTCTGCTCCTGAGATTCTCTCTTCTATCTCTTGTATTCTGTTGGTGATGCTTATATCCATGGATCCTTGTCTCTTCCTTTGGATTTCTATCTCCAGGGTTGTCTCCCTTTGTGCTTTCTTTATTGTTTCTATTTCCATTTTTAATTCCTGGATGGTTTTGTTCATTTCCTTCTCCTGTTTTGCTGTTATTTCCAGTAGTTCTTAAAGGGATTTTTGTGTTTCCTATTTCAGGACTTCTAGTTGTTTACTTGTGTTATCTTCTATTTCCTTAATGGAGTTATTTATGACCTATTTAAAGTCATCCACCATCATGATAAAATGTGATTTTAAATCTAGATCTTGCTTTCCTGGTGTGTTTGGATATTCAGTGTTTGCTTTGGTGGGAGAATTGGGCTCTGATGATGGCATGTAGTCTTGGTTGCTGTTGCTTGGGTTCCTGTGCTGCCTCTTGCCATCAGGCCGTCTCTGGTGTTACCTTGTCTTGCTGTTTCTAACAGTGGCTTGACCATCCTGTAGGAGTGTGTGTCAGGAGGATCTGTTTTCCTGTTTTCTTTCAGCCAGTTATGGGAACAGAGTGTTCTGCTTTCCGGCATGTAGTTATTCCTTTCCATTGGCTTTCAGCTGTCCCTGTGTTCAGGAACCAGAAGGGCCTGCCCCTACTTCTCCTAGGTTCCTGTGTGCATGAGGCACAGATAGCACAAGGCGTTTTCCTCTTAAGTCATGAATGTGGGCAGAGAGTATCCTCCTCTGGTTTCTCAGGAGTGTCTGCCCCTCTGAAGATCTAGCTCTCCCCCCTACATATTTGGGTGCAGGCATTTGTTTGACTGGCTCAGTTCATATCCTGGTGCAATCTGGACCACAGGGCCCTGCAGCTTGACTGCTTCTATCTTCCTTTGCCCAGAGGCCCTATACAGTTTCCTCTTGAACTGGGGATATGGGCAAAGGTGGGCAGAAGTGTCAGTCTCTCCGGCACTGCAGTCTCAGGATTGCCCACACATCTGGGCGATCAGCTCTCTCTCCCACAGGGTTTGGGAACAGAGAGCTGTGGGCCGGGATCAGTGATGTTAGGGCGTCAGCTAGAAATTGGATGTGTTTGGTCCCAGAGGAATTTTGCCTTTGTGTGTCCTGAGTCTACCAGGCAGGTCACTTGGAGCAGAAAAGTTGGTCTTAACTCTGGTCTCACCTCTGGTCTCGGGCCTGAAGTCACTCCTTAGGGCTCACTTTCAGCTCTCTGTGATGGCAACAATCAGAATGGCCCTGCTCCTACTGCTCCTGGGTCCCTGTGAGCAGGGGGCTTACATGGTGCTAGGCGTTTTCCTCTAGAGCCATAAATGTGGGCAGAGTGTAGTCTCCTCTGGTTTTCCATGAGTGTCTGCCCCTCTGAAGGTCTAGCTCTCCCACTGGATTTGGGTGCAGGCAACTGTTTGTCTGGTTCAGTTCAGATGCAGGCTCAGTCTGGACTGCAGGGCTCCTGCATCTTGAAAGGACTATACAGAGAATCAACAGAACCAAATACTGGCTCTTTGGGAAAATCAACAAGATAGATGAACTCTTAGCCAGACTAAGCAGAGGGCACAGAGACTGTGTCAAAATTTACAAAATCAGAAATGAAAAGAGAGACATAACAACAGATTCAGAGGAAATTAAAAAAATCATCAGATCCTACTACAAAAGCCTATTTTCAACAAAACTTGAAAATCTGCAGGAAATGGACAATTTCCTAGACAAAGACCAGGTACCAAAGTTAAATCAGAAACAGATAAACCATTTAAACAACCCCATAACTTCTAAAGAAATAGAAGCAGTCATTAAAAGTCTCCCAACCAAAAAGAACCCAGGTCTAGATGGGTTCAGTGTAGAATTCTATCAGACCTTCATAGAAGACCACATACCAATACTATCCAAACTATTCCACAAAATTGTAACAGTCGGAGCTCTACCATATTCCTTCTATGAAGCCACAATTATACTTATACCTAAACCATACAAAGACCCAACAAAGAAAGAGAGCTTCAGACCAATTTCCCTTATGAATATTGACGCAAAAATACTCAATAAAATTCTTGCAAACCGAATTCAAGAAGACATCAAAGCAATCATCCATCATGATCAAATAGGCTTCATCCCAGGCATGCAGGGATGATTCAGTATATGGAAAACCATCAACGTAATCCACTATATAAACAAATGGAAAGATAAAAACCACATGATCATTTCATTAGATGCTGAGAAAGCATTTGACAAAATTCAACACCCCTTCATGATAAAAGTCCTGAAAAGAACAGGTATTCAAGTCTCATATCTGCACATAGTAAAAGCCATATAGAGCAAACAAGTAGCTAACATTAAACTACATGGAGAGAACGTTGAAGCAATCCCACTAAAATCAGGGACTAGACAAGGCTGCCCACTACTCCCTACTTATTCAATATAGTTCTCAAAGTCCTAGCCAGAGCAATCAGACAACAAAAGGAGATCAAATGGATACAGATTGGAAAAGAAGAAGTCAAAATATCACTATTTGCAGATGATATGATAGTATATTTAAGTGATCCCAAAAGTTCCACCAGAGAACTACTAAACCTGATAAACACCTTCAGCAAAGTGGCTAGGTATAAAATTAACTCAAATAAATCAGTAGTCTTCCTCTACACAAAAGAGAAACAAGCCGAGAAAGAAATTAGGGAAACAACACCCTTCATAATAGTACCAAATAATATAAAATACCTTGGTGTGACTTTACCTAATCAAGTGAAAGATCTGTATGACAAGAACTTCAAGTCTCTGAAGAAAGAAATTAAAGAAGATCTCAGAAGATGGGAAGATCTCCCATGCTCCTGGATTGGCAGGATTAATACAGTAAAAATGGCCATTTTACCAAAAGCAATCTACAAATTCAATGCAATCCCCATCAAAATTCCAATCCAATTCTTCAGAGAGTTAAACAGAACAATTTGCAAATTCATCTGGAATAACAAAAAACTCAGGAGAGCTAAAACTATCATCAACAATAAAAGAATTTCTTGAGGAATCACTATCCCTGAACTCAAGCATTATTACAGAGCAATACTGTATGGTATTGGTACAGAGATAGGCAGAGAGACCAGTGGAATAGAATTGAAGATCCAGAAATGAACCCACACACCTATGGTCACTTGATTTTTGACAGAGGAACTAAAAGCATCCAATGGAAAAAGATAGCATTTTCAGCAATGTTTTTGATTGCTGAGTAGTACTCCATTGTGTAGATGTACCACATTTTCTGTATCCATTTCTCTGTGGAAGGGCATCTAGGATCTTTGCAGCTTCTGGCTATTATAAATAAGGCTGTTATGAGCATAGCAGTGCGTGTGTCCTTGTTATATGTTGGAGCATCTTTTGGGTATATGCCCAAGAGAGGTATAGCTGGGTCCTCAGGTAGTGGAGTGTCCAATTTACTGAGGAACCTCCAGATTTATTTCCAGAATGTTTGTACCAGTCTGCAATCCCACCTGCAATGGAGGAGTGTTCCTCTTTCTTCACATCCTTGCCAGCATTTGCTGTCACCTGAGTTTTTTGATCTCTGTCATTCTGACTAGTTGGAAGTGGAATCTCAGGGTTTTTTTGATTTGTATTTATGTCATGACTAAAGATGTTGACATTTCTTTAGGTCATTTCTTTCTCAGCCATTCAATATTCCTCAGCTAAGAATGTTTTTATTTGCTCTGTACCCCATTTTTAATAGGGTTTTTTTTTTCTCTCTGCAGTCTACCTTCATGAGTTCTTTGTATATTTTGGATATCAGCCCTCTATTATTTGTAGGATTGTTAAAGATCTTTTCCCAATCTTTTGGTTGCCGTTTTGTCCTAACGACAGTGTCTTTGCCTTACAGAAGCTTTGTAGCTTTATGAGATCCATAAACACTCTTAAAACTATTAGAATATATATATATGTTATATATATGTATATATATATAACAATCCTGATGGTTGAAGGTGCATCTCATGATGGTTTTTCATTTGCATTTCCTGGATGATTATTTCTGGTTTCAGTGTTCAGTGGCTTGTGTTATATCTTCTTTTGAGCAATGTCTACCACTCCCACATTTTAACTGGGTTATCTGTTTTAACTTCTGGAGATGTAGAAATTCTTTATTCACTTTGGACATTAGCCCCTTATGGCATATGGGTTATCAAAAGAGCTTCAAAAAACTTTTCAATGTCACATTTGGCTTCTTTGATATAAAGAAATTTCAGTTTCTCGATGGCTTCAGTTCATGGGTGTTCCTGTTGCGGTAAGGATTGGGAGGGGCCCTAACCTTGATAATCCTAGTGTGTCAGCCTTCTGCTAGGAATCTTTGGTGTACATGCTTCCAGATCAACAGGTTTGATTAAGTTGGGAAGAGAAAGGTTGGGTCATTGATGGTCTGGTGAGGAAAGCAGCTTGCCTATGGCAGCTGGCCGTGCACCAGGGTACTTGAGCAAGCAGGGAGGAAGGGTGATGGAACTGAATCTAACCTTATGGTTCCTGATTAGCAGGTCTGATGATGTTGCAATTTCTTATGGTGATTCTTTAGTCTCATGAATACTTTTCAAATATTGTTTAGATTTCAATAAGTTATATTCTCTTCTCAGATGCATGGAAATAAAAGGCCTATCTGAAAGCCAGACTTTAAATTAACAGACAATTGAGAAGTTATGTAAGTATCTTTTTTCATTTTATTCTCTTTTACAAGTGGGTTTATAAATGATGCTAATTTTTCCCTAACTCAGTTTTGCAGAAGTCATACTATAAAATTTTGTTTTGAATATTCTTACTTTCAATATTCAATATTTATTTGGTTTTCGTCATATCACCCATTGTATCTCAAAACCATGGTACTTTCATTCTTGGAACCATTTTCACAATGCTTATTCACATTTCTGTACCCTGAACAGGTCACCACTTGTGTGAACCCTATGTTTAAGTAGCATATACTGTCTGGTCTAACATTGCTTTTGAATGTTTGTAAAATAAAATCCCTTATAGTTTTTACCTTGTTTTAGACTTAGTTTCGTGCTGTGCTTTTAAAGACATGTTTTTAAAAGCAGTCTGCACGTTAACTCAACAATGGTGAATTTAAGCAAAACAGTACCATAGGTAGGCACATTATCATGTGGTATTTTAGACCAATTCCAGAAAAAAGTGAAAGCTCATTTGAAAAGCTTCATAACTCTCCTAGTTTATTATTATAGTATTGATTGCTAAGTCATATTTAAGCCATTGCCTTCTGGCTGTAAGAGGAAGGAGCATCTCGCTGTCCACTCTTCTTTCTTCTTCACTTTCTGTAAATGAATGTTTCATTACAATCGCATTTTTATGTCTCAGAGTGCAGAATACTGTGTTAAAGACAGGAAGGGAAAAGGTAGAAAATGTAAAGATCTTTAACAAGCTCTTCCTAAACAACAGAGGATTTTATGAAATATTTACATCAGGAGCAAGCATTGTCTAACTAGCCGATTAATGCCTGACAAAAAAAAGAAAAACTCACATAAGAAGAAATAAAGACTATTTTAAATTATAATCATGTCATATTCCTGAGAGTAGTGGAATAGGATTTTAAGATTTGTATCCATAAGCTTGAAGCCCATAAAAACTTGGAAATGTTTAGCCTTTTTATTTCCTTGATATGTGTTTAATTGTCTTCACAATATCTAGAATGAAAGGCAGATAAGATTTATTTTTATTCTAACTTGACTGAACTATGCTATATCTACATATAGGATCAAATATGACTCTGGTTATTTTTTTTTTCTTTTTCTTTTTTTTGGAGCTGGGGACTGAACCCAGGGCCTTGTGTTTGCTAGGCAAGCGCTCTACCACTGAGCTAAATCCCCAACCCCGACTCTGGTTATTTCTATAGAGCTATTAGAACATTAAGCTAACGTCTGGCTCCTAGTCTCCATCTGTGCCCAGAGCTAAGGCTGTCCCACAGACCTCTGTAGCCAAATCCTGATTGAGAGAGCTGGTCTCCCTGGAGTGCTCTCACTTCTAAGAGTGGCATGCCCCAGTCAGAGACAAAAACAACCAACACCAGAGATAACTAGATGGGGAGAGGCAATCACAAGAACCTAAGTAACAGAAAGCAAGGCTACTTGGCATTATCAGAACCCAGTTCTCCCACCACAGCAAGTCCTGGGCACATCAACACACCAGAAAAGCAAGATTTGGATTTAAAATCACATCTTATGATGATAATAGAGGACTTAAAGAAAGACATAAATAACCCCCTTAAAGAAGTACAGGACAACACAGGTAAACAAGTAGAAGCCCTTAAAGAGGTAACAAAAAAATCCCTTAAAAATTATAGGAAAACATAACCAAACAGGTGAATGAATTGAACAAAACCATCCAGGATCCAAAAGTGGAAATAGAAACAATAAAGAAATCGCAAAGGGAGACAACCCTGGAGACAGAAAACCTAGGGAAGAGATTGGGAATCATAGATGCAAGCATCACCAACAGAATACAAGAGATAGAAGAGAGAACCTCAGGGGCATAAAATACATTGATAAAATAGTCAAAGAAAATGCAAAATGCAAAACGTCCCTAGTCCAAAACATCCAGGAAATCCAGGACACAATGAGAACATCAAACCTAAGGATAATAGGTATAGAAGAGAATGAAGATTCACAACTTAAAGGGCCAGTAAATATTTTCAACAAAACTATAGAAAAAAACTTCATTAACCTAAAGAAAGAGATGCCCATAAGCGTACAAGAAACCTACAGAATTCTAAATAGATTGGACCAGGAAAGAAATTCCTTTCATCACATAATAGTCAGACACCAAATGCATAAAACAAAGAAAGGGTATTAAAAGCAGTAAGGGAAAAGGGTTATATAATGTGTAATGACAGACTTACTAGAATTACACCAGATTTCTCAACAGATACTATGAAAGCGAGAAGATCTGTAGGGAGCTGTGACATGCTGCGCCTCGAAGATGGAGCTGGTTTCCGCCTTCCACCCTCCCCACGCTGAGCGCTCCTTGTAGTAAACAAGTCCTTATTTGGCTATGCCTGCCTGGCCTGCTAGATTCTGCATAGTGACAGCCTGTCTGCATGACCCACATGGCAAGTTGGGGTTGGTTGGCGTTGGGTACTTAAGCTGATGTAGGGCGTTCCCCATGGTAGAAGATTGTATCGAGGTTCCTGAGTAAACTGCTTGAAGAAGATCTCCTCTGGTCGTGTCTTCCTTGCTGGTCGAGGTTGGGCGCGACAAAGATCCTGGGCAGATGTCATAGAGAACCTAAAAGAACACAAATGCCAGCCGAGCCTACTATATCTAGCAGAACTTTCAATTAACATATATGGAGACCCCAAGTTATTCCATGACAAAAACAAATTTACACCATATCTTCCCACAAATCCAGCTCTACAAAGATAATAAATGGAAAACTCCAACACAAAGAGGGAAACTATACCCTAGAAAAAGCAAGAAAATAATCTTTAAACAAACTCAAAAGAAGATAGCCACACAATTTTGCACACATAATTGCAAATCTAACAATAAAAATAACAGGAAACAGGGTTGGGGATTTAGCTCAGTAATAGAGCGCTTGCCTAGCAAGCGCAAGGCCCTGGGTTCGGTGCCCAGCTCCTAAAAAAAGAAAAAGAAAAAAAATAGGAAACAATAACCACTATTCCTTAATATCTCTTAACATCAATAGATTCAATTCCCCAATCAAAAGACATAGACTAACAGAATGGATAAGTAAACAGGACCCAACATTTTGCTGCATATAGTTTCTCTAACTCATTGGGGGCCCCACTCTTAGACAATTGTTGGCTGCAAGCATCCACCTCTGTATTTGTCAGGCTCTGGCAGAACCTCACAGGACACAGCTATATACAGCTCCTGTCAGCAAGCCCTTCTCAACATCCCCAATAGTGTCTAGGTTTGGTGTCTGTATATGAGATAGATTCCCAGGTGGGGCAGTCTTTGGATGGCCTTTCCTTTAGTTTCTGCTCCATACTTTGTCTCCGTATTTCTTCCCTTGAGTATTTTGTTTGTTTGTACTTAACTAGTACATGCACTTGTAAGTTCTCTTTTTATTGGATTTTTTTTTCATTTATATTTCAAATGTTATCCCCTTTCCCCTACCCAACCACTCACTTCTACCACCCTCCCTACCCTGACATTCCCCTACACTGGGGGTCCAGCCTTGGCAGGACTAAAGGTGTTTCCTCCCTTTGGTGCCCAACAAGGCCATCCTCTGCTACATATGCTAAGAAGAACTGAAGCGTCCTAACTTTGGTCTTCTTTCTTCTTGAGCTTCATGTGGTTTGTGAATTATATCTTGGGTATTCTGAGCTTTGGACTAATATCCACTTATCAGTGAGTGCATACCATGTGTGTTCTTTTGTGACTGGGTTACCTCACTCAAGATATTTTTTTCTAATTTCATGCATTTGCCAAAGAATTTCATGAAGTCATTGTTTTTAATACTCCATTGTGTAAATGTACTACATTTTCTGTATCCTTTCCTCTGTTGAAGGGCATCTGGGCTCTTTCCGCTTTCTGGCTAAATAAGGCTGCTATGAACATAGTGGAGCATGTGTCTTTGGCTTATGCTCTAAGATCAACAACAAATGGGACCTCATAAAATTTCAAAGCTTCTACAAGGCAAAGGACACTTTCAATAGGACAAAATGGCAATAGACAGATTGGGAAAAGATCTTTACCAATCCTACATCTACCAATATATACAAAGAACTTAAGAAGTTAGACTCCAGAGAACCAAATAACCCTATTAAAAATATGGTACAGAGCTAAACAAAAAATTCTCAACTGAAGATTATAGACTGGCCTCCAAAGCACCTAAAGAAATGTTCAGCATCCTTAGTTATCAGGGAAATGTAAATCAAAACAACTGTGAGAATCCACTTCACACCAGTCAGAATGGCTAAGCTCAAAAACTCAGGTGACAGCAGATGGTGGCAAGGTTGTGGAGAAAAAGGAACACTCCTCAATTTTTTTTTTTTGTGGGATTGCAAGCTGGTACAAACACTCTGGAAATCAGTCTGGAAGTTCTTCAGAAAATTGGAATAGTACTAACTGATGACACAGCTATACCAATCCTGGATGTATACCCAAAAGATGTTCCAACATACAACAAGAATCATGCTGTATTGACTCACAAAATAACAAAACTCTATACTTGAATCGATTTCATCCTTTGGCTTGCCTCTTTCAGTTGTGTGTGATAATCATTGTCACACACCAAAACAAACCAAATGCAAATGTTGTGAGTATATTTTGTTCAGGCCCCTTATTATGTTAGACAATGGCATGAGCCAAACTGAGTAAATTTCAAATAGTTTCTGTTTTTTGTTTTTTGTTTTTCCAAGAAATGGTGAAAACACTATAGCCGAAAGGTTATTTTCTAAGGTCCAATAAATTTGACTTCTTTTAACTTTTATTTAACTCTTTTTGACAACTGTGGTTGAGTCACCTTCAAATGACATTTACCTGTTCTTCTGTCACTAGAACTCATAGTATAGTAACTTCTATTTACAGGATTTGTGGGGAAATGATTCTTCATTATTACTTTGGAGTCTTCCATGGAATATTCTTAACATTTCTACAGATCTAAAACATTAGAGAAAATAAGTCTAACCTCTACCTCAAGAAGTTCAGAAAAGTCTAACAAACTACAAATAGACTATATAGAAACAAGGTGTTATTTTAATTTTTATATTAGTATAGCAAAGTTTCCCAGTTGATGAAACACTATTGAAATATTATGTAAAATCTATATTTTATTCAGATTCTCTTAACTTTCATTTGCAATTGTTCTTATACAGAATACTATTTTGGTTTGGTTTCTTGGCTCGAATTCCTGTGAGGATATCACCTGACCTTGTAATATAGCACTAGAATTAACATATTGATTTATCAAATATCATAATAGCTTCTTACATTTTTATTATTTTGTATGTTTAAGGGATAAGGATTAGATTTTTTATAGAAAATTTGTTTTGGGGATTGTCTGATATTTTCTACTGGATTAATCTTTTTTTATTAATTATAAGAGCATATGAAGTACCCCTTTCATTGCATCATATCAAAGATGCACTCTAACCCTCAGATTTGGGAAAATGAAAGTAAAGAACTCTTAGCTGAGGGGCTGGAAAAGGGTCTCTGCTGTTTATAGCATGCACTGCATTTCTGGGGACCATAGTCCAGTTCACATTATGCACATCAGGCAGCTCATACCACTAATAATTTCTTCTTCCCAGGGTATTTATGCTCACATGTGCACACGTGCATGTGCGCGCGCACACACACACACACACACACACACACGCACGCACACACACACACACACATGTTTGCACATAAATAAAATTAAAACCAAATCATTAAAAAAGTGAAAACAAACACACACTGAGGTCATTCCAGATAAGTGATATGTTAACATTGCATACTCTGGTAGCTGAGTATGTCCTAATGATCCTTTACCACAGAACATGCTTGCTTTGGCTACTGACATTATCATCATGGCTTTAGAGTGCTAATCTAACAACAAAATAATGGGAATTAGGTCATTCACTTTTTTGACTATTTTTATAATCTTTTGACTTATATGGACTTAATTATTTCCTTCTATGTTTATTTTTTCTTACATTATGTATCCATTTCTTCATCGAATATTTTCAGTTATCTTTAGTTCTTAAGAGAGACAGTATATCTCTAGATTTGTTCATCCTCCATATCTACTCAATATTATCACGACTATTCTCATGCCCTCCACTGGCAATTCTGACTTGCTGATTCTTTCTGTTTTTGAATAGATAATCCCTATTTGAGATCATACAACACTTTTCTTTTTGCTTCTGGCTTGTTTCACCTTTCACAGTGTCCTCTAAGCTTAATCATATTGTGACAAGAATTTGCTATATAATTATAAGGAATAGTAATTTAATCTTTATCATTCATCCATCCAGAGATATTTAGTTCTCTTGGAAGTTTTGAGTAATATTATAATAAACATATGATAGTGATTAGGTTTTTGATCTTAGCCATTCTGATTAGGTTTCCTTGTGTACATGTATGCTTGCGCAGAAGAGATAATGCTGGAGTTGTATATATATATATATATATATATATATATATATATATATATATATATATATTGCATGACTGTTAAAATTTATACTCCAAGCAGCAAAGCACAATGGTACATTTCTAAACACTCTCAAAACCATTGGAATCTGTATTTTTTTTTTGATAATAACTATCCTGATGGATAAAGGTGCATCTTATGGTGGTTTTTTCATTTGAATTTCCTGGATGATTATTTCTGGGTTCTGTGTTCAGTGGCCTGTGTTATATCTTCTTTTGAGCAATGTCTACCTTCCCCCATATTTCAACTGGGTTATCTGTTTTAACTTCTGGGGATGTAAAAATTCTTTATTAACTTTGGACATTAGCCCCTTATGGCATATAGGTTATAAAAAGAGCTTTGAAAAACTTTTTAATTGTGACATTTGGCTTCTTTGATATACAGAAATTTTAGTTTTGTGAAGTTCCATTTGTGTGTTAGTTCTCTTGTGTAACATTATTTGTTGGTGTGATACTCAAAATCTCAACTCTAATGTCTTTATCCAGGAACATTTTCCCTGTGCTCTTATCTAGTCCTAGTTTTGGGTCCTATTCTTTGTGTTTCTTGTCTCTTATCAATTGGAACATGAATGTGTTGTCAGACAATGGACTGTTTCATATTTAAAAATCTACTTTACTTATTCCTAATTATTTTATCATTATGATTGGTTGACACCCTTGTCAAAATCTCATTGACAATATATGCTTAGCTGTATGCTGACCTCTGCTTTCTACACTAAACTGTGTTTTATTGATAGCCTGTGTGAGTTTTCTTTTCTTTATTTCTTTTCTTTCTAATATTTTTTATGTTTTTTTTCTTCCATTTTTTCTGAGTTTGGTCTCTTTCTAGTTCCTTCAAGTACAACATTAAACTGATTCTTGGGACACATCACCACATTCGCTGATATCTGTCACCATGCCAGAATTTGGAATGTTGAAGGACTACTATCATTTATGTTTAGATGTTTAGATTCTGTAAAATTTTTGTTTTTATTTTTTATTTTCTCTTTAACATATCACTTATTTTAAACTATTGTTGTTGAATGTAACCATATTCGTGAATTTTCTGAGATACTTGCTGTTATTGTATTCCAACTAGTATGAAATTATGGTCTGAAAGAATGACACACACACAATTTCAGTCTTGTGAGTTTTGTTAAAATTTTGCTGTGTATCTCACTGCTTTGTTCCATTTTATGGAAAACACTTTATTTCTCCATCTCTGAAAGACAACTGTATGGAGTATACTATTTGGGGCAGGTGGCTTTCTGTTTTTCTTTCTTTTATTACTTGGAAACTTTCATGTTATTCTTTCATGGTCTGTAATGTTTCTGCAGAATTATCAGGATAATCTAATGGAGAACTGTCTCACATACATCTTCGTCTTTACAATTTCTTTTTCCACTTTTTCTACTTTCATCATTCTTTTATTTTCACTGACCAGTAATAAGTTGGGTTTTTTTTTTACATTTTTCTTGTCTTATCTGTAAAGAGCACATCCCAAAGACCCATTTGTTCCATGTTTACAAAGAATGTCTTTTCCTCAGCAGACTTATATGGAGATGGGTCTGATGGTGTCAGTTTGGAAGTGTGATATCTCTAGGTCTGTCTGAGCATAGCATTGAGCTTTCCACACTTCAACATCAATAAAATTGTCATAAAAATCCTTAGGATGAACTAAATATTCCAAATGGCCAAGGGAATTGTAAGAGAGAAAGGAAGATGGAGCATGAACCCATGTTTATGACACTAATGATAGGAAAACACAAGGACATTTTACTCAATCCCCATATAAAGCAAATGATAAATAAATGTATAGATAGTATTAAAGTTCAACGTTGTGAATTAATGCATTTTATTTGAGTTCCTTAGTAAGATGAGTGAGAGTATATGTCCAAAGGCAGACTCTTTCAAATAATAGACATCTACAGACTACTGCCCAACCTGCAGGCAATTTGAAGGCTGGGGCTTCCTTTCCAGATAGTTAGTCCAAGTAGATTTACTGATCCTTTTCCAATTAATTGAAGTCATAGCATGAAACTGTTTGGGGGGGGCGTTCTGTTTACAAAAACCTAAATTATTATTCTGGAATATAGTAATAATTCTAATTTAAAATAAAAACTGCAAATATAGACTGGGCATATTGCCCAGCAACTATAAAACCTGTCCTATACTAGTGTAGATGTCAAATAGTACCTTGTTTCTATATAATATTTCTATATTTTACTAGACTTTCCTGAACTTCTAAGATGGGAATAAAGTTATTGACTTTAGGAATTTCCTTATTTTTAAAAATAGATTCTATTTCACTAACTTTTTAGAACTATAGAAAAGTAAAGAAGGTACCTGAGAAACTCCAAAGTCGGAGAGAGGATTCATTATCCCACAGCATCTGTGGGAAAGGTCACTAAACTATACACTACTGACTCAAGTGACAGAAACAGACAAGAACGGCACTTGGAGGAGATTAACCACAGCTGGGGAAACAGGTAAATAGAAAGTCAAAGGCGCAGCCCAGTACTCTTCTCTTTTACTGCTTTTGCCATTTCTGGCATAGATCAAAATAATATAATTAGGAAAGTGTTTGAAACCTGCCAGTCTGCTGAGTTTGGCTTATGTCACTGTCTAAAGTGATGAGGGACATGAACAAAAGACGCTCACAAATATTTGTATTTGTTTTGGATGTCTTGCTGTGTGCAGAGCAATGATTATCACACACAACATAAAGAGGCAAGGCACAAAGCTGACAGAAGCTTAAGTAAAGATTTATGTGGGTTTTTTGGTGCGTCAATAGGACAAGATTCTGACAAACACAATGTGATTTTTTTAAACTAGGTGATGCCAAAACCTAGTATGTGCTCATCATCCCCCTATAGTCTATTTTAGTAGGAATTTTTAACAGCAAAACATTTAGATATTCAAGGTTTCAACATACCACATAACACAAAATCTTCATTCAACAATCTACTGGCCCAGCTTTCTGACTGTGCTAGTTTCTTTCCATGATTAAAGTGCACGGAACAAAGCAACATTAAGGAAGAATGTCTTTGGTTGATTTTCAAGTACAGGATACATCATCACAGAAAATTTGAGTTAAAAAAAACTCAGACCAAAAAGTCAAACAAAACAAAGCAGCAATGGCCTCCACGAGCAGCAAATGCACTGAAGACTCTTCAGCTAGTACTGTTGCCACTGTAGAAAATAGCCCTGTTTTCTGAGCAAAGTTAAGCAGCTCTTACGTATTTATATATTTTTTATCTATTTATATGTTTTATTTATTATATTATTTATTTATAAGAGTCTTAATTAAGACTTTATATATTGTGTCACATTAAAGAAGTGTGTTTGTTTTGGTGGTGTTTTCTTAGACCCCTTTTATGACTAACTGTTCTTGTACTGCTTATTTAGTTCATGAGAATCTTGATGTGCTTTTATAATTGTCAAATGACTGAATTCTTCCTTCTAGCTTCCCTGTAAAGAAGGCTTAGTAGGCATGAGTTCACTTGGTCCATTTTTTCCCTATTGGAAGCCTTTATTTATGCTTCAATTTAATACATAGTCTTACTGGATAGAATATTCCAGCTTGGCAGTATTTGAGTTTGGGGAATAATTTTTCTATGTGCTTCCAGTTTCTTAATATTTCTGTTGAACCAACAGGTATTACTCTGATGTGTTTACCCTATAGGCGACCTTTTCTTTACTGTTGCTTACAGTTACCTTTCTTTTATCTGATGTTTTGGCATTTTAACTATAATTCAAAGAGAATTTCATTTCTTGGCTTATGTGCTTGGTGTTTTATAGACATACATGTGAAATAAAAGAAGAAAGAAAAAAGAAGCTCAAGTTTAGTAGCTTAAACAAGAATAGAACAGGCTTATTGAGAATAGTGACCAGAACACAGAATATAAAACATCTTTTGGAAACCAACAAATTACTCATTACAAATTAATTTTATAATTATTCTTGTAAACCAAGAAGAATCTGAGCAGGGGTATTGTGGATTGTTGTCTGTATGCAGGTGAGGGCAGGCACAAGATAAGGCAAGTCCTGTGATTGGGCAGTGAAAAAGTAAGGTGGGCACAGAATTTTGGAGAAGGGGGAGAAGGAGAAGGAAATGGAAGAAGAACCAAGATGGAGGAGGAGAAGGAAGACCAAGATCTGTGTGGCCTTAAAGGGGCAGAGGTAGTCATGAATATTTCATAAGGGATGATTTTTTTAGGGTAATTTGTCTTATTTAGGTGGGCAGTTTATATTAATATTAATTGGTTCAGAGCTTAGTGTATGGATGTTTTGTGGGGTAAGGGTTTATTGATATAAATCTGATCAATAAATTACAACCTTATTGAGGTTTGGTTTTAACAGGTTACTGGGAGTTGTGACTATAACCACATGGGGCCAATGAACAGAGTTCACAGTAGAGAGTCTCAAGAGAGGGGCTGCTGCTGGGCCAGAGAGTTGCCAGTGACGATGTGAGGCGAGGTCACTGCAAGGCCCAGGAAGTAGCCAGTAACAGCTTGGGATGAAAATTAGAAATGTAACAAGTCGGGTTGAGATGCTTTGTTGATTA
This sequence comes from Rattus rattus, assembly GCF_011064425.1. NCBI lineage: Eukaryota > Metazoa > Chordata > Mammalia > Rodentia > Muridae > Rattus > Rattus rattus. The sequence continues at coordinate 38,699,415 of NC_046157.1, read as the reverse complement.
AGATGAAAATTCCTTGCAGATGCCATGTGGCCCACTGGAGCTAGCATTCTCTATGCTGGAGTGTGGGTTAGTGTATCTTTTCCTTTTTTAATATTTATTGCTGCAGGTGTTTCCCTGACTGAGAATTGAACCTGGACCATGTTGGTGCGAGCACTGAATCCTAAACACTAGACCAACAGAGATTAATTTTATTACTTTCATATAGACATTTTGCTTATACAACACATTTAAGAATACAAGGTTTAGACCCAGTCCTATAACAGCTGTTATAAACTTACCTGAGATGATAAACCATATGAGTTAAGGGCCAGATATCAAATTCCTGGCTCTGAGGATGATATTTTCTAGTTCCATCCATTGCCTATTAATTTCATGAAGTCATTGTTTTTAATAGCTGAGTAGTACTCCATTGTGTAAATGTGCCACATTTTCTGTATCTTAGGTGTGTTTTATATTTTATAAATTATATCCTATGTAGATGGACAATGTCGTACCACAATTGGTAGCTGGAGAGATGACTCAGTGGTTAAGAGCACTCTTTCAAAGGTCCTGAGTTCAAATCCCAGCAAACACATGGTGGCTCACAACCATCTGTAATGGAATCTGATGCTCTCTTCTAGGGTGTGTCTGAAGACAGCTACAGTGTACTCATAAATAATAAATAAATAAATTTAAAAAAAGAAATATTGGATGAAAATCACAAGGAAAAACATGGAATACCTCCCTAGAGATCATTAATAAAAGACATCCAAGAATTCTCCAAAGTAACACAGGCCACTACCATTACCCTTTCATATTTTTCATAACTACATAAAACCTACTGCTGCAGACACCACACATTTTGTCTCCAAGACATACAAATATAAATCTCATACTGAATAAGAATTATTTTTCCTGATGATCAACTTTAATAGTTCTTGCTTGTGCTATGGCTATGTAGGAGCCTAAGGGAGAAAATACACGACTGGTCTTACTCCATGCTAAACTCTTCATGCTCAAATGGTGGCATAATAAGTAGTAGTGGCATGGTAAAGTCTTGTCAGGACTACAGCAGAATAGCTAACTCGGATCTACTTGGATTTGAAGCCTGCTCCAGGTAAGGTGGTTTAGGAGGGAGATTAGTTTCTTGGTTCTGTAAACTTGTTAAAAGCCTACAGCTTGTAACCACATCTGACACAGACTAGAATCTGCTACTGTCATTGCATTAAATGGATATTGTGTAAAATTACCTTTAAATACTGTTGAGTATATTACCCATAACCTGGGTCTGGATTTAGAAGAATGAAATCGTCAGTGGAGAGATTCATAACCTGGCTAGTTGCTGGAAATATGAGGTGGGATATTTAGCCTTAAACAGGACATCTGTGAAAATTCAACCATACTACTAAGCTTCAAAGTACACCAAGGAAGGGAGGCAGAAAAAATGTAAGAGCCACAAGATGATGGTGTACATTATTTAAGATCTTAAACATATATCATACTTATAAACCCATAAGAGATTATTATACCACCCCTAACTCAAACATAGATTCAGTGTCAATCCTTTCTACTTACTGAGGAACCATTACAGCTCACAGAAATGAGAATTGCTTTCCTCTTCTTCTTGTTGTCGTTGTCGTCGTCGTCATCATCGTCGTCGTCGTCGTCCTCCTCCTCCTCCTCCTCCTCCTCCTCCTCCCTCTTCTTTTTCTCTGATTCAGCCATTTTACTCAATTTCAGTGTTTCGGTGGATACCATGTGTACACTCATTGAAATGAATATGTAAATAGTAGACTACAAAATGAAAAAATAAAGGAGGATATGAAGAGAATTAAGGTTGTGAAATGAGATGTATATAATCATATGTTATTCTGTATTTATAAAAACCTATGAATAAAGAAAATACTTTAGGTAGGTAAATAAAGAAGTCTTTGAGGATATATCTTAGTGGTTAAAAGATTTGCTCCATGAGCAAGAAACTAGAGTGTACATCCTCAGAATACAGATTATTGCTGGTTTAGCCTACAAGTAAATTACAATTCCAGTAATGAAATGTGGACACAAATTTTTGCCAAAATTTCTAAGGGAGATTAACCATATCATTGAGTTCCACATTAACGCATAACACCTGTAAATCTGAATAATTTACTAAAATGCAGACTATGTAGGAAACTCATGTTATCAGAAATTCAATATATTAAAATAATAAAAGAAAACAGGCTATAAATTTGAAGGACAGTGGCATGTAAGTGATTGAAGGAAACTTTGGATGGCCTGAAGAAAAGAATGTGATGTAATTCTAATTTATTTAAAGCAGATTTGATTTTTTTTAAAGGTGGGAAGCATTAATAATAAACAGGCATGTTTAATGATATATTCAAATTTCCCAGAAATGAAAAATTTCCCAAGATCTGTTCTGATTTTTAAAAGGCAGAAAAGAGTCAAAATGAAGTATCTCATGCTTGTTAAGTAACAGTTTTGTCCATATTAGAGATGGAACTTAGCATGGTGTTGAATGAAACATAATCCTATTCTGTATCAATGACAATCTGGCAAATTCTTTTAAAAAATGTTAAATATTAACCTTAAACACTTAAACACACTAATTCTCTTTCTGGTTCTATGTGAATGGAAGTAAAACCAGTTTCTAGTCTAGACAACTACACTGTTTTGTCCATTAAGAAATAGGTAAAAAAGAAAAGAACCCATGGCCAAAACCAAATCAGTGAGTAAAATGTCAATTGGTATACTCAGTGATGAAAAGCGTGGACAAGTCTAGCAGGAATGTATCAATTCAGAAGTGTGGGGTACTGGAGAAAGGCCATAGTACTGCTTCAGGAAGGTTCAAAAAGTCAGAAAAAGTAGATGTGATACTGGCTCCTGAATAATGCAGAATGATTATGATAAGTTTGAATAAACACATGATCAGAATTCCTATAAAAATTAGATTTTATATTAAATTCATAAAGAGAAAATAAGGGTTTTTTGAAATTAAAGATATAATATGAAAAAGCAGGCATTGTAATTCATTTCTATGATAATCCTTTACCTAATTCCTTCATGATCACACATCAATGTTAAAGCTGTGCCTTTATTCATGTGTCATTTGTGAGGCATAGGTATGTCAAGCCCATGAACATTAAACTGAGAAGCCTGAATAAGCTCTTTTCAACAAAACAGTATGGTAAGTATTTGCTGCAAAGAATGATTTATATAAGATATTTACAAAACTATTTTATCAGCTATTTTTAAAGATCCAGAGATAAAACTGATGTAAATTTAAAATTGACTTGTGTAGAAATAAACTCACACACACACACACACACACACACACACACACACACACACAAAATCATGGCTGTCTCTGCTAGATTTAAACACACATTTTCATGGTTTCATGGATATGAATGAACAATTCAAAGAATAAAAATGTTTCTGCATTGGAATATAAAGAAAGATATAGGAAAATAAGCATTAAACTTGGATGCCTTTGAACAAAAGTCTTTTCCTGTAGGGAGCTGTAATGTGCTGCGCCTCAAAAACTGCGCTGGTTTCCTCCTTCCACCCTCCCAACAGTGAGTGCTCCTTGTAGTAAACAAGTCCTTATTTGGCTATGCCTGCCTGGCCTGCTAGCTTCCGCATAGTGACAGCCTATCTGCATGACCCACATGGCTTGCTAGGATTGGCCAGCGCTAGCTATTTAAGTGTGGTGCGGGGGCTCCCCAGGGTCAGAAGATTGTATCAAGGTTCCTGAGTAAAACTGCTTGAAGAAGATCTTTGCTGGTCGTGTCTTCCTTGCTGGTCGAGGTTGCGCGCGACAAATGGTGGCCTGTACGGAGACCTCCTGAAATCAGAACTTCTTACAGTCAGGGCAGCACTGGAAAGTTCCTAAGGTAAGGTGGGACCATAAGGACCGTAGGAAATAAGCGGCTATAAAGTTTCAGGGTAGTGAGCAAGAAAGTTCACGGTAGCAGCGAACCGAAAGTAAAGTTCGAGGCAGCAGCAAACCTAAAGTAGCAAGACGTGCGGTGAATTTAGCCGTAGCAGCGTAGAAAGTTTTTGTCATGGGGCCCTCACAGTCTCGTCCAATTTTTCTGGCTCTTCAAGAGCTGTTTGAGTGAAAGAAACTAAAAATAAAAAGGAGCACCATAGAGAGATTTTTGAGCAAATGCGATGCCATTGCACACTGGTTCGCAGTCTCTGGTAATCTTACTGTGGCAAGTTGGGAAAAATTAGGGAAAGACCTTGATTTTGCCTGGGAACAGGGACTCTAAGACCTGGGGTCCATCCAGTGTGGCAACACCCCCTGTCTTAGGATCTTCCCTTCATTAAACCATCGTAGCTCCCTACATTTTCCTATAGTCACCAAATCATTAACCAAGGAAAAGGTATTAAATCACTATAAACTATGCTTAAAATTAATTTGAGGAATCCTCTTTTATCAGCCACTCAAATGTAAGAAAACTAGATGGATGATTGTATAGCCACTATGGCATAGCAGGTTCAGATCAAATAATACACGTGTTTTAATGACCGATGTTGACTTAATTTCAGCTTGTGATGAATGTCTGATATGCTAAAATTCATTAGAAACAGAAAAAAGCTTGATAAGTTGACTGAATAATAATTAATGTCTAGAGTACATTACTTTTGTAGATAGCAATGCTTCCTGAAACGTCATCATGTAAGTAGTTATTGACCCCTGCCATGTACTCCTCCTTAGTAGCAGAGAGCACAGAAGCTATTGTAGGTAACAAATTATCTAAAATTATTCAGTCATTAATTAGACTGAAGCTCCACCCCTTATATGTACTGTATCACACAGAATGGTCTAGTTTCATGGTTACAAAACAGTCTTTGAGAAATACAAGTAGGGTAGGAAATTTCACACGATAAACCATGGGTTTTAATTGAATATGAATTTCACAAAGAAGTCGGACTGCTGTTACATAGGAGAGATGAGATTGGGCATAAGAGGACAGATTGAAGAGCTTATGTTTCTTTCTACAGTAGACAAAGTATTCTCAAGTGTGTCATGACTCAAGGCCTCATATCTCTCAGAAAAAGCATCTGTATCAACTCTGAATCTAAGAGCTGTCCATACTGCTAGATATGACAGTTTATGTGGAAGTACACCTAAGTTGGATCTCAAGAAAAGAGATCCCAGAAATGCAATTGGTCATTGTAGACCAGGTGCAGTAGCTGAGATTTTTATTGTTACACTTCTTACTAGCTTTTGTTTTTGAAAAGGAAGGGTGAGGTTCCCCTTTCTCTACCTCTCTGTTTCTTTCTTCTTTCTTGGAATAAATTAATATGATTATATTAAAATGTATGATTATATGAAACAAATATTTAACATTATTTTAAATTCAATTGAAACTAATTGTTAATATTTATGGGAAATAATATCAATTACACTCATATACTTTTCTTCCCGATAGAAAAAACCTTTAAAATGCTTCATTGTATTGCACACATGTATAGGAATACATATGTATTTTTTTATGTATTTAAAATGTTTTGCATATTTTTCCTCTGATATTAAATATTCTGCCCTGTAGGAAATCTCATTAAGAAAGGAAGCAAACAACTTAGCATAGTTTCAGGAAGTCCCTGAAACTGAACAGATTATTTAGATTGACACCATCTCCAAGACTGCATAATCAGTAAGACTGCTTAATTAAATTCTCAGACAAGCCACGATGCAAAGATTCTCAAAGAAGTTCAACATCTTGGAGGAAATAAAGAGTAGCTGAGAGCATCCTGGAAGAAGCTCAAAGAAACCAATTAAGCCATAAACAGGACACTCTCCAACTTGTTAAGGTACCTGAAGGCTTGGCAGCACAGTCTAGGTTTCCAGCTTTTGTGACCTGTCACCCATATTAGCTTGTATGATAATTTGGGGTCATTTTTGCTCTTATGAGTAACCGCCTACCCATAGTCCTGTAAGTAACCTATATAAAACTTACTAGTTCACCAAGTTGGGCTTTGGTGCTATCTGTATTTTGGTGTGTCATTGGTTACTTATCTTCAGTGAACAGATGTTCTTTAGGTTTCCACATGACAAGAAATTTTGTCACATAACTAAGGAAAATCTTGTTTTCTAGTGTAGTATCTTGAAAAAGTACGTGTATTAATTTAAATGCTGAAGTTGACTATATTGTTTTTAGAAATAACAATTAAATAAAAAGTAATAATATTTTATTCAACAATAATGTTGTTAATCAAGAAATATATAATACAATAATTATAAAAAGAGATTTAAAAATCTGTAGGAACACAAATACAGAATCTAGGATAGCTCAAACATAAAGTAAATAACATTCGGTTACAAAGCAATAAAACTGAGCTAGAAAATGCAGCAAAACTGGGGAATCTATTCTCATATAAATACTTAGCTTTGTGACCTCTGTTTTGATGAAGATTTGTGCACATAAAGGATAGATTCAAAGTGAGCATTCATTTTCTAGAATTGTTTCAAATCCTTTCCTCAATAGTGTTAGGAATGTCTGTTGAACAACTGGGTGACCTCCACATCTGTTGAGCATTAACTCCACAGTCACTGATTTCTGCTTTCTTTCCAGCTGTGTACTCTCAGAATTTAGGCTGACCTGAAGAAATAACAGAATGAGAGACAATGGTATCCAAGGAGCTGTATACTTAACTTCACAGAGCCCTCAAAGTTAAATCTGATAAGGTCGTTTGCATTTCTGCCTTCATGAGTGTCTAATTTCCCTCCTATAATGAAGAGTCTATATTCTTCAGAATTGCAACACGTTATGTTTATATTGTTTGTGTCTGTGCTGGTCCTGTGGACAAAGCAATATTTTCTATTATGGTAACAAAGGAACGATTGTCCATCTGTTTGCAATAGCCTGTTGCTTCAAAAGTATAAAGCATTTCTCTTGTAGTAAGGTAAAACAAATAAAACTAATTAAACTAGGAATGTTTTGTTCCATATTTTATTTTCTTGAGGGCTCCAGCAGCTCTGGTTGGAGCATGTAACTGTTTAAGAGACTTAAAAACCATATTTTAAGTCATAATTTGTACACATTTGAGAAAAAAGTTGTACAAGGAAGAATTTAGAAACTCTGGGTTTACAAAAGGTGTTTGCCTTACCATCATTTTCCCCATGTTTCTATTACTTTATTTTTGGTAATAATTATAAAGCATGCACCAGCCAACATAAGTATACATTGGGGTGAATTGTTCATGCATTATGAAACAAAAGAGCACATTATAAATAAGAACTATAAAGAGCAGTTTCATTGGTATACCAGACAGCTCCTGTCCTACTTGTCTTACTGTCTGATAAGCAGGCCTCACTACCACTGTGTGTTAACCCAGGTCCCTGAAGTGGAAGTGTCAGACATTTCAAATAGAGTCTTTCTTCGTGATATTTCTAACATACTGCCAGTGACTTGAGAGAACAGAAAAGTGTAAGATAAGAATTCAGTCTAAATTCGGAAACACTTTTGAAAATCACCTTCTAAAGGAAACATTGAAAATATGCTTTGAAAAAATAGTAAAGAGATAACCAAGCTACAAGACTTCACCAGAAGAAGAGCATGGAACACTGGATTCTTGAAACCATTTTGTACTGACAGCTGACCATTTTAAGGTCATCATTTTCTCAGACAGGCAGCACAAGAGATCTTAGGATGTATAGAGACGTACATATCAGTGTACTGAAATCATGCTGCCTTTTTTAAATTTCCAGGTAGGCTTAGCATTTAGGCATCATAACACCATTAAAAAAGTGAGATGGTTAGCTCTAACTAGATTTTCCTATACTAAACTCAGGTGACAGCACATGTAGAGAAAAAGGATTGCATTGTTGGGATTGCAAACTGGTACAACCACTCTGGAAATCAGTCTGGAGGTTCCTCAGAAAATTGGATATAGAATTACCTGAAGACACAGCAATACAACTCTTGGGCATATACCCAAATGGTACCCTACCATGCTACAGGGTCACATGTTCCATTATGTTTATAGTATCCTTGCTTGTGATAGCCAAAAGCTTGAAACAACTCAGATGTCAAACAATTGAAGAATGGATATAGAAAATGTGGTCATTTACACAATGAATACTATTCATCTATTAAGAATGAGGACATCCTGTGTTTTTCAGGCAAAAGGATGGGACCAGAAATGATCATAATGATCATGAACTCAGAAGGAAAGGACATGCATGATATATACTCACTAATAAGTTGATGTTAGCCAAAGAAGTACAGAACATCCAAGATACAAACTACAGAACTCAAGAAGGTTAACACGCTGAAGGGCCCAAGTGAGTATGCCTTAATACCACTTGGGAGGGAGGAAAAAGCAATCATGGGGGACAGAGGGAGGGTAGGGTCATGGTTGGGAGTGGGGGCAGGAAGGAGACTAGGAGAACATGATCAGTAATTGGGTTGGAGCAAACATGAATAAAGCCCTGGGGGCCAGCAGAATGAATGAAAACAGGCAAACTCAGGATGTAGGAGATGTGGTGACCCTCTAGACTATACCAGAGACCAGGAAGGTGAGACATTCTCAGAACTCAAGGGAAAGTACCTTAGATGAAATGCCCAACAGTATTGAAGGGTAACTTGTAGATTCAACCTCTAGAAGAAAGACAGGGCATCAAATGGAAGGATGGGGTTACCATCCCACAGTCAAAAACTCTGACTCAAAATTATCCCTATCGAAAAGAATTGCAGGAATAAAAATGGAGAAGAGACTGAGGGTAAGGAGGTCCAGGGACAGGCCCAAATTGGGATCCAGCTTAAGGACGCTGACCTAGTTAATGAAGATGTGGCATGCTTGAAGACAAGAGCTTAGCCTGGCTGCCCTCTGAGAGGTCCAAAAACCAGTTGAAAGGTCATGTGCAGTTATGTACACCCTACCAATGGACAGAAACCAGGGACCCCTGTGGTTGAATTAGGAAAGGGCTGGAAGAAGCTGAGTAGGAGGAGACCCCATAGGAAGGCCAACAGTCTCAACTAACCTGGACTCCTGTGTTCTCTCAGGCCCTGAGCCACCAATCAGGCAGCATAAACCAACTGATATGAGACCCCCCACCCCCCAGCACAAAAGCAGCATAAGACTGCCTGGTCTGGCTTCAGTGAGAGATGCGACTACCCTTGAGAGACACCTGAGGTCTCAGGGTGTGGGGAGTTCTGGTGGAGTGTGGGTAGGTGTTGGGGTAGGGGTGGGAATATCTTTTTGGCTATGGGAGGAATAATGGGATGAGGAACTATCAGAAGGTCGTTCAGGAGGGGAATAACGACTAAGTTGTAAAAAAAGATTAAGCAACAGCAACAATAATAATAATGACTGTTTCCTCCTCTCTCTATTACACCCAATTTCTCCCCACTCACCTCCAATCTAGATCTGTCTCTGTCTTGTTGTTATTTTAGTTATTGCTATAATAAAATATCATGACTAAAATTAAGTTGGGGATGAAAGGGTTTATTTGACTTACATTTACATATCAGTAGTCCAGGACTGAAGGAAGTCAAGATGGGATCTCAAACAGGGCCAGAACCAGGGGGAAGAATCTGATGCAGATGCCCTGGAGTGTTGCTGCTCATTGACTTGCTCCCTGAAGTCTGCAAGAATGCAGGACTACTACCACAGGGATGACCTAGAATGAGCTGGGCCCTCCCTACTGATCACTTGTAGGAAGCAAAACAAAGATGGCGCCGACAGCCAGCCCCGTCTGAATGTAAACAACTTACCTTGCATGCGCAGGCTTGTCCCCTCATCAGGACAGCTGTATGATCCGGTGCCCTCCTGTGGTGAAAAATAGTACTGCGCATGCGTGGGTTTTGCACCTGGTGTCAGTTGGCAGGTAATATGCTAATGAGTGGGGTGGTACCATGCTGGTGGGGTGATTTGTTCTCCGCCAATCCCTGGAGGACAAGTAGTGGGGTGATAGTGGGGTGATAGTGCGGTGAAACGTGCCCCACCAATCCCTGAGAGATTATTAGCATACTGTTGTGTATATAAGGCGAGCGAATTTGCTGCTCATGGTCCCCGTGTCAACAATGAAGGTGTCCTGCAGTAAAGGCTGTTGAGAAGAATCCAACTGTGTTGCGTCTTCCTTGCCGGCCGAGGTGGGCATGACAATCACTAATTAAGATCATACTTTAAACTGAATCTTAAGGAGTCACTTTGACTAAATTAACTGAATTTGAAATTGAGGCCCCCTTCCTCTCTGATGACTCTAGCTTGTGTTAAAATGACACGAAACTAGTCAGGACGACTTCTTTTCTGTGTCTTCTTAGAAAACAGGTTTCTAATGGATAATAATAAATAAAACAAAAAAATCGAAATAAACAAAATAAACACAAATTCCATATTACAATAAGATAAACCATAGAAGCAGCATTAAAGGAACCTATGAAAGGCGCAAGAAACAGTTTTTCTATACTTTTTACCTCAGTTTTTCCTCTTTCCTTCCAGAATATTTTATGAAAGGATTTTGTTGATGTATTGTTGTTTGTTTGTTTGACCAAGATATCTATTTCTTCTATCATGTCTTCAATGGCCTGAAATTTACTCTTCAATATCTTATAATCATTTGTATCATTTACCTCTGGGGTTCTGATCAAATTCCTGTTTTCGTTTCCAGATTTCCCTCATTTTGAGTTTTATTTATTGTTCCTATTTTTACTTTCAACTCTTAACTCTCTCATTTACTTTTTTTCTATTGTTTTTGTTTTTTATAAATTTCTGCAAGGTATTTATTCAGTTCTCTTTATGGCCTTCTCTTACACACACACACACGCACGCACGCACGCATGCACGCACGACATTTCAAAGTCTTTGGAGCTTCAGCTATGTTACAATTCTCAGAGCCTCATGTAGTAGGTTTGCTGGAAACATGTTGTTCAATATGCTAGTCATTGTATTTTTATGTTGGTGTCCAGACATCCATGTTTCAAATGGTTGTGATTATAGGTGCTAATTTCTGTTCTTATTTATGCTGTGTGGATTTTTTGTGCTTTGATTTCTTTTGCCCTCTCTAATTCTTAGTAGGATATGACAGTTATGTGCTGTCTGATAGGGAATACTTCTGGTATTTGAATAATTGTGGACATTTTGCTTTCTGAGTAGAATTGTATTTCTAGGTTTTCAGAGATGATAGAAAAGGGGATGAGGTGGAAAGGGTCTGAAAGAAGGAAAGAAGGAAAGAAGGATGTTCCCTCAAGATCTATAGTCACCTGAAAATAGGCACAGAGAATGAGGAGAGTCTGTAGCATGCTGTCTGCTACAGAGCTGTAGATAAAACTGCGGGAGTAAATTTGGAGGAGTGGAGGAACTGTGAAAATCTGAAGCTTGCCTACCTACTTTGGTGTCCTACTTGTTTCTCTGGCAAGCTTCCCTAGCAGTTTCACACAGAATGCCTGCCAGTGTTGGGGACTAGGATAACAGGATGAGTGCAGAGGAAGGCTGGAGGAGATGTGTAAACTAAAGAGACTGAGACAAAGAGGAGGGGCTGGCCACAGTAGATGGGCTACAGAGTTGTGTATGAGGATGAAGAAGTGGAGATAGGGAAGAGGAGAGAGACATTAGTATACAAAGGTGTTACCAGCTCCCCTGCCTGGAGACATCAGAAGGGACAGGGCAGGAGGGGAGGTAGTAGCTGGGAATGACTGCAGGTTTGGGGAACAAGGTTAAAATAATTGGTCATGGAGAAGGATGGTTGAAGGGGGATATCTGTGTGACCTGTGGAAAAGGGGCAAAGCAGGGGCCAAGGCAACAGTAGATCTGAAAATGAGACTGGGGAATGGAACGTGGAGGAGAGGAGGAAGAGGTAGGTAACTCTGCTGTTAGCCTACCTAATTCCCTGGCTGGCACCTGTTTTCCCATTTCTTAAAACAAGAATTTGTTCTTGTTACCCACATTTGTAATCCCAACTCTTTCTATTTTTTACAGCTGAGGCATGAAGATTGGAAATTCAAAGCCTTACTGGCCTTACTAAATCAATCCAAGTCCATCTTGAACACGTGGCAAGACTCTCTCAAATCATAAATTCAAAGATAAACTAGGTATGTAACTCAGTGGTAGAGTGCATGTTACCACGATCATTATATTCACCCTCAGTTCCACACAAAGGAAACAGAAAACCTTTTCTGAAAGCATTAAAAATTTAGAAGGAAATGAGCTTGGAAGATGATTCAAATTTGAATTTCAAACTGCTTTAAGCCTATATCGCAGTCTAGTGAAATTTTTTCATTGAGAATCCAAGCATTTTTGTCTTACTATAGGCCCAAGACCAAGAAGAACCCTATGCAAGGCAAAGGCTGAAACCCACCAATACCTAACATTGACCAACTCACAGAGTGTCCCCTGGTAGTTATAATACCACATTTTTGAACTTGTCTAAAGAGATTGAAGATCTTTGCGAGCCACTCTTCAAGAGTGGAGAGAGATTATCTGAAGGAGGGCATGATTTTATCCAAATTCTTATTCTCTCAGGCTAAAATGGAAAAAAGACAAAGCCATCTTAGCTTTTATAATTTACTTAGAATAGGAGAGTGGCTGACAGGAAGAGACAGTGTCCTGAGAAGTAGAAATGTTTACCTGAAGTTGAAAGTTTCAGTAAATGTTTCATAACATCATAGGGTAAAATTCTTAGCAGGATGGAACTGTTCATAGAAATTGTAGATTACAGCAATTTATTAAGCAGTCTCTTAGAAAAGCATATTCTTTTTAATTTTAATGTGACCTTGTTAAGATAAAAGGAGAAAGCACTTGCCCTCTTTGTGCCCCATGCCATTACTAGGGATAAGAACTGCAAAACAATAAAGGCTGAGTGCCAGAGTAATTTAAGGTGCATTATTATCTAGCTTTGTGCTCTAAAATGCTCACTTCATTGCTGTAAAGAGATAACATTGTCAGGGTAACTCTTAGGAAACAAAATATTTAGTTGAGACTGGCTTACAGTTTCAGAGGTTCAGTCTGTTATAATCATGATGCTCAGCAAAGCAGAGTCCAGGTAAACTTGGTACTGGGAGAGCCAAAATGTCTACATCTTGATCCAAAGGGAGCCAAGAGGAGACCATCTTCTGCAAGTAGGCAGGAAGAGGTCTCTTTTATTCACTGGGCAGAATTTGATCAGAAGAACCCCCAAGGCCTACTCACACAGTGACATATTTCTTCTAACAAGGTTCATCCCTATTCAAACAAAGCTGCGCCTTCTAATGGTGTCACTTCCATGGGCCAAGCACATTCAAACCACCACAATGGTATTTCATAGAAGAGATCATATTCAATTGTTTAGCTCAACTATGATTTTCACTACCAGTTAACTAATACATACATAAGAAAAGTATCTGATATTATTTTTGACTGTTTATTTTCAATCAAAATATGTTATCTTTATCATATCAATTGGTTAAGAGTTGCTCTTCTTGCTGTTTAGCTTTGTTGCTCTTTGTTTTGTCTTTTATTCTGATTTACCACAATTGTAGTTTTGGCAAATGCTTTGAGAAAGAGAAAAGCAAGGCACATTTTCATTAGCTACAATGATCTGTTTTGCCCCTCAGAAGCATATTGACATTCCTTTACATTTTCTATACAATGATGATTCTTCCAGGCTTCATGTATTGTTGCTAAAAGATGCTAGATTTTAGCCTTTACTGAAGTAGTTTTGAAACTTCTCATTATAACTTGGTTTGATGTTTTTAATATATTTTGACAATAGAAAATGAAGGCCATATTACTTAATAAATGATACTTTCATTTATTTTCACTCAACTAGCAAGAATATTAAGCTTTGTATTTATTTTTTATATTTGATGCTTTCTAGTCTAGTGTTTTATCTGCCTTTAAATCTTTTGTAAAAGTTACAGTGGATATACATGCAAGCATTTTCTTTTTAAAAATTGAGCTTTTACTTTGAAAATTAACGTAACTGTTTTTAGAGAAATGTAGCGAAGAACTATAATAAATCTCATTCAGTTGCATTGTTATAGGTCATTATGAATCCCAATAAAGTTGTTATTTTTTTCTAATGAAAACATTATTGAAAACCATGAGTCACTCTTCTTATTGTTTTGCCCACAGAGGCATGAAAAACAATATTAAAAATAACATTATTTTCTGCTTTGCTTGTATTTGTTATTTCCAAAAATCCAATTACAAAAAATTGGACTGTGATAAAGTAAAAACACATTAATTTATAAGTAACAACTTGTCCAACTTTAGTGACAAACTTTTCTTGAAGTAAAAACACTCTGAAGGAGGAAGCTTTGATTATAAAATATTATCAAAGCTGAATTTTAATTTAATACTTATTGCATTTCTGGTGCAAACTAAATATTATGCTTGGCACTAGGGAAGCAAAAGTAGTTGATCTTACTTCTGTTTTTTAAAAGTTCTTAGACACAATTATTATTGAAGAGGAATACTGTCTTGCTTTTCAAAGCAGTATAGAACTTTAACTCTGATCATAATGGCAGCGTGAGGTTTCCATGAAATAACATAAAGAACTTGTCTCTCATATCTAGAATGAATAGATTTTTAATAAGTGTATAATAATGCAAAGAGTTTGTGTATTTGATAGAGTAATGTCATTCAATGTTACTTGGTGTACAGATAATAATAGATACAACTTGAAAATTGACATTTGATGACATAAACATAGGGTTTGTAGTGGATACTGACTCTCACTATAAACAATTCATAGAATTAAAGATAAATATAACATTTAGAGAAGAAATGTAGTGACTTGAAACAATTCTGACAAGAATATAAAAGTATGATCTGATAGAGAGTACTATTACTTGACCAAATAGCACTTTACATAATGTTTGCTTAGAACTCATATGATGAAGAAAGTATGAGGGTAAATTTTCTTTTCTAGACTAGATATAATAAATAGTAATAGTACATTAGCTAATTTTATACCTCTGTTTAAAGACTATTACTTTCATAAGAAACAAATTTTTAAATAACTTATTGATTCATTCAATAATTCTCTCAATGAGTTATTGGATTGTCAATCTATGAATATGTATGCATACACTTATAATTGGGTTCAGTATTATCTAGCATTAGGTTTGTTTGATAATTTTTTAATATTACTTTTATTGGATATTTTCTTTATTTACATTTCAAATCTTATCCCCTTTCCACATTTTCTATCCAGAAACCCCCATCCCATCCCCCACCCCTGCCTATATGAGATTGCTCCCACACCCACCCACAAACTCCCTCCCACCTCCCTGCCCTTGCATTCCCCTACACTGGGCCGTCTAGCCTTCATAGGACCAAGGGCCTCTCTTCCCATTGATGCCTGACAAGGCCCATCCTCTGTTGCAGATGCAGCTGGAGCCATGAGTACTCTTTGGTTGGTGGTTTAGTCTCTGGCAGCTCTGGAGTATCTGGTTAGTTGATATTGTTGTTCTTCCTATGGGGTTGCAAACACCATCAGTTCCCTCATTCCTTTCTCTAACTCTTCTAATGGCCTTCTCAGTCCAATGGTTGGCTGCAAGCATACACCTCTGTATTTGTCAGGCTTTGTCAGAGCCTCTCAGGAGACAGCTACATCAGGCTCCTGTCAGCATGCACCTCTTGGCATCACCAATAGTGACTGGGATTGGTGACTGCATTTAGGATGGATCCCCAAGTGTGGCAATCTCTGGATGGCTTTTCCTTCAGTCTTTGCTCTAGTTTGTCTCTGTATTTCCTCCTGTGAGTATTTTGTTCCCCCTTCTAAGAAGGACTGATGCATCCACACTTTAGTTGTCCTTCTTCTTGAGCTTCACATGGTCGGTAAAATTTTATCTTGAGTATTCCAAGCTATTGTGCTAATATCTGCTTATCAGTAAGTGCATATTATATGTTTTCTTTTGTGCCTGGGTTACCTCACTAAGGATATTTTCTTGTTCCATCCATTTGCCTAAGAACTTCAGAAAGTCATTGTTTTTAATAGCGGAGTCGTACGCCATTGTGTAAATTTGCCACATTTTCTGTATCCATTCCTCTGTTGAAGGACATCTGGGTTCTTTCCAGCTTCTGGCTATAATAAATAAGGCTGCTCTGGGCATGGTTGAGCATGTGTCCTAAATGTCTAGAAATTCAATGTTTTAAAATTCAGGACTTCCAGGTTTTATATTGGAGTTTAATATTTGCTATGTTTCATGAACATGAACATTTACATTTCCTCATTTTAGTTCACATTCTTTTATTGATAATAGACATGCTAAATACCATGGATGAGACCTTAGGGTATCATTTCTCCTTAAGAAATGATAACCATGATCATTTCTGTGGCAATTACTATCAAAGTGGTAGTATTATTTTATTAAATTTGTACAACCAGGTAGATTAATAATTCATATAATGATCTACTACCAAAGTTTTGGTCTGTGACATTAGAACTTTTGTAAAAGAGAAATAAATAAATTAATTATGAAGAAGATAAAACCCCAGAGAGTAAACTATCTGCTATAAAAGCAAAAGAACCTGGGTTCTGGTCCCCAACACTAACATAAAATCTAAGACCTGCTGTGTATATCTGTAATCCTATGGTAGCAGAGAAAGAGTTTCGTCTCTAGTGTTCATTAACCAGGAAGGCTAAATTTAAAAGCCCCAGGTTCTGTTAGAGTCTTGTTTCAAACTAAGAGTTAAGTTGGTCAGGTAGACCCACTTCCACTGATCTCTAAATCAAGCTTTGGCAATAGACAATAAAAGCCTATTGTTGACATAGCACATCTCACTTTTTTGATGTAGCAAAATACAACTGGAAAGAAGCTGGAAGATTCTTCCTTGCATGATGGCTTTTATATTCCTTGAAGATATGGTGCAGGAGATCAGAGGCAAAAGACAGCAAAGCCTTATTTACCTGTGAACCCTCTGAACTGTGACATTGCCCTTCCAGGAAAAATATGCAAAACTGTCATGCTATGCCATCACAAAAATGCTATGAGGATAACCAACAGTTTTTTAATTTGGATTTGAGGTCTATTCCATAGGAGGGAATCCATGCCTGATACAATAAAATTAGTTAAAGATACTATAAAGTTAGGCACATGACTTCATAGTCATGCATCAAAAGCTGAATACTATCAGAATGACAAACATACTTCTAAATATTTATGTTTATATGCATCAACAAACAGTATTTAGTCCTAATCAAAGAAGACTCTCTTCAGTATATTGTGGTAAATGTAGAGAATCATGAGTACATGGGTGCTGAGAGCAAATGGAGGGAGCATGGATCAGCACCAAAAAAGATGCATTTGTAACTTTCTTGCAAGGTTCTTGGAACATTTTGAAAGATGGAGTGAAAAAATGTAAGAGTCAGAAAATAGAAATGAATTCTGAACAATGCCATCTAAGAGCAGAACATATTCATGGAAATCAAAGTCTGGCTGCAGTGGCAAATACCTATTCTGGATCTATACAAGTATCACCTATCAATAGGCAAGCATGATGGAGGAGGTGCTCAGGAAGTCTTATCCCTCTCTCATTGCTGAACTATAATATATATTCAGGGAAAAGAGGAGTCATTGCCTATTGTTATGTGGTAGTCCTACCAGACTCCAATAAATAGTTTTAATCCAAAAGTCATACAGATGTCTTTGGTTAAACTCAGTGGGTTATAAAACAAAACCAAAATTCATGATTCTAGAAAAGGGGCTAACTGGTAAGGAGGGAGATTAGCTCGTATGAATGGGAAGAAGGTAAGAATGAGTATGGAAAGAGCATAATCAAATTATATCATTCACATGCAAGAAATCTTGAAAGTACAAATGTAATTTCCTTCATTAATTTATTTATCCACTTTGCATCCTGATTGCAACCTCCCCTCCTACCAGTTTTTCACTCACATAGTCCCTCCCCTATATATTGCCAGTTCTCCTCTGAGAAAGGGGAGCCCTTACTGAGTACCAACCTACTCCAGCACATCAACTAAGTGACTGCAGGACTAAGCACATCTTCTCCTACTTAGGTCAGACAAGTCAGCCATATTAGGGGAATAGGATCCACAGATAGGCAACAGATTCAGAGACAGCCCCACTCCAGTTGTTATGGGACCTATACTTGACCAAGCAACACTTCCGATACATATGTGTGTGAGGCCTAGCTCAAGTTTATACATACTCTTTTTTGATGACTAATCTCTGGTAGCTACAAAGGGCCAAGGCTAGTTGACTTTTTCTGTGTGTGTGTGCATGTGTGTGTGTGCGTGTGTGTGTGTGTGTGTGTGTGTGTGTGTGTGTGTGTGTTTAGTCCCTATCCACTCCAGGTAACACAATCCTTCCCACAACTCATGCATAAGACTCCATGAATTAAAAAAAAAGACTCCATGAATGAAAAAGAAAGACTCCATGAATTCTGCCTAATGTTTTGCTGTGGTTCTCTGTATCTATTTTAGTCAACAGTTGAGTGGAGCCTATCAAAGAACAGTTGAAATAAGATGCTGTCTGAACACAGAGTATTATTAATAGTGTTAGGGATTGGTTCTTGCCCATGATATGGGTCTCAAGTTGGGTCAGACGTTGGTTGGCCATTCTCTCGGTCTCTGCTTCATCTTTGTCCCTGCCCTTAATGTAGGCAGCATAATTTTGCCTTACAAAAGGATTCAGTATCATGAGGTCTCATTCATTGTTTATTTTAGTACCAGAAGCACTGGGGTTCTGTTCAGAAGTTGTCTCCTGTATTAATATACTGAAGGCTATTCCTGTTGAGTTTGCTCTTTTGCTATGCATTGTAATGCTAAATTCTATGCTAGAAGGTCTAGGCTTAAGAGTGACTTCTTTTGTTCTGCAAACCTTGTTTCTTGATTTAAAACTATTGGTTAAATAAAAATGGCTACAGACACTTTTTGGAGCAATTAGTGGTAGGTGAGTTTGGAGTAAACTAGTTGGAGGAGGAGACATTATGGAGAGAAGGAGGA
Organism: Rattus rattus; assembly: GCF_011064425.1. NCBI lineage: Eukaryota > Metazoa > Chordata > Mammalia > Rodentia > Muridae > Rattus > Rattus rattus. The sequence goes on along the minus strand of NC_046157.1, from coordinate 38,680,532 downwards.
GGAAGGAAAAGAAGAAAGAGAAAATAAGAGGAAACCCCAATGAAAGGGGATGGTCCATGAGCATATGGCCTGGAGAAACAGCAAGTTATGGGTCCACTGCTTGTTAGGTAGCTAGGCCAACAGTTAAAAGAATAGATTAGGGGTTACCCAAGTAATTGTGAAAGTCAAATAAAATAAACATGATCTGAGTATCAGTTTTTGTACACTAGTAAGGGGTAAGGTCAAGTCGCTTGTATTACACATCCCACACTTTCTTTTCTGTTAGATTTAGTGCGTCTGGTTTTATGTTGAGGTGTTTGATTCACTTAGACTTTAGTTTTATGCAGGGAGATACTTATGGATCTCTTTCCATTCTTCTGCATGCTGACATCCAGTTAGGATAGAACCGTTTGTTGAAGATGTTTTCTTTTTCCCATTATATGGTTTTTGACTACTTTGTCAATATTCAAATATCTGTGGACATGTGGGTTCATTCATAAGTCTTGATTTCATTCCACTGAGCAATCAGTTGGTTTCCAGGTCAATAGTAATCAAGCAAGCAGAGAATTTGGCTAGAAGTGTCACCTAGCCCTGGTGGTTCCTGATGGCTGCAGGCTTCTGGGATTGCAACTAGAAGTATGTACAGGCAGACAAATGGTAGGATACATGATTGACCACATGAATTCTACCAGAGAACTCCTATAACTGATAAACACATCCAGCAATGTGTCTGAATAGATAATTAACTCAATAAAATTCTGTAGCCCTCCTTTATACAATGGTAAATGTGCTGAGAAAAAAATCAGGAAAACAATACCCTACATAAAAAAACATGAATAATATAAACAAGCAAGTAAAAGACCTTCATGACAAGAACTTCAAGTCAAGAATATATCAGAAGATGGAAAGATCTCATTTATCAGTGCGATTAACAGAGTAGATAGGTCATCTTACCAAATTTAATCTGCACACTCATTGCAGTTCACATCCAAATTCCAACACAATTCCTTGTAGACCTTAAAAGAACAATTCTCAGCTTCATATATAAAAAAAATCATAAAAGGAAAACAAACAAACAAAAAACAATCCTGTATAGTAAAAATCTTCAGGAGGTGTGACCACCCCTGATTTCAATCTGTACTACAAAGCAATATTAATAAAACCTTCATAGTGTTTATAGAGATACAGACAGGATGATCAACGGAATTGAATGAAAGACCCAGAAATAAACCCACACACTTAAAGATACTTGATTTTGAGCAACACAACCAAAAACATACAATGGAAAAAAAGAAAGCATCTTCTTGAAATGGTGGTGGTCTAATTGGATATGTACCTTCATAAAACTATATACACTAAATATAATAACAAAGACAGTATGGAATAGTCTTGAACACACTGATACAGAAGAAAAATTTCTGAACAGAATATCAATAACTGAAACTAAGATCAATAATTAATAAATAGGACTTTATGAAACTGAAAATTTTATGTAAGTCAGAGGACACCATCAATAGGACAAATGTAAATATTTTAGAGATGGAAACAGGTCATGGAGGATAATTAACATTGACATCTCTACACAAGCACACATATGTGCATTTGGCCCTGCATTCATACGCATGTCTATCCATACACATGCACAAAGAAAACTGCCTCTCTCTCTCTCTTTATATATATATATATATATATACATATATATATATATGTGTGTGTGTATACATGGGAATATATTTATTTGTGCAATATATAATATATTTATGCATATATTTACATATCTATATTTATGTTTATATTTATATTATGTATGTTTATATTATGTATAATATATAACAATATATTTATATGTGTGTATTACACACATACATATACACATACATGTATGTGTGCAATATGCAGGTATATGTATTTATAATTTTCTAAAATACTTTCATAATTATGTCTCAAAACCTAGTAAATGACATTTTGTTAAGGTGCAGTATACAAACCATATAGTGGTCATGCATGATGCATGCAGTCATTTCAGCTATTTGGATGCACAATAGAAGGATCAACATTTCAAGAACAACTTCTGATATAGAAGATTTGAGTCTAACCCATGTTATATTAAAGCGTGTCTCAAAATAGTAGCCCCTAATTTTTAAAATCTACATATATATGTAGATTTATATTTCTTAATGTTTCTTTTTATTATCATTACCAAATGTTTCATAATACAGAAAGTCTCATGCCCAAGTGGTACTGCTTGCATAATCAAATGACAAGACAAGACAGTACAGAGAGGTTTCTCCATCTTGTATTCCTTCTGAGGCTATTTAGGTTTGTTAGCCTTTGAAATGTTGATGCATGCAGTCATTTCATGCATCAAATTTCCCAGTTTTATTTTAGGAACCTGACATCAAGATGCTCCAATTAACTTATCTTGGCTTCTGTCAAATGCTCGCTTGAGCAAAACCTCCCCCTCCAATTAACTGCTTGTCCTAGCTTCTGTTAAACTGCTTGCTTGTGCGCAATCTCCCCTTGCAGAGAATGAAGGAGATAACAGAAACTTTGCTCTTAAAACCAAGCCTACCACTTATGACTAAAACTGTGTCCTGAATTACCAAGTGTCATCCACGCAAGCTAGAACAAATACTTTCAATTAACCATAAACTGAGTGTGAGTTGTTCTCTCTGGTGGGCTCTTCCTACTGATGACTTTGAGTGGTATAATCTGCATTCCTGCAGGGGTTGGGTATATATCCTTTTTGTGGCATTCCTTTGGCAGGGAGAAACATTCTTTAGAAGTGAGTAAACAAATTTTTTAGAGGGATTATAGTTCAACAACAAGATTAGGGAAATTTATTATGTGCAATAGAAACATTATTCAAAATCATTTCTAAAGGGTTTCTAGTAGAGTGTGACATGTACAAAGTATGAATTAAATGAATGGACTCCACTAAACGTGGCATTTTAGCAAGGATCTGAAAGAGGTACGGTATAGGAACACATTTTAGGAATGGAGTCATGTGAGGAGAATTCTGAGTGCTTTTGAAAACACTCCAAGAAAACAAGACTAGAGTTACTATCTCCTGACAGGCAATGATTGTGCTTGCTTTTAATTTCAGAATATAGGAGGCGAGGCAGGGGGCTCTCAATGAATTCTATATCATCTTTGTTTACAGAGTCAGTTCTGGGACAAAGGTTACACACAGAAACTTTGACTCAAAAAACAAAAAACAAAAACAAACTACAATGACAAAAACCAAGCAAACAGTTACATTCCTTTACAAAAATACAAATGTCTAAACTACTTAAGATAAGAACCTATCAATAAGTGAGGCTGCAGTGAAATTATGAATGTAGAGCCTGGGTGAGAGGAAGGTTTATTGTCCATAAGAATCTGGCATGTGGGTATTTCTCCAGTTGTATGGAGAGAATAGGCAAAGGCATTTGGGAAAATTGAAAAATGAATAGGTGCTGAAAGTTTTACCAGTTATAAAAACAGCAGGTACCTACAGCATTTGCTATGTGTGTGTTCAAGCCAGAACATCCTGAAGGCTAGGAATAGCTGGAAGGGTAGAAAATACAGAGTAAGAGTGGAGTCTTTGATATGCTTTACAGGCATGTGCTAATAAGGAAATAGATGCCGCATTCGGCAGAGTTAGAGAAGTAAAGCCTTTTTTTCCCCCTGAAAATAGAAACTCATATCACAAGGTTTTGAAAAACATTGTGGGTAAGTTTTTATTTATCTGCCAAGAATCCTTCTGTTTAATCCTGTTTTACAATGTCAATGGCACTGTCACTTGAGGACCTTATGGTATCCCTGTTTAAAAATGACTAAATATGGGACACAGTATTGAAACCAAGCACTTAGTCATCAGATACAGCACTACCCCAAAGGAAAGAAGTCCATTTCTCCTCTGTGATCTAGCTCAGTGAGTCTCCTGGACACTCCGCATTTGTGCTTTCTCTCCATACTGTCTCCCACATCTAGTATCCAGGTATTATCCTATTATCCACATATCACTGTCTTGTTGGGGAAAAAACAAAACAAAACAAACAAACAAACAAAAACAACCTCTTGCTCTTGGCAAGATCCACCGCACCTGCCAATATCTACTGATCATCTCTGCAGTACACCTAGCCTCTCTACCCAGGAGTTCTTGCACATCAGTCTCTAGGGTCTAGCTAGGAGAGCTGGCCTCACCCTCTGCATTCACATTGTTCTTTAACCAGCCATCTGAAACCTATCTCACATTTACTACAAGACCTTGTCTTGCTACCCTTTCCTGCACCACAACCTATTTCTAGTCATCTACCAGAAGCTTTCACATAGATTCCTTAGCATTGTACCAGTCTTTCCTCCCAGACATCTCCAACTTCTTTGCCAGGGTCTAGCTCAGTGAATCTCCCTTGCTATGCCATCCCGTACAACCTAATTTCGCTTCATTTTCCTGAACCCCAATCCATTATAAAAATTCTATTAGGATCCTCACTATCTCCCGAAACACAGCACTACCCTATACCATATCTAACCCTACCATCCACCCAGATTCTACCTCTATACTTCAGGCATGGACCAGAAAGATCAGTCCTCTCTCTCTACCTAACTTCTTTCCACTTAAATAATCTCCATTCTCTAGGTACAAACTGCCTACAATCCTCTCATTTGCCCAAACTGCTCTGTCTATATCAGACTTAGAACTAATAGAAAAAATCCACATGTTAAGATCTCATTGGATGTGCATCAACATTATCAAGACTACGTGGTCTCTGAAAACATTACCAGTCCTATAGAAATATTTGCCAGTGAGAAATTCCTAGAAGAAACCCAGAATGCAGAGTTGTAAAACAAAACAAAACAGAACCCAAAACAAAACAAAACAAACAAAAAACAAAAACAAACCATGAAGTAACTCAAGGAATTTAAAGAAAACCCAGAGCGACAGATCAATGAATGATACCAAGAGAGGAAAGACAATATAAATTTGATGGAAATGATGAAGACTTGAGAATAGAATGCAATAAAGAGATAAAACTACTAAAGAATAATGAAGCTGAAATTGAGAAGGATTAAAAAAATCCAATAGCTCAGTTAGAAAATTCAAATGAAATCTTTATCTATAGAAATAATCATGCAGAACTAGCAGAAGCCACAGTATTCTACTTAAAGACAGAGGATCTAATATAAATGAGCAAGGAATATGAAAAGTTAAACAAACACACACACACACACACAGAGAGAGAGAGAGAGAGAGAGAGAGAGAGAGAGAGAGAGAGAGAGAGAGAGAGAGAGAGAGAGAGATGGGACATATTGAAACCAACCAACTAACAAACAAACAAAACTTTGAATTATAGGAATAAATGAAGAATAAGTGAAGAATGTAAGAATATAAGTGAAGTGAAGAATATAAGAATAAATGAAGAATGCAAGTTAGTGACATAGACTATTATATCTTCAACAAGGTCTTAGAAGGAACTTACACACATACATAGAAAATAAGCATCCAGAACACCACATAAACAGGACAGGAAAAGAAAATCCCCACAGTATATCATAGTTATAACAGTAAATATGGGTGTCCTCTCCAGAGTTACCCGAGAGAAACTTCCCGCACTTCCAAGTCCAATACTGGAACCAGCGCTACAAAGATGCCGCCAACTCTGGACCCTACAAGTGTTTCAGGGACTTTGCTTCCTTCTCTGCCCTCCTAGAGCTGGACCTGCGTCCTGAGTATCACATCCTCATGCAAGGTGGGTAGTGTCCCAGACACAGGTGCCCGGCCAGACCACATCTGCTTGCTTTCCTTCTGATTTCTCCTGTAAGAGGAGACTCCAGTTTGGAGCCAAGACCCATTTCAGAATCCATCTGTATTTAGCCAGGGCAAACAGAAATAAGAGATGGTCAGCACTATGGAAAAATACAGTCCTTTTCTTGTCCCAGAGAAGGGCATTACCCTGCCCCAGACCCTGGAGGCAGTCTAGGACACCGGAGAGCACATCGCTCTGGACCTACTTCAAGCCCTAAACTTAATTAGCTGTGTAACCTAGGATAAGTCATGAATCCATTGTGTGCTTCAGTTTCTGTTTCTAGAAATGGGACTACAAATTTTTCTGGAGTAATGTGAACCTTGAGTATAACAACTAGTTTTCCATTCGTACCAGTGGCCACCAGAAAGGGTTGTCAGGTTACAGGAAAAGTGCCTTGAGCTATGAGCTATTCCTTGGATGCTTCCTTAATGTGATCAGTGTGGATACTCTCCAATAGTGGTGGCAGCCATACAAATTCACTGTGCCCGTGGACCCCAGTCTATGCTGGGAGACCACAGACGGTCGAGCACTGGACTTCCCTAGTGGGTCTTTGGATGTTGTCCTGGAGAAGGGCATACTGCATGCCCTGCTGGCTGGAATGCATCATCTGACAGTGTCAGCACTACGGACCAGGCGCTGAGTGAGGTGAGACGGATGCTGGTTCCTGGAAGTCAATTTATGTCAATGACTTCTGCGAGCCCCCACTTTAGGATCAGACACTAGGTTCAATCCAGTTATGACTGGTCACTGAGGCATATGACCTATAGCAATGGTTGATTTCCACGTTTACATCATGCATAAGGACAGAGAGCTCACTGTGTCCCAGCTGACCCTGGGTGCCCAGATCCTCTCACCCTCCAGCCTTCCTGCCCTACCCTACTTCCTTCAAGGCTCAGATAATAAGGACTTCCTCAGTGCCATTCAGCTATGAGACTGGAATTGTAATCTCCAAGCCCTCCCTGACTTTGTGCATTAGACTCTTAGGGAGCTATTTGTGATTGGTTGCTGGGTACTCAAATCCAGAGGTCTTTGCACAAAAACAGTGCTGGTGGGATGAAGCCCATGTGAACAAATACAGTGGGAGTTCCAGGTTAAAAAAATAACAGAAAAAATACATAGAACAAAAGAAGATGCAAGAGAAAAATAAAAGGCCAATAACCAAGTCACATTTAAAAGAAAGCTCACCCAAATAACAACAGCTATTCTGCAATGGAAACTTTGAAAGATAGAAGAATCTGGAATCGTGCACTCCAAATGTTAAAATAATATGAAGGCCGTTCTAGATGAACATGCCCAGCAGCAATATTTGCTACTGTAATTATAAAATGATTTTAAAAACAATGTTTAGGGAAATGTGAAGGCATGATAGAGGTGGAGATGAAATCGTTCACATTGTACTAGTAAAATTTGGCTCAGAATATTTTGACTATCTTCACATTATTTTGATCACTTGTGCTGTATGATAGCTTCTTAAGGTGGACTCTGTCCTGTGAGGTACTCTACTCTCTACAGGTAAAGGTTCTATCTGCTGTTGGAAGGGACACTTCACTGGGACACCCCTTGCTTGCCTGGACAGTATGACTTGCTTACATTGACATTATTTTGTCTTTACCACAGGTTATTCTTATCTCTAGGACAGGTGGCTTTTCTGAGCAAGGGACCCATGGGGCTTCCAGTAACAGGCATTTTATTTAAAGTATAAGCTACAGTGACCAGTCTAAAATAGAACCCACAGTGTAATGTAATTTGTTTTTGTGATTATAATAATATATATTATTATAATATAATATATTTTAGAAGTTAGTCAGTTAGACCTAAGCATCGGAGTACAATAGGAGTCTTCAATTATCTGAGCCAAATCAAATCTGACACTCAATAAACTATCTTTCAAGCATCAAACATCAAAATGACACTGTAAAATACCTCTAAATAGTGGTTCTAAACATGTAAGTAGTGGCCACTCTGGCAGTCCAATGACCCTTTCACTGGGTTCACATATAAGATATCCTGCATATAATATACAAACATTAATAGTCACAAGAGTAGCGAAATTACTGTTGTGAAATAACAATGACAATAAATTATGATTGGTTGTCACTATAGAGTGAAGAACTGTATTAAAGGGTCGCAGCATTAGGAAGTTTGAGAACCACTGTCCTAAACCATCAATAACAACAGCAATGGCACATTTATCTCTTAAAATAGAGTAAAGAGACAAGCTATCAGACACTTAATTTAATATTATTCATTTCACTCCTTAGGATCATTCAGATTATGATTTCAAAATAAATTGATTTGTGAGTGGAATCATACAGCTATATTATGTATTAAACAATAAAAAGAAATAAGTTAAAAGTCTACAATAAATGTCTAGACAAACCCTTAAAAATTATAGAGTAAATATATTCAAACATAATACTTTACTCCTGTATGTCATGCATTCCACGAAATATCCATGTGAAAAGTATAAAAGAAACCCAAACAGAAACTAGGATAAAGCCAAAATATAGCAAATAAGGGAGAAAACATTACACAATCTGCTTTGAAGTTTTTCAGTAAAATTGGTCTGTGACAGCTGCATGGAACAGCCTGGTTCATTAACTTTTTCAGAATGTACATTTTGTCCTTTCATATCTTATATGGAACATAATATATCACTATATATGGAATAGATATAGGTTTTATTAGAGAAGGTGAAACAAACTAAGTTTCATTATATCATATCTATCTGGAAAGCTGGGCTCTAGGAAAAAATTGAGTATCCATGCCTGAAGACAGAGAAAGAAAAAGTGTTCTGTGGAAATGCTGCCCCTCAGTGATTTCAGAACTATTCATTACATCAATGAGCATTGCTGTGCAAAGCTTGCTCTAAGAGCCTCAACGTGTGGGGCTGTAGATAGGACTTAGATTTGGGATTTTGTGAGAACAGTTTATGAGGCATATATGAATTATATTATGTCTTATTTTGGGGAAATTGACAATTATTTTAAAAACAACTTGAAATTTCAAATTCAATATTTAGCTTTTTTACAAAATAAAATTTACATTGAACTTAGTATTTTACATGTTTCATCACTTGATATCATAAAGGAAGTTCAAGTTTTATGATATACCAATCTATTTTAGGATGCCCACTCTGATTAATACATCATAGTGAACTTCTAGCCAGAAACTGGATCATTCTCCTAATTATATTGTGAGCAAGGGAATGAGACACTTTTATCCATTAGCCAAATCACACATTTTGCTATTAATTTCCTGTAAGTAAAATCAAATAGCAAGTGTCAATACCAAGAATAAAAAACACTTCCTAATAAATTTTCTTAATAGAATGCTGGATTTAATATCTTGTAACAGGCACCGAGCTGCAAAAACTGTGGAAAAAGAAACTGACTGATAACATGAAATTGCATAGCTTGCAACTAATTTAAATTTCTGTGCATTCCTAAAGTGTAAATAGATGTTCTAATTTTTAACAAGTGACATTTATTTTCTCTCAAAACTTTATTATAATTTAATTTAAAATACATATGTAGTTGTCATTTTTGACCAGCTGTAATAGGAATATGAGATTAATTTAACATATGAATGAAATAGAATGGAATGACCTAATTTTTCGTTCATGTCTGATACTGATAGTGTATCCAGAGAGAATGACTAGTTTCTGTGGACACATAAACACTTGACACTAAATATTTAATTTTGGGGGATCCAATTATGGTTTTTAAATGACAATAAACCTAAAATATAATAGCTCAAAATAGTATTAGAAATATGAAGACAGGAAGAACAAAGGGTTTATGTGGTGTGCCCAGACTATAACATACTTTAAAAGTATGAAATTGAAATAACTTTCTCACATGGCATCAGAGAACTAAGACGTTGAATCAGAAGAGTTAGTCTGAAAATGTTTGTAGCTTTAGGTGCCAGCCTACATATTAGAGAGGCAAGTACATATTTTTACCTAAAAGGATAGCAACAAAACTTGCAAAACCAAGAAATATAAATCCTGGACTGTAAATGAATAGGAAGGAAATTATATTGGGTAAGAAGAGGCATCAATAAATAGTGTATTAGCATGTTGGGATTCCCATTTCAATATGCCAGAAATGAGAGATTAAAACCTCAGAAACTTACTATCTCAGTTCTGGAAGCCATAATTTGAACATCAGTGTGTCTGCACAGTTGATTTTTTTTTTCTGAAGGATGTAAGGAACAAGCTCTTCTTCTGTGTCTTTCTTAGCATTTGATGGCTCCATAATAACCAGCAACACAAATCTTCTCTTATTCCTCCCCAGCCCTGTACTCCTTATTCATGCAAGTATTCTGGTAGGTGTGTCTTGAACCCATTGCTCTTGATTTGTTTGGTTGCAAATCTTACTGTATTGGGGACCCAAGTTACAAGGATACAATCTCATCACAATCTAAATATATTGGAAGTGGGTCTGTTTCCTGCAATAGTTAATTTAATATAACAGGAATGGGGATTTACTCTTAATTCTGAGAAAGCAGAATATAATAAATATTTGATTTTAGCCATATAGTATTCATTTTACCCATAGTAAAACAATTAACTTGACCTATTAAAACAGATTTCTATTATTCATGAAGGTACGTGATTTTTGTAAATTCCGTGTGACATTTCAAGTCTACACTGTAATTTTTTTTGAGGGAGACTATCAAAACGTATCAAATATCTCTAGCTTTTGATAGATATTTGACCGGATCAGATTATATTGTTGGGTATCTACAAAGAAAACACAGAAAGGTAATAAATAGTATGATTTACAGAAATACTTACTTCAAAGCATTTTTCTTTATGGGCCCTATCTCAAATTCTTTCAGGCATAGCCAGACTTTGTTCATGACTAACTTTTAGAAATTTTAACCCTTCATTATAATGGAAAAGTTTTACTTCAAGGAACAATGCAATGCAACACTTATGAATGATAGCTATGTGCAGACATCAGGTACAGTGGTTATGCCTCAATATTTTAACAGGGTAACTAATGTGTCACAGACCTTTACCTACACAGCTCATGTACATCAAGACAGCCCTCACCAGAACCCACGAAGTACATTTCACAATTCCTGCTTGATTTTCCTAACATTGAAGTAGGAGTAGGAAATGTAAATAGCTAGTATAATTCTGTTCAGATTTTTATGCATCTAAACAGAAATTTAAACTTTGTCAGGAACCAATGTCTTCATAATAATCATATTTTAATACTTACGCCTTAAAATGACAAGGAGATGGGTGTGACAAGGTCTTTTATTAAGATAAAGTCTATTTTGTGCATAATTTCCGTTAAAATAAAACAAGAGTATATTGTAGCAAACATGAGTTACTGTTTCTACAGTATCAGTGATTTGCTTTACTTTGTATTTGGTTCTGCCAAGGTTGGACCCCCCAGTGCAAGAGAATGCTGGGGGGTTGGTAAGGGGGAGAGTGGATTGGGGAACACCCTTATAGGGGAGAGGGAGAGGATAGGGGGTTTATAAATAGGAAATCAGGGAAGGGAATAACATTTGAAATGTAAATAAACAAATATATCCAATAAAAATAATGTAAATGAATTATTTTCATAATTAAAAAAGGTATATAGCACATTATACATTAATTAATGTATAATTTGGTGATATCTATGTCAATATCAATTTATGAAGCTTATATATTATTTTGGGCAAAAATATGGATTTCTTAAGCAAAGGACCTGGTTTCTTATATAATTGGTCCTTTTTGAAAGCTTCATTAAAGAACATTGTTTTAACATTACTTCCACCTTTCCTTCTACCCCTATTTCTGCTCCTGTTTAAACACCACAAAATTCAGAATCTTTCCTTTATCTATTATTGTTATATATATATATATATATATTAAAATATACATGCATATATGTATATATATACACACACACATAACATATTGACTTCATTTAACTTTGCTTGCATGCACATATGTTTACGTTTGACAACATGGTGCAGAGCAAACTATGTACAGCTAGCTTATCCCTAGAGGGAACTTATTCTCCTTTTTTCAGAACCATTGACAATATGTAGCTCTTTATCTAAGGATGGGACTGGGTGACATTTTTTTTTCCTGTTCATGGTCGCATATTATTGTTGTATTGATCTTGGTAACTACTGTTAAGACCTACTTAATGGGAAGGAATGAATGACTGGCAGTAGAAAGCTAGCCAATTACCTATTACGGAAAAGCTCATATTCCTAAGTCAATATGTTTTCAATGAACACTCACTCTTAAGCTGCTGAAAAGCATAGCTCTTGTCCTCTTCAAAGCTGCCTTTTGCAAAAAACGAATCCTGCTAAAAGATTCTGCCAGTACCCCATCAAACGACCCATCTGGAAATTCATCTTGTATCTATGGATCAGTAAAATTATGGAAGATAGGGGTAGAAAAGATTCAATGTTACCCCTTGTTTTGCGAAATCGAACTCTGCTTTCGTAGTAAACTGTAGGCGTAAATATGTCACTTACATTTCTGTCTTTGAAAACCTTTTAAAGGGATAAGAAATATGGAAAAGCCAGAAGAGAAAAAGGATTAAAAAATGTTATCCTGTAGACTTGCTGCAATATTTCAAAAAATAGCTTACAAGATATGTGGTCATCTGCACTAAGCCTACACATGACCAGCTACATGACCAGCCCTACTGCCAATGGTAGGGAAGTATTCCCTGAGCCTTACCTATAGCTAAACTATTGGCTTTGGATAATTTCTCGGAAAGGAAGAAATTCTGTTTTAAATTATATACCTATAGTTGAGTTCACAAGATATTAAAGAATAGTTATAAACCCATACTCACACAGACAGCCCCAGTCAAACAACATGAATTAGAAAAATATTATAGACATGTACATGAGAGGGCAACCTTAGGTAGCAGGAGATGAAATAGGGTGAAAATTAAGAGTGGTTGGTACATTTTCTAGTTGCATCCATTTGCTTAAGAATTTCATGAAGTGTTTGTTTTTAATAGCTGAGTAGTATTCCATTGAAAAAATATCATCCTGAGTGAGGTAACCCAGTCACACAAGAACACACATGGTATGCACTCACTGATAAGTGGATATTAGCCCAAAAGCTCAGAATAACCACAATATACTTCACAGGCCATATGAAGCTCAAGAAGGAAGACAAAAGTGTGGATGCTTCAGTCATTCTTAGAAGGGGAAACAAAATACTCACAGAAGGACATACAGGGACAAATTTTGGAGCAGAGACTGAAGGAATGATCATTTAGAGATTGCCCCACCTGAAGGATACATCCCATATACAAAACCCAAACTCAGACGATATTGGTGATGCCAAGAAGTGCATGCTGATATAGGAGCCTGCCTCCTGAGAGGCTCTGCCAGAGCCTAACAAATAGAGAGGTAGACTCTCGCAGCCAACCACTGAACTGAGAATGCAGGTCCCCAATGGAGAAGTTAGATAAAGGACTGAGGAGCTGAAGGGGTTTGCAATTCCATAACAAGAACAACAATATCAACCAACCAGATTCCACAGAGCTCCCAGGGAATAAACCACCATACCAGAGTACACAGGAATGGACCTATTGCTCCAGCCGCATATGTAGCAGAGGATGGTCTTCTTGGACATCAATGGGAGGAGACGCCTCTTGGTCCTTTCAAGGCTTGATGTCCCAGGGTTGGGGAATGTCAGGGAGGGGAGGTAGAAGGTAGTGGGGGGATGGGTGAGGGAGCACCCTCATAGAAGCAGGGGAAGGGGAGATGGGATAGCAGTTTTCTGGATGGGAAACCAGGAAAGAGGATAACATTTAAAATATAAAATAAAAAATCCAAACAAAAAAAGAAAAAATATTTTAAAAAGTGTCTAGTATATATTTTGTGTATGTACAAAATAGTCTAATAGCCAATACAATTAATAAAAGTAAATAAGCTTTATAAAATTAGAACAGAAAGCATGTATACATTTGATGGATTAATTTTCTATAACCATGAAAAAACACTACAAAACATCTTTTATAGCACAGAGTTTATTTTCAGGCAGTAGCCTATCTTGGTAGAGCAAGGAGAACAGTTTGTGGTTCTAGAGCAGGGATAATCATCCATAACTGTGAAAGGCAGAGGGCAGCAGGCAACAAGCACGTGGAGCAGCAGCTAAGAGCTTATCCCTAGTACCACAAACAGCGCATCCTTGTGTTGATTATAAACGAATACCAGGAGCCATAGTCCATTGCTACTTCCTGCTGACATTGAGGCACAGTTTTGGAGTGTGAGCAAAAAGCTGAAATGGGGGTTGGGGATTTAGCTCAGTGGTAGAGCGCTTGCCTAGCAAGCGCAAGGCCCTGGGTTCGGTCCCCAGCTCCGAAGGAAAACAAAAAAACAAAAAAACAAAAAAAAACTGAAATGTCAGCCAAGTCCGGGAAGAACTGGTTGTTGTACTGCTATACGGGTTGTGGGACGGTCTTGAAGTAGGAATGAGTAGGTCCAGTCAAAGCAGTTTGTGAGACTGGGACAGAGGTACACTGAATGGTAGCCCAGCTCCTGGGTTGGAAAGTTCAGGGTTGGGGAGAGAGTATGCCAGGTAGGGACTGAGGGATAGTAGAACCTGGAAGTCAGGTCTGCTTTGGTATGTAAAATATGCACCTCAGATCCTTGTTCAACACCAAAGAACTTCCACCATTAAGGCCACACCCCATCATCCTTCCCAAACAACTACAAATTAGGAATTACGTATTCAGACACCTGATAGTTAGCAAACCACTCAGTTCAAGCCACACTATGCTTCCTAGAGGTTTTCTGTAATAATCCACTTAACGTGCTGACATGAGCTGGGAATATAGCCTACTGGTAAAGCACGTGCCTACTAAGTCTTCAAGTTCCACTTTCAGCACTGCGAAAATAATGTAAGTGATTACAATGATATGCACATATTATTAACTATAATAATAACCAGTTAAGGTATAACAAAAATATCTGATGTACAGTCATAGATTTGTACATTTAATGTTCACTAAATAAAATGTGATAAGTACAAAGTCATTGGTCATTTAAATTCTGTTTCTAGATAAACTTTTTCTTTTTTAATTCAAGCCTCAAGCAGTTAGACATGCTGGCAAATATAAATAGATTTGCATGTTTTATGCAATTAACCCAGGGCCAGTATTTATTATAGAGTATTTAGTAGACATGCCTTGGGGAAACTCAGGATGCTTCATATAACCCAATTTGTGTATATGACCCAAAGCCTCTCAAATGCATATATCAAAGGACCTATTGTTAAGTCCTCTGAATACTGGCTTTAGATTGCTATTATATAACACAGTCTGGGTAGGGAGCTCACAGTAACTGTAGGAGCTTTGAAAACAAATCAGTATACCATGAACCAGTATAAATTCTCAACAAAATCACAACTATTTAAATAATGCTTACAAAAACAAAAAGATGGTTTAAGAAAGACCAATGAGGCAAGATTTCAAAGAAAAAAATTCAAATTCAAATTCCCATCTCTTTATTTGTTTAGTTGTGGGGAAAGGACCTGAACAGTCCACAGTGTACCTGCCAAGACTTTCTTGCAAAGGAACGCATGGCATTTGTGAGTCAGTTTTTTCCTTTATCATGTATGTTCTGGGGATCAAACCCAGGTGGTCAGGTTTAGCAGCCAGTACCTGTCCACAGTGAACTATGCTGCCTCCTCCACAGTTTCCTAATGTCTCGCTGTGCTCTTCATCATCTTATTATATACTACCCTCATTGGCTGCAGGTTGAATCTGGTGGTGGATGGAGGGAGATAGAACTTAAATAGTACTTTATTACAATTGTACATAAAGTAAGGCATGCCAAGGGTAAACCGTGTCTGTTTTTGTTTTAATATGATTTCAGAGACTACACAAATGGTAACCAGTTCTATTATCTAATTTAAATGTAGTTACATTAATCAAGCATAGACAGATTGAAAATCTGTTGCTTCATTTGACATTTCTTGTTAAAATAATTATGTGTTCCAGTAAAGTAGGCTTATATCCCTAAGGCACTCAGGATGTCCTCAGAGAATTCCTTTAAAAATTGAAGGAACAAAAAAAAAAGAGCAGAAACATCTAGACTTTGAAGTATATGGAAGAAATTCAGATTATGGAAGTAGAAAACTGTGTGAAAGTCTGAGCAGTAAGTGTGGTGATCACTTGAGTGTCCAACTTTTACTCAGATAATTTTCTGCCTCATTTATGTCAAAAGATACATTTTTCCTTACAGGCTAGAACAACATTAGAACAGCTTTGGCTGTGACAAGGATTTATGAAGGTGGTGGTATCTATGATGCAGAGGACAAATACAAGAAAACACTGTTTGGTTAGTTTTCAATGATTGGATCTGTGAGATAGCCTGCTGAAAAATGTTCTGTTTCCCCATATTTGAAATTATGGGTTTGGTTTGGCTTATTTTTATTGTTCAGGATTCTCATTTTGATACTTTCTGTGTTTCGGTATTACGATTTAATCACAACTTTTGCCATATAAAATGTAGAAAACCTAATATATATCAAACACACTAATATGTGAATCTAATGCAGTTGATATTTTTTCTTGATTTTAAACTTGTCCTGTATAATGTCATGCTTTACTTTTCTGTGAATTTTGTTGATTTTGAGTAGGAGCATTCAGAATACTTTTGAGCACATGTGTTTGAGCGCAATGATTCTTTTTTT
Organism: Rattus rattus; assembly: GCF_011064425.1. Lineage (NCBI taxonomy): Eukaryota > Metazoa > Chordata > Mammalia > Rodentia > Muridae > Rattus > Rattus rattus. Next base: position 38,664,077 of record NC_046157.1, on the reverse strand, counting down.
TATGGCTCCTCTATAAACTAGACTTGGAGAACTATGGCCCAAGAAATGTCATGACCACCAAGCCTCCTCAAGCCAATAGCTTTCCTTGTGTCTTGTCTTAAGAGTTTGCAAAAAATTGAAATCCCCACCCCAAACACTCAGTTTTAGAGAGAAGTTTACTTTAAGCTTACACATGGTAACTTAAGAGGGGGCAAAGAGGTCAGCCAGAGCAGGAAGGATCCCAGAAAAAGGGTACAATCAATATATTAATGATGTTTCTTTTTGTTTGCTTGTTTTTTGTTTTATTTTCACTTTTGTTGTTTTGTTGTTGAGCACTTATTGTAGAAACAGGGATGAGTTATGAGGTGGGGCATGAGTTAGTCAATTCAGTTCTCCAAGGAGGATGTTTAGATGCCTCTCAGTTTTAGTTAACATTGTCAAGTAGTCTCTGGGCAGAGCTGTGGAATTTTTAATCAAGAAACAAGAACCAGAACCGTTCTACTACTTATGGTCTCCAGGATTTTGCTTTCTTATTCTAAGTATTTTTGTTCATAATGGACAAGTAAGTACTCCTGTGGCATGGTGCTAACTGGGGACCTTTTTCTCCTCTGTCTTTCTCTTCTATTCTTCCTTTCATGGCTTACAGTACTGAAGTTTCAGATTATGCCTTTACCATCTCTCTAGATCAATGAGAATTTAGCTGAATTTTACCAGGGCAAGAAGGTACGCTGGCCAGCAGTGTGACTAAGAATGATAGTACTTTGTCCTTTTGATGAGTAAATGATAGAGATTCACTTGGATCCACAGGACTCAGTACTGGGTCAGAGAGTCATATAAATTTCTGTTGCGGACATACATTCTGATGCTAAATGGGTTTGACTTTCAAAGTTACCAGCCCAGCCAAGATGGCAATACTCAAGTGGTTGCTATAGGTTTCCAATGGTTCTGGAATCTCAGAGCACTGCCAACTTCCAAATTTTCCAATGTTGACAGAATTCATGTACTCACAATCTTCCATAAATCATTCAAAAGAATTGTTTGCCTAAACAAGACCTGAAGAAGTACAGAATGAATAGATATGCTAGCATGGAGGTGGGGTATCTCATGGGATTGACCTTATAGATGAAGAACTACAGGCAAGACATAAGACCAAGAGCAGAAAAAATAGTCCTCCCCAAGGATAAGTACATTAATTAGTTATTCAGTATCACATGACCAGCACATTGAACAAAAAGAGGCCGTGAATTCCAAAGGGATTGGTGGAATATATAGAAGTATAAGAAAGGGAAAAGGAGACAAGGTATGTAATTAATTTGTAAATTAAATATATATATATAAAAGTAAAAATAAATAAAATAAAATAATAACCAATGTCAGACTCAGTGTCTGACCTCATCTGAATTTAGAATGCAACATTTTCTTACAGTGTCCTAATGATTTCTGGCTTCTAGGTCAATCCATACTTTTATTCTAACATACCTCCATTACTACTGCTCTGTGGAGTCCTTACAGTTCTTGACTCTTACCAAGAGTCTAGAGTCGATTTTAAGGGTGGAATCACTTTCTTTTGAGCATTAGATTCAAAGGCGGGCTACAGGAATCCTTGCCCTTTGTCACTTTTAGCCTGAGTGGAACTTGAAAATAAAAAAGGCAATGCTATCACGTAGGAAAACAAGGGGATTTCATCTCATGGGGACATGCTATATGGCAAGAGTTTTAATAAACTGTAATATGAGAATTGGTGGACCCACACATTGGGGCATACAAAGATGCTAAGCTTTATGAAGAGTTTTATTCTTTGTAATGAGAACTATTAAAGAGGGTCTTGGCACAATATCATTATTCCACTGTGGCAAAGGGAAAAGCTTCAGGGTTGCTGGGGGCAGCATCAGAACATGGAGGAGTCAATATTGAGAAATGGTTGGGAAAACAGTAAACCAAAAGTAACTTGTGACACATGTCTCAGATTTTCTGATTCCCCAGAAGTTAACCTTGGTTCCTATAAACATAGGATAAAATAGACTTTTTAAACTTTTTAGCATAATGCTATCATGTAAGCTTATAATTATCATTCCAGTGTTTATATGGTGTGTTATGTAAAGATGTACTGGAACAAAACTCACTCTGTCCCTATGATCCACTGAAATTTCAGAGTTATAAAATGTATGACTACATTATTTCTCTCATTCATTATTCACTGTTCACTAAAATTCATTTTGCATTCCTCATTTGTATTTCTTGTCACAGATTGCTTAAAAAATGTATGCAAACTTGTATGTGAATGTGTTTGCAGTTATAGTAAACATACTTTTTCATTTTTATTCTTCTCTTCCCTCTCTTTAACTACTTCAGTGTCCCTCCTATTCCTTCTCATATTCAAATTCATGACTTCATCTTTATTATTGTTATATATGTGTGTATAAATACAACTTTCTTAGTCCAGTCATCATCATTACACATTAACACACACACACACACACACACACACACACACACACACACACACACACTGAAGCATCAGATGGAAACTTCAACAGAAATCTACACCTAGTCAACTGAACATGAGGTGACCAGTACCAATTGACACATTTATAACACAACAATTATACCTAAGGCTCAGAGACCATAATGTAGCGTGGTGCAAACAGATTGTAAGTCAGAGGACCAGCACAACTGCTGTGAGAATAACCTCTATATTTGACAGGGAAGCTACAACCAGGAATTTGGGAGACCATAGTCATGTAAACAAGACCTATACAAAGGTATTTGAGAGAAATACCATAAAATGCCAGACCTGAAGGAAGAGCTACAGTCAACTGATGTATGCTGAGAGAGGGAGGGAGGGGAGAGAGAGAGAGAGAGAGAGAGAGAGAGAGAGAGAGAATGAAGAGAGAGAGAGAGAATCAGCTTACTCCAGGGATGAGTCCACTGGAAGATTATCTAATCCATAGCTATCAGCTCTAAACACACCTGTTATAAAAATGGTAAATATTTCATTTTTATTTTAAAAAATATTTAAAAACTAAAAAAAAATATAAACTAGCTACAGTGAGATGTGTCTCCTGAACTAATTGCAGTTTTCTTTTTCCTGGCCCTCATTCTTTCTGGAGGCATCAGTGGACATAACCATGTTACTGTGTCTTAGATTGTGTTTTTAATCTCACAAAAATCTGTGTTTTCTATGTTTTACAATTTCAAGTTAAATTTTCTGTGACCTGTGGATTTTGAGCTAACTCCTACTACAGAAAAGGTAATGTTCCTTGTCTAACCGATAAAGTAGAGAATCTTGGGGTCTCTCAAGCATGAATTACACCCCTCATAAGCCTGGAAGAAGTTACAGAAAACATCGATCATCACCTGTCTACCTCTCTCAGAATATTACATTTTTGGATATGCATCTTTCAAGGAGTAGGTGTGACAATAAAGTGAAGTCTTGAAGAAAGCCACAATAAGAATAATAATTAAATACACTAATTTGAAGTGAAAGAGAAGAAATTCTTTCCCATCTAGATGACATAACATAAACTTGGCATTCTCAGGAACTCTTTGGGATATACAAATGTAGGAGAAGGCAGTGTTATGTAAATGATATATGAGGAGTCATGAGTCTTGTGGTGCAACGATTTTGGAGTTGACAGCATTTTATTGTTCAGTAGCCTACTTGTCTACTCCTATTGTCGGAAATATTTTTTCCCTATTTCTAACCACATGTTCCTGGTGTGATGCTTTGTGCTGGAAACGAGAGCCTGGAAACATCACTGGGTAGTTTGAGATTCAGATCCATGCCTATCGCATGTATGTAGCATTAATAAATAATAGCACAAACGTGAAAGAAATCAGAAAACTTTTCTCTTCAACTTCCACATGTAATTCTCAGTGTTCTCTGAATTTAAGATCAATCTTTAGCCTTTTTGAATACCTGAAAGTCTTCTATACTAGCTGTGACTCATGAAAACTTCTTGATCAGAGTAATTCATTCATACACGACATAAAGCATGGTCAAGCCTCCAGTCTAGAGCCTTGTTTTCATTGTCCATGTGTGATGTCTTTTAAACTCCAGAAGGCTAAAACAGCAAAAACCCTAAATATGCTCTCTGTAAATATGTAAGAAATTAGTGAAGTGAAGATGGCATAAATAAAAGCAGATCTGCTGGTTTCTTGTTTTGTTTTTGACTTCTTTATGCACAGCAACATAATGCACTTTGATTAGCAAGTTTACCTAAAATGTAAAAATTGTGTATAGATCTGTATAAACTAAGGTATTGTGGGCATCTATTATGATAGACTGAAGCTTCTACATATAAAATAAATAATTATTTAGAAAATGGTGATTACTCAATAAAATGGGGCTAGGTTCTAGAATGCAACACAAAGAAACGTTGGTCTTAAAGTGATCTGGAATTTTGTGCTCTGCTGGTTTTAAGGTCTTTCCTCCTAACAACCAACCTTGTTTATGTTAACTTCGAGGCAAGGAGCAAATGCGTTTGCATCTTCATATCTGTGGTTTTAGAATAGATTGTCTGGGTTTACTGACCAATGTGATAAATTATGAACTAACTTTTCATGTTGGAAAAGAAAGTTGGTAACACTTCTCTTAATTAGCTTTGGTGGGAAACAGGAATAACCTTTGGGTTCTTATGCCACACGATCTGCTTTCCCAGGAACTGAGCCAGCAGAGATAAATATAACAGCTACCAACAACAAGGCTTTATATTGCCCTCCATTGGTAAATACCTAACTAAGCCAATAACCCTGTCACAAATAACCTGGTTTTATACAAAAATAAGGCAAATGCACCACAAATTAAATAAATAATGAATGTGATCTATGCAAGTGATAAAGAGAACTCCAGAATTATTTTCAGCTTCACGCGGCATTCATTTCCAGAAGCTTTCCCCATATAGATGTCTTCTAATGTTGTATTGTTAGAATTATGGAAAATGTGGTGAAAATGAAATCCAGGCTATTAATCAAAAGATAAGAACACTAATAAAAAATATAAACCATGGGTCTGAAAGATGTAATTTCAGCTGTCATTCCAGGAAGAGTTACCATAATAAAATCAGAATTTTAGAGCTCTTCTAAATACCTAACCAGAAGCATTTAACAAACACAGACCACAAGACTGCTTTATATGTACAAGTTCATATACTTGGAAACTTAAAAATTATGCAGTGTATTGACAGGGATATAAACATATCCCTGTCAATGATTCACTGTATTGTATCCAAAATTCTTTGTATTATAGAAGTATACATTTAATGGTTTTCCTTTTGTTAAACATATTTTTTAAAGTAGGTCATTTTGTAACATATAAAACAATCAGAAGCAAAAGTATTCAGAGAGGCCTAATGTGGGGGTTGCTATGGGATTTGCAGTTGTAAATTTCATTTAAGGATCTGAATCAGGAAAGTAGGTACCCAGGTCAGAGTGAAATTTATTAATAGAAATCAAAGATAAAATCATTGGGTAACAGAACTATAGTTAGTCTTCTTCACTCTTATAATCAAGTTGTATTCAAAATCTAGAAGTTTCAAAGATCAGAAGATTCAACGAGTTTTTGACATAAAATTGGAATTTGGAGGGCCTCAGCATTTAAGAACTTGAAGAAGAATCTGATATGTAACTCTATTGGACACTATCGATTTTGCGGGATACCATTGTATTGCGGATGGCAGGAGACATATGACACGTGGTGGCAAGAAAAGGGCTTTATTGTCACAGAACAGCAAACATACTGAGCTTTACACTTTCCTCGGTTTTTCCTGTTCTTTAGATTCTGCAGTAGGATTTCAGGGTGTCCCAGCAGATGCTGTTCACATAATAGATGCATATCACATCTGAGCAGCCCTGAGTTTTGTTAGCATCGGTCATTTTACTGAGGTACAACAAGCATGGGTTTTTCTTCCTGCATGTGAACACTCTCTTCCGTATTCAAGACTGTATGTAGTATAAGCATCCTTGTAAAGGAGGCACAGAACTAGTGCCTTTGTGCAGAGTATTGCAGAAAAGCTGGAGACCAGAGAATTGTTTGCTTCTCCCGTCTTGAAAAGCTCAAATATACCGGGCAAGTGGGTGATTAGTTTGCTTTCAACTCAGGAGTGTATTTCAAAATGTTGGAAGCTTATTTTTCTAATTTTGTTAAATATCATTTATCCCATTGGCTTGGTCTTTTGGCATTTCATATAATTACCTTGCACACAGGGCCATTAATGCTGGCAAACCTTTAGTGAAGATATTTTTGACGATCTGGAATGACATTTTGGGCTATTTGTACACTTGAGATCATGTCTATGTTTTTTATTAAATTTGCTATTTATCATTTTGCTCTAAAGAGCTGAAATTTCTGCTTTCTAAGGTGAGATTTTCCAATCCATTTAAGAAGCTAAGATTTGTGTTTATTTTCTTCTACTAATTTAAAGAAAAGATGAAAATGCAAATCAAATCAAGATGAAATCTGCATCAATGTGTTTTAATTTTGTTTGCTTTTTGTGTGTGTGTGTGTGTGTGTGTGTGTGTGTGTGTGAGAGAGAGAGAGAGAGAGAGAGAGAGAGAGAGAGAGAGATTACAAGGCAGAAGTGAAAGCCATCAATAGATGAAACTCATCTAACACAGAGAGAGCTAGGAAAAGGCCTAAGCTCAAAATTTTCCTTGTGAAGTTTGCATTCAGCAAATAAAAAAGAATAAGTAAAATACTTGGCTTTTCAGCTTTGGTGGCAACATGAAGGACTAATTACCAAACTACCATTTTCTAGTTATATTAGAACACCAATATGATACAATCACTCTTCCTAGTTAATACTTCAGAGTTCATAGACAATGTATATTGCAGATTTTTTTAATGACATCGATTATGTGGGTATGAATACATTGTTCTCGTTATCATAGTTTTTAATCTAGGTAGATTAAAGATCTACTTATTACTTAGGAACTTATACATTTGCATAAAAACAAACATGTCTGTCATGTGAAAACAAGACGTGGATTTTAAAAGGATCATGAAGGAATATATGGGAGGAGTGGGGGGAAGAAGATATAGTTATATTATAATCTCAAAAAATAAAAAAAGATCACTTGAGTTACTGCTTTTTAGAACTGACCTGTATTTCATTTAACAGTAGTGCTAATGCATAGCGTTTCAACTGGATTCCATTTCTACTATTAATAGATATCTCACTTTTACTCGTGTAAGGTGATGTTCAAGCTATGAAACAGCATTTTTGATTAAGACATGTATAGCAATCAAACAACTTAAACGAGTTAATGATCTATGTCAGGACAAAGGGAATTGCCACTAGACTATAATGTCAGGACAGGGAGGAATTAGGAATACTGGGGCAAATTGCACCATGCAAACCTTTTTCCATGAGTCGTTCAATTGTAAAATTCAAGCATATTAACTTAGTATTTTCCAAATTTAGAATTTCATGTAAGCAAAATTTTGAGGCTATTGTTTTAGTTGCCAACTGTCAGTTTTTGATAGCAAGTAGCAATTGATGAGAGTTTTAGGAAACCTTTACATTTTGTTTCTATTTTTAATTTAAATTTATTTACAATCCAGCCATTGTCTCTTCTCCCAGTCCTTTCTCTCACAATTCCTCACCCATTTTTCTAGTCCCCCAGTCCCTTAGCAGAATCTCCCTCCTACCGGACTGCAACCTCCCTGGGGTCTCAAGTTTCTGGAGGACTCTGTACATATTCTCCCCCTGAGAGATAACCTAGGTAGTCCTCTGCTATATATGTCTTTGATGTCTTGCGCCAGCTCATATATGATGCCTGGTTGGTGGATCACTCTCTGGGAACTCTCAATGGTTCTACAGAATCTAGGCTGACAGAAGCAGTCAGTAGGAGGGGTTAGGCTATTTGTGAGAGGGAAGAGGCCTTGCCTCCAAGGCTGCCTTGTCAGCATCATCCTGGATCTTGTGAAGAAGAAAGCCGGACTTAGTATATGCCTTTGGTAAGTCCTCTCTGATTGACAGGACTCCAACACAAAGGTCTTCTATTGAACCAGTATTTCCAAGGTGTTAAAACAATGCCAGGTGCCCATATGAAAAACAAGCCACTCTCATGCTTAGAATTATTTAAATTATGTCATTAGAAATGGTGTGATGAACTGAAATATGGCCCAGTTTGTTGTGCAAACCTTTGAACATGTTTGAATTCCTTACTAATCTGTTTTAAAGCAAAACAACTGAAGTTTAAGGTTTGATTTGGAAACCAACCAATGATGTACTAAAGATTTTCTAACCTGTTTCCTCTAAAAATAACTACTTTGTATTATAGTAGATTTAATCTTAGACCTTGAACATTTATTTTCTGCAGACATTAAAGCACTCTAATTTTCTTTACTGTTATGTAATGTTGTCAAAGTACTTGTAATGGTTTTCATAAGCAACCCTGAATGTTAATAGTGGAGAAATTAATCCTTCTAGGCATTAATTATGTAAGAAAATCCCCGTGAGTTTTGAGAAGGTGTTTGTTATAGTATTGAATTAATGATTAAATAATAATTATAGAATATAGTGAGAAGAATATTGTAATCAAAGGCACATGTAGAAAATTCTAATGTGAAATACAGTGATTGGCTCCCTGTAATGGGCTCTATACAAAAGGAGCTCAAAACCCAGACACATGTATATTACAAGGAACAGAAAATAATCAGTAATACCTGTATTAAAAACTTTGTGGGGATAGATTAAGTCATGTCAGAGACATGAAAATAAGATTTGGAGGATGCCATCAAGACAAGTTTTAGTGTTTCATGTCTCTCCTTTGAGAGCCAAGCTTCTAGACCTAGTGTTATGCTTAACAGAATGTGTGGAGAGGTAACCTCAATATAAATATGTTTTTTGTATAGTATAGATTGTGTAACGTACAAACATATTTTAAATGTACAGCAGAGTTGGATGTAGATCTGGAATATTAAAACACTGTCTGGTGACTCCGATTTACTTTAAAAACTAAAATGACTCTGCTCCTCTAAAAGCTTTTTGTTTTACTTTTAGTCATTGTTTTATAAATCTCCACAATCACATTCACTTGCACTTTCATTGTTCTCATCCATATCCAAGTGTTTTTGTCTTAAGAAACAAAAGTTATTTTAGATCTTAACTGCTTTAAGATTACAAATACCTTAAAATAATTTTATACTCAGTTAACAACTTTTAAAAAATATATTTTACTTAGCGTACAAAGTAACTGGTTTTCCTCTAATATTTTATGCACACTTACTGTACTAGTTAGAATCTTAATTGGTACATTATAGAGATAAGGTTGTTCTATGGATATCTTTGAGAGATTGACATTTTTAATTAATGAAGGAGTGTCTGGCACACTGTGTGTAGCACTACTCCCTGTTAACCTTGTTTTGGGTTATGTAAGAAAATTAGCTAAACATTAATACATATGGGTAAGAGAACCATCAACATTCTTCTATGGCTTTGGCTTTAAGTTCCTTCTGGTGTTCCTGCCCTGACATACTTCAATTATAGATTATCATATGTAAGCATAAATAAATCCTTTTCTCTACTATATTGATTTTGGTCAGTGTGTTTTATCAGAAATGAAAGTAGAACATTCAGGTTGATTGATATTGCACTCTCAATTATCCCCTATATATCTTTGTTCTGCTCACTACTTGAATCCTCTACCCAATACCTTCCTATCCACTTTTACATCACATATGTTATATATCCTTCTCTATTTATCATATGTTGTGGTAAAATTAATTAAAGCTTCTTTTATCCCTCACTAAGACCAGCACTGTAGTGTCACATGGCATCTGTTTGATATTTTCATCTTGGTCAACAAAGTGTCTCACCACTAAGCTCTATCCCATATCACAGTGCTGATGGCTACTGTCTGAGCCTGGCAACAATCTACCCATCTAGTTCCCAAGGCTGGTTGCCAGCGTGCCAGACATACACATCCCAGTTCTGTGGCGTGCCTAGTGTTCTGCCATCACATATTCTCTTGAACTTAATTAAATCACCACAGGAAAGTACATAACAAAATAACCTCTGATCCAATTGATAAGGTTTAATTTGCTCCTCTAGACATACAAAGCCCTGTACACATCCATCCCTTAGGAATAATCATAACAACCTTTAGAAGTGCAGAGAGAAATCTTAATATCTGCTGCTATGTTCTCTTGGCTGCTCTCTCTCCTCCAGTATCCTCCTCTCTAAAACTTTTCTCCTGCTCATCCTTCCTTCTTGTCTAATGACAGGCCTCGTTCTATCCTGTATCTACCTTCACCTGTATAATGACATCATCCTACAATCACATATTTTCTATCCTATTTCCCTTCCTTAAAATATAATTTCTGTAATAGACTTCTGTTTTCCTGACCTCTACCTACACTCACACACAGACATTATATATATATATATATATATATATATGTGTGTGTGTGTGTGTGTGTGTGTGTGTGTGTGTGTGTGTGTGTGTGTGATAAATAAAATATATACAAATATACAGTCATAAAATAATATAAAATAAATGCACATTAAAAAGAAAATTCAACATTTGCTTTACTGAACCTTACCTATCCCACTTAATACATTGCCTAGTTCCATATACATTCTTACATGGTTATTTTTTATAGCTGAATAAAACCCAATTCAGTATATGTACCACATATTTAATCATAAATGAGTATCTAAATGATTTCATCTCTTAGCTCTGATGATTTGAATAAAAATAGACATGGATATACAAGTCTCTCTGAGGTAAAGTATGGAAATTTTAGAATATGTTTCCAGGAGCACAGTTAGCTATTTTTCCAGTATCTTACTCATATCATCTAAATACTCCAAAATTGTTTAAAGTTTGATCAGTACACATTTGAAGGTCTTCTAGATTCCGAGTAACCTCCTATCACATGGCTCTTAGTCCTATATCTTCCTTGAAATGACAGCAGTCAATCTGTACTCAGAATTTATAGGAAAATAGTTTTTCTCTTTTGTAGGGAGGAACCCAATCATATTTGCAAAGGCAAGGTCATGACAGAAAGTCAGAAAGGGAGAAATCCTGACTACCTTATTTTAATAGATGAAATCACATAAACAATAACAGAATGTATTGTGGCTTACCCCAAAAGCCCTACAATCAAGACAGTGTCATGGCAGGAATTTTACGCAAAATAGCTCTCATTAACTGAATGAGAATATGCAAGTCTACTGCCATTTGCATTGTCTCTTCCATTGCCACAATATCCATTGCTTTTTAGCTACTATAACAATCTTAGTTTTCTTTTCTCTTTATTCTAAGGTATGAGTTATTGCACAATTTACCAGTTCTCATTGTTGGAAGTGATTCTCAATGTTACAGGGTTTTGTTTTTTTTTCCCTTAATTCACTGCTACATAATTTGCATGCTTCGTTTGTGCTAAGTTTGTAAAATCCATAGCAATTTTACACTTACCAATGTTCTCAGTGTGTACCACCATGCAAATTTTCAGTATATACATGAAACCACCTTTACTTTCTTGACTAGCTAACTCATAATCATTGTGTCTTCTCATGTAATTACTATTTTTTTTCAATCCATCCTTCTGTGTTGGGCCAATTAGAATATCTTTAATATATAAATTCATTTACCACTCACATGTTTGTTTTAAATTTATTTATTTATTTATTTATTTTTATTGGATACTTCTTTATTTACATTTCAAATGTTATTCCCGTTCCCGGTTTCCTGCCCATAAGCTCCCTATCCTCTCCCTCTCCTTTTCTTCTATAAGAGTATTCCCCTCCCCATCCACACCCCCTTATGGCCCAGACAATGACCAATACTGGGGATCCAACCTTGGCAAGACGAAGGGCCTCTCCTTCCATTGGTGCCCAGCAAGGCCATCCTCTGCTACATAAGCAGCTGGAGCCCCGGGTGAGTCCATGTATAGTCTTTGGGTAGTGGTTGAGTCCCGGGAAGCTCTGGTTGGTTGACATTGTTGTTCTTATGGGGTTGCAAGTCCCTTCAGCTCTTTCAGTCCTTTCTCTAATTCCTCCAATGGGGGTCCCGTTCTCAGTTCAGTCGTTTGATGCTAGCATTCGCCTCTGTATTTGACAAGCTCTGGCTGTGTCTCTCAAGAGAGATCTATATCAGACTCCTGTCAACATGCACTTCTTAGCTTCATCCATCTTATCTAGTTTTGGTGGCTGTATATATATGGGCCACATGTGGGGCAGATTCTGGATGATTGTTCCCTCAGGCTCTGCTCTAAACTTTGCCTCCGTTTCCCCTCCTATGGACATTTATGTTCCCCCTTTTAAATATATACAGCTGTATAGAATAATAATTTGGCATCCTATTAGAATAGTTCTTTATGAAAAATTTCCTGTCTTTGTATTGTCAAGTGTTTTCTAGCTTAATACCAAGTTACTAACAGAGATACAAAACATACTGTATCAGTGGATGACTGAATATTTAGGTGATTACAGAGAAATAGTGATAAAAACTGTGTGATATTGCTACAGAGACAGGCAGGTAGATTAGTAGAACAGAGTTGAAGAACCAGAAATGAACCCACACACCTATGGTCACTTAATCTTTGACAAAGGAGCTAAAACCATCCAGTGGAAAAAAGATAGCATTTTCAACAAATGGTACTGCTTCAACTGGAGGTCACCATATAGTAGGAAAATGAAATATGTAATGGAAATAGTCAGAAAATTGAAAAGTAACAGTGTTACATAAAACATGTTATTATATATGTGTATGTGTTTGTGTATCGAGAGAGAGAGAGGGAGGAAGAGGGAGAGTGAGGGAGAGAGAGGGAGAGAGAGAGAGAGAGAGAGAGAGAGAGAGAGAGAGAGAGAGAGAGAGAGAGAGAGAGATTGATTTAAAATGCAATTCTCTTAAATAGGACAGTTGGAAGGGCTTGCTAGATTTTAAATTTTGTAAGTGGTCATCAATGAAATTAGACATGTGATCTAAATTACAAGTGATAAACCACTTTCTCATGAAATTTTTATTTAGTGAATTCATTTAAACAAAGAATAATATAAGGCCATCCTAAAAGTCATTATTGGCGAATTTGAGTTTATGGCAAAGCTTTGCTTTAGTTGGTTCCTTATTTATTTCTATTCAATGATATTTATTCACTAATATTCTAAAGCAATATTTTATTAATACAGCCATTAATCATTTGGAAATTGCATTGGTTGTAATAAACTAATTTCCTGTTAGTTGTAATAAAACATGTATTTTTCTACAGAAATAATTTGTAAAACTATGTTTTTGCATTGTTTTTAAGCTAAGTCCAATTGTCAAGCATCCCTAATTACACTGTCTGGCCCCAGGAGCATTGGAAAGACTCATTGGTCAGAGAAACTGTCATAGAGTGCTTAAATTGGTCTGTAGATATTTGTGTCTGTTTTAAAAATTTATAGCTGTCAGGAGTTGAACATGTCTCTTCTGCAATGTCTTCCTTCCTTGATATATATTTACTGCAGTAAAACTGGTTGAAGTAATAGCATAATCCAACTATGCCCAGACATCTGTGTAATTAGGAATCAAGTAAGTCTTCTCATTGATGATACTGAACATATTAAGTAATTAAAACTCAGTCATGGAACGTGAACTAACCAAATACAAACTTTTCTGTGTGCATGTGTGTTAAAAATACTCTCTGTTCACTGCTCCATTTTTGTTTTTGCATTTCCTTTTGACAGGGACAGTTCTAGGTTAAAAATTTTGATGGCCCAACCATGTGATATATTCCATCTGTAGACCCCAAACCCAGACAGTATTGCTGGTGCCAAAGTGTGCTTACAGACAGGAGTCTGTTATGGCTGTCCTCTGCACATGTCACACAGATGCAGATACTCATAACCACAGGAGGGGGACGGATGAAGGGCTTGGGTAAGAAAGGGGGTAGGGAGGGGAAGAGGAGAACATGAAAAGGTATTGGGTCATGGAAAAGGACTGAAGCCCCGAGGGCCAGCAGAAAGAAAGGAAACAGGCAATAGGAGTTGGGGGACCCTCAAGAGTGTACCAGAGACCTGGGATGTGAGAGACTCTCAGGATTCAAAGGAAGGAATCTTAGATGAAATGCCAAACAGTAGGGATTGGGAACTTGTAGAACCCACCTCTACCAGAGAGACAGGGCATCAAGTGAGATATGGAATTGGTATCCTACAGCCAAAGCTCTGACCCATAATTCTTCCTGTCTGAAAAAAATGCAGGGATGGAAATGAAGAAGAGCCTGAGGGAAAAAAGGTCCAGTAACAGGTACAAAGTGGGATTCAACTCAGGAGGAGGCTCCAACCCCAGACACTATTATTGAGGCAGTAGAGTGCTCACAAAAAAATGGGCCTATCATGACTGCCCTCTGAAAGACACAGCAAGCAGCTGATATTTTATATGCAACCAATGGACAGAAGCTGCTGACCACTGTGGTTGAATTAAGGAAAAGCTAGAAGGAGCTTAGGAGGAAGGTGACCCTATAGGAGTGTCAGCAGTCCCAATTAACTTGAACCCCTTAGATCAGCTCTCAGACACTGGACCACCAATCAGGCAGCATGTACCAACGGATATGAGGTCCCCAACATATATAGAGCAGAGAACTGCAGGTTCTGAGTTCAGTCACAGAAGATGCTCCTAACACTTCAGAGGCTGGAGGCCCGAGGGAATAGAAAGGTCTGGTAGGGTGGGGATGGGGACATCCTCATGGAGACTGGGGAGTGGAACTGTCAGAGGGTGGACCAGGAGGCAGATATGATCTGTAGTGTTAAAAATGATTAAATAAAATTAAAAAGTTTTTTGAGATGGTTGGGTGGTCTTATTCCTCCACGAAGGGCCATGTCTATCTACTGGAGGTGGTCTCTTCAGGTTCTGTCTCCCAGCTGTTGAGTATTTCATCTAAAGTCATCCCCAATGGGTCCTGGAGCCTTTCATCACTGGTGTCTGGTACTTTGTAGTGGTCTCCCAACTTTCCCATACCATTGTTACTTACCTCTATTCATTCCCTGGCTCTCAGGACCTCTCTTCTGTCACTTCCCATGCTTAATTTTTTATTAAATATTCTCACTATTGAACTTTGAATCATCCTATTATACTATCCTTTATTCTTTCTGTGATAAACTAACTTCTCATTTTCTGCTCTTGCTGCCTCCAAATTTCTTTTGAGTTTCCTATACGCCTTCTGTTAAAAATTCATGAAATGCTAATATTTCTTTGGATCCAGTATTATTCATTGGCTTATTCAAGCTTTTAAAGGAAATTGATGTACCTAAAATTGACTCTTGTCTTGAATACCTTTCCTACTTTGTAATGCTTGCTACTTCCCTTTTCCTGGTGACTAATGCTCCTACAAAAGAATCCAACACAATTAATAATTGTGCATATTTCTTATCTAACTTCACAGATACCTGAAATTCCAAGCTTGTTTTCATAAAAAGGATTAGTATTAAAAGCAAAGAAATGCTAGGCATTTTTAGGAAGAGGCTCACATCACAGAGACTCCACTCTACTTCACAGAAAAATTTATATATTGGTGCTGAGTGATCTATTCCCTTTTTCTGGCCTTTACTGTTTTTTTTTCCACTACACCCATCAGTAAGCATTAGATAAAAAAAATCAAGTATGAAGTTTAAAATTAAGAAAAATAGGAACTGTAAAATAAATGATCTTTGAGAATGCAGAATGTGACAAGAGGAATGGAAATCGTTTCACATTTGACTAGGGTGATTGTATAGACAAAACATCTGATGGCTCTATCCTTTATTAAATCCCATTTTTAGTGTTTTATTATATATTACATTTATTTTCTACACCTCTTATAAATATGGCATAGCTAGTTTTATCACATACTTGATACTCTCCTAAAGTTAGTTCAAATACAGTTATTATTAAGAAAACTTACAGGTATTTTTACATAGAATGAATTACTCTGTATGCCACATTCACATAATACCAGTTGCAAACCTTGACTGTTTTTTTTTATTAAATTATAAGTGTTTTCCATCATAATGTAGCTTATATGATATATGGTAAACATGAAAAGTAGTAAATATTTAAAGATATATACCAGGAGGAAATACAAAGTGTGTATAAATCAAATGTAGTTAGGTGAGATGTGTGTGTGTGTTTGTGTGTGTGTGTGTGTGTGTGTGTGTGTGTGTGTGTGTGTGTGTGATAGAGAGAGGGGGACAGAGCAAGCAACAGTGACAGAGAGAGAGAGACAGAGAAAGAGAGAGCCAGAGCAGCAACAAAGAGAAATACAGAAGAATAGAGAAAACATGAAAGTACTTACTTTGTCTTTTTCTATTTTTACTCAATGTGATATTCTCACAAGCACAATTCTTTGGAAATATGCTTATAAGCACATGCAGATTTCTGATTTCATAGTAGTGTATGTGCTTTTCAATCCAGTAGAATACAATTGAGACCATTCCTCACAGATCTCCTCTTGTCCACTTGATACTTAAACAGATTTGTATAGTCTGTAATATTCTATCTCTGACATCCAAAAACAGAATTATAATGTAAAAATATGTTGAGTTCATCTTCATGAGGTTTCATAGTCTTAATAATTTTTACCCTGCTCAAAAGTCTAATTTTAAAATCTCTTTTGAAGCAAAAGACTTAACAAATCCTTTATTTCAAATAATGGAAAAGACTAAATATTCTCTTTTTAAAAAGGAAAACATTGGGAAAAAAGTGGAGTGACAGAAAAAGTGTATAACCTAGATGGTAAATAATAAACAATCTTTGTTTCCCTATAGAGTAGCACCTAAAGAGACTATCCTGAAACTACAAAGAGACACAAGCTTGCTTTTATAGAGAGTTGAAAAAAATCTCCTTGCAAAGAATTTTCAATATTTATTTATATACCTTAAAGTTGCTTCAAAGATATTAAATTTCTTTTTAACTTTGGGCATCTCTTAGGGCTTATACTGTATATAAATCTTTTTGGTTCAAACTAAAAGCAAATAAATTGCTTATAAAAAGAATAAACACTTAAAAGTATTCTTCACTGTTTTAAAAAATTTAGCAATGGAGAATTCTTGTCAAAAAACCTGCTTAAAACAAATAGTATGAGGTAGCCATTATAATTTTAGAAATGATAATTTTAATGCATAGTCTATATGATAATTAATATTAAATATAGCTCAGTAAATAAAGGAGGCAGTAGAAGATATATTTCATGGAAAGAGGATCAAATTACTCTTACATTTTTCAAGCTATTAGTGCCAGTCTATACAAAGACTTGGGTTGTATAAAATTGTTACTAATATTGATATTTTTGATATTGTTTCTGTAAGGTTTATTAAGATTCACATTCTATTTCTTTTTCTTCTTTTTTTCTTTTTCGGGGGACAGTTTTTATCACTATTGCTCTGTAGTAGAGCTTGAGGTCAGGGATGGTGATTCCCCCAGCCATTCTTTTATTGTTAAGACTTATTTTCACTATTATGGATTTTTTTTTTGTCTTTCTAGATGAATTTGAGAATTGCTCTTTCCATGTCTTTCAAGAATTGTGTTGGGATTTTGATGGAGATTGCAATGAATCTGTAGATTGCCTTTTGTAGGATGGCCAAATTTACTATGCAAATTCTGCCAATCCATGAGCAAGAGAGATCTCTCGATTTTCCGAGATCTTCTTTGATTTCTTTGAGAGACATATCATAAAAGTTCTTATCATAAAGATCTTTCACTTGTTTGGTTAGAGTTACCCCAAGATAATTTATATTATCTGTGGCTATTGTGAAGAGAGTTTTTTCCCTACTTTCTTTCTAATCCTGTTTGTCATTTGTATAAAGGAAGGCTTTATTTGAGTAAATTTTTTATCTGGCCACTTTGCTGATGTTGTTTATCAGCTGGAGAAGTTTTCTGGTAGAATTTGGGGTGTCACTTATGTATACTATCATATCATCTGCCAATAGTGATACCTTTAATTTTTCTTGGTCAATTTTTATTGCCTTGATCTCTTTTTGTTGTCTTATTATTCTAGCTCACACTTCAAGTACTATACTGAATAGATACGGGAATAGTAGGTATGCTTGTCTTGTCCCCGATTTAGTGGGATTACTTCAAGTATCTTTCCATTTATTTTGATATTGCCTGTTGGTTTGCAGTAAATTTGATTATGTTTAGATATTGGCCTTCAATTTCCTGACCTCCCCAATACTTTTAACATGAAGGGGTTTTGTATTTTGTCAAATGCTTTTTCTGCATCTAAAGGAGAGGATCGTGTGACTATTTTTTGAGTTTGTTTATATGCTGGGTTACATTACTTCTGTTTCTATTTTATGGAATAGTTTGAGGAATATTGGTATCAGGTCTTCCTTGAAGGTCTGCTAGAATTCTGAATAAAATCCATCTGGCCCTGAGCTTTTTTTGGTTGATAGGTTATTAATGAATTCTTCTAATTCCTTGTGGGTTGTGGGCCTGTTTTGAAAGTGTAACTGCTCAGGATTTAACTTTGATATGTCATATCTGTCTAGAAAAACATCCATTTCATCTAGATTTTCCAGTTTTGTTGAGTATAGCCTTTTGTAGTAGAATCTGCTGATTCTTTTTAATTTCCTCCATTTCTGTTGTTATGTCTCCCATTTCATTTCTGATTTTGTTAATTTGAATACTGTCTCTGGGCCCTTTAGTTCATTTGGTTAACAGAAAGAACACTACCCAAATCCTTCTATGAAGCCACAATTACACTTATACCTAAACCACACAAAGACCTATCTAAGAATGAGAACTTCAGATCAATTTCCCTTATGAATATCCACACAAAAATACTCAATAAAATTATTGTAAACTGAATCCAAGAGCACATCAAAATGATCATCCATCATGATAAGTAGGCTTCATCCCAGGGATGCCAGGATGTTTCAATATATGGAAATCCATCAATGTACTCCACTATATAAACAAACTCAAAGAAAAAGAACACATGATCATCTTATTAGATGCTGAGAAGGCATTTGACAGAATGCAACACCTATTCATGTTAAAAATCTTGGAAAGATCAGGAATTCAAGGCCCATACCTAAACAATATACAGCAAAGCAACAGCCAATATCAAATAAAATGAAGAGATACTTGAAGCAATCCCATGAAAAGCAAGGACAAGACAAGGCAGCCCACTCTCTCCCTACCTATTCAATATAGTACTCAAAGTCCTGGCCAAGCAATTAGACAACAAGAGGAGTTCAAAGAGATACACATTAGAAAGGAAGAATTCAAAATATAACTATTTTCAGATGATAGTATAGTAAACTTAAGTGACCCCAAAAGTTCCACCAAAGAACTACTAACCTGATAGGCTTCAGCAAAGTGTCTGGGTATAAAATTAACTCAAATCAAAAGCCTTCCACTACTCAAAGGATAAACAGGATGAGAAAGAAATTAGGGAAATGACACCCTTCATAATAGTCACAAATAACATGAAATACCTCAGTGTGACTCTAACCAAGCAAGTGAAAAAGATCTATATGACAAGAACTACCTAGTGGAGTACTTCTCAGCTATCAAAAAAAAAAAATGACTTCATGAAGTTCGTAGGCAAATGAAAGGAATTAGAAAATATCTTCCTGAGTGAGGTAATCCAGTCACAATAAAACCACACATGATATGCACTCACTGATAAGTGGATATTAGCCCCAAAGCTCAAATTGTCCAAGATACAATCCCCAGACCATAAGAAGCTCAAGAAGAAGGACGACCAAAGTTCAGATGCTTCAGCCCTTCTTAAAAGGACTCAAAAATATTCATAAGAGAGGATATGGAGACAAAGTTTTGAGCAGAGACTGAAGGAATGAGAAGGGATGGGGTGTGTGGTTGGGTAAAGGAACACCCTCATAGAAGAAGGGGGAAGGGGGGTGGTATAGGGGGTTTATGGATGGGAAACTTGGAAAGGGGATAACATTTGAAATGGAAATTTAAAAATATCCAATTAAAAATGGCAAAAAGAGAATGATCTCTCTTTTCCATTGTGTGGTTTTAGCTCTTTTGTCAAAGATCAAATGATCCTAGGTGTGTGGGTTCATTTCTGGGTCTTCAATTATACTCTACTGAACTACGTGTCTTGATACTCATAACCCATTAGTTATGACAATAACTAATTTTTCTCAATCCTTCTGTAGATAATATGAAAGGCACAAGTAATTTTTAGGGTGAGGCCTTTTTTTTGGACAGTAAGTGTTGGCAGGATGGAACCTATGAATAATTGCATATTTTAAAAATGAACAAATTCACAGCATCATTTTTTAAATTGTGTTCTAGTCTAAACAATTGTAAAGATATACAAACTGAAACTTGCACATAATTTCATCTATTTTTATTACATGATGCTGGACAACGTGTTCTTTTTATCAGGGATTAAATGGCTAATGTTGCTTTCCTTCCTTGTTTCAAGTCTTCTATGTTCAGTTTGACTTTTTATTATTGTTATGTGTGGTGTTCTTTCAAACCCAGAAGAGACTGATCCTTCTGGAAGAATTGGAATCTGTGATCTTCCCATGAGGAGTCGATATTACAAGGGTCACTTGTTAATGAAGATTAAGCTGAATGATTTTAGATATTAAGCTGAGATATCAGTCTATTTGATTACAAAGTGGACATAAAGTACTTTTAATAAAAATTGAATTCGTGGAATAATTTATTAAAGATATAATACTTAGGCAATGTACATAATTTTTTCCTATGTGAATTTTATGTTGTGATTATTTATGCAGCATTTAAAACTTGAAAAGGCAGTATAGTGTGAAACAAATGCAAAAATAGTTGTCAAACATTGTTTCATTTTATGTGCAAGACGCAAAATATGTCACTGACATTTTAATTTTCTCATGTCTCAGGACAATTCTCTTAGAAATCAAGGAAGACACACATTGGATTAAAAAGTGTGCTATTAAATATTTAGAAGTAGTCATTATGCTCAAATTAGACAAAAACATAAATAAATTAAATACATGTTGTTAAAAACACAGAAACAGTTTAGATAGTGGTCAGATAATACCAATCATAACTATAAAATGAATAATGGTGGACACTTTGTTCATAGAACTGCTCTTGGGATACTTAGAGACAAGATTATCAAACAAATTTAACTTCTTCTACAGTTAAGTTTTCATTGTAACTATAGAATTTCATAGTAAGTTTTTAGCATTTAACTTTAATATATTTTCTGGCTACAATTTAGCAATTATACTAAATCAAATGAAATAAAGCATTGGAAATTTGAAATTTCAGTATTTTAGTTTCCAGCAGAGTCAGAAAAGAAAATGATTTAAGCAGACATATCATTCCATATCCATTCAAATATCAGTGGGACAGAATGCTTGGTTACAATGGACTGTGCTTAAAATGCTGTATTATGTTAAAAGTGCTATTTTGGATGTTCTCTGACATATTACTGTTTAAAACCATGTTTTTACCTCTATAAGCTGAGAAACAGCAAAGCTTTGTCAGAAAGGTTTTACAAAATGGAAGAAGAAAAAAATAGTAATTCTGTAAAACTGAAATGGGTACCCAGCTGGCAATGAGAAGAGCTTCTCTGAATATTATAAACACACACACACACACACACACACACACACACACACACACACACACACACACACACAAGTTTCTTTTAGGAATTCTCTGCATTAGGTATTTCTTTCAGGACAAAAGCTGCCTCCATGGATAAAATTGAAAATGCTTCTCCTTCACCTTGGCTATAGTCACATAACCTGTGTTGCCTAACGGGATTGAGAAGTGAGTGCTGCAACAATCAAGAATAATGGTAGAATTGTGCTGAAGGACACATATGTGATATTAGTCTAAGGACTATGAAGAGGACACAGAATCAAAGGATCAAAGAAGCTGTATGACTTGTGCCAAGCAAGTAACTGAAGTTATGTTATGGCATAGAAAACAGCTTGAACAGAAAAAAAAATTGACATCTACTATGAGGTTAAATTTGCCAAAATAAAAAAATCAATGAACTTGCATTAAAAATTGTTTGAATGATGGTATTTTACAGAGGTTTACTCTGGTATCCAAACATCTGGATGTAGGCTGCAACTTCTAGACATTCTCAACACCCATCTAAGGGATAACAAGGGGATACAGCTATGACACTTTCAAAGGAAATGGACTGAGAATGAGGACAATGAGCGAGGAAATTTCTCTAGAGAACTCAATAAGGGCTCCTAAAGTCATTACTCCTCTAGTGTTATTTTTTACAGAATTCCATTTCCACTCTGAATCACCACCAAACATTTCTCACTTTATATAATAATAATAAAAATGTCTCCACGATACACTTATGTGGAAGATTTGTTTTGATGGAGATAGAGAAACAGAAAAAAAAAAACCTCTGACACACATAAAGGTGATGACAGATACAGAGAACATTCATGTTGAATTAATTACAAAGAGACGGTACTGCATTTTTCCTGCTCTGAGTATGGATGAGGTATGAATGAGAGAGGAAGAAAGACCACATGGATTTGGGTAACAGATTCAGCACAAATTCTTTGTCAGTTGCAACCAAACTCTATACTCCATTTCATAAGTTATAGTTGTCTTAAGAAGTATGGAACAGTCCAATATATTTGCAATCCTCTCTGGACTGTCATTGACCAGCGGAACTATGTGAAGGTATGGATGCCATTAATGATGTGGAAATAGAAACGTTGGCTCCAGTCTCTGGACCAGTGAATAAGAACTTTTTGTTCTGATTCTATACTCTCATTTTTTATATTCAAACAGTATGTGAATGACAAGGCAAACTTCATTCTGTTGTGAAAGGATAGTGTCCCATTTATTTCATTAAAGGGTATTTAGAAGTATATCCCACTCATCATTAATCCAACCAGAAATATCAATACTGGTATTTTTCTGGATACATGATAATTCAACACCCGCTTTCATATTTAACATTCCAAGAATCTACTTAAAGCACAGATATGGGAAATGATTCACCTGAAAGTTATTGTGGCTTTTCTATGCCAACTCTATTTGTTTCCATATTTGTTTATTTATGTTTATTTATGATATTTATATTTATTCACATATTTTTATAAGCTTCTTTCACTGTAGATAGACAGGGATCATCTATTCTAACTCTACTGTAACAAGTATCAGTGTATTTAGATTGTGTAAACAGAGGTTAGACAATGTGTTAAATGAATTTATCAATTTAGTCTACAATGTTGAATTTCATTGGTTCAGTTATTTACAGAATTTGTTTATTTTTTTTAAATGATCGTTTTTATTATATTAATACTGCCAATCCATGAGCATGGGAGGTCTTTTCATTTTCTGAGATTTTCTTCAATTTCTTTCTTCAGAGACTTGAAGTTCTTGTCAAAGATCACCAACCAACCAGAGCTCCCAGGGACTAAACCACTACCCAAAGTGTACACATGGACAAAGCCATGGCTCTAGCTGCATATGTAGCAGAGGATGGGAGGAGAAGTCCTTGATTCTGCCAAAGCTGGACCCCTCCCCCACCCTCAGTGCAGAGGAATGTCAAAGGGGTTGGAAGGGGGAGTGGTTGGGGAAGAGTAACACCCTTATAGAAGAAGGGGAGGAGGATGGGATAGAGGGCTTTTGGGCAAGAAACCGGGAAGGGAATAACATTTGAATTGTAAAGAAAAATATCCAATAAAAAAAAAGGATACCTGGATCTGCAGGGATTGTGAGGCCCTGGATGTACCCTACACTGGAATGCCAGGAGCATGAAGAGGTGTGGGCAGAAGTGGACATGGTTCTCTTTGGGAGAACCAGAGCTCTAACTTGACCCATGCTTTTGTAATTTGTGAACATAGATTTTATTCTGCTGTGAGACGTTTTGGATCATTCTGTTCACCAAAAGTGAAACAATAGTGCCTACAAACAGATTACAGCATGGAGAGGAGCCTGGGGTCAGAGTTTATCTGTTTGTCTCAATGTGCATATAGGTTTTTGTGTACATAAACCTTGCGAACAGCTAGCAACCTTTACCCTTTGCATTTCTCTTTGAATGTTTTCCATCTCCTCCAGGAAAACTCATTGATGGGACCCTGGGCATCATCAGTTTTGTCTTAATTGTTGCTGTAGTTGTAATTACTACAGTTGTCAAACCATGTAAGCACATTGTATTTAAGATTATAAAGGAACTTTCCACTTTGATGACTGGAAGTCCCTCTCAAAACTTCATATCAAGAACAGTAGCCTTATGCAATGAATAGCCTAGCAAGGGCAACAGTGGAAGGGGAAGCCCTTGGTCCTGCCAAGGCTGGACCCCCAGTGAACGGAAGTCTTTAGGGGAGGGCGGCAATGGGGGGAGGATGGGGAGGGAAACACCCATATAGAAGGGGAGGGATTAGGGGATGTTGGCATGAAACCAGGAAAGGGAATAACATTTGAAATGTAAATAAGAAATACATAATTTAATAAAGATGGAAAAAATAAAAGAAAAAAAGGAACAGTATCCTTTAGTTTTAAGTATGTATTTGTATTAAAAGTGGAATAGTTGCTATGACATTGATAATACTTGAATATCAGAGGAATTTTATAAATGTTTACTTTTGATTTTTCAATGATTTCATAACATAGACACTTAGTTTAGAACCTTGGAGATTCTTTATTGAGACATGAAAGCTGTTTTGAAAATGTTTTTTGTCTTAGTTTATGTGGTAAAAGATGTTGAAACTTGGACTTTCATTGAAGTAATTTTCTCCTAAATTTTTTACATGTTATTTATTTTGGGGGAAATTTAAATAGTATTGCATAGTATCCTAATTCAAAATGGTACATCAGCCTCAGACCAAGACACTAAAATTGTTACAGTTATTTTGGGTGTTAATATCATTAAAAATCTTTTAACTCCTCAGATACTGAAGCAAAGGCACAGATCAACTCTTCAATGAGTAGAACCTACATAGGTGCATCTTGCTTGTCAATGTTCTGATATTTATACATACTCTATTTTGTGCCTTACCATTCAAAGATGATGCTAGGTTTTTAGGAAGAAAATAATCTAGAAATATGAACACTAAATGTTTATAAATAAAGATAAAGGATGAACTCTGATAAGACTGAAATGAATTTCACTGTTCTAGAATAGATCTTATTATCCATGACTTTGAAAAAAATCTGGAGGGTGTATACTTAATTTTTGCTTTAGATAGACACATAAACACAGGGCCAGAGGACAACTCTTTTCTTCGTTTGTGTGCTGATTATATAGTTTGTTTTATATTTACTAGCCTCTAGGCTGTATGGATATATATTTTACATGAATGTTCAGACCTATAAATCCATGCTGATTTTCATTATAAAGTTCATGTTGCTTCTAGATATAATCCACTCTCTCTTCAGCACAGCCTGTGCTCACTGTCTAAAGGAGTGGATTTCACAGTCCCACAATTGTTATTACATTAGTGTGGAGAAAAAAAATCTTGAAATGACAATTTGACATCCTGGTTGTCCAAAAATTGTCATCTGCTTCACATAGATAGTGAAGAGGAACTGGTAAGAGCTGACAGGTGTCAATCATTGCTTAACCTTTCTTCCTGTCAACATTTGTACAACCAGTTCATAGACTTATACATGTTTTATTCATTTACAACATTGTATAATATTTCATAGTTTTGTTTAACAATGTTTCATTTTTATTTGTGTGCTGGTAATAAATATTTATTTGCAAGTGTTTAAAAGAAATGTAAATTAAAAATATCCAATAAAAATGTGCTGGGTCTGTTTTGCTTTAATACTGTCATTCACAGCTGTGTTTTCTCTTGATTGAAATGCTGAGATGTAGAGATAATATTCAGGTAATTGGCTCAACATAGAACAATCAGAGTTGTAATGTGGTCCATCCTTTTGGAGATAGGGTTATCCCATGGAACAGGGGGAGAAAAGATTATAGAAGTCAAAGGGGATGAAGGACACCAGGAGACCATGGCCCAAAAAATCAACTAAGCAGGGATCACATGGGCTCACAGAGACTGAAGCAGCAATAGCAAGGTCTCCACAGGTCTGTAGAAGGTCCTGTCACTATGTTATGGGTGTTAGCTTGATGTTTTGAGGGACTCTTAATAATGATGCAAGTATACCGAAGTCTTTTGCCTGATCTTAGGACACTTTTCCTCCTATTGGATAGTCCTGTCCAGCTTCCATATGAGGAATCTAGTCATGTCTGATTATACCTTGTTTTGGCCATGGTCTCTTGGAAGCATGTTTTCTTCAGAGGAGAGAACAAAGTGGGGTTGACCTGGGGAAGGATGGAAAGGCGGAATGGGAGGAGTGGAAAGTGTGGCTGGGATGTATGAGAGAAGAATCTATTTTCAATAAATAAAAATATTTGTGCTCTTACTGTTGAGGCATTTCTCTAGCCACTATCTTATTGATATTATAAATTTATATTTTGGTATAAATTAGTGGACCGTTTTTTCATAATGATCTGAGAAAAGCATATTCAATTTTGAAAAGAAAATATAAAATTAGACACATAGATAGATGGGAGGCTTTATCTAATCTCAAGAACCAAAACCACAAAATGTCTGAGAGCAATTCAATATATGAAATACAGCCCTGTAGAATTGAGGAGAATTTATAACGGGATTAATTTTATAAAAGGAATTGAACTTTTTACTGACCTATCAATGCAAGTAAGTAGGATACAAAATGTGCTTTAACAAATGCTGCTGGAACAAACAAAAAGAAATAGTCCTTTTTTATTCTTGTGCATGAATATCAAATAATTTAAAATGTAATTGTTGTGGATTTTCTAATATTAGAAAAGCTATTGAATTTCTGGGTAAAAAATAGTTCTTCATGATAATAATTATGTCAAAAAAATGACAAAAAGCATAAAGTATACTGAAATTAATAGGTAGAATGGGATTCATTGAAATAAAATTATTGCTGTTTACAAAACACTCAGTATTGAAAAGTAAAAATCATAGACCATGACAATACAGATTTCAAAGATTTATTTACTTGTTTATTTAATATGTGTGAGTACACTGTCGCTGTGCTTAGACACACCAGAAGAGAGCATCAAAAACCTTTACAGATGGTTGTGAGCTACAAAGTGATTGGTGGGAAATGAACTTAGGACCTCTTGAAGAGCAGTCAGTGGTCTTAACCCCTGAGCCATCTTGGCAGCCCAAAAATAATATTTGTATACTAATGTTATGGCAAGAAGTTTGCATATAGAAATAAATATGTATATAACTAAATTACTTCTACACCAATCAAATAATGATATACATTTTCTTAAACAGGTGTCTCACAAACTTATGTATAAGGGATAAATAACATTAAGTTTGGTGAAATATAGAGACACTGTACTTCATACAATGGAGACGTCTATTATATTATATAAGTAGAAATACTGGAATGTTATTCGGGCTTAATAAATGTAGGAAATACTATAAATTCAAAACATGAATGAAGTTAGAAAATGTCATAATAAACTAAATAATTAGGCACAGAAGTATTTTCACATTAGAAAAGTAAACAGCAAAAAAATTTTAGGAGGTAGAAGTAGACTGATGTTGAAGACAGACTTGTTGATGATGGAGGTTTATGGGCCAACGTTGGGAAAATACTGGGACTGCAGAGATTCTCAGTGTTTAAGAGCATTTGTTCTTGTGGAGGACCTGGGTGTGTTACCTGGCAAGCACATGATATTGAACAGCTATCTGTAACTTCTGTTCCAAAGAATTCAATGACCTCTTTATGTTTCCAAGGGAACTGAGTATGATGTTGGTACACAAACATGCATCCAGGTAAATGATCATACACATCAAATGAAATTGCATGTAGACAGAGTTGATAGATTTAGAATATCTATTACTATGGTATCTATTGACACTATATTGAGAGTTTTAATAAATGCTATAAGAACAGATTCTAAATTATCATAGCCATACTCCTACACACATGCACAGGGAAACTTTAAACTGACTTATTGACTGGATGCCTCATTAAAACTATTTCAAAACAAATGATGAATAAAAATTATTTACAGATTATATTTTCATGTATAAGTAGAAGTGACACAATTGTATAAAGATATCCTTTAAGAAAATATATCACAGAACAAATAAATAATAGTTTGAATAGCATAGAACTCTTGTACATATGCACACACAAGCATAATTTATGTCATATTAAATATTATATGCAATATACATCAAATTGTAACCTAGAAAATCCACATGGTCTTGGCTAATTTTATATTTCAGGAATTTTTTCCTTCATTTAAGAATTTTTATCTCTAGACTTGTCATCATTAAAAAACACATTTGTAAAGCAAATTATGTGCACAAAAGTTGTTTGCAAAATACTTTGGATGGAATTGCTTGCTCTTTTGTACAGTTTACAACAAATTTTAATTGATCGATGAAATTTTAAAAAGATCAGTATTTAAATACATTTAATTATGTAATATGCCGTCTTTCTTATGGCTGTGCTAACAAAAACTCTGTCCATCTCTATGAGAAGCAATGAAAATAGCCAGTTTAATATATTGATAAAAATTCTAACAGAGATCAGCTTCATGATCCTAAATAAGACATCAAAACAGCATCTCCACATCACAATACACACACACACACACACACACACACACACACACACACACAATACAAACTCGTACAACATGCTAACACACAACACATGCATACATCTTGCACACGACACAAACACGCACACACACATACACGCACACACACACACACACACACACACACACACACACACACACAAAATCCCTCATAGTTAAGGCACCTATAGGCCATTTCTTTCTTCTCTTCATCCTGTTGAAGTTTTACTTTGCTCAGTGCCCCTCCGTCTCTTTCTCACCATACTCATCTCCACGCAGTAAAATTTCTTGTTGATTGTTACTATATTTCTGTCTCGGTATGTAGAGGCAAGGAGTTTTCTGTGGAATGGCCGCAATGTTGAAATTGCCCCCAGTGAGTGCTTTTAGAGAACCCATGCTTAAGCCTTCAATTCAATGTGCGAATCTGCTTTTGTTTTTTTAAACAGAGGACTTGTGGGTGTTTCAAAACAGATATGCATGGAATAAGTATTTCGGCAGTGCTACAGTTGTTAGAACATGGAGACTTTTCTAAGACATATAAAATGAAAGAGTAGAGCTGAGGCTGCATTTCCAAGGACCTGGCCCTGCCTGTGTGTCCACCAGGCAAGGCAAAATTGAAATGGCTGTGT
The DNA here is from genome assembly GCF_011064425.1 of Rattus rattus. Lineage (NCBI taxonomy): Eukaryota > Metazoa > Chordata > Mammalia > Rodentia > Muridae > Rattus > Rattus rattus. The sequence continues at coordinate 38,634,935 of NC_046157.1, read as the reverse complement.
TCTTTGAAAGGAACATGTGGTTATGTGTGAGCAGAGGCATTCAAACACAATCCTCAATGCACCTGGCTGCTTGCCCAAGGTGGGAGAATTTCAGTTGGCATTTACTTCCTAATTCCTACTTTCACATGGTTACAATTCTCTCACAATCAGCATGCGATTTTTACATAATTACAAACTACATAAAGAAGCTATTTTTACTGTGAAAAATAATGCTATTCCAATGCAATCCAATATATCTTACAATAGTTTTATGAAATCTATTATATCTACTTTTCAAAGAATCAATTTGAAAGGAGAAATGATTTTGTGTTTGAATGGCCTCTTGGACTCTGTTTCTTGTAAAATATTGCCTCTCATTCTCCTTCTTAAGTGGTAACACTGAATGGAAACTTATTTTCATAATTTACTTGCTTTTTTATTGTTGAATTATATATGAATAGATTTCCCAATGATACATTATTTAAATTTTTATTTTTAAATATGTATCAAATGATTGATTCTGTGTATATATGTATTTTTCTGTGACTTTTACTTTCTAGTCTGCCTTAACAACGAAAGGATCAGATTGCCTGAGGCAAAGATGATTCCTGGTTCTTTGTTTTCCTATATATTAGTACATTATATTCAGAAAGTCTATTTCCTGCATTAAAAGTATATACACATATATGTGTATATATACATATATATATTATATGTGTGTGACTATTTGACTATTGATTTTCAGCATTTTATTACTACTTCACTCCTTTGAGTATTATGTTGTATATTTTTACCTTACATGTTTATCTATATTTTCATATTTCATCATATTGTAGGCATAAGAAATCAGTAGCTGGCATTTCTTTTCAAACAGAAGTTTTAAAGTAATGCTAACAATGCTGTAATTCCATGCAACATGTGGTGTCTTAGAATTTCCTTTCTTACTTCTTCCTTCTTTCATTCTCCTCCTTCTTACATTTCTCCTCCTTCCTCATTTCTCCTCATTTCTCCTCCTCCTCCCTCCCTCCCTTTCTTCCTTCCTCCCTTATTTTCCTTTTCTCTCTCTTCCTAAAGTTTAATTAAGATTATTTTAATTTCAAAAAATAGTATTATTTTTTCAGACTATAAATTACTTTTTAATATTAATTATTTTATTTATTTAGATCCCAAAAGATGCCTGGACCCCCTTGCAGAGTTCTTCCCCAACCCCCTATCCCCCATCCTCTTTGCCTCTGAGGGAGTAACACCTCTGCACCCCCCACCCTGGGCAATCAAGTCTCAGGATTAGGCACATCCTCTCTCCCTGAGAACAAGACAGTCATCTGCTACCTATGTGCCTGGGGCCTCAGACCAGGCTTGGTTTGCTTTTTGGTTGGTAGCTCAGTTTCTGGAAGCTCCCACGTGTCCAGATATTTAAGACTTTTGGTCTTTCTAGTGGGTTACTAACCCCAGCATTTCTTTCACTAATTCTAATATTTCCATAGGGTTCCTGGACCTCAGTAGCATGCTTGGCTGTAAGTATCTGCATCTATCTTAGTCAGCTGCTGGTAGAGCCTCTCTCAGAGACTCAGAGGACAGCCATGCTAGCCTCCTGTTTGCAAGCACAGCATACCATCAGTAACAGTGTCAGGATTTGGTTCTGGGCAAAGGGATAGATCTCAAGTTAGGCCAGTCACCAGTTACCCGTTGGTTCAGTCTCTGATGCATTTTTGTTCCTGAATTTCTTTTAGACAGAAACAGTTTTGGGTCAAAAAAATTGAAGATGGAATGGTGTTCCCATCCCTCCTCTGGAAGGCCTTGTCTTTCTGCTGGAGGTGGTCTTGTAAGCTTCCATCTACCCACTGCTGGGCATTTCGGTTAAGGTCAACCATACTGGGAACTGGGAGACTCCCTTGGGTTTTGGGGGACTTTCTTGAGGTTCCTACCATTGGCCAACCCCATCAGCTGCATGTTTCCATCATTCTCTTGACCTCTACGATTCTACACTGTCTCAACCCATACATGACCATGTCCCCCTTTCCCAATGCCCCCCTACTCCAAGTCTCTCCCTTCTTCTACCTTCCAGGATTATTTTGCTGCCCCTTCTAAATAGAACTGAAGCATCCTCACTTGGGCCTTCATTCTTTCTTAACTTCTAAGGGTCTGTGGAGTGAAACATGGGTCTTCTGCATTTGTGGCAATATCCACTTATCAGTGAATACATACCATCCAGGTCCTTTGGGTCTGAGTTACTTTACTCAGGATGTATTTTCTTGTTACATTCATTTGCCTACAAAATTCATGATGTCCTTGTTTTTAAAAGCTGAATAATATTTTGTTGTATAAATGAAGCACATTTTTTTCTATCTAGTCTTCAGTTGAAGGACATCTATATTGTTTTCAGTTTCTGGCTATTATGAATAAGCCTGTTATAAACATTGTGGAGCATGAGTCTTTGTGATATTGTAGAGCGTTGATTGGGTATATGCCCAGGAGCAATATAACTGGGTCTTCAGGTAGAACTATTTCCCAATTTTCTGAGGAACCAACAGATTGTTAATTGTTACTGTTTTTAATTCTAGTAAGGTAAGGAAAGTTATTTTCAGTATACACTCTCAAATTTCTTATACTTTTTTGGATCTAAAATATAATTTTCTTCAGTTAAGTACTATGTTTTGTATATTTGATTTGGCATGTGATATATTTTATATACTCATCCAAGTCTGTGGTCTAGTTCAAACTAAAAATTTATTTTTTCAAATACATATCCAGCACCATAGAACAATTTTCTTCTCCACTGACTTGCTTTTAAAATAAATGTTTTAATACATTTATATAATCTATCTTGTGGAAGTATATTAGGTGGTGAATATTGGATATGCTCTAGTAGGGGATGAATATGATCCAAATACGTGATATGAAATACTAAAAGGCTAAATAAAAACTGCAGTATAAAAGTTTGAGATATTCGTTGAAAAACATTGAATTTATATATTATGTTAGCTTGTCTTAGTTAAGGTCTCATTTCTATGAAAAAACACCATGACAAAGGCAACTCTTATGAAGGACAACATTGAATTGGGACTGGCTTACAGGTTCAGAGGTTCAGTCCATTGTCATCAAAGTGGGAGCATATTATCTTCCAGGCAGCAGGCATGGTACGGGAGGAGTTGAGAGTTTTATGTTTATGATTTTTAGCAAGCTCTAAGGGCAAATAGGATAAGACTGGTTCCTAGGCACTTAGGAGGAGGGTCTCAAAGCCCAACTCCCCAGTGAAACACTTCCTCCACAAGGTTACACTTTCTAATAGTATCACTCCTTGTGGGTCAACCATATTCCTACTACCACGTAGCTAAATAGAAATTTCCCTATTTAAGACACTGAAATTCTGAATATATTGTCTCTCCATGTTTAATTATATTTAATTTTTCTAAACATTTCAGAGTTGGTATTCTAGAAATTTTTCAACATTGCTTAAATAAAATCCCTCTTGTCTTTGTAGAACATGTACTATTCAATAATTATCATGCAGTATGAAATATTTTTAAATTCCACTGGCATAGATTTTCTTTTTCATGAATAACCAGAATTATGCTGCTCAAACATTCAATATTTGGTACTTACGCATAATCCAAGGATATTAAAACTAACTTATATTTAAGATTGTCAGAGTCATATTTTAGCCATTCAAAGTAGGTAATATATTGTTTATGCCACAGAGTAGTGACTATTTTGGGCATCAGCATACAATTTCATCATTATATAGGAAAGGGTGAAGGTGTGTCACTCATAAACAATCACAATGTGTTTTCCTAGATATATGTCGACACTTATTATTTTTTCCCATAAAGCTATTATTGAATTTCTGTTTGAAGCATGTTCGTTCATAGAGTTAATGACGTTATAATGAATGTGCCCATTTTCTTAGGTAATCTCAAAGAATGCTATATCTAAAATATGATATACAAAAATCATTTGGCATTCTATTTGTATAGTGTATATACATATTGTATATGTATATAAATATTGTATGTACTAGCATACATCAATATAAATTACAGTCTTCATATATTCAACAATGAGACAACATGTACCATTGTAAATATGGAAAGAGCATTTATTTTCATATGATTTGCTTAAATGTGATTTCTTTTCAAATAATGTCTTTTACATTTATGGTACTTTTCTTAATGGATTTACCCATTCTGATAATCAATTTATAATTATTTATTTAAGCATCACAGTGCATAATGCATGGCTCTATTAATTAATTTGTTTGCCTTGATTTTCTATTTGTCAATCTGCTTTGGTTTATGTATTGATACTTTTTTAACTTACTTCTTCATCCATATTTAGAGTTAAATTCCCAGTTTTTTCTTTTGTTTCTTGTACTGTTATCCCTTGAAAGTGCACAGTATTGTTAAAATGCACCTAGTTTGTGTGATTAACCTTTTGTCGGTTCTACACGGTCAAGCATTTCCACATTTTTCATCCCCTAATTTCTGTTACTTTGAACTAACCATTCGTGTATACTTAAATACACCAAAGCAAAATAGATGGCCTTTCTGTATTTTAATATTTCTAATTGATATTTATATATGCTAATGATGCTAGACTGTTTTCATAAGTAATGTTAATGATGCATCAATCAGCCTTTAGTCTTCTGTAACAAGATACCTACAAAACACATCAATAAAAGGAAATCGAGCCAAAGGTTACATAAGTATAAAGTTGTCTAGACTACTACTTTATGATGTATGGTAAAATGCACTGTAATTTTCTACTTTTTAGGTGGTTTGCTTACTCAGGTTCTTACATAGAGCAGGTTGGGTTCAAACTTTACATGTGTCTGAGGATGGATTTGATATCTGGATTCTGTTTCCTCTCCTACATAGTTATGTAACTACATTAACCAGTTAGTTGTACCATCCCATAATTTCTCCAGTTTTGATTTTTGATTATTTTAATGCTTTTTGATGCTTTTTAAACAAAAACTTAAAACCAAAAAATATTATGAGGTTTCTGGGAGACTGATGTTCTCATTCATTTTCTCTGCCTGCTTTTCTCGATTTCAGAAACTCACCTCTCACTGTTTTTTTTTTTAAACAGACCAACTTCTTTTCTTGCATTCCGAGCCTCCACACATATATATTGCCTCACATGCTCCTCTACTTATTTTTAATTATTAAATCTTGATTGTTTTATTACATGTCAGACTTTGACTTTAATGTTTATAGTCTGTTCTTCTTGGTTGCCTATTATCTATCATGAATCTCATCTGTTAAAAAGAAAAAAATACATTGATTTAGAATTGCAAATTTTTCATGCAATATTTCCTAATTCTCTGCTAATGCTTTGAGTGTGAGAGCATTTTCTTTTTACTTTACAGGGTGTAATCATATTTGCTGCTTTAAATTAATATCCTCTCATAGGATTGTGGGTGTAACTTGAGTAAGTCAGTATGTTCACATAAAAAACTAAGTAATAAGTCAGTGTATTTGGGTCCTTCATAGGTAGAATAATAGAAGTTTCATCCCTAGATGAATAACCTTGTGTGTGTGTGTGTGTTACAATAAAATTTTACTAATTTTAATTAAAATGTAATTCACTTGTGTTTCCCATTCATGTTTCATCCCTCCAATCCTCCCTTTTACTTTGTAAATGTGAATGTTACCATGTCTGTCTGAAAAGCTGCAAATAATGCAAGTTCCAACAGTATAAGTCATATGTGTGTATACATATATGTAAAAGGTAAATATATGCAGAATAACATATTCATTTAAACCAATATTGTTTTAATATTTATTTTGTTAACATAAAAGCAATCATTATTAGAGATTCTCTAAAGAATATTGAGAAGTATTTGAGAAGAATAAGTCTTTGTAAAGGGAATATATGTGTCTAGAAACTATAGGCATATCAAAGAGATTATACCTGGAAAGAAGTTCTAAGACAAAGATGAGAAATGTTATATCAGGTGTTTTCAAAAAGATTTTTAACATGGCTGAGCATAATCCATGCTGTCTATCCTAGGATGAACAGATAGCATGGCAGATGTCCTTGGGGAACTGTCTATGCAAGGCTGATTTGACTGTGGTAAAGTTAGACCATCATAGTTAAGAATAGTTAAGAACCCTTCCATATAAATGGAGCAACATCCCTAAAACTGAGATTTCTTTGTGTGTGTGTGTGTGTGTGTGTGTGTGTGTGTGTGTGTGTGTGTGTGTGTGTAAGTGTGTAGGTGTAGGTGTGTAGAGTGTTGTGTTTCTTTCTTTCTTTCTTTTCATTTATTTCTTTTGATTTTTTAATCTACATTTCAAATACTGTCCCTGTCCCGGTTTCCCCTCCTGAGAGCCCCTATCCCATTCCCCCACCCCTGCCTCCATGAGAGTGCTTCCCAACCACTCACCCACTTTCTTCTGCCTCCCCACCCTGGCATTCCCCATACACTGGACTATCAAGCCTTTACAGGACCAAGGGCCTCTCCTCCCATTGATGCCCAACAAGGCCATCCTCTGCTTCATATGTGGCTGGAGCCGTGGGTAGTTCCACACGTCTTCTGGTTGTTGGTTTAGCCCCTGGGAGATCTGGGTCGTCTGGTTAGTTGATATTTTTGTTCTTTTTCTGGGGTTGCAAACCCCCTCAACTACCTCAGTCCTTTCTCTAACTCCTCCATACTGGACCCTGTTCTCAGTTGACTATTTGGCTGCGATCATCTGCCTCTATATCTGTCAGGCTCTGGCAGAGCCTCTCAGGAGACAGCTATACCAGGCTCCTGTCAGCACGCACCTCTTGGCATTCCCACTAGCGATAGGGTTTGATTACTGCATGTGGGAAGTGAGATTTCTAGTTGCCCAAACAATGGAAACTGAGTTTGCATCCTCAGAATCATTACCAAGCCAGTTATGGCTGTGGTTGTTAACCAGCCCTAGCTGATGGTAAAGGAGAGAGTTGGAGAATAGCTGAGGTTTGCTGAGTAGTCAGTTACCCCAAAACATCCTATCTTTAGGTTCTCTGACATAAACCCACATTCCAGGCACCCTATGTTTCATGGACTCCATAGTCATGTATGTGTACATACAGCTTCACACACACACACACACACACACACACACACACACACACACACACACACACACACTCAAACACTTTTACTTTCACATATTTCTGACTTTATTTTGTTTTCTATTAAGTTTGACAGAGGAAGGGTACTCCAAATGATGTTTGTGTTTCTTTCAGGTCTCCCAGTGTGCTGTATGTCTCAGCTATACATTTCCTTCCAAATAGCAAAGACTTGGAATTACTCAGTACTTCTTGCAAACTATATAGTATCCAGGCAACCACTGACTAAATACCAGACGTATTTATATATCTTGAATTATATATAAATTAATTTTATTTTTTATTTCTTCATTGTCTGGAAGAATGCCTCAAATATAATTGACTAGATTAAAGGAATTTATATTCTCAATAGAATGTATAATGTTGTTTTGAAGCTGAAATGTTGAAATTAATAGCAATATGATGAAATTATCAGTTTGTAGCAATGGAAGTTGGCACTAAACTGTGAATCTTTTAAAACTAAGTTTAGTGGTGGCAAGATTACTTTAATTCAACTAATGAGTTCTGTATATCAATAACAATCCATATGAATATACACTACATATGATTATGAAAACACAAATACACACACACACACAATCCCACATCTTCACAACTGCAGAGCTCTCTATATTTTTTCTGGGCTATTTTCTGTATGTTTTGCTCCTATGAATCAACTCATTAAAATTCTTCCAGCCTATGATTTTGGAACATCTTATCTAATTACAAAAATTAGATGAAAAAATTTTGAAAAATATGTATGAAAGAGGGAGATTTTACTAATTACTATCAATTAATTTTCACAATTTGTATGTGTACAGCTGTACAGTTTAAATGTAAGTATATATTCAAAATTATTTAGTAAAACTAACCCATATTTTGAGCTCTGTAAAGGGAACGGCGTTATGAGTTAGCACACTAAAATGTCATGTATGGTCCTAAAATGGAGAGGATTGAATTTATTCATTTTTATCTTTCAGCAATTTCTGTGTCCTTGAATTTCTCTTCTGCATGCTGTTATAAATGTGGTCACTCCATTTCAAAGCAGCTGAACTAAATTCTCCTATTTGAGACCACACGAATCAGAGAAATGATAGTATGGAGGCACAAATATGAACAAATTCCATTCTGCTAATTTTTCTTCTTTTGGCATAGCGTCTTGGTGTTAAAAGGATATGTAGATGAACTTACAACTACTTGTCTTTCTGACAGGAATTTGAAAAAGAAAAACATATACACAACTTTAAATAGCAAATAAATGCTGCCAATATAGTTCATGAATTCAAGGCACATTGTTTCTGTAATGTCAAACGAACTTGGAAGATATAAATAACATATGAACAATACATACTCCTGTAATTCAACATCTGCTGCCTATGAAAAGGCTGTGGCATTTTCATGCTCAAGAGTGTATGAATGCAATATGTTGCTTTTTCCCTCCTACCGTGGAATATCTTGAGCAATGCTGAGAGCATTTTGAACTTGGCTGTATCATGCTTGTTCTGTGGCTCCATTTGCACTTTCCACCCCCAATCAGATTCATGTTACCTTATATGCTTTCTAAACTGTAAATGTCACTGCACTGTTTAAGCGTGACTCCTGCAATAGGAGAAGAGGAACTGTTGGTTAGTAAAAATGTAATAAAGGAGCAGATAGTTGGAAAATATTTATAACTAGATAAAATTTTTGGTGCAATATGCTTATAAGTTGTTGATACTAAATAGAAAACGTTATGGGCACGATTTTACACTGTACAGAAGGTACCCGGTTTACTAGTACAGACAAGAGTGTTTTTTGACTATTGGAGACCTATTTTGAAATACACTGTATTTTATCAAATATAGACTATTTTCCCTCCTCTTTCATATTTTCTTTAGGGTTAAGTATCTTTAATACAAAAAGGATGTGCTTAAAGTACCAGATTTCAAAGGCGCTGGGAAGATAAAATGACATTTTCAGAACATTATGAAATCTTTTAAGTTTTATTATACTCTGTGGTCTTTAGAAAGAGAAAATCATGAAGCTTTGTTTTCACCTTTAAAATAAGAATAATAAAAGAAACAGTTATGACTTATGAGGGATATTTACTGAGCATTTAAAAAATCATATTTCAGTACTAATAATGGATGGGTTCCTAAAATGCTTAGCAATTTCTCATACCAAAGAGAGCACACCATTCATAATATCCTCATAAAAACCCAAGACAGTGCTAATACCTTCATAGAAAATTAAAAGGGTGCACATGGCAAGTAAAAGATATGGCCAAGGTCACAGCAGGAAGGAAATAATCAAGAATGACCAGAAGCAGAGTGGTTTTGTATTCTTCCCTATTTTGCTACATTGCCTCTCAAGAAAGCAGTCATTGGGATACATAAGATCATTTTGAAACCCCTCTATCTTCTCCCTCCTAATGCTTGTTTTAAGCCCTGTGCTATATACTCTAGATATGTTACTAGATCAACTCAGTAAGTCTCCTCATTTTGCAACGTCATTTTTTGAAAATAAAGTTTGATTTTAATCACAATGTAATCAAATAGTATAGGTTAATCTTTGTACCCGAGAATTTGGTGACGTGTTCATTAAAAAAAGTAAATTAAATTGCTTTGGTGCTAAAGTGGGGCAGATTATACAGCACGGTGCTGTACTCTGAGATCGGTAGGTTGATTCTTATTTGGTTTTGAGAACTTTTCTTATTATGTTTGTTTTTATTATACTAACTCTTGAGAAGATGCTTTTAAGTACAAAATCCAGGGCTAACGTGCAAGATAATAGGGCAAAATGGCTTGCTGACCAGCTTGTTAGGTCCTGAGGCCTTTATCATAACAATCATAGAGGAACAAGAATATTTTGATTTTGGTAGTTACCATGCATCTTTACACCAATTTCTTATTTATTTATTTGTTTGTTTGTTTATTATTTTATTCTTTAATTTTATTTTTTACAGTTCCATATGTTATCGCACTCCTGGTCCTCTGACTAGCTGCCAGCTCCAAGCGGATGTCTCCCCATCCCACCATACCTCCACCCTCCCTGGTGCCTCAAGTCTCTTGAGGGCTAGGAGAACCTTCCCTGAGTGAGGCCAGACCCAGAAGTCCTCTGCTGTATATTGTTGGGGCCTCATATCAGCTGGTGTTTGCTGCCTGGTTAGTGGTACTCTTACCCCCATTTGTTGATAAAATTGTTGAAACTTATCCTCACAACTTGTAAAAAAGATATTTTCAAAATAAAGAATCTAAGAGGGATGCTAATTGATTAGAAACACAAGACACTCTAGAAAAGAAACCCCTAATCTTTAAGTAAGTAGTTACTAAAAAGAAATTGGTTCTTTGGGTGCATTTTTTCATCTATTTGCTTGTTTTAAAGCAAGGAAAAGAAATCCTGCCAACATTGAAAGTACTTTTCTTTAACCTCAAAACATAGAATTGATATTATTCTGAGTCAGCTTGATACATTTCGTGCCTTTCTCAATGACTAGTGAGTTTCACATGCACAAATAAAACATTTTTTTTGCCCTTCAAGTTTCTTTGATTCCCTACAAAGTTCTTTGATAAATTCATGAATAATCTTATTCACTGATTTTTTACTTCACATGATTAGTGTAATATAGTATTTCAAATTTAATAGTTTTTATTAGTTTATTCAATACATACTATATAATGTGTCCTATAGCATTAGATACACCTTTTTTTTTGCAATAATGGGTGTTTATTTCTTTTTTATTGGATATTTTTTATTTACATTTCAAATAATATCCCCTTTCCCCGTTTACCGTCCATAACCCCCCTATCCCACCCTCCCTCCCCCTTCTTCTATGAGGGTATTCCCCTACCCACCCATTCCTGCCCGCCTCCCCGCTCTGACATTCTCCTCCAATGGAGAATTGAGCCTTGGCAGGACCAAAGGCTTCTCCTCCCATTGGTGCCCAACAAGGCCATTCTCTGCTACATAAATATTTTTAAACGGATTTGGCTGTTGAAATACTAGTTATAACTTAGAAAAAAAAGCATACTCGGATAAATGTAAGTATATAGAAAATAGGAGTTACTGAAATAGAGATAAATGATAAAAAAGAAAGGACCGAAAATCGAGTTGTAGCAAATCTATCAATGGCAGATTTTTCAAGGCTAAAACACAAGGGAAGGAAGCCAAGAGAGCTGTCTAACCTCACACCAGTGATATTTTCCAATAACTGTAAAATCTAACACCATCTTCTTTTCTTTTTTGGTAAAGTTTGAAATGAATCTTGGACATTTTCCCTCTCTACCCTGAGAGCTGTTGGCATCTAAAATTCAACAGTTATTTTGTTTCAGTTTTACAAAAGAGAACATTGAAAGGGCAATTTACTTGCAATGCCTTACACATCAAGCTTTTCTCCTTGAACTCATCCCTACCATTATTTTTTTAATTAGTTAGTTAATGCTGGGAATAATATATCGATTTCCTATAGAAAAGAAACAGCTTATCTTCTGTTTGTTAGAGTATCATTTCCTAGATTCCAGTGGCCTCAGATTGTAAATATTTCTTTTCTCCAACCACTGACATGTGCACATTTAAGATACAAACCATCTCACCCATCAGGATTATATGATCATCAGTCCACTCTACCTACAAATGGAGCCCTTAAAATTTCTCTTGCTGCACTCTCCAAATATCCCAACTGTGCTGGCTGTTTTATATCAACTCCACACAAGTCGAGTCACTTTGGTAGAAAGAATCCCAACTGAGTAAATAAATGCCAGCTCCAGGTCACTATTAAGGGGAGACTGTGGTGCAGCCATTTGATTGGTGAGTACTGTGAGAGGACCCGGATCACTTTTAGGGGTGCTACTTCTGTGCTAGAGATTCTAGATGCTATAAAAAAAAAAAGAAAGTTGATTATATCATGGGGAGCAAGCTAGTAAGTAGCACTATCACTTTAGTTCCTACCTCAACTTTGTCTTGGCTTCCCTTGATGATAGATTGTAATGTGGGATTAGGGGCTGAAATAAACCCTTTCGTTTCCAACTCATTTTAGTTCATGGGGTTTTAGTCTAGTAATAGAAACCATAACTTAGACACCAAACTTAAGAGGCAGCAAGTGACCATCTGGACTCTCATAGTGAATAGAAAACCCAACTACACTTTATTAGTGTTGTTTTTGAGTATTCTAAGTTGCTTTTATTCATCTTCCGTACCCCATATATTTTCTGTGAAATTTGCATTGATCCCCAGTTCTCAGTTCTATCTTAGTACTGGTTATGATCCTTCATTAGTAAATGCTATCTAAACTTACTAGAGTCCATGTAGCTAAGGGAAAAATAAATCTGGATTTGTTAGTGTTAGTTCAACAAACATGACTCGGAGTTGAACAAATCCCTTTTACTTACAACATTCTTAAAATAAAAGACTGTAGAAGGTAAGGATTATATAACAAATATAATGTCAATGCTACAGGGGTAGTTTGAAGATTTTAACTACCGTTCAGGAAATACATAAAAGACTATGAGGACATGTAGAAATATAGGCAACTTCCCCTGTTGAAAAATGTGTTAGACATTTGATGCTTTCCAAAATTATTATTGATACTCTATCAGTCCCATTTTTGTCTTCTAGATTAATGTTTGACTATCACTACAAATAACCTCAATGTTGAGATTTTTCTTTTTAATTTAATTTTGGGTCTTTCATTTTGTTTTTTACTTATTTACTTTATATCCTGTTCACTGCCCAGCTCCTGGTCACCTCTTCCCACAATCCTTCATCCCTCAACCCTCTTGTCTTCTGGGATGGTAGGCCCCTCCCTCGGTGTCCCCACCCCCACCTGTCACTTCAAGTCTCTGTGAGGCTAGGCACTTTCTCTCTCACTGATGCCAGACACAGCAGCCCAGCAGGTAGAACCCATCCTGTGGGCAGACAAAAGCTTTTGGTGCAGACCTCACTGCACTTGTTCAGGACCCACATGTGTCAAGCACATTTGCTACATATAAGCACAGTTTTTTTGTTGATGATTCAGTTTCTGACAACCCCAAGGTTCTAGGTTAGTTGATTTCTGGGGAGTGACATTTCTTATGAATAAGCCTTTCATCAATCAAATTCCAAAGCACAAATGAATAACAAAGAGTTATTCATTTGGGTACTCTCAAAGATAAATATGTTTATTATTTATAAATTAGACAAAGCATAATTTAAATTCAATAATGGAAAATTCGAGTGACCTCTCCTAGCTATCCAGTATCCTCTATAAAATTACATTTTGAGTCTCTCCGTATTTTATCCATATAATTTTGGAAATTATTTTAATAACAAATGCATTTCTAGAATTTTCAGTTATGCTAGTGGTCCTATGTATATATATTTTAAAGTCTGTATAGAGCTTCAGAAATACATATTTAAGTATCTATGTTTAGATAAACTAATGCATGTATTCTTCACATTCATAACAGTCTTATAATAAGCTTCAAACTATCAAATTCATTTAAGGAGGTCTGCATTAGACTTTTTGAAGGCACGTGGCAAAACATTAATTCTTTTGAAATTTTTTGAAAATAATAACATTCTTGTGATCAATAAAATTCTGAGATCTTTGATGGCTTTGATTTAGATTAGCAACTTTTGCAATTATTCTTAAGTGGAAAATATGACTTTTAAAATTAATTTTTAAGTAAATTTAAATGTAATTGACTAGTTTTGATTTACAATGGAAATAGCATAATTAAAAAATAATTTAACCGGATGTAGATCTCTCCTGAGAGACACAGCCAGAATACAGCTAATACATCAGCGAATGCCATCATTAAACCACTGAACTGAGAACGAGACCCCATGAAACGAATCAGAGAAAGAACTGAAAGAGCTTGAAGGGGCTTGAGACCCCATATGAACAACAATGCCAACCAACCAGAGCTTCCAGGGACTAAGCCACTACCCAAAGACTATACATGGAATGACCCTGGGCTCCAACCTCATAGGTAGCAATGAATAGCCTAGTAAGATCACCAGTGGAAGGGGCAGCCCTTGGTCCTGCCAAGACTGAACCCCCAGTGAATGTGATTGTTGAGGGGAGAGCGGTGATGGGGAACACCCATATAGAAAGGGAGGGGGAAGGGTTAGGGAGATGTTGACCCGGAAACCGGGAAGGGGAATAAGAACTGAAATGTAAATAAGAAATACTCGGCTGAGGCCGTGGAGAGCTCATAGGCAACACCCCACGAACAAGCTTGAGCCTGGGGACCACAGGTAAGACAAACTTTTCTGCTACAAACGACTTGCCTGGTGATCTCGGGTCACACAGAGGCGGAGTTCCTCTGGGGCCGGACACTTCCGGTGTTTGGCCAGAGTCCCGGACCAGCGGAGGATCCCCTGCCTTCAGCAGCCTCTCTGCTCCCAGGCCCCCTGGGGGGGAGTTCTGCCGCCTGGTCGGGCAGGCTCTCCTGAGGCAGCAGAGCGGAGGAGACCACCAACGCTGCCCACCCCTGCCCTCATCCCTGGCCCAGGAGGAAACTGTATACGGCCTCTGGGTACCCGGCAGAGGAGGGCCCAGGCGCAGCAGATCCACTGCGTCTTAGACTTCCGAACCTGAAGGGACCGACCGGATAAACAGTTCTCTGCACCCAAATCCCGTGGGAGGGAGAGCTAAACCTTCAGAGAGGCGGACACGCCTGGGAAACCAGAAGAGACTGCACGCTGCACACAGTACTGACCCCAGAGGAAAACAAAAGCTATCTGGAACCCTGGTGCACCAAACCTCCCGGAAGGGCGGCAAGCAGATCTTCCTGGGCTGCTGAGGCGTGGAGAGCTCATAGGCAACACCCCTAACAAGCTTGAGCCTGGGGACCACAGGTAAGACAAACTTTTCTGCTACAAACGACTTGCCTGGTGAACTCAAGACAGGCTCACAGGAACAGCTGAAGACCTGTAGAGAAGAAAAACTACGCGCCCGAAAGCAGAACACTCTGTCCCCATAACTGGCTGAAAGAAAACAGGAAAACAGGTCTACAGCACTCCTGAAACACAGGCTTATAAGACAGTCTAGCCACTGTCAGAAATAGCAGAACAAAGTAACACTAGAGATAATCTGATGGCGAGAGGCAAGCGCAGGAACCCAAGCAACAGAAACCAAGACTACATGGCATCATCGGAGCCCAATTCTCCCACCAAAGCAAACACAGAATATCCAAACACACCAGAAAAGCAAGATCTAGTCTCAAAATCATATTTGATCATGATGTTGGAGGACTTCAAGAAAGACATGAAGAACTCCCTTAGAGAAACACAGGAAAACATAAACAAACAAGTAGAAGCCTACAGAGAGGAATCGCAAAAATTCCTAAAAGAATTCCAGGAAAACATAAATAAACAAGTAGAAGCCCATAGAGAGGAATCACAAAAATCCCTGAAAGAATTCCAGGAAAACACAATCAAACAGTTGAAGGAATTAAAAATAGAAATAGAAGCAATCAAGAAAGAACACATGGAAACAACCCTGGATATAGAAAACCAAAAGAAGAGACAAGGAGCTGTAGATACAAGCATCACCAACAGAATACAAGAGATGGAAGAGAGAATCTCAGGAGCAGAAGATTCCATAGAAATCATTGACTCAACTGTCAAAGATAATGTAAAGCGGAAAAAGCTACTGGTCCAAAACATACAGGAAATCCAGGACTCAATGAGAAGATCAAACCTAAGGATAATAGGTATAGAAGAGAGTGAAGACTCCTCAGCTCAAAGGACCAGTAAATATCTTCAACAAAATCATAGAAGAAAACTTCCTAACCTAAAAAACAGATACCCATAGGCATACAAGAAGCCTACAGAACTCCAAATAGATTGGACCAGAAAAGAAACACCTCCCGTCACATAATAGTCAAAACACCAAACGCATAAAATAAAGAAAGAATATTAAAAGCAATAAGGGAAAAAGGTCAAGTAACATATAAAGGCAGACCTATCAGAATCACACCAGACTTTTCGGCAGAAACTATGAAGGCCAGAAGATCCTGGACTGATGTCATACAGACCCTAAGAGAACACAAATGCCAGACCAGGTTACTGTATCCTGCAAAACTCTCAATCAACATAGATGGAGAAACCAAGATATTCCATGACAAAACCAAATTTACACAATATCTTTCTACAAATCCAGCACTACAAAGGATAATAAAATGGTAAAGCCCAACATAAGGAGGCAAGCTATACCCTAGAAGAAGCAAGAAACTAATCGTCTTGGCAACAAAACAAAGAGAAGAAAAGCACACAAACATAACCTCACATCCAAATATGAATACAACAGGAAGCAATAATCACTATTCCTTAATATCTCTCAACATCAATGGCCTCAACTCCCAATAAAAAGACATAGATTAACAAACTGGATACGAACGAGGACCCTGCATTCTGCTGCCTACAGGAAACACACCTCAGAGACAAAGACAGACACTACCTCAGAGTGAAAGGCTGGGAAACAACTTTCCAAGCAAATGGTCGGAAGAAGCAAGCTGGAGTAGCCATTCTAATATCAATAAAGTCAATTTTCAACTAAAAGTCATCAAAAAAGATAAGGAAGGACACTTCATATTCATCAAAGGAAAAATCCACCAAGATGAACTCTCAATCCTAAATATCTATGCCCCAAATACAAGGGCACCTACATACGTAAAAGAAACCTTGCTAAAGCTCAAAACACACATTACACCTCACACAATAATAGTAGGAGATTTCAACACCCCACTCTCATCAATGGACAGATCATGGAAACAGAAATTAAACAGAGACGTAGAAAGACTAAGAGAAGTCATGAGCCAAATGGACTTAACGGATATTTATAGAACATTCTATCCTAAAGCAAAAGGATATACCTTCTTCTCAGCTCCTCATGGTATTTTCTCCAAAATTGACCATATAATTGGTCAAAAAACGGGCCTCAACAGGTACAGAAAGATAGAAATAATCCCATGCGCGCTATCAGACCACCACGGCCTAAAACTGGTCTTCAATAACAATAAGGGAAGAATGCCCACATATACGTGGAAATTGAACAATGCTCTACTCAATGATAACCTGGTCAAGGAAGAAATAAAGAAAGAAATTAAACACTTTTTAGAATTTAATGAAAATGAAGATACAACATACCCAAACTTATGGGACACAATGAAAGCTGTGCTAAGAGGAAAACTCATAGCGCTGAGTGCCTGCAGAAAGAAACAGGAAAGAGCATATGTCAGCAGCTTGACAGCACACCTAAAAGCTCTAGAACAAAAAAGAAGCAAATACACCCAGGAGGAGTAGAAGGCAGGAAATAATCAAACTCAGAGCTGAAATCAACCAAGTAGAAACAAAAAAAAGGACCATAGAAAGAATCAACAGAACCAAAAGTTGGTTCTTTGAGAAAATCAACAAGATAGATAAACCCTTAGCCAGACTAACGAGAGGACACAGAGAGTGTGTCCAAATTAACAAAATCAGAAATGAAAAGGGAGACATAACTACAGATTCAGAGGAAATTCAAAAATCATCAGATCTTACTATAAAAGCCTATATTCAACAAAACTTGAAAATCTGCAGGAAATGGACAATTTCCTAGACAGATACCAGGTACCGAAGTTAAATCAGAACAGATAAACCAGTTAAACAACCCCATAACTCCTAAGGAAATAGAAGAAGTCATTAAAGGTCTCCCCAACAAAAAGAGCCCAGGTCCAGACGGGTTTAGTGCAGAATTCTATCAGACCTTCATAGAAGACCCTCATACCAATATTATCCAAACTATTCCACAAAATTGAAACAGATGGAGCACTACCGAATTCCTTCTATGAAGCCACAATTACTCTTATACCTAAACCACACAAAGACCCAACAAAGAAAGAGAACTTCAGACCAATTTCCCTTATGAATATCGATGCAAAAATACTCAATAAAATTCTGGCAAACCGAATCCAAGAGCACATCAAAACAATCATCCACCATGATCAAGTAGGCTTCATCCCAGGCATGCAGGGATGGTTTAATATACGGAAAACCATCAACGTGATCCATTATATAAACAAACTGAAAGAACAAAACCACATGATCATTTCATTAGATGCTGAGAAAGCATTTGACAAAATTCAACACCCCTTCATGATAAAAGTCCTGGAAAGAATAGGAATTCAAGGCCCATACCTAAACATAGTAAAAAAGCCATATACAGCAAAACCAGTTGCTAACATTAAACTAAATGGAGAGAAACTTGAAGCAATCCCACTAAAATCAGGGACTAGACAAGGCTGCCCACTCTCTCCTACTTATTCAATATAGTTCTTGAAGTTTTAGCCAGAGCAATCAGACAACAAAAGGAGATCAAGCAGATACAGATCGGAAAAGAAGAAGTCAAAATATCACTATTTGCAGATGATATGATAGTATATTTAAGTGATCCCAAAAGTTCCACCAGAGAACTACTAAAACTGATAAACAACTTCAGCAAAGTGGCTGGGTATAAAATTAACTCAAATAAATCAGTAGCCTTCCTCTACACAAAAGAGAAACAGGCCGAGAAAGAAATTAGGGAAATGACACCCTTCATAATAGATCCAAATAATATAAAGTACCTCGGTGTGACTTTAACCAAGCAAGGGAAAGATCTGTACAATAAGAACTTCAAGACTCTGAAGAAAGAAATTGAAGAAGATCTCAGAAGATGGAAAGATCTCCATGCTCATGGATTGGCAGGATTAATATAGTAAAAAATGGCCATTTTACCAAAAGCGATCTACAGATTCAATGCAATCCCCATCAAAATACCAATCCAATTCTTCAAAGAGTTAGACAGAACAATTTGCAAATTCATCTGGAATAACAAAAAACCCAGGATAGCTAAAGCTATCCTCAACAATAAAAGGACTTCAGGGGGAATCACTATCCCAGAACTCAAGCAGTATTACAGAGCAATAGTGATAAAACTGCATGGTATTGGTACAGAGACAGACAGATAGACCAATGGAACAGAATTGAAGACCCAGAAATGAACCCCACACCTATGGGCACTTGATTTTTGACAAAGGAGCCAAACCATCCAATGGAAAAAGATAGCATTTTCAGCAAATGGTGCTGGTTCAACTGGAGGTCAACATGAAGAATGCAGATCGATCCATGCTTATCACCCTGTACAAAAGCTTAAGTCCAAGTGGATCAAGGACCTCCACATCAAACCAGATACCTCAAACTAATAGAAGAAAAAACTAGGGAAGCATTTGGAACACATGGGCACTGGAAAAATTTCCTGAACAAAACACCCATGGCTTATGCTCTAAGATCAAGAATCGACAAATTGGATCTCATAAAACTGCAAAGCTTCTGTAAGGCAAAGGACACTGTGGTTAGGACAAAACGGCAACCAACAGATTGGGAAAAGATCTTTACCAATCCTACAACAGATAGAGGGCTTATATCCAAAATATACAAAGAACTGAAGAAGTTAGACAGCAGGGAGACAAATAACCCTATTAAAAAATGGGGTTCAGAGCTAAACAGAGAATTCACAGCTGAGGAATGCCGAATGGCTGAGAAACACCTAAAGAAATGTTCAACATCGTTAGTCATAAGGGAAATGCAAATCAAAACAAACCTGAGATTTCACCTCACACCAGTGAGAATGGCTAAGATCAAAAACTCAGGTGACAGCAAATGCTGGTGAGGATGTGGAGAAAGGAACACTCCTCCATTGTTGGTGGGGTTGCAGACTGCTACAACCATTCTGGAAATCAGTCTGGAGGTTCCTCAGAAAATTGGACATTGAACTGCCTGAGGATCCAGCTATACCTCTCCTGGGCATATACCCAAAAGATGCCCCAACATATAAAAAGACACGTGCCCACTATGTTCATCGTAGCCTTATTTATAATAGCCAGAAGCTGGAAAGAACCCAGATGCCCTTCAACAGAGGAATGGATACAGAAAATGTGGTACATCTACACAATGGAATATTACTCAGCTATCAAAAAGAACAATGACTTTGTGAAATTGAGGCAAATGGTTGGAACTGAAACTATCATCCTGGTGAGCTAACCCAATCACAGAAAGACATACATGGTATGTACTCATTGATAAGTGGCTATTAGCCCAAATGCTTGAATTACCCTAGATGCCTAGAACAAATGAAACTCAGACGGATGATCAAAATGTGAATGCAGATGGCTCCTGAGAACACAGCCAGAATACAGCAAATACAGAGGCGTATGCCAGCAGGAAACCACTGAACTGAGAACAGGACCCCTGTTGAAGGAATCAGAGAAAAGAACTGGAAGAGCTTGAAGGAGGGACCCCCATATGTACAGCAATGCCAACCAACCAGAGCTTCCAGGGACTAAGCCACTACCCAAAGACTATACATGGACTGACCCTGGACTCTGACCTCAGAGGGTTGCAATGAATATCCTAGTAAGAGCACCAGTGGAAGGGGGAAGCCTGGGTCCTGCTAAGACTGAACCCCTAGTGAACTAGACTGTTGGGGGAGAGGGGCAGCAATGGGGGGAGGGGTTGGGAGGGAACACCCATAAGGAAGGGGGAGGGGGGGGGGGGATGTTTGCCGGAAACCGAAAGGAATAACACTTTAGAAATGTATATAAGAAATACTCAAGTTAATAATAATAATAAAAAAAGCACAAAAAAAAGAAATGCTCAAAGGTTAACAAAGATGAAAAAATAATTTTTAAAATCACAGTTTTTTACAAGGAATAGGAATTATGAAATAAATGAGAAGCTAGGTAGTGCAGCTTTATAAAAATTAAGACAAATTTTATTTTCAGCAGGAGAATCATGCAGCATACAAAACTAAATATTGTTTTGTGGATCTTGCTTGTTTCATAAAGCTTGTCCTAATATAGCAGAAAACGTATACACAACAAAATGTGAGGTGTCATATAATTGCATGTTTTTATCATCACTAATGTAAACATGCCTTTATCTCTTCTACCTAGAGCTACCTAGTAGGGTACAATTACTAATGTTCCTGCTTGCAACTGCTGTCTTTGTAACCAAAGTGCACGCACACTGTGTAAACAAAGATATGTTGCACCTTTAGTAAATTTTTTTCCAAGCAGAACCAAGTGCGATTTTATTGCTGCAAACAGCAGCTATTCTCTTTTTACCAAGCCATTCAGGGAGACTTCTGAAGTGTGGGGGATAGTAGTGAGCAAATTGGAGGAGTCAGGAACAGCACAAGAAGAACCAGAGTCAACTAACTAACAGAGGATCAATGTGATTTCACAGAGCCTGGGCCACCAACCAGGGGGCATGCAGGAGCTCACACTAGACCCCCTGTGCATATTTAGCAAACATGCAGCTTGGTCTTCATGTTGGTCCCCTAACAAGTGGAGCAGGACTGTCTCTTACACTGTTCCCTCTCATTGACTCCCCTTTCCCTACCTGGACTGCCTGGTGGGCCTTAGTGCAAGAGGATGTATCTAGCATTGTGAGGACTGTATGTCCCAGGATTGCATGGTACCCAAGAAGGCCTCCCTTTCTTCAAAGAGAAGTGGAGCTCAGTGAGCAGAGGGATTTGTATGGGTAAGACTGGAAAAGTAGAATGGAGAGTGGCTGTAATAGGGAAGTAAAGTGAAGATAGATAGATAGATAGATAGATAGATAGATAGATAGATAGATAGATAGATAGATAGATAGGTAAATAAATAAATGGGCAAAATCTTTATAAAAAACAAATTGTAATTATATCTGATGATGAAAATTTAAGAAATTGAGACAAAAGGACAAATACTGTTGTTTGGGATAATGTCAATAGAAACACAGAACATTGCAAAGAGATAGGGCTTCCAAGTCTCCTGTGGCAATGATTTCTTCAATTTTGAAGTGAGGAATAGACTGACCCATTTACAATATATTCCTACACTCTCATTTGATTTCTCTTTATTTCTCTGATGGGTGAACATCAAGAGAGTTCATTTAAAGTTTAAAAGAGCCAGGAAGAGAGCATGGTAGAGAATTATTGAAGCGTATATCTCCAGTCATTTGTGATGGTTAATTTCAGGTGCTGCTCTCCCTTCATTAGAAAACTATAAGCATTTTTTTTTGGTTGTGTCTGAAAAGGTATTCCCAAAAGAAATTGGTGGATGATTCCTTTGATTCAATGTATCTCAGACTAAAAGTAAAAGGCTCTGCAAAGGAAGTTTTCTGTCTCTCTTTATCCTGGAACCTAGGACTGCCTTCTGTCCTTGGGTCTCATAATTGCAGAAAATCTGACCTTGGACTCCAAAGCAGTTGACCAGAAGACATTGATTTGGGTTTTTCATTCTTTCATCTTTGACTAGGAGTTACCTCATAAGCTTTCCTTGTCTGTACACCTTGAGACCTGGACACAACCACATTACTACCAACATTCCAGTGTTTCCAGTTAGCATATGATTTCATGTATGATATGGGAATGCATAGTCTCAATTAGTTTATGTGTCAATTCTGCTGATAAATTTCTTCTCATAATTCATCTATCCATGCATATATGCATGAATCTATCTTTATATTGTCTAAGTATGCATTTCCTTGCTACTTCCCTTTTTATTAATCCATAAGGTTTACTGCACAGTTCTTGAGGAAGCAGCAAAAAATTAACAACAAATTCAATACAAAATCTCTTTTCACTATAGTTATTCCCGGCAGTAGCAGATGGTCATGGGCATAGGACAAGAGGTGCTAGTATTTTGTATGCTTGAGTCTCTCATAGCTCAAGCAATTACCAAAAAGAGTAAAAGGCTGATTCTTGGTGATCTAAGTAGGCTACATCTCCAGGTTCACTTTGCATGGTAGACTTTTTGCCTACTTCCTTGCCCTCTAGTGTTCATAAACACCTAAGAGGCAAGAAGGGGTAGTCAGGTAGCCTTTTCCTACCACAAAGGCTTCTTGAGATTTCTCTTCTATAGCAGCCATGGACAACAAGAAAGGCTGTTCCACAGGAGGTTACGACTGGGGCTTCTGAGATAACTGCACAGGTAAGTCATAAAGACCAATTTCTCAAGGCAGAGCCCTGCTTCATTCTCCCTCTCATAAGCCTCAAAGGTCTCTGCCTATTGCTGCTAGATGGCACACAGTGAGCCTTATGTCAGTACCCATCACGTGAAGAGACCATGGGAGAGAAGATATATATAAAATACCTGGGTTTGGCAAGGACAGGGGCGACCTTCCAGACATGACGGAAGGCTCATGGCATCCTCTCCCTGCAATATCAATGACCAGGACACCTGAAAGCCCATGAACACTTCCAGAAACAGAAAGAAATTAAGAAACTAACTCTTCTTAGTGTTCTGTATATCTAGAAAGCCAAGGTATTATGCAGTATTGGAAAATGGTCCTCCTATCTAATGCAGATTTCAAATTGATAGATTATATAATGATTTCTCGCTGTGCCTTGCAAACATTGTTCAGCAACTATGACTTCAGAGACCCATGTCTGATCTCAGGTGTTCTTGTGTGCATGTGGCATTTGCTTAGAGTCTGCTAATATCAGTTATTAGGTTAATTATTAAAGTCTTTTTCAGGAACTATATCATAGTCTCTACTCATAAGACAAATCTGAGTCTAGGAAAATTATTGCATATTTTTTATCTCTTTCCTTATAAGACCCAGACGTACTAGGCTGTTCTGTTGTATCAATTATGCTGCCCTAAGCTTCCCACACACTCATTAACTGTGAGAGAACTGTGACAAAATAATGAGAAAATTGTATTTTAGCTATTTCCTAATATTATCATATATGAATTACAATATCAGTTTCACATACCTTGATGTGGCTTCCCTTTTTACAATTCTTTCATAACAGTTTTTACCCAGAACATTAAGTTTGTCAGTAAGTCTAAAAGGAAATGTATTAAACTAAAGTGAGTAGAAATATTCTGGAGCTAAAAGATACAAATTGATTTTTAAACGGGTTGCATCAAATTGTTTCAAGTAAGCAGCTGTGTCATTTTCAATGTAGTGAATTCTCTCCATTTTTACCTTAAGCAAAAAATGCTATGGGTATAATTTTTGTGTGCCCACCCCCATAGTTACTCTGCCAAGAGAGCTTTATGTGGAAGCTTTGGTAGGCTGGGTGAGACAAACGGTAGTGAGGTTGCTGTGTACAGTGCCAATCTAAGGGATTTGTCTAACTCTGGTGGGATCCTGTCAGTTCCCCTAGGAGCAAATGTTGTAAAGGAATGGGCTTGGCTCCTGGGTTCTTGAATTTATTCCCTAACACGATCTCATTGGCACATGAGATCCTGGCTTGTTCATACATTTCAGGCTAAATAGCTATGGCTGACTAATTTTAAAATATTAACCACCAAAACTGCACACTTCATAATATGTTTTTTTTTATTATAAAGAATTGGGATTGGTGGCTAGATCACTTGTGCTGTCTATTTTGTGAAACTGTCACATGTGAATTGTTAGCATTGTATCGAAACTATGTAATCTGACTCTCTTCCATTTGTTACCAGCTACTTCCTATACTGGTTTTGATTTATTATTATTTTGAGATTTATTTATTTTATGCATATGAATACACTTTAGCTAATTTCAGACTGACCAAAAAATAATGTTACATACCATTACAGACGGTTGTGAGCTATCCAGTGGTTGCTGGGAATTGAACTCAGGACCTTTAGAACAGGCAGTGCTCTTAAATGTTGAGACATCGTTCAAGCCTCAGGTTTTAATTACGTTTTCTCTCCCATTTCTAGAACAATTCACTGCACTTGTTCACATTTATTGGTAATTTAATATTACTTTAGGCTTTTTGGTAATAAAGTATTTCTTATAGAGAAATAATGATTATACCATTACCACAATCATAGACTTTGGATTGTCAGAATTCTGCAGTGTTCACTAGAAATCCCTGTGAAGCAGCAGGAGCTGGAATCTTATGCTAAACACACACATATCTCTATCAAATTAATCACTTTCATGTTCTGCTGTTGCTTTTGCTTCTCATGCAAGTTTTTATTGTGAAAAATGGCTAGCAAACTTGTGTTAAAGTCGAAGAAAACATAAGTGCTATGTTATGTTTTAAAATAAATAAAGCTTAAAAGATAATATAGAATAAAGATATATTTAGATACTGGTTGACATAAAATCAGTTAGTATTACTGTTGAAAGAATGTGTTTGTTCAAGGGAAGTATTTCTTTTTGTCGTTTTCATTTTTTAATTGAAATTTATTTATTTATTTATTTATTTATTTATTTATTTATTTATTTATTTTTACATTTTAAATGTTACCCCTTTCCAGGTTTCCCCTCCAGAAAATCCACTATGCCAAACCCAACCTGCTTCTGTGACATGCTCCTTCACCCACTCACCCACTCCCGCTCGCATCCCTGCCCTGACATTCCCCTACACTGGAGCATCAAGCCTTCACAGGACCAAGAGCCTCTCCTCCCACTGATGCCCAACAAGGCCACACTCTCTTATATATACAGATGGAGTCACAGGTGATTCCTGTGTTCTCTTGTGGTGGCGATTTAATCCCTGAGAGCTCTGGGGTGTCTGGCTGATATGTTTGTTCTTCTTATGGGTTTTTTAACCCCTTCAGCTCCTTCAGTCCTTTCTCTAACTTCTCCACTGGGAGTCCCCGTTCTCAGTTCAACAGTTGGCTGCCTGCATCTGCCTTTGTATCTGTCAAGCTCTGTCAGAGCCTGTCATGAGACAGTTATATCAGGCTCATGTCAGCATGTACTTCTTGGCATCAACAATATTTGTCCGGGTTTGGTGTCTGTAATATGGGATGGCCAAGAAGCACCAAAAGAAATGTTCAACCTCCTTAGTCATCAGGGAAATGCAAATCAAAACAACTCAGATTCTACCTCACACCAGTCAGAATGACTAAGATCAAAAACTCAGGTGAGAGCAGATGCTTAAGAGGATGTGGAGAAAGAGGAACACCCCTCCATTGTTGGTGGGATTGCAGACTGGTACAACCATTCTGTAAATCAGTCTCGTGGTTCCTCAGAAAATTAAACATAGTACTACCTGAGGACCCAGCTATACTACTCCTGGGCATATACCAAAAGGTGCTCCAACATACAACAAAGACACATGTCCACTATGTTTATAGCAGCCTTATTTATAATAGCCAGAAGCTGGAAAGACCCCAGATGTCCTTCAACAGAGAATGGATACAGAAAATGTGGTACATCTACACAATGAAATACTACTCAGTTATTAAAAACAATAACTTTGTGAACTTCTTGGACACATGGATGGAACTGGAAAATATCATCCTGAGTGCGGTGACCAAATCACAAAAGAACACACATTGTATACACTCACTGATAAGTGTCTATTAGCCCAAATACTCGGATAACCCAAGATAGCATTCACAAACCACATGAAGCTCAAGAAGAAAAAAGACCAAAATGTGAATACTTCAGAACTTCTTAGAAGGTGGAACAAAAATACCCACAGGAGGAAATATGGAGTCAAAATATGGAGCAGAGACTGAAGGAAAGGGATGTTTTTCTTAAGTACCTAATACATAAATCCCAATTTCTAACATGATAAAGCAATGACTCAGTCCCTGTAAGATTCATTTGGGTATTGTAGACAGAGCATGAATTCTAAGAATTGGTAGATTGTGCCTTGATTTTACTGTTTGGTAGTGCCATGAGACCAGACAAAATTTTTAGTCACCATAAAATCCATTAGTATCATCTGTAAAATGGAAGACTATAATAACATCTCCAGAGTGGGTGAGAAATTCTCAAAATCTAACTAGTGATCCAATAAATATCAGACACATGGTCAGATATTTCCTAAGTTGGGAAGAAAATTTGAGTAGAAGTTTCTATTTTTAATATCTGTATCTGTAGCACTCAGCAGAGTAAAAGCAACACAAACTGTAAAAGTGTTACTGGATTCTAATTGTTGCCATGGTTACTATTGAAATAACCTGATATATATGGTATTTTAAAATGACATTGTTAACATAGTTATATGATGTGTATTTTCTGAAAGGGACATTTGTCTCTAAAGAACATAGAAAGTTCTTGAGAAATTAATGTGGCTAAAGTCTTCCATGCACATTTGTGGAACATAACACGTTAGTTATGTTAACTTAAAATGATACATTTGAGGTAGAGAGGCACGCGATTCTTGAACAACATGAGTTAATTGTAGGTGTTTTCTGGATTGAATGTCATAGGGGAAAAGAAAAGTGAGCGTAAGAGAAGAACATAAATTAAATACTTCTATGGTTTCATGTAGAGACAAGACAAACAAATTTAAACACCACCTACAGTTTTGTTTGCTGGGATAATTTTATTTATATTTGATGGTGCCAGTGAAGTTCTTTGTGTACAAGCTACAAAATTGAAAGGAGACAATAATAAGCCACAATGCTAACCATCATAAAACTATCAGAGAGGGTAGATAAAAGCATGTTGAATTCCTAGACAAATGGTGTCCTTCTCATTCACATCTAACAATCTAACCATCTGATTTCTCTGAGAAAAGTTGGTGAAGTTTTGTAATTCATGTACCTGGTATGGAGGTTTGTGTGATAATTGCCTTAGCCATTGTTGTCCTAGTTGGGAAACAGATTTGAACAGACCCACATGCAAAGGTTCCTACAGAGCCTCAAATAAGATATTCAGGCAGTTATGAGAAACCATTGTAAGCCCTTGACGCTCAGCATGTTACTGACTGCTGCTATTATCATGTACTTGTATTTCTTAGCTTGAGTTTTCAAGGATGCTATTTCTATGGAGGCACAAGTGTTTCCCACAACCTGACATATTAAGAAGGCTGGCAGCCAATTACTACATTACTGTGAAACGTGATCAATTGTTTAAAGATGCTGTATTCGGTGATTGCCCAGAGACTGGATTTGAGAAGGAATGTGTGCAATTCTGAAACATATTAGGTCAGGAGAGAGAGTTGAGTCTGCAATGAAGGATGAAACAGATGGAGTTTCCTAAACTATCAGCCCAAAGGAATTGAAGTTTTGAAACTATGAAGACCTTTGAGATAGAAAAGGATATGGTTTACCCTCATTCCAATCCTTTTTTGGTTCAGTAATGGTAAATACACATTTTAATATTGAAAATATATAGCATGTTAGGAATATCATTTAGAGCTGCGACCACATCATTTTTCAAGAAGACATTTAAGGACTGGGAAGGCTTTATGTGTGCAAATATGGTTTTCTTATGAAAGAAGCTCACACTTCTTTATAACTTATTGAATTTTACACAATGATGTTGGAAGGTTCCTATTTCTTTTATATATACTAATAAAATGTATTGTCTTCCTTTAATCATCCTGAAAGAAGCAAAATTATTCCAAAACATACACACTTGTCTTCCTCCCCTTGGCTTTAAGACCACTGAAAATAATGGGCTTCACAGATTGAAGTTCACTCAGCAATCTCATGATGAGGAAAGAAAAAAATGTATGCTCTGTGCCAGCTAGAGGA
This sequence comes from Rattus rattus, assembly GCF_011064425.1. NCBI lineage: Eukaryota > Metazoa > Chordata > Mammalia > Rodentia > Muridae > Rattus > Rattus rattus. The sequence goes on along the minus strand of NC_046157.1, from coordinate 38,606,463 downwards.
AATTATTCAGGAAGAAATTTCACATAGATTTATCAACTTTTTAAAGCACTTTTTAGGAAAGGTTGGTGTTGAGGCAGTGATGAGTCAGTGATGGGCTAGATCAAAGCTTTGATTAGGAATGCTTAGCTGTGTATATCTCTTGCCTTATTTTCATATCTACCTTAATTTCAGGACCTGGAAAATGAAGGCAATCAGTAAAGTATGTAATATATACATACATATAATATATATATATATATATGTATATATATCACTATATTTGTATATATATATATATATAATATCAGTAGACACACATATGTGTGGCTGTGTTTGTTTTTGTTTGTGTGTGGGGAGGGGCTTCAGTCAATAATTGGACTGAACAGCCAGGAATTTGGAAAATATCTCCTGGGAAAGTAGATAAAAAAGACTTTGTTGAAAGAGACCTCCCCTAATGAGGAAAAGATATGAAGATAGCTATGTCCATGTAAATATTAAAACATGCTACCAACTGGGTAGGAGGAAAGTTATATTCCATCATGATATCAAGCAAATATAATGATCCATTCCATGAAATGTAGTCAACAGCTTTCCCAAGCATCCCTGTTATTACTCAATGACCATAAACAAAGTTACCAAGGTGTCAGAAGTGGCATTTATGCATGACCTCAATATGGAATCCACTCAGAAAGGCTGATGATGCTATGGCTGGTATCGACTATCACACCTGGCAGCAGGTGTCATTATCATTGAACGTACAACATTGTACTATTCCTCGGGGTAACCAGCCATTGACCTGTTGTCACATTGACTATATTGGATGACTACCACTGGGTCAAGGGCAGTGCTTAGTCTATAATGAAATCTGTACTTAATTCTGGGTATGAAATTGGCTTCCATGAATAAAAAGCTAGAGCTACCATCATATTATCCATGGTCACTGTGTCTCATATAGCCTTACTTCTGTCAATGAATCTCACTTTCCGCCCCCAATGCTCTTCAGTGTTCCTGTTCTAATGGAATTCACTAATCTGACTCTTTTCCACCATGATGAAGCACCAAGTTCATAGAAATCCTTGTGATCTACTCAATGAAATTAAAGTTTTGATTAGGTCACAATTGCTATGAAAGCCTGCTGTGGGTTTTTTCAGTGTCACAGAACCTCATTTGGTTCTTGCTAGACTTAATTCAGAGGCTCTAACAGTCATGGTCTTGAAAGCTACTTTTAAACCTGTGTTTTTCAAGATTCTTTACTCACGCCCTAGCAAATGAAGGAATCAGGATCAGTAGTAGGCACGTATTGAACTAACAAGTGTTTTAAAAATATATATTATGTTTACATTATGGCTATTGAAAAACAAATGCTTATTTAGAAAACTATCCTTTCTAATGGTTCAAGAACTGCATATTTTGGTGGTATGGGATAGTTTTATTAGGCAGATTTAGAAACTTGTTACCAGTTCATTTGGAAGTTAAATTCATTATAAGAGAATATGATTGAGTATCAAATATCATCTCACCAATGTGATTATGTTAAATAAATCTCCTTTCTCTGCTTTTTTATTATATTTTGTCTCTTTATTTGGTCAACTGAGGACAGGTGACTAAGCTTAGATATGGATAGGAGATCGAGGTTCCCTCTTTAGGATTTTAGTGTCCTTAATAAAGGAATTTAGGAAATGACTCAAATAAGAGCTGAGAGACGATTTTATTAGTCTATAAATAAAAGTCCTCATGGCAAGCAAGCTGGAAACTTCAGTAGCTGTTGGTAGGAGAGAGGAAGAAAGAAGGAAAACAAACATTCCAGTTGAAACAGCATGGGAGTCAGACAGGCAACCACACGCCAGAGATGGAGTCTTCAGACAAAGGGCAAGGAAGCATAGAAAGGGGAAAATGCAAGGTGTTCAAACGAATATTCACAAAGAAATATTAAAAAGGGGGGTTGGTATGATTCTGAAAAGCAAGCTGACAAGTGGAGCTGTGTGACTCCATTCTCTAAGGTACTGTATTACTGACTGATCAGTGATTCTGGGAAGGAAAAGTAGTCGTAGTAATGACTGCATATTTGCCTATGTCCTTGTTGTGGTTTGAGGTAAGCCAGCATTCCTAGTGCTGGTCTCTTTGGTAGATGATTAATCCTTTCTAAATGGACTGAAAAGTCTCCACCCAGGCAAGAGTCTGTTTTCTCTTCCCTAGTAGTGGGGCTTTATTGTTCCTATCAGTATAGATTGTTAGGGGAGCCAGAGCCTAGGTCTGAACTTAATAGCCCTGATAACGTTTCTATAGAACCTGTGTTTACTGTGTTTATTCTGTAAAATACTGAGACTAAAAATCTCAGTAAAGGTAACAGGATTTTATGCTATATATTTTGGTCATGTTTTTTCCTTCACCAGCCCGCCTCTAAAAATAGAAAATCTACTCTGTTCTTCAGCCAAACTCCCAATACCACTTATGTAATGAATTAAGTTGTTTGGGGAAAAAGAAAGGGCTAATGGGACAGATTAGGTCAGCCTTCAGATAGAGAAGAGATTACTAATTTATCACGAAGTATTTCCATTCCTGTGGCCTTTACAAATTGAGTAATTCTATTAAAATTAAAATGCATCTCATAAGCTTAGTAATAAAAAATAACAACACACACACACACACACACAAACCCACACACACAAACCCACACACACACACACACACACACACACACACACACACACACACACACACACACACACACAAGGACGGGCTTTTTTCCCAAACAGGCAGTTGTTTACAAGTGTTTCTTAACCCACAAATTGCTTTCACCTAATTAATGAGTTTATGTTGGCTAAGCAGTCTGATGATGAAAGGAATTGTGCAAGTGTTAGAAATGGGATCAATTCCTCTTTTTCTCTTTATCATATTTTTAAAATGTGTTTAATTGAAATTCATTCACGTCACTCCCCCTTCTTGTTTTTCTCTATGTCCAGCATTTTCCAGCTAAACCTTTTTGGATTTACCCCATAATCCTCCTACCCTAAGTCAATCTCTCTGTCTCCCTGTCTTTCTCTGTCTCTGTTTCTGTCTGACACTCTCTCTCTCTCTCTCTCTCTCTCTCTCTCTCTCTCTCTCTCTCTCTTGCTGTCTGCGTGTGCATGTGTATGTGTGTGTGCATGTGTGTGCGTGCGTGTGTGTGTGTGTGTGTGTGTGTGTGTGAGAGAGAGAGAGAGAGAGAGAGAGAGAGAGAGAGAGAGAGAGGCATGCAAAAATATATGAATAGAACTTTAGGAGTCCATTTTTATTGTTTGCTTGGATATGGTTCCAAGGCTGATCACTAATTCTTTTCTCAAAGACCCAGAGCTCGGGAGCTGACTGCAGTGTTCTAGATGAGGACACATAAGCAGATTCTCCTTCAAATTTCTTCAGGGAAGAAACTGCTGGAAGATTGCATGTTAATATCTGGTCTTGTGGAGAGTTTTTGAATCAAACTTCATCTTCCTTTATATTTTACTAATCAGAAAAATCCTTGTGAAAATAGGAAAGGATGCTCTGTTAATGGTAACTAATTAATAAAATCACTTAGATTTGTCCTTATTATCTCATTCTCCCCTTTGCATATGAAGAGCCATGGACACTTTGCACCAGGATTGTTTGTGAAGAATCTCCAGTCATCAATTGAACCATTCAATCAACAGCACGGTAGCTGCTCTTCATGTATCACAGAAACTTTCTCTGTGACAGACATAACTAGGCAAATGCCTATGTATACATTTGGATGTAGAACATTATCACCTTCACTGTTGCTTTTCTTAGGCATCCTTTTCAAAGCAAAATAATTGAATACTCCAAATACAGAATGTAACTACTTTCCCATTAAACAATACAAGTTTCTAAGTGTCTAAACATATTTATAATACAAATGTGATTGCGATTATGAAATGATTTAGTAACATTTGTTAAATCCAGGCAAATTATCTTAGAGGAGATAACATTTTGATCTTTTTGTTGAAGTAAAATTACTCCTTGTTTTTATAAGGTAGTCTGTATTTTAAGTCCAACACAGTATATTCATGTAAATATAAACATTCTTAGCATAGTTAAAAAAGTATTTATTTTAATTTAATTTTCAATTCTTCCAATGAGACATCAGTATTTTTGAAGTAACTAAATAATATGTATTATTTTTACAATGTAAAAACCAATAATTGATTATGCATATTTGTTAATAGCAGCAAATGAAACAGATAAGAAAGAAATAACTAGTCACATTTTTTAATCTTTTAAGATTTGTTTGAAATTATTTTAAAAAGGAGATGGCATATATTGTCTAAAACAAATGAGCATTACTCAAATAAAATATGCTTCCAAGGTTATAAACACCCTGTGATTTATTTTTCGTGCCTTGGATTTGGGAAGAGAGTTACAGCATTCTTAAAGAATAAATTGAAGGGGCCACGTAAAAGCTTTAGTTGATGTTCTATAATTCAGAGGAATGGTTCACCCAATAACAGCCAAATCCCTTAGAAATGATCTTTGTAATTTTGGAAAAAAACATAATATTGAATATACTGACATATTTAATTTAGATCTATCAAGAGAAAGCCCACATGATTCAGAATAAAGCTGAGAATGTCCAAAGTTATAAATACTTTGGTGTTAGACAATGTTAGAGGATAGGCTGAGAAGTTCCATAGTTTAATTTATTTTCTTTTTCCCCATTTGATAAAACACTTAAGAGAAAGAATCTTTGCTGGCACACAGATGCTACTTTTCTGTGCTTTGTAAAGTCATTTTTTTCTATGATAAAAAGAAGAAAAATGTGTGTGTGTGTGTATGTGTGTGTGCATGTATGTGCACGTGTGTGTGTGTGTGTGTGCGCGCGTTTGTGTGTTTGTGTGTGATTGTAAGCCTTTTTAAGTGGCCACACTTACTACTGGTTGTAAAGATCATTACATTTGGAAGGTAAATGATAGGTTTTTATCTGTGTAATTGTAACTGCTGGGTAGAACTGCCTTTAATATTGTATTGCCATCAGGTGTTAGCAGTAAATTATATCTTTCTAGCACACAGTTCAGAGAATATCATGAAGAGAGAGATAGTGGATTCTAGCTACTACTCCTTGCAGTTAGCCCGTGGGATGTACTGAACAAAGAGAGCCTGGCACCAGACCTCAGGAGTTCAAGTATCATCCTTAATATCTGAGAATTTGGGAAAATTAATAAATCTTTTTTTCTCTGTATGCAACCTTATAAACAAAATAATAGCACTCCTTTCTAGTGACCAAAAATAATTTATTAAGTGTAAGTAAATCAAGTAAATTTGTTACTACTGTAGCAAATTAAAGGACTAAATTAAAGGAAATTATATATCACATATGTAATTGTAGAAGATTTATTTAAAAAATAACTGAGTATTATTTTTATATAACTCATTTGCTAATTTAAGAAGATAATGAGTTTGAAGAGAGATAAAAGGCTTTGATTCTGAAATGAAAATGTTTGAATATTTTGGAGATACCCAGTTATGCTATTAAGTAGCCACTGAGGCACACGGGTTGGGAGTGAACACCGGAAGTGTGTACTATACTTCAGAAATGGTGACTCAATGTCCCAATGTATGGGAATGTCAAGGAGGTGAGGATGGGTGGTGGAGTACCCTCATGGAAGCTGGGGGAGCGGGGATGGGAGAGGCAGTTTCCAGAGGGGAAACCAGGAAATGGGATATCATTTGCAATGTAAATAAATAACATACTAATAAAAAAGAAAATTGATATTTAGAGTGAAAGGGCAATACTAAGAACTAGATGAAAATTGAAGCCTGGGCCCTACATGATACTGCAAAGAATTTAACACAGAGAGTAATACCTGAGAATTCTGATTATAGTTTGAAGTAAAGTTTCTTAGACGTATTATTCTGGATAATATAGGGACTCACTTAGGTCAACCATCATGATATGTCTCAAAATTCTAATGCCCTTAATAAATACTGCCTCTGTGACATTGTGTCTGTCCTAAATCTAGATGTGAGCATTAGAGACAGGACCTTCACAATGCTTTTCCGTTAGCTTTGCACCTGGCTGCATGTTTGCAATGCCTTTGCTGAGAGCCATGGAAGACAATGCTTTAAATGTTGGCCTTGGAATGAAATGGATAGGGAGCTAGAAAAGCTGAGTTCTTGTGCAGTTTACGCAAATCAAGATGATGTCATAAAATTGAACTAGAAAGACAAAAGCTGAGGAAGTGATGGGAATTTTGATAACCGGAAATTTCTTGGTATAGGGTCGAGATGTACATTTTGCGAAGCCTCTGTATTCTGCTTCTTCTTAAGATGCTTGATGGCTGTACAGGATCTGACCTGTACAGATCTGTGTATCTTCTTCTGTGTATCTCACTAATAGCACATGTATCAAAACAGTTCTTTCTTTCATTTTTCTGAATCTCAAAAATTCAATAGTATTTCTTCCTGATTATAATTACAATACAGTGTCTTTGAGGAATTTTTATTTCTCCATATCAAAATTAATGTCAGTAAAAAATAAGATACAGAATTATTCCACTTAACTCTACATCTCTGTCCAATAATCTTTGCACCTTAAATTTCTTTGCTAAATAGAGAAAAGTCCATGGTAGAAATATTGATATTATATTATTGCAGATAAGTATGTGGATAAATATACACAATAAATGATAGATAATATGATGACATTTTTTGATACTGTGTTCATTATGTTTTACACAGTCTGTATAAAATAAAAGTTGCAAAAATTATTGGTACCTGTGAAGATGAACTTAGATCAGAATTCCTTGTGATCAGAGGTAAAGAGTCTTTATTAAAAAAACGTTTGATTAATATTCTTTTATTATACTTTTATCTTGTAAGTATAGCAGTCTAGAAGGCATACCTTGACATCAGCATAACTTCACACACCTCTCTGCATGCATGTATGCCCAATCCTAGGTTCCATAAGCACTTTGAGTGACACATCTTATTTTCTCATTTACCCTCCATCCTCTAATTGATGCCACTAATGCTACAAAAGAAACAGGTAATCCTTGGTGTTTTCTTCCTATCGGATGGCTCATACTGAGCCAAAAACTGACTTCAGCACAGTTCTAATAATAGTCCTATGAACAACTACAGTGTGAGTAGTAATATTAAGAACAATGATAACGTAAAATTTGTAATTCTATTACTGGTAGAAGCATTTGGAGTAGCTATCTATATTTCAATTGTGAATAAGGAATTAAAAATTAGTGAGTTCTCGCTCCTGGCAACCTACCAATAAGGATACACATGGGTCTCTATGAGCATTTATCGCACTGTTAGTTTTTCCTCCCTCTACTCCTAGTTCCCACTCACCTCTCCTCATTTTTGGATTAATGCCCTTCTGACTCTCACCTGAAAATAAATATCTAAGGGATAATAATTGAAAATAACACAAGATAAAACAAAACCTAACACGTTGGAATAGTACAGAATAAAAGAGGGAAAGAAAAGAGCCCAGGAGAAGAAACAATAAGCAGGTATAGAGGAAGAGAGCCACTGCTCTTCAGCTAGGAAGCCCGCTCTGCTAAGCACTTAGCTAACACCTTTCCCTTATGCAGTCCTGTGGACAACCAAGGATTCACTGTGTCTATGCACAAGGCACACCAGCTTTCATATGTGAATGCCAGAGACGAACCCTGGGTGTTGTTCCTTAGATGTGGTCCAACTGGTTTTGGAGACAGACTTACTTACTTGGCTCGCTAAAACATGTCCAGTCCAGCCTTGTCTCTCTTGACAATTTAATTTAGACCCCAGACACACACACAGACACACACACACAGACACACACACACACACACACACACACACACACACACACACATTTCCCTTTCCTAACACAATCTATCTGTGCCACAAGTGCTTTATAATGCAGCACATTATCTTTTCAGTTTCCTGAAGTTTCACTTATAAATTGTTAATCTTAGTACCTGTACTGATGCTACTCTTTTCTGAAAGTCTTTTCCAGTGCCAATGCTTTTAAGATATTCCGGACTTTCTCTTCTATGAGGTCCAGTGTATTTAACTTTATGATGAGGACCCTGATCCCTTTGCAGCTGAGTTTTGTGCAACTTGATAAGTGTGGGTCTCTTTTCATTCTTCTGCATACAGACATCCAGTTTAACTAGCATGTTGTTTAAGATGTGGCATTTTTTTTTAAAGTGTGAACTTCGAGATATTTTATCAAAAATCAGGTATCCATTGGTATATGAATTTATGTTTGAATCCTCAACTCAATTCTGTTGATAAACGTATCTGGTTTTGTGACAATACAATGCAGTTTTTTTTTAAGTGCATTCAACTCAAAATCAGAGACACAGATACTTCTCTAGCAGTTCTTTTATTATTCAGGATTGTTTTAGATATCCTGTAATTGTTATTGTTTATTTATTTTGTTGTTGTTGTCGATAGTTTTAGTTTACATATGTATGTGTGTTTTTCCATATGAAGCTGAAAACTGTTTTTGCAATATTTGTAAAGAATTGTGTTGTACTATTGATGTGGATTACATTGACTCTGGAGGATGCTTTTTGTAGGATGATCATTATTACTATATTAATGCTACCAATCCATGTAGATGAGAGATCATCCCCTCTTTTGGTATCTTCTTCAGTTGATTTCTTCAGTGTCTTAATTTTTATAACAAAAATCTTTCGTTGTTTACCTCAATAGAGATTATATTATTTCATGCTATTGTTTAATGTATTATTCTTCTAAACTCATATTCAGTTCATTAATTGTATATAGGCATATTAATGATTTTTTTTGCTTAATTTTGAATCCAGCAGAAAGTTTTTGTCAGTTATAGGGGTTTCCTGTGAAGATTGTAGTGCCACTTATGCATACTATATCATTTGCAAATAAAGATGCTTTGACTTCTTCCTCTCCAATCTCTTCCTTTTGTTCTCCAGTAGTTTTCTTTCTCTAGCAAAGACTATGGAAAGAGTGGAAAACTTTGTCTTTCTGATTTTAGTGAAATTTCCTTCCACTTAAGTTGATGTTGGCTAGGCTTGCTATAAACTGCTTTCATTGTGTCTCAGTTTGCCCCTGTATTCCTAATCTCTCCACGATTTTTATTATGAAGAGCTGTTGGATTTTTGTCAAAGGCATTTTCTGTATATAATAAGATGATCCTATCAGGCAAAACACAGCCATCACACTTTCCTAAGAATCACAAAGGGAAGCAGAAACAAGAGAGAAAACTCATAGAACAAAGACAAGATCAGATACCTGCATGTACAATTACACTCTTCCCAAACCCAGATGCCTAGATCCACATGTAAAAGCAAATTAGTAACAGCCAGGAAAGCATGCTTCTTCTAGAGCCCAGCCTCTCTTCTGGTTCCCAGGGGATGCTTTATTTGAATCAGGGGCTGGGTTAAATCAGAGAGTAGGGTGGCAGATTTTAAAGGGGGAAGATTTATGTGACCACAGGAAATAAGGTTTGAGAAGATGCTTTGCTTTAGCAAGTTATCCACTGTACATCTGGGGATGAGAGTAGGGAATTGGATATGAAAGAGAAGAGAGGTGAAGTTGTTCGACTAACTTACCTGATTCCCTGGATGGAATTTCAATTCAAACTCTTAACAATGCCTCTGTAAATTAATATATTATATGTTTACTAAATATAATGTCTTGGAATTTACATTAGGGAAGGGTAATAGGCACATTTTCTAGTAGGGTAAAATAGGCATGTAGAAAATATTGGACAAGGAAGGCCCCAGGAAGCAGGGCAATTACAAAACCTTGAAAAGCCAAGTCTGCTGTGCAGGGTTTTAGGATTTTTCCTTTTCCTTTCCTTCTTTCTTTTCTTCCTTCCTTCCTTCCTTCCTTCCTTCCTTCCTTCTTCCTTCCTTCCTTCCTCCCCTCCCTCCCTCCCTCCCCTCCCTCCCTCCCCCTCTCTCTCTCTCTCTCTCTCTTTCTTTCTTTCTTTCTTTCTTTCTTTCTTTCTTTCTTTCTTTCTTCCTTTTCATTTATTTTCTCACTCCAATCCCCTCCTGGTCCACATCCCATACATCGCCCCACCCTACCTCCCACCTCAGTCTGCACGAGGATCTTTCCAGGCCACCCAGCCCACCCACCTTACTTGACCTCAAATCTTGACGGGGCCTCCAGTCTCTTCAGGATTAGGTGCATCTTCTCTGAACATAGACCCAAGAGTATTCTGCTGTATAAATGTTGGGGGCTTCATCTCAGCTGGTGTTTGCTGCCTGGTTGGTGAACCATTGTCTGAGAGATCTGGGGAGTCCAGGTTAATTAAGACTGATGGTTCCCCTACAGGGTCACCCTGCTTCTCAGCTTCCTCCAGTTTTTCCCTAATTCAATTAGACAGGTTGGTGGCTTCTGTTAACTGGCTGGGTGCACTTATATCTGCATCTGACTCTTTCAGCTGCTTATTGGATCTTCGGGAGGGCACTCATAATGGATCCCTTTCTGTGAGTGGCCCATAGCCTGAGTAATGGTGTCAGTTCTTGGCGCCTTCCCTTGAACTGGATTCCCATTGGACCTGTCGCTGGACCTTCTTTTCCTCAGACTCTTCTCCATTTCCATCCCTGCATTTCTTTCAGACAGAAACAATTATGGGTCAGAGTTTTGGTGATGGGATAGCAGCCCCAACCCTCACTTGATGCCTTGTTTTTCTGCTGGAGGTGGGCTCAAAAATTTCATCTAGCCCGCCCCCACCCTTTGAGTCCTGAGAGGGTTTTAGTTTACAAAACTTAAATGATGCCTTTGACTTTGCTGCCTATGGCATACATCTCTCTGGCTGGTCCCACTCTTTTATTCAGCTTGCCTTGGTTGATATCTCATAGCTCTGTAATACTCAACACTACAACCAAGGCTTCACTTTCACAGCTTTTTGCAATGACCTCTCAGAGACTTCTTGCAGTGACTTCAATCCTACTGCCTTATGTAGCTTTCTAAAGCCATGGAAGAGGTATCTATCACACTGTCAATATTTTACATTTCTTGTCTCCAAAACCTGTACCACATTAATGACAGTGCCAAGTGCCAACTATCAGGTTGGAAAGGATCAGCCCAATGTCCAAAGACAAAAATAGAGCAAGTCATATGGTTTGAAATAATTGCTTTCTATAGGGTCAATTAACCCTTTCAAATTATGCAAATCAAAACAACACTGAGAATCTACTTCAAACCTGTCAAAATGCCTAAGATAAAAACTCAGGTGACTACAGATGTGGGAAAGGATGTGGAGAAAGAGGAACACTCCTCCATTGTTGATGTGATTCCAAGCTGGTACAACCACTCTGAAAATCTGTCTGGAGGTTCCTCAGAAAATTTGACATAGTACTTACCTGAGTACCCAGCTATACAACTCCTGGGCATATACCCAAAAGATGCTCCAACATATAACAAGGACACATGATCCACTATGTTCATAGCCTTATTTATACTATCCAGAAGCTGTAAAGAACCCAGATGTTCCACAAAGAGGAATGGATACAGAAAATATGAGACATTTACCCAATGATGTACTACTCATCTATTAAAAACAATGACTTAATGAAATTCATAGAGAAATGGACTGAACTAGAAAATATCATCCTGAGTGAGGTAACCCAATCATAAAATACACACATGGTATGTACTCACTGATAAGTGCATATTATCCCAAAAGCTTAGATTACCCAAGATACAATCTATTGACCACATGAAGCTCAAGAAGAAGGATGACCAAAGTGAAGATGTTTCGGTCCTTCTTAAAAGGGGGAGCAAAAACATTCACAGAATGAGATATAGAGACGAACTTTGGAGCAAAGACTGAAGGAATGGCCATTCAGAGCCTAAACCACTGGGGATCTAACCCATATACATACAACCACCAAAACTAGACAATATTGATGAAGCCAAGAAGTGCATGCTGCCAGGAGCCTGATATAGCTGTCTCCTGAGAGGCTCTGCCAGAGCATGACAAATACAGAGTTGGGTGCTAGCAGCCAACCATTGAACTGAGAATGGGGTCCCCAATGGAGGAGTTAAAGGATTGAAGGAGCTGAAGGGGTTTGCAACCCCATAAGAACAACACTACCAAACAAGCAGAGCTCACAGGGACTTAATCACCATCCAAAGAGTACACTTAGACAGACACATGGCTCCAGCTGCATATGTAGCAGAGGATGGCCAGAGGTTAGGCACCAAAGGGAGGAGAAGCCCTCTGTATACTGCCAAGCTGGACCCCTCAGTGTTGATGAAGATCAGGGTGGGGAGGCAGGAAGGGGTGGGTGGTTGGGTGGGAGAAGCAGAGGTGGTAGGAGGTAGGTGGTTTATGGACAGGAAACCGGGAAAGGGGTTAATATTTGAAATGTAAATAAAAATACTCAACTTTTTAAAAAAGAATGAAAGCAACAACAGAATACCTGACTGCCTATTTAGGACACTGCTGGCTTAGGTCATGCTTTAAATAAATCATGTGAGAGATTTAGAGGCTTGACTTTCATAGCCCTTCCTACTGTGGTTAAACACAAAACAAAACAGACTCAGCACAAGTCATATTTTATCAACATTGTTGAAATAACAATAACATCAATTTTAGCCTTGTTAATACAAAACATCAGAGTAGAAGAATGCTTCATTTTTGCGATCAAAGCATCCAGTATATATTGCACACCTACTGTGTGCATGGTACAGAGTATATAAAACAGTTGTGAAAAGAAGAAGAAGAAGAAGAAGAAGAAGAAGAAGAAGAAGAAGAAGAAGAAGAAGAAGAAGAAGAAGAAGAAGAAGAAGAAGAAGAAGAGGAAGAGGAAGAGGAAGAGGAAGAGAAGAAGAAAGAGGAAGAAGAAGAAGAAGAAGAAGAAGAGGAAGAGGAAGAAGAGGAAGAGGAAGAAGAAGAAGAAGCAGCTTCGCTACGTGGCATCTTGCCTTCAAGGAACACTACCTGTTGTTTAGGTGCAGGCTTTAGAGTTTTCTTCAACATCAGTTTCATTAACAATTATTCTGTGTTTTTAGTTCATGACTTGAAAACCACTTTAAGCTTTCTTGTGTTCTTTTCCTCTGGAAAACTGCAAATTTTCCTTTTTTCCCCTCTTTCTTGCTTGTCTCTCTTCTTTTATTGTACATTTGCTGAGAGTAACTGATAACAACATCACATACACTCCTTGTTATGCTATTTAATATTTTCCTCTACCAAATTATTTAGTCCATTATTTTTTAATTCATCCTTTGAAAGTTCTCAATACATGGGTAAAATACATCAAGATTTTTAATGGAATATGACATAAAGAGCCTCTAGTCCTCTTCCTAGCAGGATAATTGTTCTGTTCAGAAATCTCATGAGTTGGCCTCAACAATCTGTTTTACTTTACAACCCTAGATGCTAGTATGGCAGATCATTAAATTTTGCTTACAGAAATAAAAGGATTGTTTTCCAGTTCAAAGTACCAGAGTCTTCCACATATTTCAATACAACAGTGTCAAATTTTTCATAACAGTAACAACAGCAAAAATAACAGCAAAAATCATTCTCCTTATTTGTTATTTCCATTGTGTTAAAATACTCATGTGAAAATAAACCAAAGTATTTATTTTGACTCATGGTTCCAGATGGGGCTGTAGAATCTATAATTACATGAAAGACATGATAGTATTTGGCTAGAGCAAGAATCCAGATGATTACCTTTCATGCATACATAGGAAGCTGAGAGAGAACAAGAGATATAGACAGAGACAGATATACAGGCATAGAAATAGAAACAGACAGAATAAGAGGGACAGAGTGACAAGAAGACTGAAAGAAAAGAGACAGAGATGAAAAGACAGAGACAGAGAAAGAGAGAAAAAGAGATAGAGAGGTAGAATGAGATAAATTTTCCAAGCCTATCTCTAGTGGTGGATTTTCTCTTTCAAGGCTCCAGCTCCTCCATGGTCCAGATCCTCCCCAAACGTGCCACCATTTGGAGAACAAGTGTCCCAATATGGAAGCATATAGGAGATATTTTCACGAACTCCCATATAGTGTAATGTTTATAATTGAAAGTCACTTAAAAAAATGAAAATCTATAGCAACCTTGTCTAGATGCATGTATCTATCTGCTTTTACCTCCAAACTTTGAATTTAAAATATGTAAAAATTTGAAATTTTAATTACTCACTGTTATTCTTGCATAAATAGTAGCATAAAGGAGACAAGCAACCAAACTGTAAGCTATTAGAAAATACTTAGAATAGATAGATAGACACTGAAGTAATAGGTTTCTAAGAGGATGTCAGGCATAGATATATGCAAGACATGATACCTCATGAAGAAAGAGATTTCATATTTGATGACTGCTGATTGCTGTAAGTGAATTACATAACTATCCTCATGTGATGATAGGAATCACATGTAAAGTATAAATCTTGCATATTTTATCATGAATACCCCTTGTTTTTCCCTTCTGCTCATTATAAAACTCATTATCCTTATATGCTAACAAGATATTTGCATTTTGGTTCTAACACTTCGTTGTTCACTGACCACCTTAAGCTCTTGTTGGAAAATGAGGCAATCCTAAGGGAAAGACTTCCACTTTCTTCTCACAACTGGGTATCACTTCAAAATCAACATACATTCTTTCATCCGTCATGGATATTTTGCTACCTTTGCTGAGACAGAATGACATTCACATCCTTACTAACACTGAGAAAAAGAAAATAAAAGATAGGAGATACAAAAAATAAGATCACAATTTTGAATTTTCACATCTATCATATTCTCCACCTTGTGCTTATTACTGCTTTTTGGAGAAGGAATTTGTTTAGTTCATAGGCTACAGTTCTAAATACATTTATTTAATGCTTATATCAACTCCTTTTATGCTAATGAATGCATTTTATTTCTCTGTTCCATTATTACTCTGTTATTTATCACCGTGAATTCCTGTTTTAAATGAAGTTAGCCTACTGTGAATTACTGATACTGAATCTTTTCTGCTTCCTCTGCAAATGTCCACTTAGCAGGGTATATAATTCTCTTTCTTGCTTCTGCTATCCAGTTGAATCCATAACATTTAGATATTCCACTTGACCATGCTCTATTTGCAATTTCTTAAGTTTTTATCATTTTTTCATGAATAAAGCCCTTTTTTAAATGAAAATCCCCCCTTCTGTGCCCAATCAGTTTTGCTAATAACATTATCAGTTAACTTTTTACAGTGAGTAATAGTAACTCCTTTTTCCATTGGACAGATTTACTTTAATGAACTAGAGCTGTTCATGAAAGTTTAAACTCCAGGAGAAATGAAACCTCATAGTCAAACATCTGTGTATGTACATCACAGCTATATATGTGAGGCTTTCTTGCTTTCTTTCTCTCGTTCTTTGCAAAGTCTTTCTAGAAAATTAAACTTACCCTTGGCCTTAATGATATTTGCTTCCTACCTTGGTCTCCTGCATGCTAAAACTATTATAGGTACGTGCCATCATGCTTAATTCGTAACTGGAAAATGTAATTGTATTGATAAAATACTCTATTATTCATATTTTACATTAGGATTTTTCCCTATGCTTTATTCTCTAATTAGTAGTAATTAATATACATTAAAGTAAAAATGAATTGGAAATTTCTGTAATATGAGGAGAAGGGTAATAATTTCATATAATACTTTCCTGTTTATAAATAAGGGTTATTAGGTGTTCAGGCATGCTTAGAGTTAGCAGCTTCAATGACTCCAACCATTCAAATTGCCTCACTGTGTCTAGACCAATGCCCACAGAGTAACAAAGAAAAATAAGCACATTCAAATAATCATACATTAAGTATAGAGAATCTAGTGTTTGTCTATTATTAAAACACCCTTTGAAAAAAAGAAAACTCTTCTGACACCATCAGTGCTGCAAATAATCTTTACTTGCAGTTATGAATAAGGAATCCCATTTATTTTCTATCATTATTTGTTTTATTACTAATAGTAGACTCTTTGTGCCTCCCCTCAAGAATTGTAATAGCCAAGGAAGTAATCATTGTGAGAAGCTCAGACTATACATAATATTAGCATCACCACCATGCATTAAATGTAATTGTAATAAATTATGATTGTCCTCAAATAAAGTCTTTGTCCCAGTGTTCCAGAAGGAAGAGCAGATTTATCAAATAGTTTCTGCTTTGAAATGAAAGGCAATCATTAGCAATTTAGCTAGACCACTTAAACTTATTTAATAGTCAAAAATGTTAAAATCCCTTAGAGATTTTGTAGTTAATAGAATTAACCTATCGTGTAATTAGGCATGTCTGAATTAAAGTTCTTTTTTCAATGATAATACCTGCAATAGAAATATTCTCCTGGGAGAAAAAGATTAGTATTCACATTAGTGGTAAATTCATTATGAGGACCACATTTACTCTTGTGGTCTTTCATCCCTGAAGGATAAGAGCTGTATAAATGTACAGGTTTGCCCTTGGTAGGTGAATGTTTAGCTTGTTTATAACTCAAGGATTTTTTAAATTATTTTAATCCCATAATTTTAATTTTAAGGAAAACAATTATGTGCTTTAAGATTTTTTGACGATTAGAAATATAGAAATAATCCATGTACAAACCACTGCAATGGCACCTTGGTAAAGACTGGCAAGGGCATAGCTAAGAAGTCAATCAAATGTGTGTTATCCTTTATAGGTTTTGTTGAAAGATGGAGTTCAGTGCTCCTACCCAATCTTCTGGAGGCTGTCTTCTGAAATTAACTCCAAGGCAGTTGGTAATATATTACTTACATGCCTGTTTATCAAACATACACATGGAAAAGTGCAAATGCAAATAATCTCATAACCTTTTCCATGTCTTTTGCTTTTCTAAGACTTAATAAAGAAAAACTTGTTATCACTTCATTAAGTTCTTTGTTTCGTGTACATCTATTTGTCATCTCAATGCTTGATACTGAATTGTTGGTACATTATACACAATATAATTCACAAATTACTTATTTTCGAGAGTGTTAAATACATGTTCTTAAGCCTGTTTGCCTTGGGAGAAACCTGTATGACTCATGATCATAGTTTTATTTAGTATAGCACATAACATAGACTATGAGTTGACAACTAAACTTCAGTTTATATATAATATGTTGAAAGACAATAAGCTCTTATGAATTGATTTGTTGAAGTCACAGATATCTTCTATGACTAAATGAAGAGTGGTAGAGTTCTTTTATACCTACAAATATCAAGAGTCTTTGCAATTAGGTAACAAAACAAGATTTGAAGATTTTGTTAGAAATGGAAGAGAAAATGCACATAATATAAATTATAAATGATGATGACTGATGGTCATGAAGGATCCAATAACAGGCACATAGGTCATACATCTTCTTAGAGTGGGTACCCTAAGAGTATGTGTCTATCGACTTTGGTTTTGCTCATTCTCACCTGGAGATTCTTCTCCATTCTTTGTGTCTACTCCAGCTAGGGCTCAACTTTGCTCAGGAACCTGCTTATTCTAGCAGGAAACCTTTCTGGTAACCATGGGTTTCTGGTTCTGCCCACAAATAGAATGCAATAGCTTTAGAGTCAGGGAAAGTATGTTTTCATTGAGGAAATCTCTATTAGCAAGTTTCCTGATGGAGCTGGAAAGTAGAAGTAGGAGTAGAAGAAGATTTCCAACCGAGACCTAAGACATGTTAAACAAACAGTAGTTTTTCAAAGCTACAGGGAGTGTTAAAAAACCATCCTGATATAATAACTATGCAAAACTATAGAAACAAAGACTATAGAGGTGCAAACCTCAGCACAGTTTTCAAGGTTTCACGGGCATCGATATTTAAGATGTATTGTATAACCTGTAGTGTTATATTCGTCTTAGGATCAATTATTACTAAATCATCAGTAGTCCACAAGGTACTAAGATACTGCCCTCTCATGCAGACCTTCTAATACTCTCCTCCATATTCTATCTACCATGGAAAATGAAGAGCACTATGTCTTCTGGATTGGAGGCAAATCTGTTTGGAGGAAAGCTGGGTGAGAAGTCATCCCCCTGTCTTCTTTGTTTTTCTAGATTTCTTCAGTAGAGATAGGTCATTTAGCTTAAAAACTAGAAAAAGGAATCAAATCATTCTCCCTTTGTCAAATAGAAGACAGGAATATGTTCTGGGGTAAAGAAATGGATGTGTTGACAGTGGAGCAGAGGAAGGCATACAGTAAGGCTAGAAAGAGGCTTCAATATGTGTACCTTTTAGAATAAGCATATTTATTCCAAACCTTTCTTGTTACTATATCATATAAATAAGTAATCTAGGATGGAGAGATTACTGAGTGCATAAAGTCACTCATTTAATGAATATAAAGACCTGACTTTGGGCCCTAGAGTTCATGTAAAACAGGGTTGGGCATGACTGCACACTTGGAATCCAGTTGTTTAGGGAACAGAAATAGGTAGATTTCTGTGGATTGCAGTTGCCAAAAGAGCTCATTGTTCCAAAGAGATGAGATTCAAGGGAAGGGGACAAATAGTAATAAACCAGGACAGCTAGCTTCTTTTCAGTCTTTTGCACAAAATGGCATGCAGAAACATAGACACATGTGTACACACATCACATGTAAGTGTTTCATTCTCTCTTTCATACCCATACCCACACATATGACTAGGCATATTCTATACTAGCAGCTTTATCTTTTTCTGTATCTACCTATTTCTTTTGGTTTCTTTATCTCTTACACACACACACACACACACACACACACACACACACACACAGAGAGAGAGAGAGAGAGAGAGAGCGATCATGAGATCATATATCATTTTAAAATATGTTTTATGGTTCAGAAGAGATTTTAGATATGTACTTTTTAATGTTAGTTGTCCAAATTGAGACTAGGAATCTTAGAGAAAAAAATCAACTAGTTTTTCATCGTAAAGGACATAAATGTAAACCTTGGGGAGATAAATTAGAAAAATATGGTTTATAATGGTTTAATTATTTTTGCTTATGTTAATCCAAAGGTCAATTTGAAGAGAATGAATATAAAATCATTTGGTTTTTATAGCCCTTGCCTGTATGTGATGTTGAGGTAAAAAGACTTAATAATAGCATATGTCTAAATAACTAATTAGGAATAATTAACTAAGAGATCGCCAAATGTTAAAATGAGTGTCAGGGGCTAACAGAGATATTCACCCAGGCTATAGTGGACATATTAGTTTGAGTCCAGCACAAGCAAGAAAAATAAATAAATGAATGCAATAGAAGATATGAAGCATATGATGTTGTAAGATGACATTGGTAACGTTTCTGCTACATGTGCATAAGAAATTAAGTTTGTATTCCTAGTATTCCTATTAAAATCCAGACATGCTGATAAGTGACTGTATTCCCAGAGATAAGAACGCCAAGATAAATGATTGCTAAAGCTCATTTTCTACCCATGTAGACAAATCAACATACTCCAGGCTCAGTGAGAGACCATGTTTGGTAGTTGAGTGAGAATGGCCCCAAACATTCATCTATTTGAATAAATGGTTCCCAGTTAGTTATTGGTTAGGAAGTATCAAGAGGCATTATCTTGTTATAGAAAATATGGCACCAGTAGTGGATTTTCATGTTTCAAAAGGCCACATGAGGTTCAGTCTCCAGGTCTCCCAGTTATCTGCCAATCTTCCAGTCTCCCAGTCTGTCTCTCTCTCCCTTTCCCTTCCCTCACACCTGCTTCTAGCTTTGTTGCTCTGGATCATTTTAGATTGGAAATAATCTTTCAACTAAATGATCAAATGCCATGCCTGCTTGTGTTCCACCACACTCTACCATAATGATCATGATCTTACTGTCTGTAATCATAAACAAGACCCAATTAAATATGTTATTTTCCTTGGTCATGATATATATATATATATATATATATATATATATATATATATATATTTCACATCAGTAAAAAAGTAACTAACAGAGTGAGAGCCTGTAATCTTAAATATAGTTTACAGAGATAAATGATTGCTAAAAATCTTTAGACAGCATGTGTAGATAGGTAAGTAAACTCAAGGTTCAATAAAAGAGACTACCTCAAAAAAAAGGTTGGGTATCAATCAAGCATGACACCCAGTGTCTACCTTTACCAAGCACACAGACACACAGACACACAGACACACACACACACACACACACACACACACACACACATGCTTGCACATACATATACAAACACATGTTCAAGTATTTGTGCACACACGTAAAATTAGATAAATGTAAAAGTAAGTAAATAAATAAAATTGAAATAGAAAACAATTATACTTAGTAATAACATTATGTTCTTAAATTAAACAAAGGAATTCTTCTATTATCATCTGTCCTATTCTTCCTTCAGTTGGATGAAGACATTTATGTTTTTGAAAAATTAAAGGTATTTTAGAAAAATATTATTCTAATGAGCAATTTAGGATGCATAGGGCTAACAGCAAGGTGTGTTTAAAAGTGAATGAGGCCTTCATTCTTTTTAACAAAATTAGTCATAAACAAATTTGGACTTTAAATAGAAAAATAAGCAAGATTAGGACTCAGTACCATTCAGGAAAATTCCACAGAGTGGTTGTCACTTCAAAGTCTCCTGTCTTCTCTGAAAAACTGTCATTAAAGAAAGAGACTGAAAGGAATATGATATTTAGTTTCTCATAGAAAGATTCAGAATATTTGTGGATATGTTTATATTGACACAGTAGACAGAGTAAAGAAGCAACATGCCTAGCAGAGATCAGCTGGCACTGGTAGAAATATGTGACTGAATCATGGAAAGGAGGCTTTCCCTTTGCATGAAAAAGAGAACATTGATATATATATATATATATATATATATATATATATATTCTAAATCAAAACCTAGAAAAATAGGTATTTCTACCTCACTGACATTCCTCTGTATGGTTGGGGGATCTTTTATTGATGTTAAACATACCCTTCATTTGCTCAACACAAATTTGTGAAAATGTGAACCCAAAATTTCGTATTATTTTTAAAAAATATTATTATCGGGAAAGAAGACTTTATATAGCACTTTGTAAACATATGTGGCAGAGTGTCTTTGAACTTCTGATCCTTCTCCTTCTGTCGCAAAAGTTCTAGGATTATAGGTGTGCATGGCAACCCACTTACTTAGTGCCTGGGACTGAACCTTATATGTGCTGGCTAGTAGTCTCAAAAATTGTTCTGTTAAAATGGCCTGTTTTCTTGATACATGTTTATGTGACAGGAAAGTTAGCTAATTTATAAACAAGCACAATTTTTTTACTCCCATATTCACTTCCAATGGCAGTTCCCTATCAAAAGAGAGAGAGAGAGAGAGAGAGAGAGAGAGAGAGAGAGTGAAAAAGTATATTCTAATTAATTTTAATTCGACATAATTTTTAACAAAAATTCACTCACACAGTTTAAGTTTTTTTCTAGTAGAAATTGGGAAATTTTATTAGAATTCTTTATTTTATTTGATATTTCACCATTTGTAATGTTTACATCATTCTGTCAATGATGTTATTTGTATGGGATATTTAATATCTGATATCATCATGCATAATTATCTACATTGTACTATATTTTTTATTTTACTAGTTTTAGAAGAAATTAATTTTTAATGACAGGTTTTTTAAATCATGGGTTCCATTTCTAATCTAAACATGTGTGTGTCTTTATTATTTTATTTTTATTTATTATTTTATTTATTTACATGCCAAATATTGCCTCTCTCTTGGTCCCACCTCCAAGATTTCTTCCTTCATATCCCCTCCCCTTCTCCTCTGGGAATGTCCACAGCTCCCACCCCTCTCTAGCATCCTGCTTCCCTGGAGAATCAAGTCTCTACAGGTTGGGTACATCCTTTCCTCATGACAAGGCAGACAAGGCTGTTATATGCTACAAATGTGCATGGGGCCTCAGATCAGCCCTTGTATGTTCTTTGGTTTATGGCTTAGTCTCTGCAGCCTCCAGGCATCCAGGTTAGTTGACACTGTTGGTCTTCCTCTGTTGTTATCATCTCCTTCAGTTCCTTCAACCCTTCCCCTCAGGCTTACACAGGGATCCTTCAACCAGTACTTGGCTGTAACTATCTGTATATGTCTCAGTCAGTTGCTGGTAGAGCTTCTTAGAGAACCACCATGCTAGGCTCCTGTCCACAAGCACAACACAGCATCAGAGATAGCATCAGGGTTTGGTGCCTACCAATAGGATGGATCCCAAGTTCAGCCAGTCACCGGATGACCTTTCTTTGCTCCATTTTTGTCCCTTCATTACTTTTAGGCTGGAACAGTTTGGGACCAAAGATGTTGAAGATGTGTAATGTCCCCATCGCTCTACTGAGGGTCCCCGTCTGTCTCTTGAATGTAGTCTCTTCAGGTTTTATATCCCTGTTGTTAGCCATTTCTCCTAAAGTCACCCACATTCAGTCCTTAAAGACTCTCTATACCTGAGTCTCTGGAACTTTCTAGAGCTTCCCCTAACCTCACCCCTGGCAGCTACATATTTCCATTCCATTCCTCTGGCCCTGTAGACTTCTCTCCTGTCTCAACCTATACCTGATCCTGCTCCCATCTTCCCACATCTTCTGCTTATGTGCCTCCCTCCTTCTACCCCCAATGACTACTTTGCATAAGATCACTTATAAATGGGATCTAAACATTCTCACTTGAGCCCTCCTTCTTGTTTAATTTCTTAGGGTCTGTGGGTTGTTTCATGGGTGCTCTATACTTGCTAACTATTAGCCACTTACCAGTGACTATGGTATACTATGCTTGTCTTTTTGAGTCTGGATTACCTCACTCAGGATGGTATTTTCTAGTTCCATCCATTTGCTTGCAAAACAGCAACCTAAAGCTTAGATCCACTGGAGGACTAATATCCCAAATATATAAAGAATTCAAAAGTTAGACTTCAAAGAACCAAATAACCCAATTAAAAATTTGGAGCTACACAGCGAATTCACTACAAAGGAATCTGAAATGACCAAGATACACTTAAGAACTGTTCAATATCCATAGTCATCAGGGAAATTCAAATCAAAATGAGCCTGAAATTCCCCCTTAAACCAACCAAAATGGCTAAGATCAAAAACTCAAGTTGCAGCACATCCTGGTGAGGATGTGGAAAAGGGGGAATACTCCTCCAGAGGTGGAAGCCTTGCAAACTGATACATCAACTCTGGAAATTAATTTGGAGATTCTCCAGAAAATTGGGAAGTAGTTCAACCTATAGCGCCACCTATACTGCTCCTGGGCATATACCCAAAATATGCCCCACCATATCACAAGGATACTCGTTCCACTAAGTTCATAGCAGTCTTATTTCTCTTATCCAGAAACTGTAAGCAACCCAGTTATCATTCAACCAAAAGTGGATACAGAAAACTAGGTTCATTTATAGAATGTTGTACTGTACTTTTTATTTTTATCCAAATTTTACAAGAAGAGTATGATACGTAACAATTCCAGATATATTAATTAGTACATTGTGCTCAACACTGAAAAACATTAAGTAAGATTGCACCATGATAAACTAGTATTATATTTAAGGCCTTGACTTAGTTAGGGGTTAGTTATATATGGGCAGGCATTTTTGCCAAAAAGAGAACTCTTAAAAACAAACAACTTGAATTAACTCCACTACATCGGAATGCACTGATGCCTGTTAGCAAAACTTGTCCATATACTTTTAGGGAGCACCCTATTTAGAGGATAATGAAATTTTGCTAGGCATGAGAAGGTTATAGTGATGTGTAATAATAAACTACTTTAAAGAATATTCTTATTGATGGATTTAATAAGTGTTCTCTAGAAGAGATTGTTTCATAACAGTCTTCCTAGAAATTGGCTATTACAATCATTCTACCCTCTCTTATGTGATGTTCTTGAGCTACAGATGCATGATCTGTGATACACATGAAATCGTTGGCTCTGCATGATGTGGTTATCTCTGCGTTGTGCTCAGTTGTGTTTTCCTGTGATCTGTTTCCTATCAAGAGTTGTTTCTTTGATAATACTGGTAACTACACTAACCTATGAAATAAGGATATGATAAAGAATTAAGCTGTTCCAGGAAAGTAGCAGTTGAAGATTCTCTTCTTAGATCTATGACCTCCGTATTCACAGGATGTTGGCTAGGTTCATAGTACCCATAACACAGTTTCTAGGACACACAATGCTTATCTGTTGAGTGGGCCTTAAATCCAGTTAAAAAAAGAAATTCTAAACCAATGGTTTATGATGTAAGATCTAGAATCGACAAAGAGGAGCTATAAAATTGCATAGCATTTGTAAAGCAAAGGACACTGTCAATAGGACCAAATGACAACCAACAGATTGGGAAAGGATCTTTACCAATCCTACATCAGATAAATGGCTAAAAGCCAATATGTACAAGAACTCAAGAAGTTAGACTACAGAGAAACAAATAACCATATTTTAAAAATGTGGTACAGAGCTAAACAAAGAATTGTCAGCTGAAGAATATTGGATGGCTAAGATGTATCCAAAGAAATGTTCAACATCCTTAGTCATCAAGGAAATGCAAATCAAAACAACACTGAGATTCCACTTCACACCAGTCAGAATGACTAAGATAAAAAACTCAGGTGACAACAGATGCTGTCGAGGATGTGGAGAACGAGGAACACTCCTCCATTGTTGGTGAGATGGAAATCTGGTACAAGCACTCTGGAAAACAGTTTGGAGATTCCTCAGAAAATTGGACATAGTACTAGCTAAGGATCCAGCTAAACCACTTTGGGCATATGTCCAGATGATGCTCCAATATATAACAAGGACACATGCTCCACTACGTTCATAGCTGCCTTACTTATAATAGCCAGAAGCTGGTAAGGACCCAGAAGCCCTTCAACAGAGGAATGGATACAGAACATTTAGGCAATGGAGTACTACTCAGCTATTAAAAACTATGACTTCATGAAAGTCTTAGGCAAATGGATGCAACTAGAAAATATCATGAGTGAGGTAGCCCAATCATAAAAAAAGCACACATGGTATGCACTCACTAATAAGTGGATATAAGCCCAAAAGCTCAGATTACCAAAGTTACCATCCACAAACCACATGAAGCTCAAGAAGAAGGAAGACCAAAGTGTTGATGCCTCACTCCTTCTAAGAAGGGGGAAGAATATATTAATAGAATGATATACAGAGACAAATTTTGCAGCAGAGACAGAAGAAATGGCAATCCAGAGCCTGCCCCACCTGGACATCCAGCCCATATACATACAGCCACCAAACCCAGACAATATTGCTGATGTCAAGAAGTGCATGCTGACAGGAGCCTGATATAGCCTGAGAGGCTCTGCCAGAGCATGACAAATATAGAGGTAGATGCAGGCAGCCAGTCATTGGACTGAGAACAAGGTCTCCATTAGAGGAGTTAGAAAAAGGATTGAAGAAGTTGGATGGGGCTTGCAACCCCATAAGAACAATATCAACCAACCAGAGCTACCATGGACTAAACCACCCTTCAAAGTGTACACATAGACAGACCATAGCTCCAGCTGCATATGTAGCAGATGATTGCCTTATTGGGGACCAATGGGAGTAGGATCCCTTTGTCCTGCCAAGGCTCGATGCCCCAGTGTAGGGGAATGTCAGGGGAGGGAGGTGGGAAGGGGTGGATAGGTGGGTCTGGGGACACCCTCATAGAAGCAAGGGGGTTGGGGGTGGGATAGGGGGTTTGTGTGTGGAAATCCAGAAAAAGGTATAATATATGAAATGTAAATAAAAATATTAAATAAAAAAGAGTTCTAAATAATAACATGAACATGTAGAAGTGCTAGAATGTCACAGGTTCCCAAGTGTTTGCAAAGAACTCCAGGCATCTTTTGACTGCTGGGAGAGGGAGGTTTTCCTTTGCATAGCATGATCCCCTCTATTAGTCACTCAATAGGAAATGGTCACCTCTGAAACCATATAGATATAAGTGATAAGAGAGAAGTCAGCAGTCTCTCTCTCTCTCTCTCTCTCTCTCTCTCTCTCTCTCTCTCTCTGTTTGTGTATGTTTAATATAATGATACCAACTAAAGTAATAAAAACTATCAATTAAATAGGGAGAAGTTATAGAGGTCATCAGATGAAGGATACTTAAAAGAACTAGAAAAAATAAAAAGGGGAAATGATATAATTCTATTTTAGTTATAACCTATGAAAATTTAAACAAAAAATGCGTTTGTTATGAAGTTTGTTGGGATTGAGAAATGATGAGGATATGACAAGGAGCTCTTTGTGTAGAAAAAAGACTTTAGAATGCAATCTTTCAAAAGATATATGATGAAAAAGCTTCTTTTAAAAATATACTGTGTATTTTTTTTAAAAACGTGATTCCCTTTTGTAATTATCTTCAGGTGACAGTCTGTATCTTTCCATTTTGTTTGCTTGTTTTGTTGCTTTTTTGCCATTATGACATTTATTTTAGTGATATAAATATTATAACACCACACAACTTAAAAAGCCAACATATTAAGTAAATGTTAGTTTCTTTAATTTAAATAATATATAAATTA
This sequence comes from Rattus rattus, assembly GCF_011064425.1. Lineage (NCBI taxonomy): Eukaryota > Metazoa > Chordata > Mammalia > Rodentia > Muridae > Rattus > Rattus rattus. Next base: position 38,580,008 of record NC_046157.1, on the reverse strand, counting down.
AAAGAACAACCAAAACCATATTTTAAATAGTTGGCACTTTTCAAAAACATCATCTCCTGATAACGATCTTCGTATATTCTCAAGTGCAGTTTCTGCAGAGAGATTTCCTAAGTGTTTTTGAGCAGCACCATTATGCACTGATAAATCATGCAAACTCTGAAGGTTTGTAATTTAAATGAGAAATATCATTTCAATTTTATGTTTCATAATAGATGTGCCAAACTCTTTTGCATTACTTTACATTCACCCTCTATATTATCTTACTCTATCTTGGGAAACCTATCAGGAGAGATGCTGCTTACAGCTGAGATCCCTGGGAGGTGACTCAAAATACAGCTCTGCTTTGGAAAAAGCTAAAATATATAGTTAACAACAAAATGATCATTCTGTATTGTCCCGCAAATGATTCTACTTCAAAATGATGTCCCACTTGGCTTCATTTATGCAAGTTAGATGAAGTCATTAATCTAATTATACTTTTACACTATTTGCAGAAAAATATATAAACCTTTAAAGGTTTCTGTGCATGTATATTCTTTTATCGAGCCTAAGTAGGTCACTTTATTTGCTTTGCCTTTGTCCATTAACCTATAATGTCTCAAAACAATAAACCTACATATATTCACTTTATCCTTAATAGGATATACAAATATATTTCAACTCCATATTTTTGGACCTTGCACACAGTTTTGCTTAACTTAACTTTAAGAAACGTGCATTAGTATATTCTAAAAGACCTTTGAAATGTAAGTAAAGAAATATATAATAAAAAATATAAAAAAGAGTGAAAGATCTTTGAATTCTTTGCAATTAAATTTATATTTATTGTCTGTGTATTTGGATATTTCACATGAATTTATATTTAGATGGCATGCATCCTGGGGCTGGGGACCACAGGAGAAGGTATCACATCCGCTGGGATTGGAGATATAAATGATTGTGAGCTGTCTTGCTCATTCTGGAAACTGAACCTTGACCTTCTACAAGAGTAGTTAACATGTATAATTTTTGAGCCATCCTTTCAGTCCCTATTTACAATTCTTACTTTGTCCTTTTATTGAAAATAAATTTGTTTCTCACATAATATATGCATGCTACAGTCCCGGTTCTCTTTTTTCCCCAAGTTCCTCTCTACATCACTTTCCATAGGAATCTGCCCCCTTTCTTTATCTAGTTATAAAATAAGCCAGCTTCAAAGGTATAATAATAAAATTGTAATTAAAAAATTATAAAAAGACAAAACAAAAACCATCACTCTTGTAGACCAAAGGGTTTGTGGCTGGGTTGGTGTTTATGTTTCTCCTGTGGTAGAATACAGAATACCTTGCTGTACAGTCCCTAGCACATAGTGGTGGTGGCTTTATGTGGGCATTGGACTGTTGATCTTAGATGAGTTGTGTAGAAACTGTCTTCAGCAATAGGGCCTTACTTTCAGTGTGTGGAAAGTAAACTGTTGTCTTGGAAACAATATGAATTGTTTCAGTGTGCCCATGGGACTCACTTGGCCAACAACTCAATTATATGTTATCCATTCCCAGTATTAGAAGGTTAATTTGATGAAAAGAGTGTCCACTTGTGGACTTTTCTCCTCATTATTTATGGTTTCATTTATGTTGCCCTTGCATATGTATAAATCTTAGCCATCGCAGAGTCACCAAACCCAGACACTGTTGCAGAAGCCAAAAAGTGCATGCTGACAGGAGCCTGATATAACTGTCTCCCGAGAGGCTCTGCCAGATCATGACAAATACAGAGGCAGATGCTCGTAGCCAACCATTGGACTGAGAATGGGATCCCTAATGGAGGAGTAAGAGAAAAGATTGAAGTATGTGAAGAGGAAGAACATAGGAATTACAACAGTATCAACCAATCAGGTATCCTCCAGAGTGCCCAGAGACTAAACTACCAACCAAAGAGTATATACATGAAACAACCCATGGTTCTTACCATGTAGGTAGCAGGGGATGGCCTTGTCTAGCATCAATGGGAGGAATGCCAGGATGGGGAGGCAAGAAGGAGTAGGTGAGGGAGGGGAGCAACCTCGTAGAAGCAGGAGAGAGAGGATGAGTTAGGGGAATTCCGGGGTGAAACCGGAAAAGGGGATATCATTTGAAATGTAAATAAAGAAAATATTCATTTTTTTAAAAAAGAGTTTCTATCAATACTATGTTAAATGAGGGCTTTAATTTTAGCTGTTTCTTTACATTTTTCCTCCCTCATCCCCATCTTTATTCCTTCCTCTTGAACCTACCTATATAGGCCTCCTCCTGTTCCTCCTATAACTGAATATTATGTCTCCCCTTCATAGGGAGATCTATATGTCCCTCCCTAGTCAATTACTCTCTACCTAACCTCTTTACAGATTGTACCTTGATTAACGCTGACTTCAAAAGAAACAACCATATGTAATAAAAGACATACCATATTTGTCTTACTTTAGACTGGGCTATTTCACTCATGATGACTTTTTTCTAGTTCCATCCACTTACCTAAAAGTTTAATAATATCTTATTTTTCTAACAGCTGAGTAAAAATCCATTGTACCAATGTACTACATATTCTTTCATTCATTCATCTTTGAGGGATATATATTCTGTTTTTTATTTCAGTTTTTGCCTATTATGAGTAAGAAAGCAATGATCACATGGTTGAATAAGCTTTTCTTTAAAGGATGAAGCATCCTTTGAATATATGCCTAAGAGTGGTATAGCCAGATCTTGAAGTTTATCAATGTCCATCTCCCAGAGGAACTTTCACATGGATTTTCACAGTGACTGTACAAATGTTCCTCTTTGCACCATGTCCTTGTCATCAGATGCTATCATTTGTTAGAGAGGCAAATGGGAGAAAAAGGATAAAAGAGAAACAAAGGTAGAACAAACTAGCAAATCATACAGAAACTTACTAGTGTAAAACCTCCCAAAATACATACTAAAACCCAAATGGAGTCACTAATGGAGAGAGTGCCCAACTAGATCTTTTATGTCAGCAAGTGTAACCTTCAGTATAAAGAATGACTTGTATTTTTTTTTTTTAGTCATTAAATAGGGAGTCCAAAGGATGTTCCCCAAACACAGCAAACTGTTGCCAAGGGTATTCATTGTTCTTCACAACTGGATGGTAATGCACTATTGCTAAGAACAATAATTACTCAGGTCATGAGATAAGGATACATCAATTAATGCCCAAAGAGAAGGTGTTCCCCCACTGACTATGATTCACACTGCTCGAAATGGCCTTAAAGAGGAAGATTATCAACACGATAACCCAGCTGCAAGCCATATGATCTGCAACAGAAATCTGTTCCAAGGAATAATGGCACAGATGTTATAAAAGTAGCTTGATCAACCAATTTTTCATGACTTTTAGGCCTACTCTATGAGATGGATTCCATACCTGACACTGCTAATGAAGCCTTCAACCTGAGATTATATAGGACACGTTTCTGGGGGGGGCAACCTAATATCATGTTTTGGTAGGAGAAAATAGCAATAAAATGACTCCCAATGACATAAAGTTATACCCATATCAAGGCCTCACTCAGCTCTCATAAGAGAACCTCTTCTTGCAGTAGGTGGGACTTAACACAATTCCCTACAATTGAATAATATGCATAGATTCAGAGACTTTAGAATATGCTGTCTTAAAAAGGATTTATTTAAGAAGTTCCTTTCCTAAAGTATCAGGAATAATGTAGAGAAGGAAGCAGAAACATTTTAAGGAAAAGAGGTGACCAATGACTGGAAGAAAAGATTGTCTTGCAGATATAACAAGACTATTATCCATATGAATTCATGAAGGTTAGCATCATGTTTAAAGCCTGCACAGTTTCAAAGATGATGGGTTCCCAGCACTGAGATGGGTAAGTGAATATTGGGTCTCACCTCTTAAGAGGAAGCTTTTTAAACTGATTCCATTGTGGCAGAGGGAAGAGTAAACAGAAGAAGAAAAACATTTTCAAACATTATCATAATGTACTAAGGGTGTACATTTAAGTCACACAAAAAGCTATACTCATTCTGTTACCTTGAAGAAAAATTAAATCTTCCACTGTATTCATTAGCAATGAAGAAACATGGAAGTTTTGTTTTTCTAATTGGTTAAAAAATTAACAACAAAGCATGAAACAAGCACAAAGACTCCTACTAATTACTACTTACTTGTAATTTTTTATTACCTCATAGGATGCTTTCCTTTTCCTATTTAGACACAATATAAATATTAACATATGGCTGTTAACATATATTTTTCAAGGAATATAATATTACCATTAATAAATCTATGAAATGTGATTGTAGATATTATCAATAAACTCTCAACACCAAATTTATTAATAAGCCAGAGTGCTAATACTGTTAATGAGGCAGAACACAGAACTATTTTTTATTTTAATGGTATCATGGAGTTCTTTATTCCTGGTGCACCATAGGTAACTCTACAAAGAAATCTCTGTGGTCCATGAGAGGTCTTATTATAGTGCTGTAGCACAGCATAAATCTGGGAGCTGTGCATGTGCAATAAATAAGATTTTCTTTGTTCTTTAGCCACCTCACGAAAAAGTCTAAACTCTAAAAATATTGTTAGCATTAAAACTAAAATAATTAAAAAGGCTGTAGTTTTTCTGAACATATGTTTTCACTTAATTTTTTTAGTTATGCAGATGACTAATTTTTATCCTTAAATATTTATGCTAAATAATGTAGTTGCCACTGAAGCTACAGTAAGGAGAGTAGCAAGTAACCTTCTAAGGCTCTTTCACTCTCCTATCACAATGAGACCAAAAAAAAAAAAAAAGGTTCAATTACTTAATCATGTCCTTCTTGACCTATGTAAAAGTCATTGTTATGCTTCTGCCTTAAATTTCAGAGAGCCCATAATCTCCCCCAGATTGAGCAATGACTTTGGTGATGCAGGTATGCTGAGTCCAAGCAGGTGCATGGTACTATAGAAAAAGCTACGGAGTTATGTAAAGAATATTCGCAGAATAACATGTAAGTAAACTTAAAAAAGTAGACTAAAACGAGTCATCAGAACTATCATAAACCTGAGCATGCAAAGTCAGGAATAATTTTTATTGCCTCCACCCATATTTTAAGCTGTATAGCTCATTGGATACTTGGAACTATACATGTTGTTGTTTTTTGTTGAATGCTTTACTGAGCTATAATTTTAGCATTTTAAAAAGGAAGCACAAAAAAGAATATAAAATAATGAAATATTCCTATATAATTTAAAGTTCTATAAAAAAAACCTCAACTCTCTATTTACTCACCAAAAGACCATTACTCAAGAGGTAAAATTTACTGCCTATTGCTTTAGTATAGAAAGTTAAAGAAGTAGAAAACAATACAACTCTTGACTAAGGGGACAGAAAAATAACATGGTGACTAATATCACTCAAGTAAATACTTTTAAAGTATTCACTTTGCAACTAAAGTTTCAAATTATGAAACTATGAAAATCTGAATATTTTATTTAGGGAAAAATGTTAAAAATAGAAATTAAAATTGAAAATAATCATGTTATGATTATTCACTTAGAAAATAACTATCTCACTATGTTGCTAATATTGGCCTCAAACTTATAATTGACTGTCCTCTCTCAGAGACCTAATATTTCAAGAATGAACCACTAAGTTTAGTTACCACAGTCCTTAAGGTAACATGCATACACACACACACACACACACACAAACACACACACACACACACACCACACACACAAACACACACATATACACAAAGACTCACAAAGACACATACATGCACTCACATGCATACCCACACCACACACAAACACACGTACACATGCATGCACTCACACACATACCCACACAACATACATAGGCACAAACACCCACACCACACAAACCACATGCATGAACACCTTCACACATAAACGCACATTCATATACAGAGAAAGATATACAGAAAATGTGTATGTAAAGGAAAATATCAATTCATACACACACACTCAAAGATGACACACAAACCTACACACACACACACACACACACACACACACACACACATATATATATACACACACACACATATGAGAATATATTGAATATTTTCAGAAAAATAAGGTTTGGAGGATTGCTGACATTCCAAGAAATTAAAAATTAAAGTTCTGGTAATAAATTGTTAGTTTTAAACATAAAGTATTGACATATACTGCCCTATTAGTATTGGACATCACTAGATTTAATATAATTGAATTTAAATATACATTTTAACCAAGATTGTAATACTTAGTAGCTTAAGGAAATTAATTTCTAACTAAAGGCAACAAAGATATCTTGAGATTTATATATAAAATATATGCAGAAGTAAAGCAAACATCAATTAAAATGCTAGAGGAAGACATGTAAAGACAACATTCTAAACCATTACCTGATAATGACTAGCCAGAGTGGTGTTGAAGAGTATAGGAACTCCATGGAAATTATTGATTGAAAAATACTAGAAAGCATACTTTATAACTGAATAAGTGGTGTATAATAGAGTCGTGACTGTCCTTCAGTTACTTCACAAACACAAAACAACAAAAAAATGGAATAAATCATAGTTAATACTTATCTAGAGTAGATGAGAAATAGCGTATTTGAATCATAGCAATAAATAATTCCAATAAATATAACTAGATCTTATAGTGATATTCAAAAGAAGCAAGATTATTTATGTTTATGTATTTTTGAAGATATTTTTAACTTCTCTACATGTATATATGTGTGTCTAGGTGTATGCATGTGTACCATGAGCATGAAGTGACTGTGGAGGACAAAGGAGGGCATTAGATCCTCTAGAGTCTTATTCCAAGAGGTTGGGAACTTAGATGTGGGTTCTTGGAGCTGTTTACTATGCCTCTGAAAAAGAAACAAGTCTGAATGTTTCAATCATTCTTCAAGCCTCAAACACATTTTAAAAAGACAGGTAATGTTTCACTTATAAAAGTTACAGACATCATTATAACAGGTCAGAAAAAATGTTTACTTTGTGGAACCCATACTTTAGTATTCAAGTAGTTTTAAATCCAAACATCACTTAAATAACTTGAAAATTATATATTATAAAACGAACTTTTTCTCATATGATAAGATGAACTCACTCTAAATTTAGTTTGAAAATAAAGAAATCTGCCATAAATGTAAATTTAAAATTCTAGTTTAAGTCCACATATTAAGAACAGCCTTTTATTCTTAATTAAAAAATAATTCTAAAATGAGGAAAAACTGCCTCAATTTAGATTGAATAGTAATTGTTCACCAGGTGTTTTATGCCGCTGTATAGTAGTATCAAGTATAGTAAGCAGCCCACAGATGCTATGCCTTTCAGTCGATTAGCAAATTACTAATTTATATCAAGTACATACAGAAGAAATACAAACACTACCAAAAGAGAATACAAATAATCCTTGATATAAAAAGGATTAAGGTTATCATTTGATGCTCTAAAAATACTGAAAAACAGAGAAGACATATTCCGAAATAATTCTGTTCAGGTTTGTCCTGTAAATATTCATAGTTTCATAAGCTATGCATACCAAAGCAAAAACAATAAACTAAAACATTAGAAATTATGATAATAAGATTATTATAACATAGATTCTTAGTTGGGAATATCAATAGTGACTGTCTGATTTCTGTCAGCAGAACCCATGTGCACACACACAGAAATGCGCACACACACTAAATAAATGTAATAATTTTAGAATATTGTAATACCACTTGACAGCAAAAGAAAGAGTTATCATACACATATCTCACAGAATGAGAAAAAAAACACTACCATAGCATATGTATTAAGAGGTAAGTAACTCATACAATTTAAATAAAACAACTCAAACTGTATTAAGGAAAAAGACATTAAGACTAAATAACTTGAAGGGAAATTTCTCTCAAATTAAAAAACAAAATAGAAATAACTCATACAAATAGCAATGCCAAAAGTCACTTGAAGTATTCAAAAATTACCATCTATCAGTTACTGGCAGATCAAACACAAGATATTACTTTGAATTCACTCCTACTGGGATTCTCTAAGAGAGCCAAGTGTGTCGAAAAGGATTAGAGGGAGCAAAATAGCTAACATCAAACTAAATGGAGAGAAACTTGAAGCAATCTCACTAAAATCAGGGACTAGACAAGGCTATCCACTCTCTCCCTTCTTATTCAATATAGTACTCGAAGTCCTAGCCAGACCAATCAGACAGCTAACGGAGGTCAAAGGGATACAAATTGGAAGGGAAGAAATCAAAATACCACTATTTGCAGATGACATGATAGTGTACTTAAGTGACCTCAAAAGTTCCACCAGAGAACTACTTAACCTCATAAACAAATTCAGCAATGTGTCAGGGTACAAAATTAACTCAAACAAATCAGTAGCCTTTCTCTATTCAAAGTATAAACAGGCTGAGGAAGAAATTAAGGAAATGAAACCCTTCGCAATAGTCCCAAATAATATAAAATATCTCGGTGTGACTTTAACCAAGCAAGTAAAAGATCTGTATGACAAGAACTTCAAATCTCTGAAGAAAGAAATTGAGGAAGTTCTCAGAAGATGGAAAGATCTTCCATGCTCATGGATAAGCAGGATTAATATAGTAAAGATGGCCGTTTTGCCAAAAGCAATCCGCAGATTCAATGCAATCCCCATCAAAATTCCTACTCAATTATTTATAGAGATAGAAAGAGCAATTTGCAAGTTCATATGGAATAACAAAAAGCCCAGGATAGCGAAAATTATACTCATCCCTGACTTCAAGCAGTATTACAGAGCAATAGTCGTAAAAACTGTATGGTATTTGTACAGAGTCAAGCAGATAGATCAGTGGAACATATATATATATATATATATATATATATATATATATATATATATGTGTGTGTGTGTGTGTGTGTGTGTGTGTGTGTATATACTGACATTTAGCTCTCTATAATTATAATATATATATATATGTATATATATATATATATATATATATATATATATATATATATATATATATATATATATATACTGAAAGGGACCTGGTATAAATCTCTCCTGAGAGACACATCCAGAGCATGTCTAATAGAGAGGTCAATGCTAGTAGCAAACCACCGAGCTGAGAATAGGACCCGCTGGGGGGAATGAGAGGAAGTACTGAAAGAGTTGAAGGAGCTTGCAACCCCATAAAAACAATGCCAACCAACCAGAGCTTCCAAGGACTAAACCACTACTGAAAGACTATACATGGACTGACTCAGGGCTCCAATTGCACATGCAGCAGAGAATAGCCTTGTTGGGGCACCAGTGGAATGGGAAGCAATTTGTCCTGTCAAGGTTGGACCCCCAGTACAGGGGAATATGGGTGGGCTATAAGGGGGGTGTATAGGGGGAATACCTGTATGGGGGAGGGGGAGGGGGGCAGGGAATGGAGGTTATGTACATGAAACCAGGATGGGGAATATCCCTTGAAATGTAAGTAAAGAAATTTATCAAACAGAAAAATTAAAAAAAAAACAACGAAATCTAAAATAAGTAACTATCATAGATCCAGCTTAACTTGGATATAAATCTGCATTATTCCAGTCTAAATATCATAGGAATACTTTAACATCTTTTTATTGTGACACTATCATCTTGACATGTGTGGAATTTGTCTTGTGTAAATTGATGGATGGATTGAGAAAGAAAACAGATCAACAATGGGTCTTCATGCAGCCATAAATATGAATCACTTTTGCCTTTTCAGAGAATAAATGGTAATAGAGATAATTATAGAGAGCTAAATGTCAGCATCAAGAAAAACAAAACTAGTGTTACATATTTTCTATCATTTATGCATCCTTGGTGTTATGGAATTACAGAATGTTCCCTGTGTTTTGTATGATAATGGAGAGTCTGAGAGATGAAGATGAGTAGTGAGATGTGGGGGCGGGGGGGAGGAAGGGATGGAAGAGAGGATGGTGTTGAACAAGATCAACATGAGAACAACTCCCTGAAACTCATCCTCATGGACAATGAACTCATGCCTAACCTCACTTAGTTAGAACACTTAATAATTCAAATAAATAAATGAATGAATTTAACATTTAAAAAATAAGCAATAGAAAGTGTTGCTGCTATGGAAAACAGTGTTGAAATTTCCATAATTTTCATTAAGCATAGAAACACCACATAAATATGACAAATATAAATGTGCATATATCCAAAGGGGCAAAAGATAAGATTTTGAAGATAAATCTGTACATTAGTTTGTAGGTCACACTACTTACAATAGCTACATAGTTTACATGAACTAAACTTTTGTATTCATCAAAACAAGAATAAATAAGGAGGTAGTATATAAATACTGTGACATAGTCTTGAGTTTTATTCCTGGATGAATCTAGAGGAGATTATGGTAAGATGATTAACCCAAACAAAGAAAGACTATACTGTATCAATTCAGTTACTTAAGATATACATTCAATACCAAACTGAAAGCACTATAATTTAGAATGAGACTGTGAAAGCCAGAAGATCCTGGGCAGATATCATACAGATGGTAAGAGAACACAAATGCCAGTCCAGGCTACTATATCCACTAAAACTCTCAGTTAACATAAATGGAGAAAGCAAGATATTCCATGACAAAAACAAATTTACACAATAACTTACCACAAATTCAGCCTTATAAAGGGTAATAGATGGGAAACTATAACACACAACTACACCATAGAAAAAGCAAGAAAGTAATTTTCTTGCAACAAACCAAAAGAAGAGAGACGCACAAACACAATTTGGCCTCTAACAACAAAAATAACAGAAAATAAAGCACTATTCCTTAATATCTCATAACAACAATGGCCTCAATTCCCCAATAAGAAGACAATGACTAACAGACTGGATACATAAGAGGACCCAGTGTTTTGCTGCATACAGGAAACACATCTCAGAGAAAAAGACAGAAACTACCTCAGAGAAAAAGCTTGGAAAAAAATTTTCCAAACAAATGGTCTGAATAAAACAAACTGGAATAGCCATTCTAATATCAAATAAAATCACCTTTCAACCAAAAATTATTAAAACAGATAAGGAAGGACCCTTTATATTTATCAAAGTAAAATTCACCAATGTGAATTCTCAATCCTGAATATCTATGTTGCAACTGCAAGAGCACCTACATTCATAAAAGAAAACTTACTAAAGCTCAAAGCACACATTGCACCTCACACAATAATAGTGGGAGACTTCAACACCCCACTCTCATCAATGGGCAGATCATGGAAAAAAAACTAAACAGAGACACAGAGAAACTAACAGAAGTTATGAACCAAATGGATTTAACAGATGTCTATAAAATATTTCATCCTATAACAAAAGAATGTACCTTATACATTGGTATCATGATATTTTCTGCAAAATTGACCATACAATTGGTCACAAAACAGGCCTCAAGAAATGTAAGAAGATTGAAATAAAATCATGCCTATGAAACACTCATTAAAATTCCAACACAATTCTTCATCGAGTTAGAAAGAGCAATTTCCACGTTCATTTGGAATTAAGAAAGAAAAAAAAAACAGCATAGGGAAAACTATCCTGAACTATAAAAGAACTTCTGGTGGAATCACCAACCCTGACCTCCAGCTATATTACAGAGCAATGGTTATAAAAACAGAAAGTGATTGGTGAATGCTTCCAGCCAGCCACTGAATCAAGAAAGGGGTCCCATTGGTGGAGTTAAAGGATTGAAGGAGCTGGCAAATCTTGCAACCATGTAAGATCAACAATACCAACCAACCATAGTTACCAGGGAGTAAACTACACCCAAAGTATACACATGAACAGACCCATGGCTCCAGCTGCATATGTAGCAGAGGATGGCCTTGTTGTGCACCAAAGGGAGGAGAAGCCCTTGGTCCTGCCAAGACTGGACCCCTCAGTGTAGTGGGATGAGGCAAGGGGTGGGTGGTTGGGTGGGGGAAAGGAAATAACATTTGAAATGTAAATAAAAAAATCCAATAAAATATTTAAAAAATTTAGAATGACAATTTCCAGTATGTGAGGGTGGAGTATATGTGTATTTACCAGTCAAATGGGGTGTTAATTCAGCTTTATAGGATGAATAAAGATGTCATAGAACACAAATGCTATTAAGGAGGAATTGCTGTAAGTGTAAATATATACGGTGCTGAAAACATCACTTTGTTGGGTCTCTGCAAACTGTTTGGACAGCAGAATGTTGATCTGTGGGAGGCAAGAATGAAGTATGACTTAGTAGCTTATGTTGGTCCAAAAGTCTAGAGTCTGACCCTGGGTAGTTTATTGTAGACTTATTTAAGTATACTACAATTAGGGGGAAAAAATCCTGATTAAAATAACCCTCTGTGCACAATAAGACAGATTTACATTCAAGATTTAAAAAAAATATGTCACATATTCCATAAAGATGGGTTCTAAATATGAGTTCTATAAAAAAAATACATGTGCCTAAGGGTCTCAGTGAGGATCTGGTGTAACATCAGTCATAGAATTAGCACATAGATCATCTAGGTTGATAACCACCTCCAGTACTGTTTTTAAGATTCTGGGGAACCACTGGTCATACCAATAGTACAAAGGTCCCCACACTAATAATTACTTACATTCCTAGAGTTCTGGGCAGAAAACAGGTTATACATTTCTTACTTTGAAGAGACAACCTGTCATGTTTAACATTCTTGGTTTCCCTAGTGCTTCTCTGTGAGCACAAGGACTTTGTGTTCTTATGTAATTTGATTTAGTAATTCCAACATGTGAGTATATTCCATCTATATTGTACTCCAAAAATATATACAAATTTTTATATAAATACACCCTGATACAATTTCTGTTGTGGCAATGTCCTGGTAAGTCAATCAGTAATAAAAACAAATATCAAAAATAAATATGCCTAGAAAGCTGAACAGATTATCTAGGCCTAACCTACATTAAGCATGCCCTAGAAATATACACTAGCATATAGTTGTGTCTAAAATAATTTTAATTTCATAAGAAAGTGTTAAGTGCTTCCTGTATAGATAAAGTTAGGTATAATCTAGGCAGATGGTCTGCAAAAACGCAAAACATTACATGGAAAATCTACTGGCACCACAGAGCTTTGAAGATTACTTTTTAAAGTACCCTACCTACCAACTCCCATGACTCTTGTTGACAGGCTGGTTACTTGGAAGCTGTCACAACTTCACCTGTACACTCTGCCTCAACGAAGCTTTCTACTTTAAGAAAAGCTAGAACCAAAAATGGAAGACAGAACTGGTCAAAATTCTGAGAACTGACCTAGGTCTAGGTGATACATAAGCAACACAATTCCTACATTCAAGTCTCAGGTTGCTACATGGTAAAGGAGGCAGAAATATTGTAAGAGCAAAATGACCAGTAAGTCTGCTGTTATATTGTACATACCAGCTAGAACAGGGAAGCTACAATCATGAAATCTCAATATCGTGACTGCCTAAACAAGAACCGAACCATTCTTTCACCAATTGACATAGCAATGTAAAAAAAGAAATTGCACAGGACTCCACCTGTAGTAGAAGAGCTAAAGCAATTAACAAATGCTTCAAAGGGGAGGATTAGTATTCCACAGGGATGAGCATTTAGATGGGTTATTTAATATATATTCATCACTCAGCCCTAGAAGCAAAGACAGGCAGGAAATAATTGAACAGATAGACTAGATGTATATTATAGTTATTTTTCTATCTCTACATGCAACATACATGGTTGGAGAAAAGGAAAATTTGAACTTGGGAGTGAGGAATGTATGAGAGGGAAGAAGGGATCAGAAGGAGAGTATACATAATTATAATTTAAATTAAATAAAAAATAAATTTAAACAAAATTTGCAATTCAAAGTGGTTTCTAGATGTTAAATGCATGTTTGTGGAAACATAAATATCACAAAACCTTAAACTGGCTTTTTTCCACTATTAGCTGAAAATGGTTTGTATAATGAATACAAAACAAACATAAAACTTAAAAATTGCAAGCAACTTTTACATACTGACCTCCAGTTGAACTAGCACCATTTGTTGAAAAATGCTATCTTTTTTCCATTGAATAGTTTTAGCTACTTCATCAAAGATCAAGTGACCATAAGTGTGTGGGTTCATTTCTTGGTCTTCAATTCTATTCCACTGAGCTACCTGCCTGTCTCTGTACCAACACCATACAGTTTTTATCACTATTGCTTTGTAGTACAGCTTGAGGTCAGGGATGGTGATTCCCCCAGAAATTCTTTTAAGGTTGAGAATAGTTTTTGCTATCTGATATAGTCTGGCTTTTTGTTGTTGTTGTTGTTGTTATTCCATATGAATTTTCAAATTGCTCTTTCAAACTCTGTGAAAATTGAGTTATAAAATTGATTGTGTTTGTATTGAATCTGTAGATTGCTTTCTACAAGATGACCATTTTTACTATATTAATCCATCTTTCCATCTTCTGATATCTTCAATTTCTTCCTTCAGAGACTCGAAGTTCTTGTCATAGAAATCTATCAATCCATTCTTATCACCATGTACAAAGCTCAAGTTCAAGTGAATCAAGGATACTCACATAAAACCAGATAAACTAAAACTAATAGAAGAGATAGTGGGGAAAGATCCTCAAACACCTGGGCACAGGGGTAAATTTCCTGAACAGAATACCATACAGATGGCTTATGCGCTAAGATCAACAATAGACAAATGGGATGCCTTAAAATTGCAAAGCTTCTGTAAGGCAAAGGACACTGTCATTAGGACAAAATGACATCCAAGAAATTGGTAAAAGATCTTTACCAATCTTATGTTCAATAGAGGGCTAATATCCGATATATGCAAAGAAATCAAGAAGTTAGACTCCAGAGAATCAAATAACACTAATAAAATGGGGTACAGACTATTTAATGGCCAAGAAGCACCTAAAAATTTTCAAAATCCTTAGACATCAGAGGAATGCAAATCAAAATAACCCTGAGATTCCACCTAACACCAATCAAAATGGCTAAGATCAAAAACTCAGGTGACAACAGATGCTGTCAATGATCTGGCCAACCCACTACTGTAAGCTTTAGTCTTTCTAAGACACTTATCCTATAATTACTTGACTGGTAGAATAAAATTACATTCTGTAAAATGTTTCTAAAATGTAAAGATGACTCAGATGGGAAGAGCACTGGTTATTCTTTCAGAGGACCCAAGTTAAATTTTTAGAATCTATGTGGATGCTCACAAAGACATGTAACTTCAGGGCCAGGGTTACATCTCTCTCCTCTGGCCTCCCTGAACATCCATCATGCATTAACATGCATGAACATACCTGTAGACAAAACACTGAAATACATAAAAAGAAATTAGAATGTTTAAAATATTTCATGTTCTATATCATTTTTCAAAATACACTTACATTAACTTGATGAGATTTCTTGAAACTTGGGTGATATAAATAAAGCTTTTTATTAATCGCTGTTAAATATTTAACCATTATAATTTTAATTAAATTATGTTAAATTATTTAAACTATAAATTTAATGAGTAATGTATTCTCTCTTTGTCTCTCAGTGTGTGTGTGCATGTGTGTGTATATGCAAAATATGTGATGTGTATGTTTTATGTTATATTTTAGAGTGTGCATGAACACACTTTATTTGGAGGGCAGAGAACAATATGTAGGTGTAAGTTGATGTCATGCTTGCCTTTCTATGTTGGTAAAGATAGCTTCTTTCTGACAGATTATCCCAATTTAGGGACAATTTGTTCACCTTCTGTTGATTCCCCTCTCTGACCCATGTCATTCAGTAGCAACAACTTATATTTGGGCTCTTGTGGTTGGCTTTTACATGCGTCCTTTGAAAGTTCAGCTGGAAAGTCTACCCACTGAGGCATTTCCCACATCCCGAATTAGTGCAAATATATCTGAATACTTATTACCTCTTCCAAAATACAGAACATTGGAAATCTATCAGAGACTGTTCAAGGTTAATAATCATGAATTTTAATCTTTATAGTGTCAATCACACAAAATATTTCATTACTTTGATTAAGAAAATAGAAGGAAGAAATTCACATTCAAAGGATACTTACAAATTTGAAGCTGTTCAAAAGAGTTATTTGTAGTACTCATTTAATTTTATAGTTGATATTTAAATTCTGGTATTACATATAGTAAACAATTTATCCTCAAATCAATGTCATATTCTCTTCATTCTGGAGTAGTTTTAAATAACTGTTAAGAATTTATATTTGAATAATATAGTTTTCTTATGGCTCTTAAATTCCAATTATGGTACTGACGTTTCAAGATTACAACCCCATTATGTACCTTTGACAGGGGCCTTGAGGGAAAGTCCTGTATTTTGGGCATAGGCCATGCTGATCATATTCTGTTTTATAAAAACTTTGATACTGTGTGTATATCAACTGAGTTCTACGAGTTTCAATGATGATTAGTGAAACCTCTGAATTAATAATTAAAAAATGATTAAAAATTTTCTAGAGGAATAAATTTCTCTATAATGAATTAAATTTGGTACTTATTTATTTATTTACATCCCATCTCTGTCCTTCACATAACTTTTTATTTTTTTGCCCACTCGCTCTTCTTGAGAGGGTGCCCCCTGCTTGGCATCCTCCAACCTGGCATATCCAGTTTGTGCAAGGGTGGATTCATCTGTTGGGAGCAATTATCAATGACAGGTGTCCTGCAATAAAGGCTGATTGAGATAGGATGGATCCAACGGTGTCCTTAGCCATGCTGCGTCTTCCGGTGTTGCGTCTTCCTTGCCGGTTGAGGTGGGCGCGACAACTGGTGGCCCGTACGGGGACCCGAGAAAATCTTTTCTCGTCTGGATCCAGAACTTTTTCAGCCACAGGACGGTCGGCCGGTAAGTTCCCAAGGGGTGGCAGTTTAATTGCCGGAATTGGGACAATAGAGTTCCTAGAAGTGGAACGGTAAAGTTCCTGGAATTGGGACTATAAAGCTCTGGGATAAGGGATTGTAAAACTTCCCTGGTAGGACAATAAAGTTCTCTGGAAAAGCAGAGACAATGATAGCCTTGGTTTAGAGGCAAAAAGGGGTTTGTGGAGCAAGGTAATGTTGTCTTTTCCATTTGATCCTTTGTGGGTTGGACTAGCACTTTTGCCTTATACTCTTTTTGTGTTGTGGTGTTGCTTCTGTCTGAATTGCCATCGTCCAGGGCACGAATGCATTTGTTGGGAAGAGTCCACTGATGAGCCACAAGATCGTGTGTAAATAAACACGCCAGCTCGCCAGCTCGCCTTGCTCGTAAATCGATCGTAAATAAGGTCGTAAAAGCATGGGAAGCTCACACTCCACCCCGCTCCTGTCAGCTCTTCAGGAGCTTCTTAGTCAGCGTAAGCTTAAAATTGAAAAGAAAATCCTGCTGAATTTTCTTGATGAGTGTAACCGTTGTGCCCCGTGGTTTATAGTGTCAGGATCGCTTACTTTGAGAGCATGGGAGAAGCTGGGAAAAGATCTGGATAAAGAGACTACAGTGGGCAAGCTTAAACCAGGGACAAGGCCACTTTGGCGTATGATCCGTGCCTGCTTGGAAGATAAACGATGTGAAGAAGCTGTTAGGGCAGGTCAGAGAATCCTTACAGAGCAACAGGAGAGTATGTCAGAAGGAGAGAAAGTTTTGAAGGAAGGAAAGAAAGGAAAAGGAGAAAAGGAGGTAAAAGAAAAGGCAAAAAAGATCAAAGAGAGGACAGACAAAGGCGGGAAAAGTAATCAGGATCAAGGAACAAAGAAAATTTATCCCTCATTAAAGGAATTGACCTCGGAGATGTCTAGTGATTCAGAGTTTAGTGATAGTGACTTAGCTGACCTTGAGGAGGAGGTAGCTCATTATGAGAAAGAGATTTATCACTCTGACAGGCCAAACACTTATGCTGTGCAGAAACAAGCCAAGGACTTAGATAAGAAGGCAATTATCCCAACAGCACCTCCTGCACCATCGTATAACTTTCAAAGGAAAACAATGGTGAAGTCTGCAAGAGGTACTTCTTTTTGCCCAGAAGTGTGGAAAGAGTTAGGATTGAGTTTTCCAGTTTTCGTGGATGCAAACGGGCAGCGACATCATGAACCTGTTGACTTTAAGACAATAAAACAATTAGCAGAGTCAGTCAAAACCTATGGAGTCAGCGCAGCCTTCGTTATGGCTCAGATTGAGGCTCTTGGCAGATACTGTCTCACCCCTGGAGACTGGGGGACTTTAGCCAGAGCTTGTCTCTCTCCGGGTCAATATCTGGACTGGAAATCTTTTCTTTATGAAAATGCTAACGCTCAGGCTGCAATCAACTTGGCTTCAGGAGCCAACCCTCAGAGACATTGGGACGCTGACATGCTATTGGGAATAGGCAGATTTGCTTTGGACCAGACCGGTTATCCAGATCAGGTCTATACTCAAATTAATGATATAGCAATTAAAGCCTGGAAAGCATTGCCTAATAGAGGCGCAGTCTCTGGGAACCTTACCAAGGTTCTGCAAGGACCCACTGAGCCATTTTCAGACTTTGTAGCCCGCATGGTGGAGTCCGCTACTAAGATCTTCGGAGACCCTGATACAGCTATGCCTCTTATTAAACAACTAGTGTATGAACAGTGTACTAAAGAGTGTAGGTCTGCTATAACGCCATACAAACATAAAGGTTTGGAAGTTTGGATGAAAGTCTGCAGGGAGATAGGCGGACCATTAACTAATGTTGGACTAGCAGCGGCAATGATGCAATTAAAAGGAAAGGTTTCTGCAGATACCTGCTACAAATGTGGCCGCAAAGGACATTACAGAAGGCAATGCCCTAAAAATAATAAGGAACAGAATATTAAAAAACCTCAAAGACCTAACTTGTGCCCTCGCTGTAAAAAAGGGAACCATTGGGCAAGTGAATGTCGATCTGTAAAGGACTTGGATGGCCGACCTCTGGTGGCAGGAGATGATAGTGCATGGCCAAAAAACGGACGACGGGGCCCACGTCCCCAGGGCCCTCAAATATA
Source organism: Rattus rattus (assembly GCF_011064425.1). Classification (NCBI taxonomy): domain Eukaryota; kingdom Metazoa; phylum Chordata; class Mammalia; order Rodentia; family Muridae; genus Rattus; species Rattus rattus. Next base: position 38,560,998 of record NC_046157.1, on the reverse strand, counting down.
TGGGGCTCTACAGAACGACAGGCAGGGACAGAACAGACAGAGGTCTTGGCCTTCTCTTCACCACCCGAAGGACCTAGGAGAGCCACTAAGGGCTCCGCAGGACTGGACCTCCACTCCACCACCAGACTCGTATTGACCCCCCAAATGGGAGTACAGCCTATAGACACAGATTTTAAGGGACCTCTCCCTAAAGATACAGTTGGGCTGTTGTTGGGGCGCTCCTCTTCTGCCCTGAAAGGTTTACACATTGTACCTGGAATAATTGACCCTGATTATTTGGACACAGTAAAAGTCCTGGTAGCATCTCCCCAGGGAATTTCTGCTATTTCCCCTGGAGACAGAATTGCCCAGCTGCTGCTTCTGCCCAGCCTACATAAACATTTTCCTGCTGATAATAGAATTAGAGGAGATAGGGGCTTGGGATCTACAGGCTCCCGATTTGCTTTCATCTCATTAGAGCTTGGCAATCGTCCAATGTTAACCTTGACTGTAGAAGGACGCTCCTTTCTTGGCTTATTAGACACTGGAGCAGATAGTAGCATTATCTCTGTGCATGATTGGCCATCCAGGTGGCCTGCACAAAAATCTTCTCGGGCCCTACGTGGCCTTGGGTACGAAATGGCTCCTCTAATTAGCTCAAAGGAATTGACATGGGAGGATTCAGAAGGAAGGTCAGGAAGGTTTACTCCCTATATCATAGACATTCCTGTGACACTGTGGGGCAGAGATGTCTTAATAAATCTGGACTTGAGGCTGACTAATGAGTACTCTCCACAGGCCAAGGACATGATGATTAAAATGGGCTACATACCCAAAAAAGGTTTGGGAAAAAACTTACAAGGACGAGTTGACCCAGTGCTACTGGAATCTAAAAGAGACCGAACAGGCCTGGGTTTTTCCTAGGGGCCATTGAGGGAAGCATATCCATTACATGGATTTCAGAGGAACATGTGTGGATTCCTCAATGGCCTTTATCCTCTGATAAATTAACTGCTGCTACTGAATTAGTGTCTGAACAGCTAAAATTGGGACATATACAGCCATCCACATCGCCCTGGAATACACCTATATTTGTTATTAAGAAAAAATCAGAAAAGTGGCGATTGTTACATGATTTAAGAGCCATCAATTCTCAGATGCAAATAATGGGTCCCATACAGAGGGGTTTACCATTGCTCTCCAGTATTCCTGATAATTGGCCTATTATTATTATTGACATTAAGGATTGCTTTTTTTCCATCCCTCTTGCCCCGCAAGATAGCGTGCGATTTGCATTTACCTTACCTTCTATGAACAATGAAGAACCCGATAAGCGCTATCAGTGGGTAGTCTTACCTCAAGGTATGGCTAATAGCCCCACTATGTGTCAGCTGTATGTGAGAAAAGCCTTACAGCCTATACGTGATCAATTCCCAAAATTGAGAATAATACATTTTATGGATGATATATTGCTTTCTGCTAAAGACTGTAGTACCCTAGAGACTGCCTATGCTGAAGTGATAAAGACGCTTGAAAGTAATCAATTGTTTATAGCACCCGAGAAGGTTCAAATGGGCAAAAAAGGAGAATATTTAGGAGCAAAGATTACTCCTCATAATGTTTCCCCTCAGAAAATTGAACTACGAAAAGATCATTTAAAAACATTAAATGATTTTCAAAAGTTGCTGGGAAGCATAAATTGGATTCGACCCTATATAAACATGCCTAATGCAGATTTACAACCACTCTATGAGATCCTTAAAGGGGATTCTCAGCTTACTTCACCCCGTGCTTTAACTGAGGAAGCACGAATGTCTCTAAGGAAAGTGGAGAGAGGACTAGAAAAGGCAATGCTGAGAAGATACAAGGAAAATGAGGATCTTTTTTTGTGTATACTGAAAACTTTTCGTCAGCCTACAGGGGTGTTATGACAACAGGGACCACTTCTGTGGATTTATCCTCATATTTCTCCAAATAAGACCCTTGAATACTATCCTTCTGCTGTTGCACAGCTTGCTATGTTAGGTGTTAAATCTTGCATTCAACATTTTGGTATTTTACCAAAGAGGATTATTGTACCATATACTACAACTCAGGTAGAAACATTGTGTGCCTTGATAGATGATTGGGCTATATTACGCTGTAGTTTTGATGGAGAGTTTGACAATCATTATCCTAAGGATCCTTTGCTACAATTTTTTACTGAACATCCAGTGATCTTTCCTAAGGTCACTGCCTCAGAACCTTTGTCTGGAGCATTAGATATTTATACAGATGGCTCCAAGACAGGTGTAGGTGCCTACATGGTTAATTCTCAAGAACCAGTCTTAATTCAATTCAATCCAGGCACCCCCCAAATTACAGAATGCAAAATTGTGTTGGAAGTTTTCAAAAGATTTCAAGATCCTTTTAATTTAATTTCTGATTCTGCTTATGTAGTTAACGCTGTGCGCTCACTTGAAATTGCAGGGCCAATTAGGTCGACTAGTACTGTATGTCAAACTCTTTTAGAGTTGCAAAAATTAATCTGGGCCAGAAAAAATAAGTTTTTCATACAACATATTCGAGCTCATACTAATTTACCTGGTCCCATGGCTAGTAATAATGCTCTGGTGGATGCTAGTACTCGCAGAGAGTTTGTTTTTCATGCAGCCCCAGTTGATCTCGCTAGAGAATTTCATCAAAAGTTTCATGTTCCTGCTTTCACTCTTCAACAAAAATTTAAAATCTCTAGAGCTGCAGCTCGTGATGTAGTATTACGTTGCCAGAATTGTATTCAGTTTCACCACCCTCCTCAGGTGGGAATTAACCCTCGTGGTCTGATTCCACTGAAACTCTGGCAGATGGATGTTACACACATATCTCAATTTGGAAATTTAAAATATGCGCATGTTTCTGTTGATACCTGCTCTGGCATTATACATGCCACTCTAATGACTGGTGAAAAAGCTCGTAATGCCATTAGTCATTGCTTAGAGGCGTGGGCAGCCTGGGGAAAGCCTGACAGCCTCAAGACAGACAACGGACCTGCCTACACTACAAAGTCTTTTCAGACATTTTGCCAAACAATACAGGTCAAACATACTACAGGATTGCCATACAATCCCCAAGGTCAAGGAATTGTAGAAAGAACACATCGTACTTTAAAAGAACTCTTACAAAAACAAAAAGGGGGAATTGCCTATGGCAGGACACCAAAAGAACAGTTGTCTTTAGCTCTCTTCACTCTAAATTTTTTAATTTTGGATGCGCATGGCCGCTCTGCTGCAGATCGCCATGCAGCCACGAAACCCATGACTTATGCAGACGTAAAGTGGAAGGATGTCTTAACTGGTGAATGGTGTGGCCCAGATCCCGTAATCTCGAGATCTAGGGGAGCTGTTTGTGTTTTTCCACAGAATCAAGACAATCCAATCTGGGTGCCTGAACGTTTGACTCGCAAACTGCCTCCTGCTATTCGTGAAGATGAGACTACGAATACTACTACTACTACTGGAAATGATGATCCAGGTTGATTCACTCACTCTGTGGGCTATTGCCAGATCCTGGCCAGTACTTATGCCAGTTCATAGCAATTCTACTGTTTTGCCAACCTTTTTCTCCACATCCTGTTTGCGTGATGTACCTTGTATAGTGCCTAGTGGAGAATTGCCTCAACGATATACTGCCACGAATCTTTCACTGTTACATACTTTATGTTTCACTCTTAAGAATTCCTCCCAGCCTTGTATATGGCTGCGAAGGACCACTTTGGCAAACTGGTTAGATCCTGTGAGCAACCGTGCTATGGGCACTGGAGCCATCCAGGCTGCTCTGAGTAAAATTACACAAGGAGCCTCTTCAGGCAATGGAGATACGTCAATTGATAATTCTGCTAATTCGTACATTACAACTTTGATTATGATGCATAATGGTAGCTTTCCATCACTCCCGGGGCAAGGCATTCGCACACTGGTTAACTCTACCTGTCGTAGAGTCTTACCTACTTGCCCCCCATATAAAGCCTTTCCACCTAAATTTACCCCATGTCAGAGTCCGTTCCATAGACCTAAACAATTCCTACCGGGATTTGAATTTTCCCCTCCTCTTAGCAATGCCCAATATGATAGAAAGAGATATAAGACTGGCAAACGTAATATTTGGCCCTGGTATCAATGGGTATTATCTAATGAGCAGGGAGCCTACACATCTCTAACTCCTTTTGCTCGATTATTAGGTGAAGAATTTACATTATATAACATTTCAGCCATTAGAACCAATAACAATACTAGTTTAGTAGGTGTTAAGATTAATAGCCTAATAGCTAATGATGCTGCTGTTGGCGCTCCAGTATGCGTTAGGCCACCTTTCTTTTTTCTGATAAGCGCTAATGCAGGTAATAATGCTTTAAATTGCAATAGCTCTGATGTAGTTTGTTACTTAGCTGAATGCTGGGATGGCACCAATGATACCGCAGTGATTGTAAAGATTCCCTCCTTTGTGCCTATCCCTGTAGTAGCTAATCCAGATGATTTTCCCATACTTCATTTGTTAAGAACTAAAAGGGATTTTGGTATTACAGCAGCTATAATTTCAGCCATTGTACTATCAGCCGCTGCAGCTACAACAGCCGCGATTGCTATGACTAACCAGATACAGACGGCTGAGACTATCAATAAGATTGTAGAAAAAACCACAGTAGCATTGGAGATACAAGAAGAATTCAATACCCACTTGGCATCTGGCTTTCTATTAGCTAACCAACGAATAGATCTGCTTCAAGAACAAATTGAGGCATTATATCATATGACACAGCTGTCCTGCGTTTCCTCTCTTAGAGGCTTATGTGTTACTCCATTGAAAGCTAACTTTTCTCAGTATTCTCAACAGAACAAAGAAATCTCAAATTATTTGAAAGGAAACTGGTCCATGGAAGCGGAACAATTATCAAGACAATTGCTGATGCAGATTGCTGTCCTTAACAACACCAAAATGGAACCCATCTCGATTGGGGATTTCACCTCGTGGATCACCAATGCTTTCTCATTTTTCAAAGAATGGGCTGGCATGTTTGCCTGGGGGGCCATTGTCCTCTTGGGATGTGGAGTATGTCTATGGCTTTTTTGCCGTTTGCAACGAGAACATGCTAGACACAAAGCGATTGTTTACCAGGCTATGGCGGCCATTGAGAGCGGTGCTTCTCCCAGTGTGTGGCTGGCCTCTCTGAAAGATTGAGAGTTCGCCCTAGATCATATTTTGTCACTGTCATGTGAAGTCATTGTATCCAGAGACGGGCAACTTTCCTCAGGCTCGGACCAACCTAAGACAGGAGCCCGGTGGCGATAGGGTTAATTTCCAGTGACGGGTAAGGCCGAGTTTTTGAGAGGAACGACCTAAGACAGGAGCAATGACGTGTATTGACGTGACACCCAGATCTAGACCAGTCATAGACAGAGGTGGCTCTGCCCTGTTCGAACATTTGGACTGGTCCCATGCCCCTCTGCTCTGTCTCTCCCCTATTATTTAGCACACCAGTAGCCCAGAACGGTGTGTTGTACATCTCAGTCATCTCTAGCCATTGGGGTGCAGTCCAAACTGCAAGAGTGGCTCGCCATGGCCGAGCTGGGCACTCTGTGAGGCATGTCTGATCTCTCTCAGACCACTACCTCCACCTAATGGGTTCATTTTTTAATAAAACAAAAAAGAGGGAGATGTTGGGAGCAATTATCTATAGCACTGACATCTAGTGGTCGCTTGTATTATTTACCACCTTTAGCTTTCTTCTGACATCTTTACTAGGCCATAGTTGATAAGCATGTTAATAGGATGCCTTTACTCCACCAATCCCTAGAGGACAAGTCCTTAGCCATGCTGTCTGTTTTGTACTTAAGGCAACTGCCTTTGTTCTCCGGGGTCCCCGTACTATCAATGAGGTGTCCTACAATAAAGGCTGATTGAGAAGGATCCAACGGTGTTGCGTCTTCCTTGCCGGTTGAGGTGGGCGCGACATTCATCCTTTTTTTTTCCTTCCATTTTTATCAAATTGGGTAAACCCTTTCCTGGTTTCCTGTCCATCTGCCCCCTAACCCCTTCCCCTCCCCTCCTATGTTGGTGATCCCTTCCCTATCCTTTTTTACTGAGGTTAGACAAAGCATCTCTGTTGAGGATCAGATTCCACAGACAGGCAACAGCTTTAGGGACCGTCCCAGGTGTTGTGGGACGCACATGGAGACTGAGCTGTACATCTGTTACATATGTGCCTGGGCCTTGTTCCAGCCTGTGTATAGTCTTTTGTTGGTTTCTTAGTCTTTGTGAGTCCCAAGAGTACAGAATAGTTTGTTTGTCTTCCTGTAGAACTCTAGTCCATTCACAGCTTCCACTCATTCCTCACAGCCAAACATTGGTATTTCTAAAAATTATGCATCAATTACGGAGACATATTATTTTAAAACAAGTTTTCCCCCAGATATTTGAAAACAAATTTATAAGATTTTTGTGCTCCAGGTAGAGCAATTAAAGGAATAGCATGAAGATATTCGAAGAAAGTATAAAGGGAGAAAGAAATATAACTGTCATTTATGAGTTTGGTTCATATATATTTTTTGTGGTGAAAAGCAGAAAGAGAACAAGAAGGTAGAAACACTTGTATTAGTTGGTTTTATATTTAATGGTATTATGGAAATGGAATTAGATGTAGGAATCAACAGACAATACAGCAGCTGCCAAAGGCGGGGAAATATTTCATGGAAGCAGCTATCTCTGAACAGATCCACACCACAGGGAATAGCAAATGCACAAAGGAAAAATAATACAGAAGGCGTTCCCAAAGGACTAGTAAAAGAAAATGAGACTTAAAAGATGTGTATAAATGAACAAATTAAGATATATACTATTCAAGGTCTTAGAAATCCATAGAAATAAGAGTACTTGGCTCATCAAGTATCTAACTGGGAATCAGAATAGCTTTCATAGATTTCTAGAGACAGCTTCCAGTCGTGTTAAGACACAAGGAAAAGGAATCTATTGGATCATGCTCTAGTTAGAGCTTCAAGTACAAGGTTAAGAAACAAATGCATTGAGGTTCAGACACAGTTCTGATCAGAGTCCTAATGTCCCATGAACTTAACAATGTGTGCAAAAGAACATGATCCCAGTTATATGGAAGGGAAGCTGATTCAAAACGAAGATGAATTTGCAAGTAACGATTACAAATTTTTGTTTTACCTATATGACATTTGGGAATAATGGCAGGAGTTTCTGTAGATGAAGAAAAGGTATATGTTTAACAAGAGTCAACTAAACATGACCAGAGAAAAATCTCTACAATCTCTTATTTATTGGGAAAAAATAAGATTTAGACTGTAGTTAAGGATTATGCTGGTCTTGCAAAGTGGCAGAAGTAGATTCTCTTCTAAGAGCAATGACTCTGTTCTGGATTGTTTGCTAGGTTTCAGTTTCAACAATGATTTTCCTTCTATTGAGTAGGACTTATGACCAATTGCCTAGCTATTTGTTACCACCAATATGTGAGTTCTGTTATTGTACCTTTAGGAATTATCTTCACATGCTAGTAATGGTTGTGGTTTGTAGGTGTCAAAACTGAATATGACAATTCACAATTTCTTCCCTTGCACCGCAGCTTCTACAGTGCTAGAAAGGACTGTGGGAATTAGACTTCAGTAAGGGGTCTAGATCCAGATAGAATGTTCTGAGTCCTGTGTCTGAAGTTTTTGGTTTCTTCATCCATAGGAATTCATCTTTAACCTCTATGTATACGCAAGGGCAACAGCTATAGCCTACATTTAGTCTATGCTGTCCAACTACGTGAAGAGATTAATCATGCCTATTACTCAGATTTAATTCTTGTGCAGAGCATTGTCAACACGAGTAGAATAACTCCATTTAAGCTGGTGAATGGAAAGAGAGGTGGTGGGGGGAAGGATATTGAGAGATTGTGTGGGTTACCATTCATGTATTTATTATGTATAATTTTAGATAAAGACAAACTAATTAGATCCTTGAGGTTTTAACCAACAACTTTGGTATTATTTGTCTGTCATACTTTTTATCCTTCTATGTTGAACACATTCCTTCCTCTCCAAGTAGCGAACCACTTTCCATTTCCCCCTTTATGTAAACTGTATTTTGCTATCCCCTGTCAAACCTGCTCCTAACTTGGCTTTTTATACCCTTCCGGTGTCTGCATTTACTCTATGTTATATACATACATCTTAGGATTCGGAACTAGCAAAACTACATGAGATAATCTTAACCTCTTTAATTTCCTGGTAAAGACAATAATTGAAAAGCAAGCAAAAACCCTCTTTTTTTTTCCTTTTTTTGATTTCATGCAATGCTCATTTTCTTTATCTCATATAATTTTCTTATTTGGTTAAATAAATAATGTGTTTCAAGAGTTTTCAATTATTTGTTAATGGTATTAAATAGTAAGGTTTACAAAATTTAGCATTTTTAGATTTTTTTCTACTTCTTTTAATGCAAATTTAATCCATATGATTTGCCATTGTTTTGGAGAGGCAAGACTTATGTCTGGACTGGAATGCGAGGCTGGCATTACAATTTCCTGTACTTGATTGAATGTTCTTTTGTCCTCCAATCTCCAAACACCTTTCTTTTAATCATAAAATCATGACATTTTAAAATAAAAGACCCAAACCAAGTGATCTTGGAAGGGTAAATACCAAAAGAATGAATAATCATTTGAATAAATGACATTTCTCTTTGCTATAATTGGTTTTAAAATGAGAAAATCTCACTATTCGGGCCCAGTAGACATAGGAGTTTTACTGGAAACAGAGAGTTTTGCTCACACTGAGAGAGACAGAACTCCACAATTCTACATAAGAGAAAAGCTGTCTTCAAGTTTCCTTTTACTCCACCTTAAAAATGGCAGCTCTTAAAATTAATGATTCAAATAGTACAAATTGTTGAACAGTTTTAGTTTAATGAGTACATGGTTTATTATATTTGTATGAGTGGGAATCTACACATAATTGAATTTGGAGTTCAGTGTAGAGGATCTTGCCTACCACACTGGCCAAACAAATTTAGAGAGAAAAAAAATAGAGAAGGCAGAGTATTAGACTTCTTTATGGGAGGAAGTTCATAGCTATAATGCTATCTTGCATATTGGCATTGTAGATTACTTAAACTGGGGTTCATTATCTTCGGTATATAATTTGGTTATACTGTTGTGAAAGGACAGGAGACTAGAAAATGGCTGGGGAGTCTCGCTATCAACTTAAAAAAAAAGCTGACTACATTTGAGTGTTAAGATTTCTGATAAAAACATCACTCTGCTTTTGAAATATTTGCAAAGCACTAATATGAATCATAATCTTCTGAGTTATATAAACAGAATATAAATAGATGTTCATAAGACAAACCATCTTGATCTTTTCAAAAGTTAGTTTATTTTATATTTATCTGTCAGAAGTTTCTACCTATTCTTAAATTAAAGACTGAAATGACAGCAGGAATTTGACCTAATTGCAGAGAAATGTATTTATGACATTTATGAAGCTCAGTAGCGGTAATATGGAGGAGTTTTGATATTGTTCCAAAAATTTCTTGCTGAAATTTAAGATTGATACTTTAACACATGTACAACTTTATTTCCACAGTTTAGCTGTATTTTACTTAGATATTCATTCTTGATAGAAAACCGATCAAGTTTTTAAATTATTGCCTAGATAGTTCAACAGAGAAGTGGTACTAAGAGATTCAGAAGGAATCACTTTTAAAAATCCTATATTATGTTTAATAAATAATAATATACTTGCTAAATGACATTTTTGTAAGCATGTGTACATACACAGATTAACTTCTCTCATGGGTAAAGTTCTGTGGGTTCTTAATTTTACTAATACTAGGAACTTATAAAATGCTTGAATTTCACTTTTTCTTTATAAGATAAATTTGAAACAATTATAGAACAGAATACCATTTTATAGACTAAAAATATGTAAAAATTAGTACCTAATCAATATTTCTTAAATTAGAAAAAGATTAGGTTTTGAGTGGTGGCTTTTAGGAATGAGTAGTACTTTGATGTAAGTATTAATTTATGTTCAAATGAAATATACCTTTACTCTTTTTTAAATTATTTTTACACTCCAGATTTTGTTCCTCACCCGGTGCACCCCCTGACTGTTCCCATACCTCCTCACTGTCCCCATCTCTACACTCCCCCCCAGTCTCCAAAAAGGATGTCTCTACCCAACTCACCCCATTAGACCTCTAAACTTCCTGGGGCCTTGAGGATTAGGTGCATCTTCTCTAACTGAACAGAGACACCGGTGTTCTCTGCTGTATATGTGTTAGGGGCCTCATCTCAGCTGGTATATGCTGACTGGTTGGTGATCCAGTGTCTGAGAAATCTATGGGATCCAGGTTAATTGAGACTTCTGGTCCTCCTACAGGGTTGCTCTACTCCTCAGCTTCCTCCAGCTTTTCCCTAATGCAACCAGAGGGGTCAATAGCTTCTGTTCATAAGTTGGGTACACATATCTGCATCTGACTCTTTCAGCTGCTTGTTGGGTCTTTTGAAGGGCACTCATGATAGGTCACTTTTTGTGAGTGCACCATAGCCTCAGTATGAGCTTTGATCTGGATCACCCTTTGGGCCTGCCCCTGGAACTTCTTTTCCTCAGGCTTGTCTCCATTTCCATCCCTGCATTTATGTCAGACAGGAAGAATTATGGGTCAGAACTGACTATAGGATAGCAACACCATCACTCGCTTGATGCCCTGTCTTTCTGCTGGAGGTAGATTCAACAAGTTCCTCTCCCCACTTTAGGGCATTCCATCAAGGGTCCTCTTTATCTCTGAGGCCTGAGAGTCTCTCACCTCCCATGTCTGGTACATTCTAGAATGTCCTCCCAACCTTCTTCCCCCTGAGGTCATCTGTTTCTATTCTTTCTGCTGGCACTCAGGTCTTTAGTACTTTCCCCCCTCCGAATCCCAGATCAAGTTCTCTCTCACCTCACCCATCCTCTTTCCCTTTTCTGACCTTCCCTTTCTCCCCCCTTGTGGTTGCTTTCTTCTCCCTCCCAAGTAGGACTGAGGCGTCTTCACTTCAGTCCTTCAGCTTTTTGACCTTTTTGAGTACTGTGGACTGTATCTTGGGTCTTCTGCACATTTTTTGGCTAATATCTACTTATTAGTGAGAACATATCCTGCATGTCCTTTTGGGTTGGAGTTATCTCACTAAGAATGATATTTTCTAGTTCCATCCATTCACCTGCAAAACTCAGGGTGTCCTTGTTCTTAATAGCTGAGTTGTATTCCATTGTGTAAATGAACCACATTTTCTGTAACCATTATTCTGGGACATCTGGGTTGTTTCCAGCTTTTGTCTATCACAAATAAGGCCACTATGAACATAGTGGAACAGGTGCCCCTGAGGACGGGTGGGGCATTTTTGGAGTATATTCCCAAGAGTGATATTTCTTGGTCTTTAGGTAGGTCTTTTTCCAATTTACTGAGGAACCTCCAAATTGATTTCCAGAGTGGTTGTGCCAGTTTGCAATCCCACCAGCAATGGAGGGGTGTTCCTCTTTCTCCACATCCTTGCCAGCATGTGTTGTAACCTGAGTGTTTGATTTTAGCCATTCTGACTGGTGTGAGGTGGAATCTCAGATTTGTTTTGATTTGCATTTCCCTGATGACTAAGGATGTTGAACATTTCTGTAGGTGCTTCTCAACCATTTGATATTCCTAACCTGAGAATTCTTTGTTTAACTCTGTACTCTAACTTCTTGAATTCTTCATACATATTGGATATTAGCCCTCTGTCAGATGTAGAATTGATAAAAATCTTTTGCCAATCTGTTGGTTGCCATTTTGTCCCAATGACAGTGTCCTTTGCCTTACAGAAGATTTGCAATTTTATGAGATCCCATTTGTCGATTCTTGATTTTAGAGCATAAACATCAGTGTTCTGTTCAGGGAATTTTCCCTAGTGTGCATGTATTCGAGATTCTTCCCCACTCTTAGTTTGAGTGTATCTGGTTTTATGTGGAGGTTCCTGATCCAGTTGGACTTGAGCTTTGTACAGGGACATAAGAATGGATCAATTTGAATTCTTCTACATGCTGACCTACAGTTGAACCAGCAAAATTTGTTGAAAATGCAATCTTTTTTCCACAGGATGGTTTTAGTCTTTGTCAAAGATCAAATGACCATAGGTGTGTGGGTTCATTTCTGGGTTTCAATTCTATTCCATTTATCTACCTGCCTGTCTATGTACCAACATCACTATTGTTCTGCAATACAGCTTGAGGTTAGAGATGGTGATTCTCCCAGAAGTTCTCTTAGTTGAGGATAGTTTTTGCTATTGTGGGTTTTTTGTTATTACAAATGAATTTGCAAATTTCTCTTTTGAACCCTAGGAAAAATTGAGTTGGAATTTTGATGGGGATTGGGGACCGAGTTATACCGCTCATGGACATATATCTAAAAAAATTTCCAACATTTAACAAGAATACGCACTCTACTTTGTTCATAGCAACCATATTTATAATAGCCAGAGCGGGAAAGAACCCAGACATCCTTCAACAGAGGAATGGATACAGAAAATGTGGTACATCTACACAGTGCAATACTACTCAGCTATCAAAAACAATGACTTTATGAAATTCATAGGCAAATGGTTGGAACTGGAAAATATCATCCTGAGTGAGGTAACCCAATCACAGAAAAACACACATGGTATGCACTCATTGATAAGTGGCTATTAGCCCAAATGCTCGAATTACCCAGTTCACAGACTACATGAAGCTCAAGAAAAAGGACGACCAAAGAGCAGATGCTTCTTAGGAGGAGATATGGAGTCAAAGCAGAGACTGAAGGAATGGCAATCCAGAGAATGCCCCATATTGAGATCCAACCCATATACATATAGTCACCAACCGAGACAATTGCTGCTACCAATAAGTGCATGCTGACAGGAGCCTGATATAGCAGTCTCCTGAGAGACTCAGCCAGAGCATGACAAATATAGAGGCGAATGCTAGCAGCAAACCATTGAACTGAGAGCAGGGTGTCCATTGGAGGAGTTAGAGAAAGGATTGATGGAGCTGAAGAAGCTTGCATCCCTATAAGAACAATAATACCAACAGCCAGAGCTTTCAGGGACTAAACTACTACCCAAAAGAGTACACATGGACAGACCCATGACTCTAGCTGCATATATAGCAGAGGATGGCCCTTTAGACACAAAAAGGGAAGGGAAATGCTTGGTTCTGCTAAGGTTGTACTCCCAATGTAGGGGAATGTTAGGGTAGGGAGGAGAAAGGGGTGGGTGGTTGGGGAGGGGGAACACTCATAGAAAGGGGAGGAGGATAAGGTAGAGGGTATATGGAAGGAAAACTGGAAAAGGGGATAGCATTTGAAGTGTAAGTAAAAAATAACCAATAAAAAGGCTGATTTTTATAGTTTAGCCAATGTTCCATCATGTTTATTGAATTTTAATTTTATACACCATATTGTTTATTCTCCATATTGTACTTGATCTATGTTTTTGACTTCTTAGGTAAAAATTAACATTTGAAATATGTTGAGCATACTCTTTTTGTAAAAAAGAATTTTATTATAAAACACAATTGCAAATATAATACATCACACATCGAAATTAACCATATCTGAAGTCTATACATTTTAATTGTACTTCTATATTGTTATCATGCCATTTGGAAATGAAGCCATATGGCTTTCCATTAAATTATTTTGTATGAGTATTCTCATCTGTATTAAATAGGTATAGAAGTAGTATATCACAGGAATATCATTAAATTTAAATGGATAATTTAAAGAGATATTTAAGCAGTGCCCCACAAAGACAATAGACAAAAAAATTCTAGCTGGTTGAGTGTTAACGTTCTACACTCTAAGTGTTTGTGAGATATAAATCAAATGCGGTTGTAGTATTATTGCATCGCACTAGACCATTCTAAGAAGTTGTTTCTTTTCATGTATATTACATAAATTCATTTATATTATATAAATTTCTATTCATTTATATTATATAAAGTAAATGCTATTCTATCAACATGGTGAGAGAACTGCCACCGTTAGGTTGTCTTCTGATCTCAATATGAATGCCCCTGGCATGAACACACACACACACACACACACACACACACACACACACACACACACACACACACACACACACTCACACACACACACTCACACACACACACTCACACACACACACACACACACACACACACACACACACTCACACACACACACCCACACACACACACACACACACACACACACACACACACACACACACACACACACACACACACACTCCCACACACACACACACACTCACACACACACACACACACACACACTCACACACACACACACACACACACACACACACACAGAGTGGACAGACAGACAGACAGAGAGAGAGAGAGAGATCTGTGTGTATACCTGAACATAAAATAAATAAAGTATACAAAAATAATCTTAAATTGAATAACAGTTCTATCAATACACATTTCAAGCTTACTTAAAAATTTTATTACTCTGTATATCTGATGTAGGGAAGAATGTTAAGGTGACACTTTGGGTCGCCTGATGCTGACAGCCCAGAGGATAATGCAAATCAGAGCTAATTCAATACCAGGCTGTTCCCAAGCCACATATTTTCACAGAGAACCTCGTTGTCATGTTGGACCTTGAGAATGAGAATGAAGTCATTAAAACAACGAAGATAATTCCTGATGGAATTTTGTATATAAAAATATTTTTGATCAGTGAAAAATGGATTAATAAAGGTAAGGATTCACACACTTTCTTGTACAGCTGTTTATTTTAATATCCGCTAGATCTCACATATCTCTGATTCAGAATGTGTTAGCTAACCTGAGTTATTTGGGTTTAACTCACATAAAATATCCAAAAAGCACCTTTCCACTGCATTCCATATGACAGTTTCAGAATCATCAAGAAAGGTATGGGGCATGTGACCTCGGTTTGCTATAGATGAAGGAACATGGATAAATAGTTAAAAATTATCAATAACATAAACAGGAATCAAGAAGTTACAGAAACACAGCTACCACTATGTCAGGATAATATTTGTACTTTTGCTTTTCATATGTAAACTATTCTTAATTTCATTATCTTTTCCTTCTTTCCAGACTATTCTATATGTCCTGCTGTCTGCTGGTGGATAATTGCACATCGTTGATAATAAGGTAAACTTTAGACAGATATCTGTTACGGAATCATGACTGGGGCACAGACCTGATCTGAGGAAGGAACCACGAGAGGTGAGACTGTGAGGTGGTTTTCCTAGAAGATGGTTGTAAGGGCTACATCTGATAAGGTGGGAAGCATTTACTCATTTTTTCATTTTTTTTATTCGTTATTTTATTTATTTTTACTTCAAAATGTTGGGAGGGGCGGTAATGGGGGATGGATGGGGAGAAGAACAACCATATAGAAGAGGAGAGGGAAGGGTTAGGGGGCTAAGGAGAAGGAAACCAGGAAAGGGAATAACATTTGAAATGTAAATAAATACCCGATTTAATAAAAATGGAAAAAATGTTATCCTCCTTTCCAGTTTCCCCTACACAAACTTCCTAATCCCTTCCCCCTCTCTCTGCTTCTATGAAAATGACCACCCACCCACTGCTTCCTCACCACCCTAGCATTCCCCTATTCTGGGACATCGAGCCTCCACAGGACCAAGGGGCTCCCCTCCCATGATGCCATCTAAGACCATCCTCTGCTACATATGCAGATGCAGCCATGGGTTCCTCCATGTGTATTCTTTGGTTGATGGTTTAGTCTTTGAGAGCTCCGTGGAGTCAAGTTAGTTGATACTGTTGTTCTGATAGGGTTGCAAACCTTTTCAGCTCCTTCAGTCTTTCCCCTAACACCTCCATTGAGGTCCATGATATTAGTCCGATGGTTGGCAGCATGCAGCATCCTCATCTGTATTGATCAGGCTCTGGCACAGCCTCTCATGGGACATCTATATACTATGTTCTTGTCAGCAAGCACTTCTTGGCATTAGCAATAGTGCCTGGGTTTGGTGTCTGCATATGGAATAGATCCCCAAGTGGGACAGACTCTGGATAGCCTTTTCTCCAGTCTCTGCTCCACTTTTTGTCTCTGCATTTCCGTTTGACAGGAGAACTTCTGGATTAATACTTTAGAGATGGGTGGGAGGCCCTATTCCTCAACTAGGTGACGTGCTTACCCACTTGTTATGGTCTCTACAGGTTCTATCTCCCCTCTGTGAGGTATTTCAGCTAATCTCATCCCTGTTGGGGCCTGGGAATCTCTTGGGTTACTGGCAGCTGGGACATTCTAGTGGCTATCCCCAGTTTCCCATTCTGCACTGCTACACACCTCTGTTCAATTTTCTGAACCTCTATACTTCTCCCTGTCTCCTCCCACACCTTATCCTGACCCTGTTTTCCCTCCTCCTCCTCCTCCTCCTCCTCCTCCTCCACCTCTCTCTCTCTCCCAGATTCCTTGGTCCCTTTACCTCCTATGATTATTTTGTACCCCCTTTTAAACAGAGTTGAAGCATCCACACTTTGGTTTTGGTTTGGTTTTACTTCTTCTTGGTTTTCATATGGTCTTTGTGTTGCATCATAGATATACTGTGCTTTATTTATTTATTTATTTATTTATTTTGCTAATATCTACTTATCAGTTAGTACATAGAATGTGTGTTGTTTTGTGACTATGTTACCTTACTCGGATGATATTTTCTAGTTCTATTCATTTGCCTTTGAATTTCATGAAGTCATTGTTTTTAATAGCTGAATAGTATTCCATTGTGTAAATGTAGCACATTTTCTGTATCCATTCCTCTGTTAAGGGACATCTGCTGGATCTTTTCCAGCTTCTGGCTATTATAAATATGGCTGCTATGAACATAGTAGAGCATGTGTCCTTTTTATATATTGGAACATCTTTTGGGTATGTGCCCAGGAGTGGTATAACTGGGTCCTCAGATAGAACTGTTTCCAATTTTCTGAGGAACTACCAGATAAATTGCCAGAGTAATTGCACCAGCTTGCAATTCCACCAGCAATTGAGGCGTGGTCCTCTTTCTCTAGATCCTTTCCAGAAACTGTTGTCACCTTAGTTTTTGATCTTAGCCATTCTGAATGTTGTAAGGTGGAATCTCAGGGTCATTTGGATTTGCATTTCTCTGATGACTAAGGATGTTTAACTTTTCTTAAGTGCTTCTCAGCCATTGGAGATTCCTCAGTTGAGATTTCTTTGTTTAACTCTGTACCCTATTTTTAATAAGGTTATTTGGTTCTCTGGAGTCTATCTTCTTGAGTTCTTTGTATATTTTGGATGCTATTCCTCTATTGGATGCAGGGTTTGTAAAGATCTTTTCCCATTCTGTAGGTTGCTGTTGGGTCCTAATGACAGTGTTCTTTGCCTTACAGAGCTTTTCAATTCTATGAGGTTCCATTTGTCAATTGATGGTCTTAGAGCATGGGACATTGGTATTCTGTTCAGGAAATTTTCCCCGGTGCCAATTTGTTCAAGGTTCTCTCTCACTCTCTCTTCTATTATATTCAGCATATATGGTTTTATGTGGAGGTCCTTGATCCACTTTGACTTGAGCTTTGTGCGAGTTGACAAATATGTATGTTTTTTCTAACAATACTCATATTTCATATGTGATAAATATAATTAAATGCAAATGTGAAATCATATATGATGTCTATCATTACTTTGTCTAACACTATCCCTCAATGTAAAAGGAAAATTTGGTTATAATATATATAACCTTTATCTAAATATTTTATTTCAAATAATGTTTAGCCAGATAGATTAAATTTATTTAATCACAATTTGAATATACATATGTTTAATTACTTTTATTTCAGTTTCTCATTTTTCAATTTTTAATTTCAGTATTTCAAGTAATTCATTTTTATTTTGATTCTGATTTTGATTAAATATTTTAGCTTATTTATTTACTTCTATTTTACAGCATATCATAAGGAACGATTGATTCCAAATATTACAATTACAATAATCAATTATTCTTTATATTATGTCTAGTAAATCTACTTTGTACTTCATTATCTATTAAGAAATGAAACATTAAGCAACTTAGCAATTCTTTTTCACCCCAAAATCAAAGAAGCGGTACATTTTAAAATACTCTCTTGTTTACAAAGCTCTGTATACTTAATCCATTTCAAAACAAAAATAGTTATATGAAAGTCTCAGGGCCTACATTAATGATTATGTGTTAAAACATAGTTCTATACTATTTGACTCTCTCTTCTTATGTGACTTTTTGCTATATGCATGATTAATACTATTTACTAGGTTAAATGATAAGTTCATGGCTAATTTCTATCTGCTTGGTACTGTATTGTTGTACTGTCTACGGTGGAGAGACTTGTACCCTTACATCTTCAGTTCAGCACTCCCCTGGAATAAACATGGTAATGCATTTGTCTGGAGGAAAGTTGATTGTAAATTAATAAATGTTCTGTATGCTCTTTAATACACATTTTGTTTAATGCTTATATTCCGACAACAGCTTTGTTTTTAAGCTGAAAACTCAGGAACGCCTGATGCCCTACTGAGTTTCTTTTGTAAAAGTCTGCACAATCTATGCTTCTCTCAAATATTTAAATCAAGCTCAGTTCTGTTGAGGATACCTGATGTGATTTCTATACTTAGATTCATTTGCTATGCCTATCTCAGAAACAGTTCCCGAAAGCATGATGCAAACACTTTAATTGCAATTCTACCCTTTAACTGCAAACACTTAACCTATTCTTTTATTTTTGCAAAGTTATACATTCTTCTCTTGAATAAAGTTTGTCTTTTCTTCCGCTGTAGGGAGAAGTTTCTGCTTTGGTTGTTTCCATAAGCTACCTTTCCCGTTTTATGAAATAATGATTTGAATTAACTACGGAAATATTTGAAGAACAGGAAAGAATTAGCATTTTCCTATAGTTATTCAAATTACTACTTAAAACATTTTAATAATTTTCTATTTTTGAAATTTCAATCATGGCGATAAACAGTAATGTCACCATTTGGCTACTCCTCTTGATCATGATTTTGCCCAGGTAGGACAGATTTATGGCTGAAGTCTAGACTATAAATTAATGTCTGCCATGGTTAATCTGATAAATGTTCCACAGAGTTGGCAGCCTGCTGCGCTTATAAAGGGAGCCCTGTTCTCTGCTCTGTGGCTGCTCTGTGGAAAATCTGACTCTTTGCTAAGGTTTAACTGAAGGCATTTCTAAACGGTAATCACTTGAACGACTTGTTTTGAAAAGTGACACACAGAAAGTGTAGTTCAGATAAACTAGAATTCCTCCCATGGAGTTTATGCTGTAGGAAACACATTCAAATGGACCATCAAGGATATGGACACGGGCAGACCAAAGAATGGAAGCACTAATAGGGTTGCGTGCCAGCAGCTCTGTACTCTAACAGATGATCATTTGGCGCCCTAGAACACAGACATGATTGACTCTACATGACCGGCATTTAACAGACCCGAAGCTGGTGCAGGTAAGGGATGGATATGACTTCAGCCACCCCAGGGGAAATGAGGGAGCAGGTGTTAGGCTGCCAGTACCTCTCTAGTTTCCACTCATTTCAAATAGAAAATGCAGCTACCAAGTAGAAGCCAAAAAAATTTGGGTCAGTTGAGATTTTTTTGCCATCTCAATTTTAGGAATTATAATTGAGTTTTTGCCTCTATGACCTGATTTTTTTTTTCGAATGCATTCCCACATCAGTAACTTTCAAATTTAACGTTTCCCAAAGGCCTTTGTGTTCTTTTTAAAATCACGGAGAACCGAGCTCACAGCCCGTGTCAGTAACAACTGACAAATTTGTTTTTGAGAGATTTACTGCATCTGCTTGCTTTACAAAGAAAGAGATACTGGCTGAAAGGCTAGCTATGCCTGTCTATTTCATCTACTAAAGGCTTTATGGAATGAAGTGATTAAACTTATGATCATGGGGAGAAAATGCTAGGTAAGAGAAACTGATCTTTCTAAGCTTCGCTCCTTTTTAAAACAGGGCTTAGATAGAAAGCATGTAATTGTCACACCCTAAATGAGACTAATCTCAAGTTGTTACACCGACAAATCTATCCTGCCTTACCATTCCTCTAGTCTGCTCCTGTTCATGTATACTTATGTGTTTGCTCACTGAACATTCCTGTAAACGTGTTTCTTTTCCTATCAAGTGCATTTGGTGCTAACACAGGCTGTTCTGAAAAATCAAACGTGGGACTGGGCATGCTTGTTACCTCACAATTTAATTAACTCTATTATTAAGGGAGGGTTGAGTTCTTAGACATACCACATGTTTTCCTGGTTCTATACTGAGAATGTGGATTAGGTATTTTAACAAACATGGACACTTGATATACATAGATTTCCTTTACATACTCTCTGTATTTAGACAATATTCTCAGAGGATATAGGAGAACACAGAATTAGAGCACTATAATAAATGGCTATGCTTCCCTGAGTTCTTTTACATTGTGCATTGTCTTTCAGTATTTATTTTTCTAAAATCAATTTCAGATTGTAGACTTCTACTTCTTTCTATTGTTTTAGAATTTTCTTTAATCTTTTAACCTGCCTGTGTTTATTTGCCCTTTTGAATATACTTTACCTCAGAAAAAGAGATAATTGCTTTTTATAGAATTATGTAGCCATCTGTTTATAGTCTTTTTTGTGGAATATTTTATTGCTAAGAGAAAAATCTTGTCTGGAATTCATCTTTTTCTGTTATAATCCAGATATTAGAGGTTTGTAAATATGAGACCTTCAAAGTGTGGCAGAAATATTTTTAGCTTGTTTAGATTTTAGAATATTTTTCCATTAATTAATTTATAGATATACTTTACTTTCTGATCACTCCCCTGCTTCAGGTCCCACCTTCACATAGGTCCTCCTCTAAACCCCACACCTTCTTATTTGAGAGGGTGGAGGCACCCCTGATTATTCACCTACCCTGTCACATCCAGTGTCTGCAGGGCTAGGCATACCAACTCCCTCTCAAGGTAGACAATGCAGCCCAGTTAGGGGTGATTCCACAGACAGCCATCAGCTTTAGAGACAGATCCCTATTCCCCTCCTTGAGGAACCCACATAGAGACTAAGATTCATACTTTGCAGCATGTGTGCAGGAAGGAGGAGTAGGGGGCAGGTCTAGGTCTAGCCCTGGTAGTGTATGCTCTATGGTTGGTGGCTCAGTCTCTGAGAGTATCCAAGGTTCCAGGTGAATTGACTCTGTTGGACTTCCTGTGGCGTTTCTCTCCTCTCCAGGGCCCACAATCTTTCTGCTAACTCTTCCATTAGTGTCCCCATCTTGCTTCCAGTGTTTGACTGTGGCTCTCTGGATCTATTACAGTCAGTTGGAGGGTGGAGACTTTCAGAGGACAGTTATGCTAGGTCCCTGTGTGCAGTCAAAACAGAATACAGTTAATAGAGTCAGGGAATGGTATTTGCCCTTAGGCCGGGTCTCAATTTGGGGCAGTTATTAGTTGATCATCCCCCCATATTCTGATCTATTTTTGTCCCTGTATTTCTTATAGACAGCACAACTTTGGGGTTGAAAGTTTCGTGGGTGGGTTGTTGTCCTTTTCCCTCACGAGGTCCTGCCTGGCTACAGGAGGTGACCTCTACATCTTCCGTATACCCACTGCTGTGAGAATCAGGAAATATCACCCGCATAGATTCCTGGGAGCAACACTGATCCCAGGTCTCCAGCATTCATTAATGAAGCTCCCCAATCCCCTACAATCCACAGCTGCAGATGCCCATTCATTCTCTGCCACTCTCTTTTGTCTCTCCCCACACCTGATCCTGAACCTGATCCTAAACTAAAACACTCCTTTCTCCTTCTCATAAGTGCTACCACCCAGTTCTCTCCCTCCGTCTGCCTCTTGTGACTATTTTATTTCTCTGTCTAAGTGAGATTCAAGCATCCTGACTTGGGCATTCCTTTTTGTTTATCTTCCATGGGTCTGTAGACCTTCTGTATCTTGTGGCTAATAGGTACTTGTCAGTGAGAATATACCATGCATGTCCTCTTGGGTCTGGGTTATTTCTTTTTTTTTAATTGGATATATTTCTTTATTTACATTTCAAATGTTATTCTCTTTCACAGTTTTCTGTCCATCTTCCCCCATCCCCTACCCTCCCTCTCCCCCTCTCCCATGAGGGTGTTCCTCCCCACCCACCCCTTTACCACCACCCTCCAACATTCCCCTGCACTGCAGGACCAAGGGCTTCTCCGTCCACTGGTGCCCAATAAGGCCATCCTCTGTTACATACGCAGTTGGAGCCATGGGTCAGTGGGTCTGGGTTATTTCAATCAGGATACTATTTTCTAGTTTATCCATTTGCTTGCAAAATTCATGATGGCCTTGTTCTTAATAGCCGAGTACTATTCTATTGTGTAAATGAACTGCATTTTCTGTATAGATTCTTCAGTTAAGGGGCATCTGTGTTATTTTCAGTTTCTGGTTATTATGGATAAAGCTGTTATGAACATAGCGTAGCATATGTCCTTGGGTTATGGTGAAGCATATTTTTGTTATATGCCCAGAAGCAGAATAGCTGGTTATTCAGGTAGAACTACTTCTAATTTTCGGAAAGTGTCAGATTGATTTCCAGAGTGGTTGTACAAGTCTGCACTCCCACCAGCAATGCACATCCTACTTGTTCCACATCCTTACCAGCATGTGCTGACACTTGAGTTTTAGATCTTAGCCATTCTGATGGGTATAGGATGGAATCTCAGGGTATTTATTTTTAATTTCTCTGATGACTAGACACATTGACCATTCCTTTAAGGGCTTCTCAGCCATTAGATTCCACTGTTAAGAATTCTCTGCTTAGTTCTGTACCTCACTTTTAAAATATATTCTAATTTAATTAATTTTCTTTTTACTTAATCACTTCCCATCCTGCTCACTTCCTCCTCCCACAATCCTCCCTCTGCCCTCTCCCCTAATGCTCTGAGCAGGTGGGGTCCTGCTCATTTGCCTTGACCCTGGCACTTTAAGTCTCTGCAACGTTAGGTGATTCCTCTCTCACCCAGGTAAGATAAGGCAGCCCATGTAGAAGAACATATCCCACATACAGGCAGCAGCTTTTGGGATAGCCCTCATTCCAGTTGTTTGGGACACACATGAGGACCAGGCTGCACATCTGGTACATACGTACAGGGAAGCCAAGGTCCAACCTGTATTTCCTGTGGTTGGTGGTTCATTCTCTGAAAGCCCCAAGGGTCCAGGTTATTGACTCTCCAAGTCTTCCTGTCGAGTTCCTGACCCTTCGGAGCCCACAATCCTTCCTCCTAGTCTTCCCTAAGAGTCCCCAAGCTCCATACAATATTCTCCTCTTAGTGCTTGTATCTGTCCGAGTTAGGTACAGGTTGGAGCAGGTTGGGCTTTTCCTGGTTGAGACTTTAAGGACTTCTTCTATTTCCTTAGGCAGTATAGGAGTGTTTACATAGTTCACCTGATCTTGATTTAACTTTGGAAAGTGGTATCTCTCTAGAAGATCACCCATTTTTTTAGATTTTCCAATTTTGTGGAGAACAGGCATTTGAAGTAAGTTCTAATAATTTTTTTTAATTTCCTCAGTATCTATTATAATGTATTCTTTTTGTTTCTGATTTTGTTAATACGAATAGTGGTTTTGATTAGACTTTTTAAGAACTTACTTTTAATAAAAGGTTCTCAAATACTTTAACCTCCCTTCTCTCTCACAGTTCAAAGTTAGTGGAGAAAAGGTGCTAAATAGGACAAGTGGATGTGGACATGTTTAGAAGTAGTTCCTTGGGGTCCCTGAGCAATTCCAATCTCTGTTTGTCAGGATACCAGCAATCCAATTCAGTAGAGTCAGGATAGCAATCAGGAATCAGCAGTAGTGGCATGATCTAACAGAAACTGCCAGTCCTCCTGCCAATAAGAACGAGTGAGAGGGAGTGACCTGGACCACCACGGGATGCCATGAGAAGTTCTCTGCTGTGCCTCTCTCAATAAAGTGAAGACAACTAAAGAGGAAGACATAAGACCAAGGAAGCATTGCAAAGCTAGCTATGCAAGTGCACAGTCACTGTTGAGTCCTATTTATGTTCTCTCCAAACATCACATGTTTGCTGAGTCAAAAATACCACGAGTCTGCATCACACGGCATAACCAGAAACATCCACTTTTCTGTTTCTTTGCCTTTTTAGTTAGTTTTTTTTAAGATTTGTCTTTCTTTTTGACTTTCTGAAATAATCAGCTATTTTTTTGACTCTGCATTGTATTCCTTGTTTTTATTTGACTGTTTTTATCCCTGAGTTTGACTATTTCCTGCTGTCTACTCCTCTTGGGTGTGTTTGCTTCTTTTTTGTTCTAGAGCTTTCAGGTGTGCTGTTATGTTGCTAGTATGAAATTTCTTCTATTTCTTTATGAAGGCTCTTAATGCTCTAAACTTTCATCTTATCACTGCTTTCATAAGTTTGAGTATATTGTGCCTTCATTCTCATTGAGTTCTAGAAAGTCTTTGACTCCTTCCTTCCTTCCTTCCTTCCTTCCTTCCTTCCTTCCTTCCTTCCTTCCTTCCTTCCTTCCTTCCTTCCTTCCTTTCTTTTTTCTTTCTTCTTTAGCACAGGTGTCATCCCACAGAGAGTTGTTCGGCTTCCCTGAGATTGTAGGCTTCCTGTTATTTTGTTGTTGAAAGACAGTTTTATTCCATTGTGGCCTAACGAGATTCAAGGAGTTATTTCCGTATTCTTGGTTCCTGTTGAGGTTTGATTTGTGACCAAGCATATCGTCAAATTTGGAGAGGGCTTAGTGAGGTGTTGAGAAGGTCTATTCTTTTGTGTAACTATTCTATAGTTACCTGTTAGGAGCATTTTGTTTATAATCTCTGTGAATTTCATTTTTTTCTTTTTATTTTATATTAAATAACTGTCTATTAGTAACAGTCGAGTGTTGAAGTCCTTAAATACTAATGTGTGGGGTTTGATGTATGATACAATCTTTAGTAATGTTTATTTATCAATGTGTGTGCTCTTTCATTAGGGACATAGATATTCAGAATTGAGACATCTTCTTGGTGAAATTTTTTCCTTTCAAAAAATATAAAGTGTCCTTTCCTATATTTTTGATTACTTTAGGTTGAAAGTCTATTTTATTAGCTATTATAATGGCTAATACAACTTGTTTCTTAGATCCATTTATTTGAAAAACCTTTAACCAGACCTTTACTCTGACTTAGTGTCCATTTTTGTTGCTGGTGTGTGTTTCTTGTATGCAGTAGACTGCTAATCCTGTTTTAGCACCCATTATGTTAGACTGTGTCCTTTTATTGAAAAATTGAGTCCACTTGTGTTAAGAAATATTAATATCCAATGACTGCTAGTTGCTGTTATTTTATTTTGATATTGGTGGTGGTTGGTGGTGGTGGTGGTGGTGGTGTGTGTGTGTGTGTGTGTGTGTGTGTGTGTGTGTGTGTGTGTGTGTGTGTTTCTCTTCTTTTGTTTTTGGTGTGAGATAATTGATTTTATGTGTTTTCTTGGGTGTAGTGACTCTCCTTGTATATACAGTTTCCTTTCTACTATCTTCTGTAAGGCAGGATTAGTAGAAATATATTGTTTAGATTTTGTCATAGAATATATTGGTTTTTCTATCTATGGTTACTGAAAGTTTTGATGGCCATAGTAGTGTAGGCTGACAACTGTGGTCTCTTAGGCTCTGCAAATAATCTGTCCAGACCCTTCTCTCTGATAAATCTACCTTTATATATCGCTTGATGTTTAACCTTCTAGCTTTTAATATTCTTTCTTTGTTTTGTACATTTAGTGTTTTGGTTACTATGTGGTAAGAGGATTTTCTTTTGTGGTCCAATCTCTTCAGTATTTTATAAGTTATTGTAAGTTTATAACCATCTATTTCTTTATGTTTGGGAAATGTTCCATGATTTTGTGGAAAATACTTTCTGGGTTTTTGAGATGGTAAATCCTCTCCTTCTTCTATTCATATAATCCCTATGTTTGTTCTCTTCATAGTTTGCCAGATTTCCTGGATCTTTGGTGTTAGAAACTTTTTAGAGTTGGCAATTTCTTGTAATTTGATGTATCAATTTCTTCTATCGTATTTTCTATGCCTAAAATTCTCTTTTCATCTCTTGTGCTCTATTGGTGATGTTTGCTTCTGTAGTTCCTGTTCTCTTTCCTAGGTTTTTCAACTCCAGTGTTGCCTTTGTTTGTATTTTCTGTATTTCTTCTAATTCCATTTTCATGTCTTGAAGTTTTATTCATTACCTTCCCCTGTTTGATTCTATTTTTCCTGTATTTCTTTATATTTATTAATTTCTTCTTTAAAGGCTTCTACTTGTTTCATTCTATTTTTTTGGGGGATCTTTTTAATGGATTTATTTATTATCTCTTTCAAGGCCTCTATCATCTTCATGAGATGCGATTTCAGGTCATTGTCCTGCTTTTCAGGTATGTTAGGATATCCAGGGTTTGCTGTAATAGGAACACTAGGTTCTGATTCTACCCTACTGCACAGGCTTTCGTTGATTATATTTTTGTGCTTGCCTTTGGCCTTCTGTTTTTCTTTCACGTGGGTATTCACTGATAGTAGCAGGCCTTTGGGTTTTGTCAGCAGGCCTCCCTGGGAGGCAGGCAAGACCTTGCGCAGGGGAATAAAGTGTATATCTGCTATTACAAGTAGAGGTGTTGAGCAGATAGCTGTTGAAGTGCAGAAAGGACTGGGCTGACCTCAGAACTCCTGGGCTTACTGAGACCCAGCAGGTGGGAGATTTGGGCATGAGTATCTCACCTGCTTTTCTTGGGAAGTAGGCAGTGCTGTAGACCAGGGAATGTAATAAAAAATTGCAGGTAGAGGTATGGACTTGTAGAATAATTTTTATTTTAATTTCTTTTATTGTATAATATTCCATGTATGCATTTTAACATTTTCCATCTCAAAGAAAGAATCTAGAAAATTTACATGAACTTGAATGGTCTTCTCCTTCATCCATAAAATGTTGGTCTTAATATCACTTTGGAGAATGAAACATTCAGTGTAATTGCTTAGTCAAATTCAAAACAAATATAGTTATGTTTAAGTAATCTTTTTGTTTTTTTGCATTTTATGTATTTTTTTAATTCTGATGCTTTAAATGTTCTTGACTTGCTCTTTTGTTGTTGTTGGGGGGTATTTGGCTTGTAAGTAAAACATGTGCCTCATATGTAGCCTAGCCTGGACTCGAACTTGCCATTCTCATGTTCTTGCCTCTAGAGTGATAGGATCATGGAAATATAGCACCAAAGGGTGCATGTTCAATGTCACTTATGAACACCTTCCTTCTATTATAATTATAATATTTGAAAATGTTAAAGTAGTGTTCTTCACTATAACTTTCAAAGATTGTGGATTAAGTTTGAAATGAAACTCTTCTTCATCCATAATTCATTTTATTTACATACTTTTTGTTAGTAATCATTTTCTTTTTTTTGTTATTAATCATTTTCAAAGCAGCTCTGAACACATCACAAAAAGCCTCATGAGTTTGATGATAAAATGTAACCAAGAGCTAATTGAATTTGTGACTGGAGACTAAGTTCTTACTTAGAAGGAGCTCTGCTCTCTCACATCATCTACTTCCTGAGGGTAAATAAATTAATAGAGTTATGTGACTAACACATAGCACTGCTCTCCCAAGTAGAAAACACTCAAGAGCAACACCACCTTGCTGGTTTTAAGTGTGTATTTTACCATGCATCGTGAAAGCAGGCAGTAAGAACTCCCTATGCTGATGAACCTACAATATCCTGATTGATCTATGTTCTCTCAAGTATAGGGATTTAAACACTTTTTTCTCTTTTGCTGTATATGGCTTTAATTTACAGTTGAATTTCATATTTTCTTTTTTATTATGCCATTTGGGAAAATTGAGCACAAGCTTCTTATTTGAACACTGTATTTTTTTTTAAAATTCCTAATGAACATAGCCTGGCCACTTACAAAATTTTTACCCAAAGTGATGAACATGTAGGAAACATTTTAATTTTGAAAATAATTCCTAAATTCTTAATGTCATTGACATAACCTACATGAAATGTTTTAATTGGAAATATAAAAATTTATGGGAATAATGATTCACCCGGAATATGTCACAACAGAGTTGGTGCTAAGAACCTAGGATTTGGAAGATAATACTTTTAAAAAATTGCTTTTCTGTCAGTTAGTTTGATCCCCAGATTTCCCTGTAAAAATGTCCAAGCATATCATGAAGTACTATCTAAGTTAGGTTTTATTCCTATGAAAAAATCCCCATGATCAGGCAACTCTATTTTTTGAAGGGGAGGGTTTTTTTCCCCTTTCCTTGTTTCCCCTCCAGAAACTCACTATCCCATCTCCCTCCTGCTTCTATGAGGGTGATCTCTCACCCACCCACCCACTCCCTCCCACCTTTCCATCCTGACATCACCATACACTAGGGCAAATCAGTGATAGGACCAAGGTCCTCTTTCCCCCATTGAAGCCCAACAAGGCAATCTTCTGCTACATATAAGGATAGAGACATAAGTCCATTCGTGTGTACTCTTGGAATAGTGGTTTAGTCCCTGGGAGCATTGGAGGGTCTGGTTGGTTGATTGTGTTGTTCTCCTTCTAGGATGGCAAACCCCTTCAGTTCCTTCAATCCTTTCTCTAAGTCCTCCCTTGGGGACCATGTTCTCAGTCCAGTGCTTGGGTGCGAGCATCTGTATTTATCATGCTCTGGCAGAGCATCTCAGGAGACGACTAAATCAGGTTCCTGTCAACATGCACTTCTTGGCATTTGCAATACTGTCTGGGGTTGGTGTGTAATATGTGTTGGTTACCCCAGGTGTGGCAGTCTCTGGATGGCCTTACCCCTCAGTCTCTGCTTCACACATTGTCTCAAAATTTACTCCTGTGTTTATATTTTTTCCTCCTTCTAAGAAGTTCTGAAGCATCTACACTTTGATTTCCTCCTTCTTGAGCTTCATATGGTTAGTGAATTGTATCTTGGGTATTCTGAGCTTTTGTATTAATATCCACTTAGCAGTGAGTACATACCACATGTGTTCTTTTGTGAATGTGTTACCTTATTCAATATAATATTTTAAAGTTCCATCCATTTGCCTAAGAATTTGATGAAGTCATTGTTTTTAGTAGCTGAGTAGTACTCCATTGTGTAAATGTACCACATTTTCTGTATCTATTCCTCTGTTGAAGAATATATAGGGTCTTCTAGCTTCTGGCTATTATGAATAAAACTGCTATGAACATTGTGGAGCATGTGTCTTTGTTACATGTTGGAGCATCTTTTGGGTATATGCCTGGCAGTGGTATAGCTGGGTACTCAGGTAGTCATATGTTTAATGTTCTGAGGAACTGTCAGACTGATTTCCGGATTGGTTGTACCAGCTTGTAATCCAACCAACAATGGAGAAGTGTTCATCTTTCTCTATATCCTCCCCAGCATCAACTGCCACCTGAGTTTCTGATCTTAGCTGGTGTGAGGTGAAATCTCAGGGTTATTTTGATTTGCATTTCCCTTACAACTAAGGATGTTCACCATTTCTTTAGGTGCTTCTCGGCCATTCAATATTCCTCTGTTGAGAATTCATGGTTTAGCTCTGTAGCACATTTTTAAAGGGGTTATTTGATTTTCTGGAGTCCAACTTCAGTTCTTTTTATGTATCAATCCTGCTAGTCCATTAACATGGGAGATCATTCCATCTTCTTCAATTTCTTTCTTCAGAGACTTGAAGTTCTTATCATACAGATAATTCACTTGCTTGGTGAGAATCAGCCCAAGATATTACATGTTATTTGTAACTATTGTGAAGGGTGTCCTTTCCCTGATTTCTTTTTCAGACTGTTCATCCTTTGAGTAGAGGAAGGGTACTGATTTGTTTGAGTTAATTTTATACCCAACCACTTTGCTGAAAATTTTTATAAGGCTTAGTAGTTCTCTGGTGGAATTTCTGGGTCCCTTAAGTATACTATCATATCATCTCCTCATAGTGGTATTTGACTTCTTTTCCAATTTGTATCACATTGAACACTTTTTTTGTCTAATTGCTCTGACTAGGACTTCAAGTACTATATTAAATAGGTAGGGAGAAAGTGGGCAGCCTTCTCTGGTCCCTGATTTAAGTGGGTTTGCTTCAAGTTTCTCTCCATTTAGTTTGATGTTGGCTACTGGTTTCCTGTATATTGCTTGTCCTATGTTTATGTATGGGCCTTAAATTCCTGATCTTTCCAAGACTTTTGACATGAAGGGGTGTTGAAATTTGTCAATTAATTTTTAGCATCTAATTTTTAGCAACATAATGGATTATGTTGATGGAATTCCATATATTGAACCATCTACTGCATCTCTGGGATGAAGCCTGCTTGAGCAGGATGGATGGTCATTTTGATGTGATTTTGGATTTGGTTTGAGAGAATATTATTGAGTATTTTGGGATCAATATTTATGAGGGAAATTGGTCTGAAGTTCTTTTTCTTTGTTGGCTTTGTGTGGTTTAGGTGTAAGTGTAATTGAGGCTTGAAAGAATAAATTTAGTTATGTTCCTTCTGTTTCTATTTTGTGGAATAGTTTGGAGAGTATTGATACTAGGTCTTCTTAGGTCTTCTATGGAGGTCTAAAAGAATTCAGTATTAAACCCATCTGATCTTGTGCTTTTTTTCTTTCTTTTTTTTTTCCTTTTTGATTGGGAGACTGTTTAGATAGTTTATCTGATCCTTATTTAACTTTGTTACTTAATGTCCTTCTAGAAAATTCTCCATTTCCTTCAGATTTTCCAGTTTTGTTTAGTAAAGGCTTTTGTAGTAGAATCTGGTGATTTTTGCATTTCCTCAGTTTCTGGTGTTATATCTAACTTTCATTTTTGATTTAGTTGATTTGGATAATGTCTCTGTTTCCTCCGGTTAGTCTGGCTAAGGGCTTATCTATCTTTTTGGCTTTCTTAAAGAACCAGTTCCTGGTTTTGTTGATTCTTTGTGTAGTTCTTTTTGTTTCTACTTGGTTGATTTCAGCCCTGAGTTTGAGTATTTCCTGCCATCTACTCCTCCTGGGTGTATTTGCTACTTTTTGTTCTAGAGCTTTCAGGTGAGCTGTCAAGCTGCTGGTGTATGCTTTCTCCAGTTTCTTTCTGCAGACACTCAGAGCTATGAGTTTTCCTCTTAGCACAGCTTTCATTGTGTTCCATAAGTTTGGGCATGTTGTGCTTTAATTTTCATTAAATTCTAAGAAGTCTTTTATTTCTTTCTTTATTTCTTCCTTGGCCAAGTTATCATTGAGTAGAGCATTGTTCAGCTTTCATGTGTTTGTGGGCTTTCTGTCGTTTTCGTTGTTATTGAAGACCAGCCTTAGTTTATAATGATCTGATAGGATGTATGTGATTATTTCAATCTTTTTGTATCTGTTGAGGCCTGTTTTGTGACCAACTATATGGAAAATTTTGGAGAAGGTACCATGAGGTGCTTAGAAGAAGGTATATTCTTTTGATTTAGGATGAAATATTCTATAGAGAGCTGTTAAAACCATTTGCTCATTACTTCTGCTACCTTCACTGTGTCTGTTTAGTTTATGTTTCCATGATCAGTTCATTGATGAGAGTGGGGTGTTGAAGTCATCCACTATTATTGTGTGAGGTACAATGCGTACTTTGAGTTTTAATAAAGTTTCTTTTATTAATGTGGGTGCCCTTGCATTTGGAACATAGTTATTCAGAATCGAGAATTCATCTTGGCAACTCTTATAAAGACAACATTTAATTAGGGCTTACTTTTAGGTTCAGAGGTTCATTCTTTATCCTCCATTAGGTAGCATGGCAGCATAAAGACCTGAGGACCTAGGAGCTTTACATCTGCTTCGGATTGCAAACAGGAGAAGTCTAATTTCCAGGCAGCTAGGATGATGGTCTTAAAGGCCACACCCACAGTGTTCCACTTCCTCGAACAAGGCTAAACCTACTCCAACAAAGCCATTCATTCTTTTAATGCCACTTCCTTGGCAAACCATATTCAAACCATAAGTACTTATAATCCTTTTAGTTATAAGACAAAGACAGAAAGACAATGAGTTTCCTAGGACTTAGGATCTAGGCAGTCTAGCCTATTTGGTTAGTTCCAGGCTGGTAGAGAATTCTGCCTCATAAAGAAGGTAGAGTAGATAGAATGTCAGAAAATATGCATAAAATTGTTGTGAAACCACATATATGCATATTCATGTGTAGCTACTTACCTACCTTCCTACCTACCTATCTACACACACACACACACACACGCACACACACACACACACACACACACACTCTCACAGAGAGAGAGACAGACCCAGATAGACAGAGACACAGAGAGAGACACAGAGACACAGAGACACAGAGAGACAGAGAGAATAGGGGGAGAGGAGACAGAGAGTGGGGGAGAGATAGGAGGAGAGAGAGGGAGAGGTATAGGGAGAAAGAGAAAAGGAGAAACAGGCAGACAGACAGAAAGCTTAAATTACCTTTAAGTTAAAATGAGATTGCACTGTCAGATATAAATGGCTAGATGGGGAATTACTAGTATGAAATTGTATGGGGCTTTGCTTAGTGTTTAAAACCTTGATTAGCATACGTACGGCCCTTGATTCAAACCTCAATACCACATTCAAAGGAGAAATAATTTCTTGTTACTGAAAAATATGAAACAAAAGTGTTATATTTTCTTCTCCAGTCTTGGTAAGTAGAAATGAGGTACAGTTTAAAAAGAGACAGTAAGAAGCCAGAACGTCACTTTTGAGCAGTAACAAATTATGATGTTCCCAGATCTCATCATATTTCCTTTTAGGAAAGAAATAATGAAAGGGGATTTTTTAACTGAAAAAAAATAGGCTGAATAATTAGTAATGTAATATTTTTGATTATTCAAAATAATTAAGTATGATCATAATTTTTTAAGTTATCTAAAATCAGTATGTACAAACATAGAATGGATATGAAATGTATGACAGAAATCAAAACAAAAGATGAAGTAATGTTCTAGTTTGTTTTCTATTGCTGTGATAAAAGACATGACCAAAAATCAGTTGAAAAGGAAAAGAATTATTTCACCTTTACTTTCAGGCCACACCCTCTCATTGTGGGAACTTATAGCAGAAGCATAAGGGGGGCACCTGAAGGCAAGAACGGAAGCAGAAATCATGCTGGAATTAGGCCTATGGTCTTGCTTTCTCATGATGTATACTCAGCCAGCTTTTCTACATGACTTAATACCACCACCCAGAGGTGGCAGCATTTGCCACTATGCTGAGCCCTCTACAATCAGGAATCAAGAACAATCACTCAACTGAGGTTTCCCCTTCCCAGGAGCATCTTGACTTACAAGGACAGGACACTGTTCATATTGTCAGACTTTAGACACACGTAAAGAGCAATATTTTTTTTCACTGTGAGTGCACCTAGGCATTTGGCATTTCCCACCAGGTCAGTATTGTTCCTGTGACCTTCAGCCTTGCCTTATATTTTCTGTGATTAATGAAGGAACATGAGGGGATAAAATGTGACATATGTCAGCTTCAGCCATAGTCCAGAAAGGTTTATTGGAAAACATATATACTTTATAAATCATTTGCTCTTGATAATAATATATAAAGTATCATGTCTGAATGGTTTTACCTAAATGACTAGACGTGTGATGTACTTTTTGGTAAACGTTTATTTGTTAAAAAATTTAAAATTCTTTTCTACAATGCTTGTGTAAAAAGTCTAGGGAATTATTACTTTATAAGTTAGAAAACTGACATCTCTCTGGAATTTGAACCAGCACGGGCATTAAAACTTAAAACATTGCAGTATGAGGCAGATCAATATTGGAAAGCATCTGATAATGCTTTGGGTGACAAGAGAGCCCCAGGATACTGAGAGGTAAGCCGGATTGCATGTTTTTATAGAAAGTTTGAGCTGTAGAGGTTTTAATTATTATTTTCAATAATAAGATACAACATGTTTTTAGGGACTGGGGTATCTTAAATTATTGGAAAATAATTTTTACACAAAATAATAGTTCTAAATTATTTTAAATATGTGTTGGTCAATTAGTGACAAAAATCTCTCTGAAGTAATTTTTGTTGATACTGTATTAAAGCATTTTTACCTGTGTTTGTCTATACATCGCTTAAGCATCTATCACTTGTGTATCTATGCTTCATCTGTCTCTAATCTATCCATCTATCAATGATTTATTTGCTATCCATGTTCCCATCAACCTATCTATTATTTATATGTGGATATATATTTATGTATCTGTTATGTATCTGTTATCTGTCATCTATCATCTATCTATAATCTATCTAGCTATATCTTTCACTCCGTATATTATCTATCATTATCACTTATATCTGTCTGTATATATTCTTTCTATCTATTTATCCATCCATCAATCATCCATCTATTCATATATCATCTCCTTATCTTTCCATCTACCTATTATCTATCCATGCATTTATCAAACATCCATCAAAACTATATATAAAATTTTCTTCTATCTAGTGTACCTTTCATCTATCCATTTACCTGGTTAGCTGTGGTACACTATGGTCTGGTAAAGTAAGATGAGTATGTTGGCTTCCGTGCAATTTTGTGTTTCTGGCATGGGACACAAGAGATGACACTTAGCTTTCCAGTGATCAGACCTCTAATTGACTGACTGCCTCAACACCTGTGCCATGAAATCCATCACTGCTTTCACACAGAGAATGCACTTCCCAGCTGCTCTGAAGCAAAAGGTCGGCATGGCAAAGGTACAAATATGGGTCTGTTCCTGGGACCAAGTGGGACTTTTAATGGCTTCTTTTGCCTGTGGGATAGTGTGCTTTTAAGCTCAGTATTCATAGTTTCCAGTTTCCATCTCCCTTATCATTTTCCTACTTTCCCCCATTTACAACTACTGGGAGCACATTGCCCCTTATTCTTTCTTTTCACATATGTTATTAAACAGACAAAATTTTCATGTCAAATATTATGTTGTGTTCTGCCTTTTTGATGACTTGCACTAACAATACTAGTGGCTGATGACTTCTTATATGAAATCTGAGATACAGTAGGAAGAACTGGCTTTTAGAATATAAGTAAGTGAAGAAAATAATCATAAAGAGAAGGTGTTTGATGCTTTAGGAATCAGAAACACAGTACAAAAGATTGTTTACTGTCAAGTTTCAAATAAAAAAATTAGATCACTCCCAATGGGGACAAATAAAAACAAGACCTTTTCATTAGAAAATGGAAATATTTATAATAATATTTCCAGTGTTCAGAGCTGGTAAACCATATATTGCAATGATATTCATGGCAGTTTTTATATTTTCAGTAAGTTAGGATATTTTTTAATTTTTTAAAACATTGCAGAATGTATCAGAGTAAAACAATGTGTAACAGATATTATATATGATTCTCCCAGGGTGACATATTTATGATGCTGCTATTGGCAGGAAAATTTTGCTGAACTCTAGGATTGAGGAAATCAGGAACAGACATTAAAATGCTATATTATATACATAATATTTACCCAGAATTTGAATAAGGTGGGAAGTTAACTAATATTTTATATAGGTATGGGATCTCAAGAAATGCTAAGGTCATATTTGAATATTGAATGATTAAATCCTGGTGGTTTTATCCTAAGAAGTACAGAAGTCACACACAAAGTTTGAGGTATGTACTGCTCCTGTTCTTTGCCTTGTGATACAATGGGTTGCCTTGGAATGCTGCAAAAAGTGGGCTTTAACCAGAATTAGGGTAATACAGCATCATGCCCTTAAAGTGAAAAGATTACAAGCTAAATAATGCCCACATCTTCATGAAGTTAGCATGCCTTCGCTATAAGCTATTACAATATAATGATTAGATTATACCAAGGCATAAACTGTTTTTAAATCATGTACATAATATGCTCTGATATAGAATAAAGCAAGAATGGGCTTCTACCTTTTGTATTATTCCAGGATTTCATTAAAGGAAATGGAGAAATCCATATTGCTTACAATTCAAATGAATTCTGACAAAGACTTTTCTTATAAATTTGTGTGAACCAAGCAACTCAGTCTTTTATTCTAGAAATACCGTCCATGACATAGGACAAACTCAGAAATATTATGAATGTCTTGATTTTGAACTTTATCCAGACAAGGGAAGAAAACAGCAAGAAGATAAATTGCAAAGACAAAAATTTGTATGTGATTTAAGTTTGACATTTGAAATCTGCATATCTGACTTGGAGATGAATACTTGTTGAACTTTCATCAGTTACTCAGGAGTAAGATGTCAGTGAGTGATATCAGCCCTTTAGGAAGCTTGGGGCTGTTCTCATTAACTTTCTATGTTACTGTAGCAACTACTCAAGATAATCAACTACCTAATACAGGCCTTCATCCCATGAAATGAAGCATAGACCCTATTGGTTTTGCTCATGTGCTCAGTCTGTTTCAGGACACAGATGCTGTACAAGAGCAATATTGTCCACATCATGAGCAAGACACAAAAGAAAGAAAATTTGATTTCCAAGCAAATGGCCCCAAGAAACAAGCTGGAGTAAACATAACAATATAGAATAAAATCAACTTTAAACTAAAAGTTATCAAAAAGATAAGGAAGGACACTACATATTCTTTAAAGGAAAAGTCCACCAAGATGAACTATCAATCCTGATTATTTTTGCTCCAAATGTGAAAGCACCTACATTCATAAAAGAAACCTTAATGAAGCTCAAAGCACACATTGTACCTCACAGCAAAATAGTGGTTGACTTCAACTCCCCACTCTCATCAACAGACAAATCATGGAAACAGAAACTAAACAGAGACATAGAGAAACTAGCAGAAGTTATGAACCAAATGGATTTAACAGATGTTTATAGAACATTTCCTCCTTAAACAAAAGGTTACACCTTCTTCTCAAAATTAACCATATAATCGGTCACAATACAATCCTCAACAGATTCAAGAAGATTTAAGTAATCCCATGAAACCTACCAGATAACCATGAACTAAGGCTGATCTTCAATAACGAAAAAAACAACAGAAAGCTCACATACGCATGGAAGTTGAACAATGATAACTTGGTCAAGGACAATATAAAGAAAACAAATTAAAGACTTTTTAGAATTTAATGAAAATGAAGGCACAAGATACTCAAACTTATGGGACACAATGAAAGCAGCGCTAAGAGGAAAACACATAGTTCTGAGTGCCTCAGAGAAAAAGAAACCAGAGAGACCTTACATTAGCAACTTCACAGCATACCTAAAAGCTCTAGAATAAAAAGAAGCAAATACAACCAAGAGGAGTAGAAAATAATCAAACTCAGGGCTGAAATCAACCACGTGAAACAAAGAGAACTATACAAAGAATGAACAAAACCAGGAGCTGGTTCTTTGAGAAAATCAACAAGATAGATAAACCCTTAGCCAGATTAACCAGAGGGCACACAAATTAAATTAACAGAATCAGAAATGAAAAGAGAGATATAACAACAAAATCTGAGGAAATTCAAAAAATCATCAGATTCTACAACAAAAGCCTATTTTCAACAAAACTGGAATATCTAGATGAAATGCACAATTTTATAGACAAATACCTGGTACCAAAGTTAAATCAGAATCAGATAAGCCATCTAAACCGTCCCATAACTCCTAAAGAAATAGAAGCAGTTACTAAAAGTCCTCCAACCAAAACCACCCAAGGACCAGATGGGTTTAGTGCAGAATTCTATTAGACCGTTATAGAAGACCTAATACTCATCCTGTCAAAAATATTCCACAAAATAGAAACAGAAAGAATAGTACCCAATTCCTTCTTTGAAGCCACAATTATACTTATAGCTATACCACTAAAGACCTAACGAAGAAAGAAAACTTGAGACCAATTTACCTTATGAATATCCACAGAAAAACATTCAATAAAATTCTCACAAACAGAATCAAAGAACACATCAAAATGGTCATCCATTCTGATCAAGCAGGCTTCATGGAGGGATGCAGGGATGGTTAAATATACAGAAATCCATCAAGGTAATCAACTATGTAAATAAACACAAAGGAAAAAAAAACATGATGACCGCATTAGATGATAAGAAAACAGTTGATAAAATTCAACACCCTTCATGTAAAAGTCTTGGAAAGATCAGAAATTCAAGGCCCATACCTAAACATAATAAAAGTAATATACAGCAAACCAGTAGTCAACATCAAACTAAATGGAGAGAAACTTGCAGCAATACCACTAAAATCTGGGACTAGACAATCTTCCCTACTTACTAAATATAGTTCTCAAAGTCCTAGTGAGTGCAATCAGACAACAAAAGGATGTCAAAGGGATACAAATTGGAAAGGAAGAAGTCAAAATATCACTATTTTCTGAAGTTATGATACTATACTTATGTGAGTCCAAAAGTTCCACCAGAGAACTACTAACCAGATTAAAAAAAATCTTCAGCAAAGTGGCTGGGTATAAAATTAATTCAGTAGGTTTTCTCTACTCAAAAGATAAACAGGCTGAGGAAGAAATTAGGGAAATGACACCCTTCACAATAGTTACAAATAACATAAAATACCTTGTTGTGACTCTAACCAAGCAAGTAAAAAGTCTGTATGACAAGAACTTCAGGTCTCTGAAGAAAGAAATTGAAGAAGATCTCAAAAGATGGAAAGACCTCCCATGCTCTTGGATTGGCAGGATTAATACGGTAAAAATGGCCATTTTTGCCAAAAGCAATCTACAGATTTTATGCAATCCCCATCAAAATTTCAACTCACTTCTTCATAGAGTTAGAAAGAGAAATTTGTGAATTCATCTGGAATAACAACAACAAAACAACAACAACAACAACAACACCCCCAAAAACAAAACAAAACAAAACAAAAAACAAATGAACAAACAACAAACTAACAAACAAACAAAAATACGATAGCGAAAACTATCCGAGACAATAAAATATCTTCTGGGCAATCACCATCCCTGACCTCAAGCAGTATTACAGAAAAATATTGATAAAATCTGTATGGTATTGGTACAGAGGCAGACAGGTAGGTAGATCAATGACATAGAATTGAAAACCCAAAAATGAACCCACATACCTAGGGTCACTTGATCTTTGACAAAGGAGATAAAACCATCTAGTGGGAAAAAAAGCATTTTCAACAAATGGTGCTGGTTCAACTGGAGCTCAGCATGTAGAAGAGTGCAAATTAATCCATTCTTATCACCCTGTAGTACAAGCTTATGTCCAAGCTTATGGTTCAAGACCTTCATATATAAACAGATACACTCAAACTAAAAGAAGATAAAGAGGGAGAGGGGAAGAGCCTTGAACACATGGACATTGGGGAAAAATTCTTGAACAAAACACCAAAAAAGCTCTAAGATCAAGAATTGACAAATGGGACCTCATAAAACAGCAAAGCTTCTGTAAGGGAAAGGACACTGTCATTAGGAGAAAATGGCTAACAAAATATTGGGAAAAGATCTTTAACAATCCTACATCTGATAGAGGGCTAATATCTAATATATACAAAGAACTTAAGAAGTTACTCTCCAGAGAGCCAAACAACTCTATTATAAATGGGTTACAGAGCTAAACAAAGAATTCTCAGCTGAGGAATATCGAATGGCTGAGAAGCACCTAAAGAAATGTTCAACGTCCTTAGTCATCATGGAAATGCAAATCAAAACAACCCTGAGATTCTACTTCAAACCAGTCAGAATGACTAAGATCAAGTACCCAGTTGACAGCAGATGCTGGCAAGGATGAGGAGAAAGATTAACACTCCTCCACTGTTGGTGGGATTGCAAACTGCAACAACCACTCTGGAAATCAGACCTGAGGTTCCTCAGAAAATTGGACATAGTGCTACCTGAGGAACCAGCTATACCACTTTGGGCATATGCCCAAATGATTCTCCAACATATAAGAAGGACACATGTTCCACCATGTTCATAGCTGCCTTACTTATAATAGCCAGAAGCTGGAAAGAACCCAGATGCCCTTTAACATAGGTATGGATTCAGGAAATGTGTACATCTAAACAGTGGTGTATTACTCAGCTGTCAAACACAATGACTTTGTGAAATTTATAGGGAAATGCATCAAACTAGAAAATGAATTCCTTGGTTGTGGTAACCCAATCACAAGAAAGCATACATGTTATACACTCACTGATAAGTGGATATTAGACCAAATGTTCGAAATACCCAATATACAATCCACAGACCATATGAAGCTCAAGAATAAGGAAGACCAAAATGCTGATGCTTCAGTCCTTCTTAAAAGGGGAACAAAAATATTCATAGGAAGAGATATTGAGACAAAGTTTCGTGCAGAAACTGAAGGAGTGGCCATTCAGAGCCTGCCCCACCTGGGAATCCAGCCCATATACATACAGCCACCAAACTTAGACAATATTGATGATTCTAATTATTATATTCTGACAGGAGCCTGA
Source organism: Rattus rattus (assembly GCF_011064425.1). Classification (NCBI taxonomy): domain Eukaryota; kingdom Metazoa; phylum Chordata; class Mammalia; order Rodentia; family Muridae; genus Rattus; species Rattus rattus. The sequence goes on along the minus strand of NC_046157.1, from coordinate 38,520,500 downwards.
TATAACTGTCTCCTGAGTGGCTCAGCCAAAGTGGGACAAATACAGAGGCGATTGCTAGTAGGAAACCTTTGGTCCCCATTGGAGGAGTTAGAGAAAGGATTGGAGGAGCTACAGAGGTTTGCAACCCCAGTGGAACAACAATACCAACCACAGAGCTCCCAGGGACTTAACCATTACCCTAAGAAGGAAGAAAGAAGGAAAGAAAGAAAGAAAGAAAGAAAGAAAGAAAGAAAGAAAGAAAGAAAGGAAGGAAGGAAGGAAGGAAGGAAGGAAGGAAGAAAGAAAGAAAGAGAAAGAGAAAGAGAAAGGAATGAAGGAAGAAGGAAAGAGAGAAAGAAAGAAAGAGAGAGAGAGAGAGAGAGAGAGAGAAAGAGAAAGAGAGAAAGAAAGAAAAAAAAAGATGAATCGTTATATATTTAGAGACACAACCTTGGTGACCAGTGTACTTTCTGCTAGCCCTTACCTCTTAAGGTTTCTGTCATTCTTCAATAGTGGCAAGATTGACCAATGATTTGCAGCACATACATATTTGGGGGATAACCTAGGTCTAAGTTCTGTTGTTCTGCCTTTGTTAACCAATGGTTCATCTCCATTTCACAAGGGAATATGCATTCAGATAAGCTTGAAGTGACACCATCTTCTCTGCTGCTGCTATGTTGCTCAAAATCCAATTCTAGAATCTCGCCTAAAGCTCAAGGCAAAGTGTACTATCCATCCCTGTAAAATTATATCCTTTTAACAAACAATAACAAGGAACGTGTATGTTTATTCCAAATGTGAAGAGTGGAGTTCGAAGACGATGAATTGAGACCTAAGCAAGGTGAAAATACAGCAAAGAAAGCAATAATCTTATAGATGTAGCTTCCTGTAGGTATTGGAAGGTTTTCCCATAGGTTTTCTAGCTACAAACCACATGACCACACTATCCCATTTGCCTTGTGTACAAGTGCAATATTTCTAGCTAGGCATATTAAATAATTGGTATTTTTAAATTTCTAACATAATAAATTGGCTTCTTAGTTACAGGTACTAGTACAGGGGATACATTCCATCCCCTTTCTCCTTAACAAAGGATGGTTGTTAATGCTCTGAAATATATATATATATATATATATATATATATATATATATATATATATTGCACAGCTTTCAGGTTTCCCTATGAAACTTCAGTGAAGCTTCCGTGACTCTATAGCTTGTTGTTTATCTACAAAAAAGGAACAGTATCCCATGGACAACAAGAATATCTTCTAACAGATTAAACTATACATAAGTCTATTTTTAATTTTACCTGTACAAGATTGTGTCTCACGTGTACATTAGCCTGTAGGTGACACGACAGACCTAAATCAAGAAGAGTCTAATAAAATATGTTGGTTTTTCATACCTGTTTTTATCTTCGTCTGAACTGTTTTATATAAACTGAAAGGTAGAATATTATTCTGAAAGAGCCATTACAAAAATTATATTGTAATATATTTAATCACTACAATTTTTTTTCTTTCCACCCTTCCTGATTATAAGCAGAGAAAAATAGTCTCCTGAAGATAACAATTGTATTGTACCTGAAAACTGAGGATATATTACTGCCTGGGAACACAAGGCATTTGTGCTGTGTTGAAGCATTGCCCCATGTACTGTTATCTTAGTAACTTCTAGTAATCACAATACCCAATACTTTCAGATCTGTTTATTATATATAAAAGGAGAAACATAATACTGAAAAACCATGTCAGAAGATTTCTCAAAGACTTAGAGAACATGATGGGAAGCCTAGTCCCAAGGTTGTTTCTGGGCAATTTCGGGTCACAGGTTTTATGGGTAGGCTGGTAGCCCCCTCTTTCCACTGGCTACAGGACGTGGCCTCTTCAGGTTCCATATCTTCCCACTGCTAGGAGTTCCAGATAGAATCATCTTCATATTCTCCCAAGAGAACTTCCCTGTTCCAAGTATCCAGTTTGTCCCAAGATGCCCCCTCCATAGAATTTCCTCCTCAGTTCCAGCCATCTTACTTCCCCCCACACACACACCTCAGTTTTCCTCATACATGATCTCCATGGCTATTTCCCTTCCCAGCCCTCTCCTACCCAGTTTCCTCTCTCCATCCACCTCAATGTTTATTTTACTTCCTCTTGTGAGTGAGATCGTCCCCTGGGCCTTCCTAGTGTCTTTAGATCTGAAGATGATACCGTGGTTATCCTACACTTATGGCTAATACTTTCTTATAATGAGTAAATGTATGTGTTTCTGAGTCTGGATTTCCCCACTCATGATGATATTTTTTGTACCATCCATTTGCCTGGAAATTTCATCAGGTCCTTGTTTTAAATACCTGTGTAGTATTTTGTTGTATTAATGTACCACACTTTATCTATTCTTCTTCAGTTGAGGAATATTTGATTGTCTCCAGTTTCTGGTTATTACAAATAAAGTTGCTGTGAACATAACTGAGTAAGTCTTCTTGCTATAAGCTAGGCATGGATAAAGATGGAGCAGCAATTGAGGCAATGACTCACCAATGATATCCCGATGAAGATCCAACCCATGGAAGAGAGCCTACCCCTAACACTATCAATGATACTGTGCTATGCTTGCAGTAAGTAGACTAATATAACTGTAATCTAAGAGCCTTCATCTACCATCGGCTGTAACCAGATGCAGAGACTCACAGCCAAACTTTAGGTAGAACTCATAGAGACTTGTGGAAGAATCTGCATAAGGATTGTGGGAGCAACAGGAGTCAAGGGCACCTCAAGACGATCTATAGAATTGAGGATGTCTGGGCCCTAGGTGACTCAGAGAGACAGAATCACCAAGCAAAGGACATGCATGAACTGGACCGAGGAACCCTACACATACGTAGCAGGTGTGCAGCTTAGTCTTCATTACATACATTAAAGAAAAATTTTAATTAAATTACAATTGTTTCGTATTTATGAATTGGAAGACTCAAAAAAGTTAAGTTGCTTTTTCTATACAAATTGATTTACACATTAAACTAATTTTTATGAAAATTCAAAGGACATGTTTATTTTCAAAAACAGGAAAAAAATGTTCTCAAAGAACAACCAACCAGAGCTTCCAGGAACTAAGCCACTACCCAAAGACTATACATGAACTGACCCTGGGCTCCAACCTCATAGGTAGCAATGAATAGCCTAGTAAGATCACCAGTGGAAGGGGAAGCCCTTGGTCCTGCCAAGACTGAACCCCCAGTGAACGTGAATGGTGGGGAGGGTTGTACTGGGGGAGGATGGAGAGGGAACACCCATAGAGAAGGGAGGGGTCAGGGAGATGTTGGTCCGAAACTGGGAAAGGGAATAACAATCAAATGTAAATAAGAAATACCCAAGTTAATAAAGATGAAAAAAAAAGAATTACAAAAAACTGGAGACCAAAACTATATTGGAAAGCCTACAGAAATCACCCAGGTGTTAAGCATGTTTGTTGCTCTTCCAGGGAACCTGATATCAATTCCTAGCAGTCATACTGTGCAGTGAATAGGCACCTCTAACTTCAACCCTGGGGACTCAATGCCCTCTTCTCAACTGTGAAAGCAACCACACACATATGATATAGATTTGATATTGTTTTTTGAAAAGTCCTCAAAAAAATGAACAAACTTGGAAATGTGGTATTTCTTGGCTTCAAACCTTTCTACAAGGCTACAGTAATAACTCAGTATGGTGCAAGCATGTAGTAGACATATAGAACTGAAGAACTGAACTGCATGTATATAAATAAATTCACAAACTTATGTACAACTGTTATTAGAATGAATAGGTAATCATTTTTGATGTTTGGATGCATTCTTCTTGATTGCAATTTACCTTAATATCAATTCTTTATATCAATTTATCTGTAATAGAGGTAATACTAATCTTGACATAGTTATATTTTTAACTAAATATTTGAGAAATAGTAAAAAATATTCTACTATACAAAGTCTTCATCAGTGTTAGGTTTTATGTAATGGTTTCTAATTATGGTGTATATCTTTGGAAATAAAATATATGTGATCCATCATTAGTATTTTCCATAATCTTTATTTAATTTATATTGTACATGAATCACACTGTAATGGAAAGTTATGTAAAAGTAATTTCAGTATAAAAAATAGCACACCCTAACATTTTGTACATAAATGTTCATTAAATATTCACTTTTAGAGTATTTTCAACATAGCTTTAATTTTCATCTCAAACTCTGAAAGCTTTTATTTCATGTATCTTTCTTACAACTACATAGGGTTCACCTTTGCTCTTTGTTTCATATCATATAATAATATTTTATAATATTTTGGCAGGCACAGCTGTATAGCATGCTTGATTTGCATTTAGCAGGGAGAAAAGGTGATATTCCTTAATTTATATTTCCTTAAGTTTTAATGGAACTGTAAATGCAGAACAATCTTATCTGCTTTGAGGTATTGTGTACATTTCTTGAAACCAGAAGAAAGAGAATAGTGATGTTCAACTTTTTATGTGACCTAATGCCACTTTTAGGTTTGTTTCATATCAAACCCCATAAAGCAGGCAGAGATTCATTTTAGAATGAGACATAATCATTCCACAAATGTCAAGAAGTGCTAGAAGAATACAAAAGATCCACCTTAGATCCACCACTCTATCTGTCATTTCTGCAGAAATTAGGAATAGGCTGTATTTGTTGTGACCCATTTTCTTCAACATAAATAAATTCCAAAACTTCCTTTGATTTTATTCAAATATACATGATAAATAAGGCAGGAAAAAGCAGTGATTCATCAAAAATACAGACATTGGACTTTAACTACTTTTAAAAGTATTTCCTATAATTCTTTGTGTGCTCCAGATGTCTAGTTTATTCTCCAACCTCCAGAGGACTGTCTTGATATTTCAGTTAACTTGCAAAATTATTACACTGATTTCTAAATTGGAGGATATATATATATATATATATAAATTTTACGGATTGCACTTGTTTCTAATTAGTTTTGCAATGATCAGTTAAGAATCAGCATGCAGAACTAAGTTTTTAGATTTGCATCACTTGTGAGCAAATGAAAAGCAGGATATTGAGTTATCAGCATTCACAGAGATAACTCCTGCCTTTTCTCCTTGACAAGGCTCCTTCTCCCCACACCTCTCCTGAGGATGGGTAGTTGCTTATTAATCAGTGTTTTCAGATAAAGCATAAAAAATCACAGAAGTAAAGAATAAGACAGAATCGAAAATGTTGCAGATGCACTAGGAGTTTTATGCGTTTTCAATAAAATAGTTTATATGTGAAAACTTGAGGTAATTTATCCAGTGGTTTAATTAGATCCCACCTCCATCCCCTAATATATCCCTTACCTCTATATTGCATATACTTCTAGTCAAATGAATTTTTCCCAAAGCTCTTACTTGCATTTAATATGAACCAAAAATAAATTTACTTGAAATTTCTAAAAGAGAAATGTTAATTTGAAAGTGTTTTTTTCTAACACTTACTTTATTTATATCTTACAAGGTACTCATCCTTGCTGGGGACCTTGTGTTTTGTAGTCATATCTTCCTAAATGAAACACTCCCTTCTTATGGACAAGAGGGACACAGATCACAGAAAATAAATGAAACGTACAGAACTCAGGACACTCAGACAGTTAGAAGATTTGCAGAGTTGTGAAATAGTAAACATTTTCTGGGCTAGAAGACTACCTTTGGAAAATCTGCCTGTAGGATTTGCAAGAAGTTTTCTGGCTACAGCTTCATGACATATCATTCTGCTAGGATAAGGATCGCAACACCTTAGCTGTCATTGAGTTAGTCATACTTCTGTAAGCAAAAGTAAGGCTTTCATCACACCTGTCCATTCTTCTTTAAGTGACCACAATGAATTCGTGGTTTCCCTAATCTAGATTAGGTAGAATCATTCATTTGCTATTTGGGGGTTAATAAATATTTACTTGCATTTCCATAGAAAAAGTCAGACAGCACATTTAGAACAAAACAGCTCACATAAAAAATAAGATATTTCATTCTAGAGGTGGGAATCAAAAGACCAAAAATAAGTTATAAGCATTTCTTGTCTCAGTGAAAGTAGATTAGGGGTAAAGATGTTTGCTTTGCCTTGTTTTTATCATTATAAAAGCCTTGGGTAGCGATTGGAAAGGCAAAAACCGTCATTCTGGCCAGGAGACTGGCAAAGGAAGGTAACTGATGGAGGCAGCTCCATAAACAGGCATAGCACAGGAAAGTTCTGCTTTTCTATTTCTAAAAAGAACTGAGACTAGGGAAACCTTACTAATGGACATTACTGAGATCGGGAGAGAGGAGGAAATGCACAGTTGCCCCAGGCAACAGCATAGGATGAAGAAGATACATGCATGGCTTATGTGATGATTGTGGATTATGGAGAGGTAGCTGGAGTAGTGTTCCCATAGGTACAACTACATTAGTCAGCAGCCTCTGGAGAAATGGTAAAATGAATGTAAATTAAAAAGATATATTTTAGATTAACGTACATGGTATAGTCTTCTTTCTGAATTCAGATATCAAAACCTGTGATCCTACTGAGATCTGGTTACCCATCATTAATAAGGCCCTTGAAAGGTTAAGAATAGACACAATGAAGACAGATATATCAGCATAGACACATTCAGAAGAAGGATGAAGGGACTGAAAATGTGCCAAGTCTGCCTTTGGATTACTGAAGTAAGAATGACATCTAAAACGCAAAGGATAAGCACTAAGCACCCAGTCAGGCTGTGGTCCATCCATCATTGACCCATAATATGCTGGGCAACAGTCTCATTCTGAAAAGTGTCTGATGCTTTGCTAAAAATTTGTGAAATTTGTTTTAGGAAAACAAGTTCTTGCTGGTGACTTTTTCTTCTTCTAGCATAAAATTCCTGGAAAAGCTCCACTTCTTTGGGCTCCATTGTTTCAATAATCTGATAGTCTAGCAGATGCAAGAGACTTTTTTTTCAGAACATTCTATTGCTAGGGTCCAAGAATCATTGAAGGAAGATCCCAGACTCATGTAGTATGCAATGGCAAATGGAATTTATTCTGCAGAAATTATCTGCATTCAGGGGTCAACCATTTATTAAAATGATGATGACTTAAAACAATCACAGGCTTTCTTTTATGTAGGAATAGGGGAATTTTCCAGATGGGTTAGGTAACGTCTAGTGTAATTGATATGGAGCAAATAAATGACCTTAGTACGATATTGAATTCCAACTAATCATCAAATGTTATCAACCTGTAACCATATATTCTTAATGTTTATGATGGATATTTCTTTAAACTTTCTTTCAACCTGTTAGATATTTTCAACAAATTATTATCAAATCTCTTCTCTCTCTCTCTCTCCTCTATTGGAATAAAATCATTCACAGTTTATGATGAAAATTATGTGTTTAGCTAAAATTGTAAAAGCTGATTACCTGAGAAGTCTGTACATAACAAGGTTGGTTATATAGTTATCTTAAAGACCTTTTAGATGTAAACTGTCTGAGTACATAGAAGAGATCGAGATTGAATACAAGACATTAAGTGACCTCAAGGAATATTATTAACTTGGGTGCAAAATCTTTCAACATTTCAGTGTCTGAAGGTACTCTTAAAGTAAGTTCTACATAATATACTCACAGACTCACTAAGCTAGAATTGGGTGCAATGCCCTTTGATCTGTCCTCCTGAACTTGTTCTTATCTCTCTGGGAGATGTCATGTTTCTCCAGTAGCATTTGCCTTGTCACAAGTATTGTTTCAATCTATGACTTACAATTTAAAGAATCTTTTACTTTACCTTACAAATAGCAAAAGGAACGTGAGAGTATCTTCTGTACAATTTTAGAAAAATAGAAAAATGACAAGCCAGGGAACCAAACACCAACTGTACCACCACCACCACCACCACCACCACCACCACCACCACCACCACCACCACCACCACCACCACCACCATCACCACCACCACCACCACCACCCAACAACAACAACAACAACAATAACAACAAAGCTGATTCGAGAAGAGTGAGAAAGAGGATGGCCAGCACACTTGAGGGAAAGGCAGAGATATTACAGGTAAATAGATCTTGTGGGATATTCTGGACCTAATGATGGTTTTGGTTTTTTTCTATCAGACATGAGAAAATAGAAAGTGATATATATCAACTACAAAAGAAGAATTAGTTGCAGTTGTCATTTTGGAGATTAACTGCAAAAGACCTTGGTGATGGATTAAACCAGGGCAACAATGGCATTATGGGAGTTTACGGAACTCATCTTCAGAATGCTAGAAGAAGATACCTATGCTTTGGGTAAGGGAAGGAGAATGATAATTTCATCATTAAAATTATTTGGGAGAACTATGAAAGAAGCTGTTTCATCAGTATTGAGTATGAGATTTTTTTTAATGTGTATCAAATAGGAAACAGAAAGCAGGCAGTTAGATCCTTAATTCTAAAATCTAGATGTGATAAAAGGTGGGGATATAAAAAAGTAGTTGTTGCTTAAAGACCTAAGACTGGATGAATTTATATAGAAGGGAAGTTCCAAGAGTTGGGCATGGGAAAACTTAAGTTTTTGAAGTTTGGATATACCAGTAAAAGAGATTGAAAGAGTGGCCAGAAATGTAGGAGGCCCACAAAGATATGATTTTTGGAACAAAAGAACAATGTGTTTGGAAGACAAAATTATTATCAGAGACCATGGTTGTTTTGCCAAATAATTTAAGGACTAAACATTAGCTACTAGATCTAAAGAAGGCTATTTGAAAAGTTATAATAGCAATCAATGAGTCTTACCTTAGAATTATTAGAATGTTGATATAGTGTACTTTAATATCTGGCAAAAAGGGAGATATTGACTTACTCAGTTACACATACACAAAAAGAGTTGGAACATGTATTGATTAAAACAAATTATAGCATACAACACTATCTACTAGTATATAATAAGAGAAATAATATAAGGAGGATCCCTACTGATACTTAATTTAAAATTGATTTTTTTAACATTCTAAATAGAAACTTGGAGTTGAGTATTATGACAAAACTGGCCTGCAAATATTAGTTCTTTTTATCACTACTATATTGTGATGTGGGAGGCATTTTACTTGTTACTCTAGATAGCACCATGTCTTCCTGAAATACTGTTTGTTACTGAATATAAAAGGTCATGATGAATGTCACTTGCTGATATTAAACACAGCAACATGCACCATTGGAGAAAATCATCTTGTATTTAATTAAAGTAGGAGGTTCTCTGGATCTGTCAGCCAGCTGTCCCAGTCTGTACTGGAGGGAAAAAATGGAATTAGAAAAAGCTTGGCAGTGTTAGAAATATGAAAGCTTTCACGATTCTGCAGTTGGGAGTTGTCAGATTTTAAAAGTAACATCTAGATTTTTATACACAATATAAAACTAGAGTAAACTCAATGATATTCTAGTCTCATTTTGGCCTCATGGTTATCAGAAAATCTTGATATTTTCTTGTGAGAGTTAGATTTAAAAAAAGTTGCCTTTATAATATCCTCCCTTCTACAACCACCAAAGGCAGAAAGGAATGATGTATTTCCCATTGTAAGTAACCAAACTAAATATTTTACACTCTGCACCCCTTAGGCAAGAAAAACTGCATTGTCCTTAAACATTTTCCTAGGCTTTACATGTCAACCTAAGGAGACGTCATTGTCTCAAGCATTTTTGAGGAATATGTCTTTAGTCCTATTCAGTAAATTCAAACTATAGTCATTATTAGGTTGCTGCCAAGTTTTATTTCGAATTTGATTCATTGAACATTCTTAAAAGAAAGAAGAAACCAAAACAAAAGGAAAATATAAAAATAAAAAGATTGAGTTCTTTTAATCAAATGAAAGCAATTAACAATTAATTTGTTTTAGGTCAAGGTTTGTATTAAAGTCTAGAAATCCTTTTAAATAACCTATCCTTAATTTGGGGTGCTTTTAAAAAAATGAAAATGTTTCATAACAAATCTCTAAAATAATCATTATTCAGTTTATTTATCTGGTAGCTGAAAGTGATAAATATATACTACTGTTTTTCAATGCTTGCTGTTCACAGAAGGAAGCATGAGCCAAGTAAAATACAACAAAGCTTAATGCTTTCCTAAATAATATTTATAACACTTACACAAAAATCAATTACATGCAAGGTATTTATCTTATTACCAATTGAATTTTGTCAAGTACAAAAATGTTCCCCATGTGTATGTGTACATATGTCTGTTTATTTCTTTGCACCCACAAGATATCAAAGTTTTATCATTAGTGGATTATTGAGCTTGTCACATTGATTAACATTACTCCGGCAAAACTTACAATTATAATTTAGCTGTGGATTCATCTAATACTGTATTCATAAAGATGAAGAACAGATGCTGTTCATCTCAGACACATTGTTTATGATTGCATTTCACTTTCTTAATTGTTTGACCAAACCAAGAGTTTTTGTCAAATCTTGAAAGGGCAGTGACCTAACAGAGTAGAAGGGCAATGCACTGGAAAGGACACAAGGTATAAACTAGTGTACTTCTCCTTAAAAACAAAACTCCTTAGCGCTCTACCACTGAGCTAAATCCGCAACCCTGGGACATTCTTGATATACATATAAAGTTGTCCCCACATCACTATAATTGACAACCTGAAAAGCATGTCAGTGATCATTGAGAAAATCCATTTTTCTTCAATTCTGTTTAATTGTGACCACCCTGAGCAGCATTTTGCTCGTGAGTGGATTCAGGGAAGCTGCTTTGTGGGTTCTTGTGCTTAGATCATTTCCTCTTTCAGATGCCTGAGTTGCATCACCTTACTCTCTCAGCTGCAGTGCTGAGATATTTCATTCTCTGCAGTCTCACTAGCCCTCCTATTATCTTTTATGAGGTGATAATCAAATCAGTTTAGGAAAGTTGCTAGGTGGAGTCTCTTAGAAGACAACATGCTCCTGTCTGTAAGCATAACAGTATCATTAATAGTGTTTGGGATTGATACTTGCCCATGGCATGAGTTCCAAGTTAGGTGAGTAGGCCATTCCCTCAGTTTCTACTGCATTCCCTGTGTTTGCATTTCTTGTAGACAGGATAGATGGAGTTGAAAGTTGTGTGAATGGATTAGTTTCCCTATCCCTCTACTGGGTGTGGTGTCTGGCTCCAAAACGTGGCTTCTTCAGTGTCTCTGTATACCGAAATGTAGAGAGTCACACTATGCATACATCTTACAAACCTCACCAAGAAAATCTATTTCTAGCTCCACAGTAAGCCCAACTACCCACAGGTCATAATTTGGTCCCTTTCTGTTTGCTTAAATACTATTATTTTGCTTGTTTTATTATGCTACACTGATCATATTATACAAATATAGGACTTGTGTCCAAGCAAGTCTTTCTGAGTGATAATTGGAGATTTTTTTTATTATTGCTCTGTTGCAAATAACTTAATAGTCAACAATTTTATGAGAAACTCATTTTACATACAAGATGATAAAACTTTAGGAAACGATTTAAGCAATATGATTTCTGAATCAGAGTTATTAATATAATTTAACAAGATCCAACAAGTTTCTTTTGGTGCCATTTGGGGTCTTTAGTAACAAACATAAGAACTCTTGTCTTTGTGTATAGTTAAATCTTATCCGTTTCCTTTTAAATTTAATTGGCTTTACCTGGCTTTTACTGGAGATTATAACTGTTAATTTTCTGTAATTCATTTTTTTATGGTAGCTATTTATGCTTTTGTCTTTTCTTACAATTGAATTCTTTGATATTTTCCTACCTTTCTGACATACAAACGCACTGTATCATACATAGAAATGAATATCTATTTTTACATCAGAGGATGTGAGATTTTCATCTGAGATTATAATACAAAATGCCAACATTTCCATTTTTCTCAATACTTGTTTTTCTCTTGTGTGTGGTTATGTTTGTTATTACAGGAAATTTTAATGTCATCAAAATTAATTATTTTTATTTTGTACTTTTTAGCTTTTTGAGTCATAAGTAGAAAAAAATTACTAACCTTAACTTTCTAAAGAATTTATCCACATCTTATTTTCATATACTTAATCATTTGTGGAAATGCTTTAATAATTGTAGAAACACAAAATGTACTATTAAACATTTCTAAATTAGCAGTTCCAACAGTGAACCATATACTTACAATACTAAACAATCTGTATTTAAAACTTTATGTCTTGAAAAATAACTCCTCATTTCCCCCTCTCTATTTGGAAACCATGACTTTTTTCTTTCTTTGAATTGTGATTTATAAGTACATATCTACTGTTTTAGTTTTGAGAGCCATTTGTTTCACTAAATGTAAGTTCCTAATAATCACTTTCTATATTTTATGTACTAAAATTTTCCACAACCATTCCTCCCTATGCATCATTTCTGTCTCTTGGCTACTGTGACTAGAACTTTTATATACATGGCTGCACCTGTGTGTGTGTGTGTGTGTGTGTGTGTGTGTGTGTGTGTGTGTTTGTGTGTGTGTATGTTGTAATATTATACAAATAGCAAATTGGAATTGATGGATTACACAGTAACTCAAATTTTATTTTTGACAATTAGTACATTGTTTTAATCAGAGACTGACTTTGCATTCTCTCCAAACTACACAAGAACTTGAATTTCTTATATTTATTTGCTTTAATTCTTTCATGATAACACATACATACATACACATAGGCACACACACACACACACACACATTAATAGTCCCAATATGTGATATGATCATTACATATGTTTTTGCATTGTAGCACTGAAATAATAATTAATGTTCATCATGTGTTCCTATGTTTCAGGACACTACAGTTTGATAATATACTCTGAGGGCAATGTAATTATCTATATTTTCTTTATGATATGGCAAAAATTATATGAGTTAATAACATAGTGTTGATGAGATATGATAGCTGAAATACGTTCTATTATGTCCTTACTAAGAATACTTACACAGCAATGTGCAATATATAAACTACCCAAAATGTTAGAGTCATTCACATTATTGAAGCTTTAAGAGTTCTATCAGGTAAAAATATTTGTCATGAAATTAAATAAATAAATACATACATTAATAAATAAATAAATAAATAAATAAATAATTTAAGACCTCCTAAGCTAAAAGCCTCTTTCACAAGGAAGCAACACAGATTGCATAATATTAGACTTGCTTGTGGTATATAATTATACAGTTAAGATTTCTGAACTATACCTTGGAAATTTCCATGAAGATTCTTATACTTACTGGAATAATATGCTTAGATCATGTTCACCAAACACATAATTTCTTTGGAATATCAGTTTAGATTGTGTTGCTGAAAGGTATAAAGTAGAGTTATAGTAAGTAGTCAACGGTCCCCAAGTTAATTATTTTCAGGAACCATCAACTAGAAGATAAAGCTATGGACCCATGGGATACAATCTACTAACATGTGATAGGCAGGGAAAGACTATTCAGTCTTAGTTCCTAGTTGTGATTATTTGATACACTGGGGAGGGTTAATTTGTACTTCTGATGTTTGTAGCTTCCAGCTTCATACTGGCATAAACCTGATAATGTTGACATGAATCCCCCTAATCAACAGATACTGAGCTACTAACAGGCCTATAACCTAATATTTAAAAAGAGCTATGCTAATTTGGAATGCGGTAGATGTAGGCTCTAGATATTTAGTGAGTCAGCAGTTTGAAAGGAACAATAATAGAACGCCAAACTCACAGATGTTAGAAAATAAATGTGTGGCATAAGGAAAAGGATTGTGTAGATGATCCCTTAGATTTGCTTGTGGTATATAATTATACAGTTAAGATTATACAATCACCACTGATGACTCAGCCCCTTTGCATATGTCTCTGTAATCCTACAGTCCCATCTTTAAACATCTATCTACCATGATGTTTTATGAAGCATGTGTTTACAGTGGTCATGTTGCCTTAAATTTGTCCCCAGTTGAAAGTGTTGAGTGGCAATACATACATATCAAGTTAAACATTGTTTTGTGTAAATCAATAAATAATACATTGACCTCAATGATAAATTAAAAAAGTTAATGCAATGACTATAGCAAAAATGTTGCATTATGATGCTGTTGATATTTTTGAATGATTGAGGAAATATACTTTTATTCATGATAGTAGATCCAAATTCATTCGTGTCTGTAACAGTCATGATTCTCTTTTTTGTTTCACTTGGTGATGACCGAAGAGGGAGGGGGAATGATGATAAACCATCATGGACACTTTTCAACCTAATTGTGTCTTAGTCTCTTCCTTTATATCATCACTATTAAAGAGAAGTAGATTAAGGTGGCAAATATTGGATGATTTAATGTTTCTTTAGTTTTATATAAGTTAAGCAGAGATAGCATAAAAATTGTACCTGGGATGTTGAGGTCAGATGTAATTCTAAATAAGCACCATCATTCATTATTTACAAATTGCAATTAAATTACTCATATGTTAAACTTATATCAAATTCACAATGTGCCTATGGGAAATGGTCCTACTGTAAAAAATGATCCTTTTTTATGAATGAATTTAGAAAGCTAAGAAACTTGAACAATGTAATATATCTCCTAAAGGAAAAAAAAAACAGGATAGCTAAAACTAATCTCAACAATAAAAGAACTTCTGGGGGAATCAACCTCCATGACCTCAAGCAGTATTACAGAGCAATCGTGATAAAAACTGTATGATATTGGCACATAGACAGACAGGTAGATCAATGGAATAGAATTGAAGACCCAGAAATGAAGCCACACACCTATGGTCACTTGATCTTTGACAAAGGAACGAAAACCATCCAGTGGGGGTGGGGGGCATTTCAACAAATGTTGCTGGTACAAACTGGAGGTCAACATGTAGAAGAATGAAAATCAATCCATTCTTATCACCATGTACAAAGCTTAAGTCTAAGTGGATCAAGAACCTCCACATAAAACCAGATACACTCAAACTAATAGTAGAAAAAGTGGGGAAGAGCATTGAACACATGGGCACTGGGGAAAATTTCTGGAACAAAACACCAACAGCTTATGCTCTAAGACCAAGAATTGACAAATGGGACCTCATAAAACTGCAAGGCTTTTGTAAGGCAAAGGACACTGTCATTAAGACAAAAGGGCAAGCAACAGATTGGGAAAAGATCTTTACCAATCCTAGATCTAATAGAGGGCTAATATCCAATATATACAAAGAAATTAAGAAGTTAGATTCCAGAGAGCCCATAACCCTATTAAAAACGGGGTAAAGAAAGCTAAACAGAACTAAACAAAGAATTCTCAGCTAAGAAATATTGACTGGCTGAGAAGTAGCTAAAGAAATATTCAACATCCTTAGTCATTAGGGAAATGCAAATAAAAACAATTCTGAGATTCCACCTCACGCCAGTCAGAATGACTAAGATCAAAAACCCAGGTGACAACAGATGCTGGCAAGGATGTGAGGAAAAAGGAACACTCCTCCATTTTTGTTGGGATTGTAAGTTTGTACAACCACTCTGAAAATCAGTCCGGAGTTTCTTTAGAAAATTAGTCATTATACCACCACAGGGCCCAGCTATACCACTCCTAGGCATATACCCAAAAGATGCTTCAACATATAACAAGGACACGTGCTCCACTATGTTCATAGCAGTCTTATTTATAATAGCCATAAGTTAAAAAGAACCAAGATGCCCTTCAACAGAGGAATGGATACAGAAAATGTGATACATCTACACAATGGAATACTACTCACCTATTAAAAACAAAGAATTCATGAAATTCATAGGCAAATGGATGGAACTAGAAAATATCATCCTGAATGAGGAACCTAATCACAACCCCCCACACACACATACACACATTATGCACTCACTGATAAATTATACAATCCACAGACCACATGAAGCTCATGAAGGAAGACAACCAAAGTACAGATGCTTCAGGCCTTCTTGAAAAGGGGAACGAAAATATTCATAGGAGGAGATATGGAGACAAAATTTGGAGCAGAGACTGAAGAAATGGCCATTCAGGGATTGCCTCACCTGGGGATCCAGTCCATATATTTATACAGCCATCAAACCTAGATAAATTGCTGATGCCAAGAAGTGCATGCTGACAGGAGCCTGCTATAGCTGTCTCCTGAGAGGATCTGCCAGCACATGACAAATACAGAGGGGAATGTTAGCAGCAAACCATTGAACTGATGATGACGTCCCCTTTAGAGGAGTTAGAGAAAAGATTGAAGGACTTGATGTGGCTTGCAACCCCATAAGAACAACCATACCAACCAACCTGAGCTGCCAGCCACTACACCACTACTCAAAACGTACACATGGACAGACCCATGGCTCCAGCTGCATATGTAGCAGAGGATGCCCTTGTTTGGCACCAATGGGAGGAGAATCCCTTGCTCCTGCCAAGGCAGGAACCCCAAGTGTAGAGGATTGTCAGGGCTGGTAGGCAAGAAAGGGAGGTCTTTGGGGAGGGGGAACATCCTTATAGAAGAAGGAGGAGAAGGGATGGGATAGGGTGCTTTATGACTGGAACTCCTGAGAGGGAATAACATTTGAAGGCTGTGTGGGGACAGAACTGGGGGTGGATGGGGAGGGAAACAGGGGGGAAGTGTTAGGGGCTGATCTTTTATTAATTAATAAAAGATCTTTGATGGCTACCAAGCAAGGCTGTCTGATCACATCCAGTGACCTTTTGATCTAGGTAGAATACATATAAACTCTTAGTACACACATTTAAACCCTTAAATCTCTCTGACTGGAATTATTTAGTATTCACCTTTAGTTCCAAATGATGAAGTCTAATTGAGGAGCAGACAAAAATTTGACTGGATTCAGAGATAGGATACACCTAATTCTCCAGAGAGCTATTTAATAATAGAACCAGGAAAAGTGAAGGAGTATAGTGAGTTTAGTCAGTCAGTTGGGAATTATGTCAGTGAGGACTCTTGGCAGTACAGTGGAGTTGTGTTCCTTTATGAGTTCATGTAGTTAAGTGGATGCAGTTGAAATCGAAATATAATAAGGAGCCAAAAGATTAGAACAATTTGCTAGAGTTTGTTTAAGGCCAACAAGAGCAATTTAGTGAGAAAGTGAGAAACACCAGATTGGCTAAGTCAGATTGTAGAGGAATTTGAGACATAATAGATGAGTTGAAACAGCCATGCAGGGGTTGGGGATTTAGCTCAGTGGTAGAGCACTTGCCTAGCAAGCGCAAGGCCCTGGGTTTGGTCCCCAGCTCTGGAAAAAAAAAAAAAAAAGAAAAAAAGAAAAAGAAACAGCCACGCAGAGTGCAAAATACACTAGAAAGGGTGAGCTTGCTCAGCAGTAATGTTTCAGTAATCCTCCTAGATGACAATGACATCAGGTGAATAAAAGTCAGTTTTACAACATACCACATTTGTCTTTCTTAGTCTGGGCTGCCTCACTCAGGATTTACCTGCATTTGACTGAATATTTCATGATGTACTTATATTTAATGGCTGAGCAAGGTTTCATTGTATAAAAGACAGCAATTTTAACAAATGGTGATGGTCTGTCAGGACATCTGGATGTAGAAGAATGCAAACAGATCTACATTTATCACCCCAAACAAAACTCAAGTCCGAGTGGATCAAAGACCTCAACAAAACCAGATACCCTAAATCTGATACCCTAAACCTAAAAAAACCAAATGGGGAAAAGCCATGAAAGCATTCACACAGGGTACAACTTCCTGAACATAACACCAACAACTCAGGCCCTGAGATGAACAATTAACAACTGAGATCTTATGAAACTGAAAAGGCTCTGTAAGGCAAATGACACTCTCAAGCAGTAAAAATGGTAGCCTACAGAATAGGGAAAGATCTTTACCAACCCTACATCCAACAGATGGCTGATATCCAAAACATTCCATAGCATTTTACTTCATGTAATGCACAATAAAACATTTTTAAAGAAAAGAGTTTTAGGAAAAGGCAAAGAAGTTGACTTAACCATAAGTCATGGACTCTTCCTTCAAAGATTCCATTTCTTGCACTTAGGCTAGCCTTACTCAACAGGTATGAGCGCTGGCTGCTCTTCCAGAGGGCCAGACTTGGGTTAATTACCAGCACCCACATGACTACTCCCAACTGTTTGTAACTCCATTTCATTTGGGTCTGACATCCTCACACATACATGAATGCAAGTAAAATATCATTATACAAAAACAAGAATAGCTAAATCATTAAAATGTAAAATATACATTCAGAAATAATTATGGAAACCTGGTTCTATGGTTTCCTTAGTACTATAACACTGGGAATGTCCTTAATGCTTTCTAATTCCCCTAATGATGCTGACAAGATTCCACTGACGTCCTTGTCATTCAAACATCATATAATGAAATATTCTATTTTTGTAACTATCAAAAAAAGTCTCCCCACCAAAGTTCTTACCATACAAAATTAAAGTGATAATATTACTTTACATAAAATAATTAATATTCATATTCATTAACAACTTTTCTTAACAGCAACTTTGACAGCTATGCACTGTATTCAATTCGGAGAGTGTGGGATTCCTGTACTCTTTGAAAATCTATTTGGAGTCCCCATTTGAGTAATCCTGAAATATACTTTCTGGACTCTAATATTAGCCTCTCCTGGGAAGCTGTTAAAAATGAAGCTTTCTAGCATTTCTTCTACTAAATCATACATTCTGGGTAAGTTCCCAGAAACATATTATCTTAAAAGGGCAGCTGTTTGAGTCTGTAAATCAATTGTTCAGATTGTTTTCTGATGTTCTAGAGATACTGTGGGCATGTTTCAGCTATTGTTTCTGACACACTTTATTTTTACTTACAACTTTACTTTGTATCCAGTAATCAATGGATCACCATTTCTTTGAGAAGTAAATATTTTATGGGTTTGAACTACCTAGAATTGTATATGTTAAATTCTAAGCTAGATATTTATCAAAGTTAATTTTTAATTGCCTTTTTTGGTCTATTTTATATGTGTAAGACTCTACCATGTTAATAATATGTTTTATTCAGAGGGAATTAAAAATTAAGTGTGTGGTACATCTACACAATCAGCTATTAAAGCTATTAAAAACAATGCCTGCATGAAATCCACAGTCAAATGGATGGAACAAGAAAATATCATCCTGAGTGAGGTAACTCAATCACAAAACAAAACAAGCAAATAAAAAAAAAAACCCACATGGTATGCACTCACGGATAAGTGGATATTAGCCCAAAAGCTTAGATTACCCAAGATACAATCCACAGACCACAAGAAACTCATGAAGAAAAACGATCAAAGGATGGATGCTTCAGTCCTTCTTAAAAGGGGAAACAAAAATATTCACAGGAGGAGATACAGAGACAAAATTTGGAGCAGAGATTGAAGTAATGGCCATTTAGAGTCTTCCCCACCTGGGGATCCAGCCCATATACATACAGTCACCAAACCCAGACAATATTGCTGATGCTAAGAGTGCATTCTGACAGGAGCCTGATATAGCTGTCCCCTAAAAGGCTCTGCCAGCGCAGGACAAATACAGAGGCAGATGCTAGGAGCCAACCATTGAACTGAGTATGGAGTCCCAAATTGAGGAGTTAGAGAAAGGATTGAAGGAGCTGAAGGGGCTTACAACCCCATAAGAAAAACAATACCAATCAACCAGAGCTCCCGGGGACTAAACCACCATCTAAAGAGTACACATGGACAGACCCTTGGCTCCAGTTACATATGTAGCAGAGGATGGCCTTGTTGGACACCAATGGGAGCCCTTGCTCCTGCCAAGGATGGACCCCTGGTGTAGGGGAATGTCAGGGCAGGAAGACAGGAAGGGGTGAGTTGATCCGTAGGGGAATACCCTCATGGAAGAAGGGGGAGGGGGCCGGAATAGGGGGTTTATGGATGGGAAACCAGGAAAGGGGATAACATTTGAACTATAAATAAAAAATATCCAATAAAAAAGAGTGAAAAAATTGAGTGACAAAATGATTTTGAGATCTTATAAAAATATTGCATAAATAATTTTCTTGAGCTATTCAGATTTTCCCTTCTAAGTAAAATGGATATTTTTTTTCTTATATTTCTCCTTTCTCTTCAAGGAATTGATACCCAAAACCCTAAATATCATATAGAAAACCAATAGCTAACCAAAAAAATTATCTGTTTACTATTATTTTAAAAACTTACTAAATAGTCTCATGTTACAACTCATCAATTTTAATACTGAATATTTATCCACAGAAATGAAAAGTCATTTTCACATACATGTACATTATCTAAAGTAATACCCAATAGTCAACAACTTGAAATAAATAAAAGTTTCTACAATATATTAATAATTGAAGAAACTATATTAAGAAGTGATATTACTGCTAGCAAGAAATCAACTCCTTACACAAAACATTTAGAGGGGTCTCAGAATCTGTCTAAGTTTGCTCAAAGATGAGTATTTTAGACCCAGTAGTTTGTATAATGAAATTCACCGAATAATGATTATGTAGACTGAAAGTCCAAAATTAAATGCCAGCTTGATCAGTTTTGTTGAGGTAAAGGGAAGCTGTATTCCTGACACCTTGGAGGGCACACTCCCACTCTGTATCCACACAGTCTTTATAAGTGTATGCCTATGGAGAGTGACAAAATGCAAGTCCCCTGAACTACCTTATCATAAGGTTAGTTCACAACACTATCTTCATGGCTTTATCTTTGCCTAATTACATCCCTAACATCTCACTTCTAAATGCCTTTAGAATGCTCCAAAACATATAATTTGAGGGTCACAATTTTTCAACATATTATTTTAGCTAAGCAATGGGCAAAAGTATCAATCACCAAAGATTACATCCATCAGACTTTAATTTATGTGATCTTCTTAGGATGAAAATTTCGAGCAATACAAAATGCATTAGTAATTTTATCATTTGTAGAGGGACGGTGATGATGGTGAGCAGGTGATGGTTGAGTTTAAAAACTGATAATAACAATAAATATTTCGGTGATGGACTAGTTCATATTTTGACGCAGTGTCAATCACATGAATCCCCACTGTTGTCAAATGACAGAATTGTTCATAGGTACAGTACTAATGCCAGTGTCTTAGAATAAATATCTAAAGCTACTGAAAATATAAACATCTAAGGAGATGATTTGAAAATACTTGGGTTTTCTCTAATAATGTTGCACTATCTATAAAATCATAACTTTTCTAAAAGAAAAATAGATCAATTAATAATTGATTAGTAAGACATGTGATAGAGAACTGATTTTCCTAACACCCTGCAATACCTATAAGAAAATCAAAGTAAATGATATTCAAGGTAAGTTCATTTTATTTGGATCCCCTTCTATAAGTCAGTGTCTTGTCTGGCTTGAGCTAGAGTATATCTTGATCACACATTTATAATATGTGTCAGTCCATATGTTCATTTGCTCCATTGAGTCTAGAAATTTCCATGTTGGCTCTTACAATGCTTCCATCTCCTCTTCTACAAAGATCCCTGAGCCTAAAGTGAAATAGTGTGAAAGAGACGACCCAACATGATTAAGTACTCACATGCCTCAGTCGCTGAATTTTGTCCAGTTGTGGGCTTCTCTGTTAATTGCCATCTACTATAATAAGTTTCTTAGTAAAGTATTTGGCCTAACCAATGAGCTTTTTTTGCAATGATTCTGGCTATGAGAAGGAAAGTTTGTCTTATCAGATTGACCCTTGGTATAACAAGCGCACTTTCCATGGCACGATTCATGATCATAAGTAGATGTCCAACACAAAAATTACTGTGTGTGTGTACGGTGTGTGTGTGTGTGTGTGTGTGTGAGAGAGAGAGAGAGAGAGAGAGAGAGAGAGAGAGAGAGAGAGAGAGAGAGAGAGATAGGGAAGGACGGTGGGGGAAGGGAGGGAAGGAGGAAGGGAGAGAGAGAATAAAATATTGTGTGTGTAAGGAAGAATATATCTGGGAGGAGTTTGGAGAGGCAAGAGACAATGGAGAAAGAAGAAATACAGCTCATTATTACATATATTTCACTCTAAACTTAGGAAAGAGTTGATTGCATCCCAGTCAGTTTGAATGATTGGTTGGAGAACTAGATACTGGTAAGAACGAGGATGGAATTCCTTAGAGCATATTGGAAGTAGATTGTAAATCTTTCCACTTCCTGGATGCTATCCATATTTAATTATTTCCACTATAACAGCATTCAGAGTTATAACCATTAAGAGATAATTATTTCCATTATAACAGCATCAGAGTTATAACCCAAAGCTGTGACTTCTAAGTTGAATTGATGCTATCAAACAGAGCAAGTTTGGACCTGTTTGGTCTCCCTCCTGCTCTTCTGTCATACACCAACACCACACCCAGGCCTGATGCATATACTTTGATCTATGACTTTAGAGTTCTAGAACTATGGAAAGAGCTTTTTTAGTACATGTGCTTGTGCACTCATTAACACACACACACACACACGTCATAATTTATATTGCCAAATATGATTTTGTGGGACCTTGAACAACTCCTTTTCACACTTATACAGCAGATTTATTTCTGAGGATTTCATTTCATTTGATCGAGGATAACATGAGCTAAAGGCTACTAACAAAAATGGAACAAAGTATTAATTCCTAAGTGTTGTTTTCTCTTTGACATCTTTGCTATGCTGCCTCTGTGGAGCAGATGGTTAGATGACTAGTACCATCTCGCTGTGTTAATAATCATCATCACTGTGTCATTGAAGTGCTGTCTCCATCCTGTTTGTTTTTCTTCTCCTTCTCCCATAATTTACATTTTCTTTTCATGTATACCACAGACACCTGATTTTTTTTATGCTTTATAACCTGCTATGCAAAACCTTCTGGATATAAAAAGAAAAATAATGAGTCTGTGGTGTATAAGATGGCTAATGAAGTGTTAAACTCAGTGTTTCCCTTCCCTAAAATTCTTAGGCATGAAATGTAGATTTTTCTCACCAGCAGTCAGGCAAGAGAGATTAATGCTTTTAAAAATTAAGATACTTGGGACAACCTTCATTTTATGACACCAAAGGAAACAGTTATTAGGGTGTGTATTTTGTGACATGCATAGCACATAAAATGTAAAGGTGATACACCTAATTATATGGTACAGAATCAACACTGATTCACAAATAAAATTGCTACCATGTGGATGCTTCCTTGCATCCAACCCTAGCCTGTCAAGCCAGCTCTTACAAGTGCTGTATTTGGTACTAAACCTTATGTTCTCATATATTATTCCTTCTCTCCCATTTCTGTGTTAGAAACTTTGATGGGTAATGAATGTATAAGATTCATGCGAGCCAAATTTCCATGTTCTTTTGTGACAGGATACTCTAAGAGATGGCATGTCTAATACGCACTGCCATTGTAACAAAAAAATGTAGTCAATTTGGGAAGAAATGCTCAGAATGCAGAATCAAAGCTGGTGTGGTGGGGAAATAAAGGAGGGTGGGTGATTGAACATAGCCTGCAGTCAAGATGAGTAAGATAAATGAGAACATACTGTGGAAAGAGCTGATTTTTCTCCCAAGCAACTTGGAGATCCACATATCCTCTCACATTATTTCCTCTTGATTTTCATACAGGGAAAATGTCTATATGGTTTTAAATTTAAATAATTGTCCAAATTATTAATGTTATTTGCTATTACTGTGTTATATAAACATAAACTTTCAAAAATACAGTGTATTACTTTTATAATTTACATTTTATCTTTTGAAATATTTATATAAATACATCATTTCCCTCCATTCCTTTTCCTCCTTACAACATATAAAATGTCATTTCTATTTTCTGAATTCAAAGCCCCTTTTTTCCTGTAATATATGTATCTTTTTAATGCCATAGACTTTATTATGAAATTTATTGTCAGTGCATTTTTTTCTAAATTGACCAGCACTCAATGAGATATATTTATCAATAATCCATTGTAAATGCTCTAATTTGGTGAGGCATAGCTAATGGATTCTATGTGATTGGCATCTGTATAGTTTTTTTAAGTTATACTATAGAATGAAGTACTAAATATTAAACTCAACTGAAGTTTAAAGAAAAATTTGTTTCTGCAAGAAGTATGATTTATTTTTCACAATCCATAGTTGGTTTGTCAGAGATATATTATAAATAATGATTAAAACCATAATTTCACCCATGGTTCACTCTTGATATATTACTTATCTTTAAAAAATATTTAACAGAAAATAAACTTTATAATGAATTGTATTTTAAGAATTATTTTAGAATAGATTATAATGAGTGTAAAAAAGACTTTTAGTATCTTAAATACCTAGCACCTTAAGCTGAAACAGGAGGTTTTATTTATTTAAAAGATATAAAGTCTATAACTTGCTAAATGTATGTATATATTAAATTCTTTACTCTATCAGGGTTAACTTGAAAGTCTCAGTAACTCATAATGCTTTAGAGATTTCACATAGCTTTTCTAATATTTTATAACTGCATATGAACATTTTTTGTGTATACTTAAGGTTTCTTTTTCGAGTTTCTATTTATTTTAATTATTTTCATGCATACTTTCCGTTCTTTTAAATGGAACATTAGCAAGATGTTTTATTGCATTCTAATTTTTCTTTTGTCAATAAGCTACATAATCCACTACAGAATTCCTTACAACTTCAAATAATTTGACTAAAATTACTTTTGTTGACAGCAGATGTTATAAATATAATATTCACTACTGGCAGTCAAAGCTACATAAGTATCAGGAGAAGATCATCTGAAGTGAGTTGGGAAGGGAAAACAAGGTCAGATGACATGATTTCGTGTAAAAACTATGTTTTAATATTTTTAGATGAAGACACTGCTGAAACCGTGGGCCATAGTTCTAGAATACTGAAAGGAAAGTGACCGCATGAAGAACTGTGGTGCTAAGAATATCACAGTGAGAAGTGGACAACTCTGACACTCATGATGCAGATGCTCCTTTGATCTGGTCCCCATCCTCTTACAGTTGCCCACGGAATCTTAACTTACTCAAAAGAATATATGATGCTTGATTAGAAGTGATGTATTTTCTTTATGTTTTTATTTTTTGGCTACATTTCAAACAGTTATGCCAAAATGAAGTATTTGGAGGGCTGGAGAGATGGTTCTCCTTTTATGAGCACTGACAGCTCTTTCAGAAGTCCTTGTTTGAATTCCCAAGACCTGTATGTTATTTCACAGTCATATGTAATACTAGTCCTAGGTGGTACCATCATCCAGCTTCCTCAGAAACAGCCATGTGTTTTTGATACACAAACATGCATATAAGTCAAACACTCTTACACAAATATTGTTTTAAAATTATCAAAGAGAATTTATCTTTTAATTTTTTAAAAAATTACATATCAGAGGATTGCCTTATTGGGCACCAATGGAAGGAGAAGCCCTTGGCCCTGCCAAGTTTGGACCCCCGTGTAGGGGTGGGGCAGGAAGAGGAAATAGATGGGGAGGGAAACACCCTTATAGAAGAAGGGGAGAGGATGTGATGGGGGGCTTATGTCTGGGAAACTGGGAAAGGGAATAACATTTGAAATGTAAATTTAAAAAATCCAATTAAAAAAAAGTTTCTTCATTGACAATGTAAAAAAATTAAAAAATTAAAAGTTAAAAAAGGTAAAAAAAAATAATCCCTTGCTCTATAAGAAGAAAAGAGAAAAAGAAATAAATTAAAAAATACTTAACGTGTATAATACACGCTGAACATGTTCACCCCTTACAAACTTTTCTTTTCTCTCTCTCAAGCTCACTGAAACTATCTGCCACAATAAATATAACCCACAATATTGGTTTCGCTGTTGTTCATTTGTCTGTTTTTGTTTTGTTTGAGCCAGGACCGCCATCGTGGGTTCGGTATGAAGCCTTCCACTGCTACATCAGCAATGGCTCCACTACTGAAGACAAGGAGGCCATTTCTCTCTGCAGCTGTCAGCTTCCAGTAGTTCCTCAGCTTGATAAGAGTGGGGCCTCTGAAGGCTCTTCTCTTTATGATTGAATGTTGATAGGCTCAGCCTTGTGAATAATTTGTGACAGTTGCTGTGACATTATGTCCCAAATATATCGCTCCTCTCTGCCATTCAACTCTTAGGCTTTTTAAGCCCCCATTTTTGCAATGTTTCTTAAAAATGGAAGGCATGACAGGGAGATTCAATGGGGAACACACGCTAGTCACTAATTCTCAGGAATTTAGCTAGCTATGATTCTTGGCATTAATAGCCCTTTGTTGAAAAATAAAATAAAACAAAATTTTAAAAGGCTGCAGGCTCCTTTAATCTAACATTATAAACGTACGTACTTAAAGGCAATTTGATAACACATCCATTTAGTAAAACAATACTAGTACTTGGCCCCTAGTGGAGTGAGCCTCCTATCTAATCTGAATACATCTGTTCCTCATATAACAGGCATGTTGCTGTTACACCATGGGGAACAACTTGCCTGGAAGCTTGTTATTATAGCATGCCGTGTCCATGGCTGAGAAAGACAGCCAGTGACTCCCAGCCCAGGCTACCTGCATAGCAACTTCTAGCTCTGTAGAAGTTGCCTTTATAGTGGAAGCTTTCAGCACAGTTACAACATGATTTATCTAAGTTCTTCATCAGGTGCGTGGTGTCCTCCGCAGTAGTATCCTACCACATATTTCTGGTGAGCAAGAACCTCTAATTTTCTAACGGATATCCTGGAAGATCAGCAGATATCGCCGTTCCATGGAGAGAACAGTTCTCCGGTTATTCGCTACATAATAATTGTACATTTTGCCCATCTGCTGAAAATGTAGTGTTAGTTGTCGTCTTGAGTATGGTTTATAAACAGGAGAGAGAAAACAACACTCACCTTAGGGTTTCATTCTTGGAATATAGCATTTTGGAGAGAAAGAATAAAAGTACATATGCCTATAAATCAATCCCCTTTCCTTAAAAATTTCACTGCTTCTCTTAGAAAAAAAAATTGGGCATTTGTGTCTGTATCAACAACTGTACAAAAATAAATCATTTTGTTTTAAATTACTTTTGTGGCTAAGACAATAGATATGTTTCAAATATCGTATGAGTATTTCACCCTTCTTATATTATAATTAAATTTAAAATTTATCAGCATTGTTTTTATTAGATCAAAACAAATTTTCCTGAATTCCTATTGATTGAATTGAATCTCCACATTAACCTGTAGAAGTCAATTTAATACAAATTAGATTTTATTATCAGTATAAGGATAGTAGAAATTAGGTCAATAAAATAATTCACTTCTCTAACTTATATTTTGAATAATCTTCACAGCTCTCCTGAATCAGACTATCCTAATACTCTGAATAATATATTAGTATGACTGAAATTATAGCTTTATTAATATAACAATTGTTACAATTAACAATATGTCAATTTAGTAATTAAGACCTGGATGTGTTACTGGGAGGTATTCATCTGCTTATATGTGTAAGGGAGGGTGTTAAGAATAACACAGACTTATAAAGCAGATAACCAATGACCTTATTACCTGAGCTCTTGTCACTTGACCTTTGCTTAGAAAGTATATACATTAGCATTTCATTGCTGATTTAATAAATAATCACGGATTTCATGGCAAAAAGTAAAGAATTTAATTTCACTGTCTTTTTAAAACAGGTCATATTTTCAAGAATAATCTTACCAGATGCTGCAATAACATGTTAGGAGAATTGTACCCATCTTGAAGTCTTAACAGAGAATAGAGCTTTGATAGCTATCTGGACTTTTAGGTTGAGCATAGTAATCCCTCTATCTCTACTTCAATTGTCAGTCACAGATTGACCACAACTAGGAAAAGCCTTATACAACTGAGAATTATGAATAATACTACCTTCCAAGGTCTTTAAAATCAATCATAAATGCAAATTTACATTTTGTTAGATAAAGAAACATGCTTAACATCTCAGGGATTAGAATTCAACACTCCTGGTTGTCCATTAAATTTCCCACTATTCCCTACAGTATTTGTTTCTCAATACTTGAAGGATTCATAAGCAAAGATTTAAACTCCGTGGATTAAAATAACCATATATGAACTTTGTCTTGCCATTTTTCTTTAAACAGTGTAGATTTACATGTAAACCTCTCTAAGATTTACAGCATTTTAGGTATTATGACAATCATAAAATAATTTAAAGTCTATGGGAGTATATATGTGGTTGTAGGTTGGAGTGAGGCCACTTTCCACTTATGATTTGTGGAGTTTGATATCTACTGGTCTGTGTAAACTGAATTATATAGATATCGATGGATAAGTGTACGTTTAACCTTGGTGCCTGTGGCAATGACAAAGACAACTGTTGGATAAGCAGTAATATTTAATAAAAAATTTTAAAATAATGTAATCTTCATTTTAGAAAATATATACTGGACTTTTCAATACGTATTTTAGTCCTACAAGATTTATGAGTCATGTTGAAATATAGGCCAGTTTTATGGGACTGTTCTCAGTTACATAATACATAATAAATTAAAATCACCTTGATCCCTTCAATATGTATTAAGAAATATAAAATACGGGGTTGGGGATTTAGCTCAGTGGTAGAGCGCTTGCCTAGGAAGCGCAAGGCCCTGGGTTCGGTCCCCAGCTCTGAAAAAAAGAACCAAAAAAAGAAAAAGAAATATAAAATACAGTCTTCTTTATTTTCAATAATCTTTTCTGCCTTCCTTTATTCTTTTTTTCTCTTTTTTTCTCTCCATCTTTATTAACTTGGGTATTTCTTATTTAAATTTCAATTGTTATTCCCTTTCCAGGTTTCCTGGCCAACATCTCCCTAACCCCTCCCCCTCCCCTTCTATATGGGTGTTCCCCTCCCCATCCTCCCCCCACTACCACCCTCCCCCCACAATGATGTTCACTGGGGGTTCAGTCTTGGCAGGACCAAGAGCTTTCCCTTCCACTGGTGCTCTTACTAGGCTATTCATTGCTACCTATGCAGTTGGAACCCAGGGTCAGCCTTTATTCTTTTAAAATTCTTTACTCTTTTAACATATTTTACATCATGTAAAACGGTTCTCTCACAGATTTACTTGTGTAAACAGCAGTTGATGCAAGGCGAATTGTCTCCTTCAGTGAAATAAATACTTTTCTTGACTCAGGCCTTTTCTTAAAATAATATATATATATATATATATATATTCATATCTCAGACCACAGGAATAGTCATATTTGTAAGTCTTTTTTGTATGTTTGCATGTATGCATATATGTTTGTTAATTTGTTTCTTTTCATGCCCATCCGTAATAAGGTAGCATTAATTCTTCACAACTAAGAAAATATTCACAACTTTTTTGTAGTTCACAAATTAACAAATATTTTGCTTACCAACCAATGAGCTGATTATTTTTCTCTGAAATATGTATCAAATTATCTTCCATTTTTGTATAGGTTAAGATCATATTTGGAAATAATACAACAAAATTCATTTCAAAAGTTTTCATTTTTCTTCTTATACTTTTACCTTTACTTGTTTGCTTAATGAATCTACAAGTCTATATTTTTCATTTTAAGCTCAAGGTTCAAAATTGCGTGCTATTCTTTCTGAAAATTATTCATCCTATTGATATAGTAATCACTAGTGCAAATTTCATTCATTCTATGGCATTCAGACACTTATTTTCATGTTTAGGATTCAATGAAGGCAAAGGACCAGCTTCCACTGTATTTACAGGTGTATGCAAACTGCCAACGCAGAAAAACAAAAGTCCTACCCATCCATAAAGCTTACAAACATAGTTAACATATAGAGCAATATACTAATGGGCACAATAGTGGTACTTATACCTAAAGTATATAGAACAAACACTTACTTTGACTTGAGACTTTCTCAATGGGAGGATATTCATACCTTGTACTCAATCCTAAGCTGATGTTTGAGGCTTTTATTTAAAGTCATAGATCTAGAGAAGAAGCTAAAGCTGCTGTGTTTCTAAATGAGCTTCATCCTCCACTCTATTCTAAATACCCATCCTTCTATCCACAATAAATGTAGTTCTCACCCTTCATCAAAGCAGTGTCTTTTGGCAGATAGAGATAACATCATGAAAATCCACAACTGACTAAAATGTAGAGATCAACTGGCTATGAGGTTCCCATCTTTATTTGATACATCTACTATGTAACCTCTATATTCAAAGTTTAGAGAACATTGCGGATAGAGGGCAATAAGATTTTTAGAGCCAGATGGCCATAAAATCTCAACAACATGGTAGGCTAAACAAGACCTGCAAATTAACAACAGTTGACATGCCAACTGTTACTGAGATCATAGAAATTTCTCAGTATTCTTCCAACAGATGAAGAGCTACAGGCAATTAATGACTGGCAAGAGAGGAGGAATCTGTACTCTCTCTGGATAATACTGAGATATGTTAGACATAGTTGGTCAGACTGAAACGTAGGTAAATAGAAACTATACAAAATGGATTCAGCAAATTTTATATGTACATATGTATAGTGTCTGTGGTTTTTATGTGTTATATGTGTGTATTGTTTAATAATAATATTTTAAAATGAGGTTATGTATTGAAAATGAAGGGGTTGGGGATTTAGCTCAGTGGTAGAGCGCTTGCCTAGCAAGGGCAAGGCCCTGGGTTTGGTCCCCAGCCCCGGAAAAAAAAAAAAGAAAAAAAAAGAAAAGGAAAGAAAAGAAAAAAAAAGAAAATGAATCAGGGTATATCAGGGTATACATGGAAGGAGTTGGAAAAAGGAGAGGCTAGGATGAAAATGAAGTAATATAATATTGAAATATGCAGGTCTCAAAAAATGATAAAATAAATATTTTGTTACTGCTCATTTGCAGAAAAACTATTTGTCTAGAATATTTGCAATAAACCACCATCCCAAGAGAAGACAGGGATGGACCTATGGCTCCATCCACATATGTGGCAGAGGATGGTCTTGTTGGACATCAATGGCAGGAGAGGCCCTTGATCCTGTAAAAGCTCATTGCCCCAGTGTAGGGAAATGTCAGGGTAGGGAGGTGAGAGGGAGTGGGTGAGCAGATGAGAGAGCACCTTCAAAGAAGCAGGAGGATGGGATAGCAGGTGTCTGAAGGGGAAACCAGGAAAGGGGATAACATGTAAAATGTAAATAAAAAAATCTAATAAAAGGAAAAAAATGTAGTCTTGCAAATAAACACAACTGAGAAATCTGAAACTCCATGTATAATAATGGTCAGGCTGAGGTTGGTCAAGAACAGCTTGATACTTTTATCTTCAATCTGTTGTTTGTTGTTGGAAAGAGAGAACTTGGGAAGCAGTGCAACTGTTTAAAAGGAGGAATGCAAAGAGCTGTAGAGGTCTGAACATTCTTAAAATAAGGAAGAGAAGCATGTGATTTTCTTAAATTAAATGCAGTAGACTATATACATGCTAAAGTTTATAGATTACAGAAAGACGATAGATAATGCATAAAAGGATGGTTATAGACAGACAGACACACAGACAGGTAATCCATCTTAGTGTTTTGTGACAGTTTTAACTGCCAGTGGACCTGAATAATAAATGCACTCAAGGAAAATGAGTGTTTGGCCAGTTACAGTGACAAAAGGCTTTTGTCAATGTCTTTAGGAAAAAGTAAAAGGAATTAAATTGATAACTTGTGGAAAATGAAAAAGTACAGGAAAAGGATAAGCATGCCTATTCCTTAAGAGTTTGGTATATTGTAGGAGTTTAGAGAAGAAAGGGATTCTCCTACACAGATTTAGAAGAACGAACATCAACTTTTATTCAGTATCATTGAGGCACACTGAAATAGAGGAAGAAAAACCAGTCTAAAACAGTCTAACAGATGAGAACACTTGAGGGAAAAAAAGATAGTGATAACAAACATGAGAGATTTTATATGCAATGAATGGATAAGAGTGTCATAAGGTAACTTTCCTCTGTAACACCAGTATGTGTGTGTGTGTGTGTGTGTGTGTGTGTGTGTGTGTATGTGTGTGTATATATATATCCATGCAGTCCCAAAATGATAACAGTAGTTGTCAGCAAGTACTTGTCAGCAACAGTAGGTGTCCAGAGGCAATCCAAGTCCAGCGAGTGGAATTAGAGACTCTACTTAGACTACTAGGCTCCCCTCTTGATTCTGTGCTTCTCTGAACACCAGATGTCCACTCAAATGTGTCACTGTCATAGCTACAAAATGGCACTTCACCTATCAGACCCTGAGGCATCAGAACTACTAGCTCTCTATCTTTGGCAGTGACATTGGAAAGTCCATGCTGAAACTTTATTTCACATTCTTATACCTACACTTCTTGATTCAATTCAGATCCATTGACTTTCCAAACTCGTCACTGTTGATAAAGTAATCCTTCATTCACTTGATTGGAAACAGAGCATGAAAAAGAGCCTTGCACTGAAGATAAGGAAGGGTTCCAATGAAAATCAAGTTTGACCAGAGTGTTTTCCATATTCACAGAGGTCAACATTTTGTCTCTTAGACATAATTATGGCCACATTCAAGCTGATTTGAAACATAAAAAATAGTTTATGTACATTATTAGATGTTACCAAATTTTATGAATATATCTATATTTCTGAAACCTGAATGGTTCAAGTCCACAGGGTATAAGATTAACTGAAATTGGAAGGAAGATGATCTTGGGCCAGAGAAAGAGGAGACCATGGAAGCACTGACAGAGGGAAAATGACCAACTGGATTTCTGTGGAAACGGCCGCCATAAAGCATAAATGAGTTTATGGGGAAAAAGTGGGGTATTTTGAGATGGTTCAGATGAAAATGCAGAAGTTAGGGGATGATATGATAGAATGATTATGCAGTTGTGTAAGACAGGGTCAAAAAAAAAGAGGGCATCTGGATATGAGGGGAAGATAAGCGTTGGATGTCTGATCAAGGGAATCAGAGACTATACTGTTAGAGAAATTTATTTAGAATTTTGGAAAATAGGAAAAGAAATAAACAAGAAATAATATCAGATCAAAATAGTTTTGAAAGAAATGATGAAACCTTAAAAAAGCAGAAAGAGATGAGGATTTTTTTCTAACTATGAAATGGTTCAGATATATTTTTTATGATTCTTGAGGACATATTACAGAACACACAGACACATGTTTAAAAATGAGACAATTATAACATAACATTGATTTTGTCAATCTTGGCTGCTAGTTTTTAAAATACCAAAAGTCATTTAATAATTAACCACATGGATTCTGTTTTTTTCACTCTTTTGGGACTTCATTGTCACAACGTTAGGGAACCACAAACTTGATGTCCCGTCAGGGAGTACTTTCTGCTTCCTAGAAAATACCTGGTCCATAAATTTCTTCAGTGTTTCCTATTGTTCAAGAAAACTGTTTCTCCAAGGTGTAAA
Source organism: Rattus rattus (assembly GCF_011064425.1). Classification (NCBI taxonomy): domain Eukaryota; kingdom Metazoa; phylum Chordata; class Mammalia; order Rodentia; family Muridae; genus Rattus; species Rattus rattus. The sequence goes on along the minus strand of NC_046157.1, from coordinate 38,487,165 downwards.
TCTTTTTGTAAAACCTTTATTTGTTTATAAATATCCTATTTATAAATCCCATCATACTGGATAGCTGATTTCAGCACAACGATTTATGGGTGACACAAATATCTGATAAAAATACTGATTTAATGGAAGTTTTAACTTTATGTTAAATATGGTAGATGGAAGTGATTTCTAGAGGAATATAAGACTCCAGATTCTTCATTTGGCTTCTACTTATACCAGTACTGATATTCTTTCAATGATACTTTAATATTTATTACAAGAAAAGAATTTGCTACACCCTATAGCCTACATACATACAACAGCTTTGAAATATAAATATGAATTTATCCAATGGGAAAAAAGAAACAATACAATACTATATGCAATATCATGTGTTTGGCAACTTATAGACATGAGAATTTATGTGAATTTATGGCCAATGGTAAGAGAGGTTTGGCAACAGGAAGCCAGCTTAGGAATATCAAAATTGTTCCTATGCAAAGGAAGCAATGAGTCTGTACTAAATATGGGGAGGAACTATAAACTCACATAGACTGTCTCTAGTTACTTCATCAATAGTACATACTCTAAAAACTCTCAAAACTCATGATAACACACTTCCAACTGGAAACCAACAGTTTAAGAACAGAAGCCTATGGAGACATGTTTCATTCAACCAACACACAGACTAACAAATGAGATTTGTGCAATGTTTTTTTTTCAGGATTTATTTGAAAAGGTTTATATATACATAAAACACCTTTCTTCTTTACATGATTACATCACCAAGCTAACAAAGATTTTAGTTTTTTTAATTTTATTATCTTAAGGAGAAATAATTAATTCATCAATTTTAATTATATAGAATTATTATATTTAAAATATACATATACATCTACATGTACATATTATAGGTATTTTTCTTAATAGAGTTTTAAAATTAACTATGTTTATACATCCCAATTGCTGCCCTCCCTCCAGTTCCTCCATCTCCAGGGTCCCTCTCCCATCTCCCTTCCCATCTCTTTGGAGAGGGTGACACCAACCATCTCCTGCCCCCATTATACCACAACCTTGGCTCATCATATCTTTTCAGGATTAGTCATATCCTCTTCCATTGAGGCCAGACAAAACAACCCTGTTGGGCAAAAGATTCCACAACAACAGGTTTAGAGAGAGCCCATGCTCCAGTTGTTGAAAAACCCACATGGAGACTGAGCTACACATCTGCTACATATGAGCACTGGGTCTTGGTCCAGCCTATGTATGCTCTTTGGTTGATGGCTCATGGTCTAGGTTACTTGACTCTTCATCTTTCTGTGGAGTTCAACTTCAGGGGCTTCAATATTCCCCCTAACTCTTCCATAAGAGCCCCCTTCCTCCATCCAATACTTGGCTCCCTCTGTTTCAGTCAGCTGCTGAGTAGAGCTAGGCAAACATAAAAGAGTATCATTAATAGTGTCAGGAATTGGTGTTTGCCCATATAATGGCTCTCAAATTGTGCTTGTTATTGGTTAGCCATTTCTTCAGTTGCTGCTCCATCTTTGTACTTGCATTTCTTTTAGACAGGAAAAAATTTAGGTTGAAAGTTTTGTGGGTGGGTTGGTTACTTATCTCTCCACTGGGGATCATGTCTGGCTACAGGAGGCAGGCTTTTCAGGTTCCATGTTCCCACTGTTATGCATCTTGGGTAAAGTCACCTGCACTGATACCTAGGAGCCTCCCCAACTCAGGTCTCTAATATTTCAGAGACCCCCTCCCCATGTTTACATCCACCAGCTAAAGATTTTCATTCATTCTCATGGTCCTCTGGCCTTCTCTTTTATCTCTTTCTGTGAGTCCAAGTTCCTCTCAGCTAGTGGGCAAGGCCACTGGGGAGGTAAAACTTGACAAACATGACTGTTCTTACCCCAAAGCCACCTCTGGGCAGGCCTTCAGGAAAGTGTGGAAATACTGTAGTGGGAGTTAGATGACCAAGTCTGAGACGTTGAAAATCTGAAGCTGGTGTTTTCTGATGTCCAGGAACCCAGTCACAGGCAGGGACCTCAAAGAGGAGTGGGGAACAAAGGATCAGTGGTCCTTAACAAACCTTAACAAAGCTGGGACCAGGGGTTCCCAAACATCTGGACATCTAGGTATCACTGTGTTGCACGGAGTTGGGAGGATAATCAGTTGCCCACAGGCTGATGATGGAGTCTAGCTCAGGACCAGCATGGAACATCAAAACTATGGCTTAGCTCATAGATGGCTGTCTTTAGCTTGGTGGTTGTTGTCTGAGGTGCAGAGAGGCTTTCTACAGCTTTGTAGGGAAAGCCTTCTCCATTTTCCCCATGGTAGTGGTAGATGAAAGAGACAATCCTTAGATCCAAAACTATTTGTTAGTTGCTCGTTGTGGAAAAATCGTTTTGTACCCACTTTTAAGGGTGGGCCAGAGATTAAATACCTTTTGCAGGGAGGAATGTCCTGTCCAAGAAGGGGAATTTATTGTCTAAACATTCAGGGCCTCTAGGTACCTCATTAGCATGGAAAAATCTGTTCTGGGTCTATGTGCCTATAAGTCATGTTCCTTAAGTGGGAACTGTGGAACATGTTCTAGGCCAGGATCTAGCATGGGGCAGGGGGTAGGGGAAGGGGTGGGGGGGAAAAGGGCAGGGGTGGGGGTGGAGGGGGTGCAGGGGACTGCCAACTGTGTCAGGTGTGTACTCCATGTTTCTGGGGATTCAGACCTGTTCTACTTTACCAAGTTTCCTGGCAAGGTCCACTGCCCTGCATCTCTCAAAACCTGATCTTGACACCCACTAACCCACAGTGAGGCACACCTGCCCCACAAGTCATTATTTCCTTAAATGGGAAGTATGGCATATATTCCATGCCCAGGAATCTGACATGGAATAGAACAGCCTACTCTCTCAGCTGTGTACCCATAGTTTCCAGGGACTCAGACTTCCTCTACCTTACCAAGTTTCCTAGCAGCATCCACTGCTTCATATCTCCCCACCTAATCCTGATCCCCCACATCACTTCTCCCATCCAGTTCCCTCCCCCCTCTACTTATTATGACTATTTTATTCACCATTCTAAGTGAGCACCAAGCATCCTCACTAGGGCTTTCTTACTTGATTAGCTTTTTTGAGTCTGTGGAATGATCAAAGGTATCCTGTACTTTATGGCTAATACCCAGTAATCAAGGAGAATATACTATGCACGTCCCTTTGAAGCTAGGTTATTTCCCTCAGGATGACATTTTCTAGTTCCATCCATTTGCCTGAAAAGTTCATGATGTATTTATTTTTAATAGGTGAGTGGTAATCAATTGTGTACATGTACCACATTTTCTTTATCCATTCTTCAATTGGGGAACATCTAGGTTATTTGCAGTTTCTGGTAAAGAACCAAACTGCTATGTAAGTAGATGGTGTGACATATTTTGGGTAAATGCCCAGTGATCTTATAGCTCAGTCTTGAGATAGAACTTTTCCCTCTTTTCAGAATTACTGCCAAATAGATTTCCAAAGTGAATGTACACATTTGTACCCCCACCAGCAATGATGGAGTGTTCACCTTGTTCCACATCCTCCCCAACATGTGCTGTAACTTGAGTTTATAATCTTAGTCATTCTCACTGGTGTTAGATGGAATCTCAGGGTCATTTTGATTTACATTTCCCTGATGACTAAGGACATCGAACATTTGTTTAGATATGACTCTGCCATTGAAGATCCCTCTGTTGAAAATTCTGTTTAGCTCTGTACTTAAATTTTTATTTTTGTTACTTGGTTTGTTGGTTCTAATTTCTTGGATATATTGGATATTAACCCTCTGTTAAATGTAGGGATAATAAAGATCTTTAATCAAAATGTAGGCAGCCTTTTCCCCTCACATAGTGTCATTTACAAAAGCTTTTCAGTTTCATGAAGTCTCATTTATCAATTGTTGATCTTAGATCCTGAACCATTGATGTTCTTATCTGGAAGTTGTCTACTGTAATAATGAGTCCAAGGCTATGACTTACTTTGTTTTCTATTTGGTTTAGTGTATCTGGCGATATGTTGAAGTCTTAAGGTTTTTGAATCACTTGGATTTGAATTTTTTTAATATGGTTCTATTTGTATTCTTCCACATGCAGACATTCAGTTAGACTAGTATCACTTGTTGAAGATGCTTTATTTTTTCTATTGTATTGATTTGACTTCTTTCCAAAACATCAAGTGTCAGTAGCTATGTAGCTTTATTTCTGGGTCTTTGATTCAATTCCATTGATTAACCTATTTGTTTTTATACCAATACCATGAAGTATTTTTGTTACTATTGCTCCATAATATAACTTGAAATCAGGAATAACAGTACATCCTGAAGTTCTTTTATTGTACAAGATTGTTTTAGCTATCATGGAATTTTTGTTTTTCCATATGAAGTTGAGAATTGTTCTTTCAAGTTCAGTAAAGAATGATGTTGAAATTTTGATAAGAATGGCCTCAAATCTATAGATTGCTACTTATCATTTTCTATCAGAAGTCTTTTGGCCATTTATACCCTAGACAGTGTATGAAGTCAGCTTCCTCTCAGGTTATGGGGTCTCAAATTGGACTACGCATTAGTTGGCCACTCTTACCAATTGTAAGTCAAATGGTTTTTGACTATGTTGTTTTTCTAATTATTCCTTTGGAAAATTTTCAGGGTTATGGTTGATGGTCATTTAAGGGATTATATCTCCCACTGCTCACTAGCAGTCTTAACTAGGGCCATCCTCATAGACTCTTGTGAGTTTCTATTGCACTAGGCACCTATTTTTCCACACAGATGCCTCTGATTCCAGTTGTCAGAACACTCTCCCTTTATCCAATCCTCACATGATCCCCCCTGTTCTCATATCCACCTGCCATACAGACCCTATCCCTGTCTACTGCAAATATCTATCCTGTTTCCCATTCTCAGGAATATCCATGGATCTCTCCTTGAGTATTTCCTGTTATCTATTTCCCATGGCTCTACAGATTGTAGCATGGCTATACTTTACAGCTAATGTTCACTTATATTTGAGTATGTAACCTAGCTTTTAAAAACATTGGCATCATAAAATGTGCAGGAAAATGGATGGATATATCCATATTATTTAAAAGTTAATTTTATTCAGTTGTTTTTTATTTTAAAATATAAGCATATGTTTCTTTATGTACTAGTGTTTATGTACATACATCCCATTTTAGGAGAAAAAACATGCCCAATATTTTAAGAGTTTTTGAAAGAATTAGGAAAAAGTAAGTAGCATATTAAGAAAAGAAGGAAAACATTTATTTAAAATGCTCATTCTTTTTTAGATTTTAGGCCAATATGGAAAGTTTAATGTAGGAAATTAACATTTTTACAGAATTTTCTCATGTGAAATTATTTTTTGTTGCAATTCATTATTCTTATCAAACTTGGTGTAAAAAAATATAGTCTGTCTTGGGAAATTATCTCTGTCAAGTCTCACACTGCCTCTGTTCCTGTGCACGTAAATTACTAAATATGATGTAATAAGATGGGCTGTCTAGTAGTGTGAACAAATGTATCTTAATGTGATGGCTTTGTATTATATGGTGGCTTTTTCATGCCCCAGTGAGTGCCGCTTAATTAAAATTTGGACTGTGGTCAATTGTTGCCACTGGTATCTTCTACTTGCTCTGAACTAAATTACCTTTCAAACCAGAAATGATTCTGCATGCTAACTTCTTAGTATTCTAATATTTACACTATTTATGTGATACTGTTTTACTTATTTTCTATCTTTTCTTATATTCTCTCTTTGTTTCTCCTTTCTTCTAATCCCTCCTCATCTCTCTCCTCTTGGCTCTGTGGGTTCCTTGCTGTTTGCATGCTTCAGCTTCTCTTAGCAATGCATTCAAATGAATTGATTTAACACTGTGTGACAAGTGATACTCAAGATTCAGTACAGTAAGGAATAAAAGTCTGCAATGATTAATAACTACGGAAGATGGAAGAGAAAGGTAAGTGATGCATGAGGAGGCTAGTTTGAAAGAGAGATTGAGGATCCCTGATATAAACTATTCACAGAGTTTGAAGAATCTATAGCAAGAATACTGACTTAAATTGATGAGAATTTAATGAATGTAACTTTCTATGTCAAAACAGAGCGTCGATGCTTCTTAGTTGTCAAAGTATAGCTTCTCTTTTGTCACAAGGATTTGGTGGTACTCCCGGTGACAATGTGTATTAACTCTCAAATTAGCCTCAACTGACAGCTTGAGATTTGTTAAATTACACACTTGTTAAAATAGAACCCACACAGAGAAGTCATTCAAGAGGATTCAGTGCTATTAATCTGAACAAAACAATCACTCTAAAATTATTTTCTCTGATAGTTATGTCTGTATCCCTGTAAGTAGCAGTGAAAGAAAAGAAAAACTAAGTGAAAGTCATTTTGTTGCTGTTATATATCCATTGCACCCACACACATGCATATATATATATATATATATATATATATTATATAAATATTCTGTATTCGTGTGTAAATCTGTCAAAATGGGTTGTAGAGATCAGAGGATAACTTTCAAAAATCATTTTCTCCTTCTATCATGTGGATTCTGTGAAGAAATTCAGGATGATAGGCTGAAGAAGTAGCGTTATTTGCTGAGCTATATTGTCAGAACCAAGAGACACTTTAATTTTTGAACACTTTTTCCCTAATTTTTTTTAGATTAAAGTTTTTACATTTATTTTTTCCATTAGATTCTATTTTTATCTGTTTTTCCTTGTCTTTGTATGTTATCCCCCCTCTCTCTCTGTGTATGTGTGTGTGTGTGTGTGTGTGTGTGTGTATGTGTGCTTGTGTTTGTGAACAGTTTGCATAGACAATTCCTGAATTTCAATTATCTGTATCCACCATGTGGATTTCAGCCATCAAACTCTTGATAGAAACATATTTACCTGGTGAGAAATCTGGAATAACCTTCCTTAATTTATCCAACTATAATGCCATTCAATGTGAGCTCATAGGAAAAACTGAGGTGAGTGCAACCTGACATGTGGTGTTAAAAATGGACAGGAAACTGGGAATGGGAATGACATTGAAAATGTAAATAAGAAATACCCAATTTAATAAAAATGAAAAAAAATTCTCACAGAGGGTCTAAGAAGACTTACTCTAATATGAACTGTGAATATTATGGAAATATTTAAAGACGTAAATACATGAATAATGATGACATGGAATAATGTAGAATGCAATAAAGAAAAAATATTAAAGGAATTTATATTATATAAAAGTAGAAGTAGGAAGGATCTCTTGGGAAATAGGATGATCAAGATGGATGCATAGAAGAAGTACAACAGTGGGGAAGTGCAGGATAGTAAGGGAGAGAGGCAAAAAAGAACAAAGTTTATGGCTCATGCCTTTAAACCCAGCACTTGAGAGGCAGTGGCTGATAGATCGCTCAATTAGAGGCCATCCTAGCATACAGAGTCAATTCCAAGATAGACACCTACAAAGAAACCCTATCTAAAAAAATCAAAGAACAAAAGAAAACAACAACCAAAAATTAAATAGGCAAGAAAATATCCTACTGAAAACTATTATTTTGTATGTTATCTTTAAAAATCTTTAAAAGAAATAAAATTAGGAACCAGCTATTCATACCTTTGTAAATGGTTGCAGTTTTCAACTCAACTACGTTATATCTAGACTATTTTATTTAATATTTTTTAATTTTGATAAGGTTTACAATAGAAAATAATCTACAAATTTAAGGCTTAGAAAATTAATAACAATGAAGCCAATAATAACAGATTTGTAATTATTCAACATCAAAATTTCTAATTATCCCTTAACTAATAGTATATTTCATATATATCTACTAAAGAATAATACAAGAAAAATTTAAAGGAATATAGAATGGCAACACGTGATTGTTACAGAAAAATACATTTTGAAGGGCTAATATTCTCAGAACAGAGTTCATGTTTTTAATAAAAAAACAAACATTTTAGTCTGTAATGCTCAGTTGTGGGGTGAACTGAACAACTAGAGATAATCCCAGGCTAATTTCTCCTCTGTGGCTCTCTGTTAGTTAGTCTCTGCTTTCTGCAATGACGTAGGCTTTCTTCTTCTCAAAGCACATTGGGCACCAGATGTAAATGTAACATATTTTTGGCCATGTATAGTTATCCTTCATAGAGTTACTGCTTTCTAATTCTATCTTAAATCTATTTGATCTATTTAACTCACCTGTTATGGTTCAAATTCCTCTACAAGCTGATTGATTCAATCTGACTTCTCTCCTCTTCTCACTGAATTGCACAGGTTGTCCTCAGACTAACTCTGGCAATGTTCTAACCTTCTGGCTCCTTCTCATTCTGGGGCTTCAACCTGCCTCTGAACTGTGCTGCCCAAAAACAAGTAAACTGACTGCCTTTCTTTCCCAGCTCTTTTATGTTGCCTTTCTTTCCTGTCCTTTTTCATGAGAGTTGGGAACATTCTATCTCTGATTCATTCTGACAAATCTTTCTCAGATGCATCAGCTTGTGTGCACCTTAATTAGATGGTACTTTCAAATATGGCTGTTTCCTTTTGCAAACTAATTTTACCTTAAAGTTGTGCACTAAGGGCATGTCTGTATTACAGCCAGCCAGATTAAAGATATGTGACGTTTCTCCACCCCAGACAGATTGCACAGAGCTAGATATTTGGATGTGATCCTTTGCCAAAGCAGCCTTGTTAATGGACTAGAATTCCCCTATAAAATATAGTTTAATAAGTTATTAAGAAACAACTTAGAAATTATGCAAGATATCATGCCACAAAGAATTTTATTTCAGGTTTTTATTCAGATTTTCTTCAAATTTGTATGTATTTCGTTGGAAAATATTTTATGCAAACAAATTCTAAATTTGTGACCATAAACTCTAAATATTTTAAATTAGAAATAATAGATGTTGTATAGCTGATGGTAACAGGACAACTGGGTAGGAAGTCATAGCACAGATGATGCAGAAAGTGGGAAGGCAGGAATAGAAATCTGGAATTAAGGATATTTGAGGGATGGTATAAAAATATAATGTGGAGGAAAGTTCTGAAAATATATGAAGAAGATCCTAATGAACTCCCCAAGTAATGAGGAAGACGCAATCCCAACTAACCATTTCCTTTAAAAATGAAGCTTCTAGTATCAGGATTGGGTTGCACTCGGTTTAGTTGTTGGGCAAAGAGGTCTCATGGAAATCTTCAAATAACACAGGCTTTTCCCAAGGCAACAGGTTGAGCCCCACATAACTAACAGCAAGCTCACATTGCAGAAGACAGCATCCACACAACTCATTGAACATGAAGAGGTTGACATAGGGCGTACGTAAAACTGCAACCCTAATATTTTAGTGTCATTGTTATGAGAAGGTGTAGACTACCAAAGGAGAAAGATAAACACCAAACCAGGTACAAAACTTTTGATTTATAATCTGTTATCTCTGGAAAAAAAGTGAGACAAAACAGCAGCACAAAGTTCATTGGACTAAACAACCAGTGTGTGATTTGACTTAAGGCAAATTCTATGTGATTGAACCAATACCTAATACTTCTTGAATGAACAGGGACTAGATAGACAAGAGATGTAGAGTAAAACAAAAGAATACTTGTCTAAAAAATGTATGCATGCCTTCAGATCCCAAAGTCTGCCTGTCTCCCAAGAGGTCTGCTTTAAACAGGGACACATGTGAGACCTCCACCACAATACCAACACCAGCTGTAAACCCATAGAGAACAGCACACCTGGGATCAATTCCACTCTGCTTGAGCTTGATCTTTCTTCCTGCCTCAACTGCCATCTGCAAATGGGATAGACCCTAACCCTGGAACAAAAAGCTAGCCCATCTCCCAGGAGGTCTGACCTAACCAGGGACACAGGAGGTCTCCTCTAACTAGCGACACAGGAACCACCCCTAAAGAGAGATAGTGCTGTCCATCTCTCAGGAGGCCTGCTCAAACAAAGACCACATAATTGTATCTGCATCCAAGGAGACCAGCTCCAGTCAGAGACACCCAAACCAGTTACACCAGTGATAACCAGATAGTGAAAGGCAAGCACAAGAATATAAGCAATAGAAGCCAATGTGATTTGGCATCATCAGAACCCAGTTCTCCAAAGCAAGCCCTGGATACCCCGTAACACACCTGAAAATATTATTCTGACCTAAATTGCTATCTTATGAAAATGATAGAGGTCTTTAAGGAGGATATTAAGAGATCCCTTTCAAAAGTTTAGTAAAACATAGGTAAACAAGTAGAACCCCTTAAAAAGGAATCAAATAAATCTCTTAAAGAAATAAAGGAAAATAAAATCAAGCAGGTGAAGGAATGGAACAAAACAGTTCAAGAATTAAAAATGGAATGAGAAATAATAAAACCATCACAAAGGAGGCAACCCTGGAGATGGAAAATGTAAGAAAGTCATCAGGAGATACAGATGTAACCATCACTAAAAGAATACAAGTGATAGAAGAGAGAATCTCAGGCATAGATGATATCATAGAAGATACTGACACATCGTTCAAAGAAAATACAAAATTTAAAAAGCTCCTAACCCAAGATACCGGGAAAAACAGAACACAATAAAAAGACAAAATCCTAAGAATAGAAGATTCCCAGTTCAAAGGAACAGAAAACATCTTCAACAGAATCCCTAGCCTAGAGAAAAATATGGCCATAAAAGATGAAAGGGAAACAGGCCAAGTAACATAAAAAGCAGATCTATCAGAATTGCATCAGACTTATCAAAAGAGTCTCTGAGAAAATCAACAGATAGATAAACACTTAGCCAAAATGATTAAAGGGCACAGAGATAGTAAATTAACAAAATCAGAAATGAAAAGGGAGAAATAACAACAGAAACTGAGGAAATTAAAAAAATCATATTTTACAACAAAGGCTATACTCAACAAACTGAAAAATCTAGAGGAAATGCATAGTATTTTAGACAGACATTGCATACTAAAGTTAACTCAAGATCAGGTGAACTATATAAACTGTCCAATGATCCCTAAGGAAATAGAAACAGTCATTAAAACGGCCCAACCAAAAAACAAAACAAAGCAAAAAGCCCACGAACAGACGATTTTAGGGCAGAACTCTACCAGGCCTTCAAAGAAAAATTAAGACCAGCAAGCCTCAAATTATTCCACAAATTAGAAGTAACACTGCCTAATTTGTTCTATGAAGCCACAGTTACTCTGGTACCTAAGCCACACAAAGACTCAACAAAGAAACAGAACTTGAAACCAGTTTTGCTTATGATTGTCAACGCAAAAATACTCAATAAAAATCTCAAAAGCCAAATCGAGAACACGTCAAAACATCATTCACCACAATATAGAGGGCTTCATCCCAGGGATGTATGGGTAGTTCAGTATATGAAAATCCATATACATAATCTAAACAAAATCAAAGAAAAATCACACGATCATCTCATTGGATGCTGAAAAAGCCTATGATAAAATCCAACACAACTTCATGATAAAAGCCTTTGAGAAATCAGGAATTCATGCCACACACCTAAACATAATAAAAGCAATATACAGTGAACCAATAGCCATTATGAAATTAAATAGAGAGAAACTTGAAGCAACCCCAGTAAAATCAGGGACAAGATGAAGCTGCCCTCTCTCTCCTTTATCTATTCAATATAGTACTTGAAGTTCTAGCTAGAGCAATTAGACAACAAATGTAGATCCAGGAGATATAAATAGGAAAGAAGAAGTTAAGGGATCACTATTTTAGATGATATGATATTATATATAAATAACCCTCAATATTCCCCCAGAGAACTCTTACAACTTCAGCAAAGTGGTTGGAAATAAATTAACTCAAAGAAATGAGAAGCCTTTCATACAAATGAAAACAGGCTGAGAAAAATAAAAGGAAACAATCCTTCAAAATAGCAAAAAATAATATAAAATATCTTGTTGTAACTCTATACAAGCAAGTGAAAGATCTGTGTGATAAGTCTCTGAAGAAACAAATCAAAAAAAAAAAAAAAAAACCTGAGAAGGTGTTAAGATCTCCCAGGCACATGGATTGGTAGAATTAACATACCGAAAATGTCCCTCTTGACAAAAGCAATCTACAGATTCAATGAAAGTCCAACCAAAATTTCAGCACAAATTTTCACAGACTTGGAAAGAACAAGTCTCAATTTCATATGGAAAAAAACAAAACCACAGAATAGCCAAAACAATTCTCAACATTAAAAAAGTTCTAAGGGAATCACCATCCATGACCTGAAGCTGTACTACAAAATAATAAAATAAAAACTGTATGGTATTAGTAAACAGCTAGATAGGAGGATCAATGGAGTCCAACTGATGACCCAGAAATAAACCCATATAAACGTATCTATGGTCACCTGATCTTTGATAAATCAAAATCATACAGTGGGAAAAAAGGAATAAATGGTGCTTTTCTACCTGATCATCTGCTTGTAGAAGAATGAAAATAGATCTATATTTATCACCTTACATAAAGTTCAAGACCAAGTGGATCAAAAGCCTCAATATAAAATTAGATACAATGAATCTAAAAGAAGAACAAGTGGGAAAGTGCTAGAATTTATTGGCAAAGGGGAAATTTTCTTCAAAAGAATACCAATGGCTCAAGCACTAAGATCATAATTGATAAATGGAACCTCATGAAACTGAGAAGATCTTGTAATGCAAAAACATGGTTAATAGGAAAAACCCAAAAGCCTGCAGATTAAGAAGAGATTTTCACCAACCATACACCAGATATAAAGAACTCAAGAATTTACACTCCAAAAACCAAATAACTCAATTAAAAATGGAGTACAGAACAAAACAGAATTCTCAAAAGGGGAATGATGAATGGAGGAGAAGCACTTAAAGAAATATTCAACATCCTCAGTTGTCAGGGAATGCAAATCAAAATGACACTGAGATTCCACCTTACCACATTCAGAATGGCTAAGATCAAAAACTCCAATGACAGCACATGCTAGCAAGGATGTGGAGAAATGGGAAGACAACTCGATTGTTAGTGGAATTGCAAACTGGTACAAACGCTCTGGAAATCAATCTAGGAGTTTATGGGATTAAGGCTAAGAACAGGACAGCAGACCTAGACCCTTTTCATTTGTATTGACTCCCTGAGCTCTGTCTAATGTTTGACTATGCGTATCTGCATCTGTTCAGGACAGTTTCTGGGTAGAGCGACTCAAAGGGCAGTCATGCTAGACTCCTGTCTGTGAGTATAACAGAGCATCAAAAATAAGGTGAAGGATTGTTTCTTGCCCTGTCTGAAAGTACCAATAATAGCTTCAGGTATTGGTTCTTGCCCATGAGATGGATCTCATTTTGGCTAAAGGTAAGTTTAAATTTTAAAGGTCAGTACAGATGAACAGGGGCTAGATCTGTTGACTGGATCACTCTAACAAGAGCAGGGAATATAATTAGGTCACTGTACCCTTCTACATTAATGTTATCCCTGGACTTGTAGCGTTTTGAATATTATATCCCATTGTGATGTTCTCATAATGGTGAGGTGTTAAATGTGGTAATCCTTGTTTCTTGATCTAGCAAGTTGCTGGTCTCATAAAGATCATAACCATGACTCTGTGTCAGCTGTTCTCTGAACATGCTATGGAGCTCTGAGCATGAACGATATGACCTCTGCTGTTGTGCACATTATTTTCTGAAGTTAAAGTCTTTGTCTTGCATGATTTCTAAAATAAACTCATTAAAATACACTCTCATTAAATGTTCAAAAGTCAGTTTAATTAAAAATTGGAGTAATTAAATTAATTAATCTTTAATTTACTAATTTAATTAATCAATCTAGTTAATTAGCAGAATTATCTATGTATTGGTATATTGTCCACTTCATTATTGTCTACTTGCTGATTTTAGAACAAAAAGGATTCTGTGTTGAACTATATCAATTAAGAACTTTTAATTATTTAAGTACTTAACATCTAGTTAAGCTATCATATGGCAAGTCCTCTTTAATAAAAAAATAGAGGGGGGCTATGTTTCCCCCAAGAAAATGTTAACAAAGAGGTAGAGATAGGTGTGCATGACTATCTATGTGTGTGTGTGTGTGTGTGTGTGTGTGTGTGTGTGTGTTCTCAATGTTTCAAATGATTACGACTTATTTAAAGGATGTTATGTGCAGTAGAGATGTGTGTGCTCTAGTGAGAATAATGGTACGTTTAGAAAAACACAAAAATTCCATGAGAGCATGTTTTCATTCTAATCACAGGTGTGTGATATGGGGTTGCTTCAGATTACCCACAGCACCGGACTATGATTTGCTTCTTGCTCTAGGCAGAGGTGTTATTTTTGCCAGCTTTAGATAGTTTCTGAGATTTTGTGACTTTCGGAATTGTAGGGACTCTTTAGAGAGTATATAAAGGCTAGGGCCTTGAGAGGCAAATTGGATGGTTTGCTTTTTGTTGGCACTGAAGCAAACTTTATTCAAGGATAACTTTGAGCATACAGAAATTATACGTCTAATTTATTTTAGCAATTTTCCTTACTGCTGTTTGTACCTAGAGCCTTGCAAACTAGCCACCTGATACCCTTTTAGCTGCATCCTTAGCCATTAAACAAGCCTTCAGAATCCTAACGGATTGGTTCTGTGATAAATGACACCTTTGCTGGGTTAAAACTCAGCAGACCTGGGATAAGCCAAGGTCTTACATTGTGAAAGATGCCTGGTTTTCATTATTTAATCTTAGACCTGATGGTAAAACAAAAGGTGAAAACTAAATTCTCTCATGGTAAAATTTCTCCTGTAAAACCTTAGTAATCCATTCTCCTGTAAGTGTATGGACTTGATAGGCACGATCAAGCCAACTGCCATTTGGCACAGATTGCTTCAATCTATACAGCTAAAATTACATTAATTGAGGGGTCTTTTTGGGGTGGAGGGGGAAGTTCTAAGATCACTAAAATCTTATTCAGTATGAAGAGTCTTAAGTCATCTAAATCGTTTCTCAGATTCTCTCAGAATTCCTGGCTCTGTTTCATGTACACAGAGGAACGAAGGAAATAAATACCTCTGGTGGAGACCAGCGTCATGAGGCTTCCTGATTTGGAGGAGTGTGGCCTAATTCCGCAGAAATTGAGCTGATTCCATGAACCTTTCGGGGTATGTTTATTTCTCCGGAACATCTAGAAATTAAGCAATTCATGTCTTAAAAATAAGTATCATTACGCACATTAAAAGTTAGTGTCGAACCATGTTACTTTTCGGAATTTCAGAATTTCCAGTAGTTTGCACTTCTTTCCGAACACAACGTCTTGATATTTTCATGATTACAAGTCTATCCTGTCAAAAATAAAGTGCTGTTCATTGTAAAATTCTTTCTACTTTCAGAGTAAAGAGTACAGAAAACATCAAGTTAGAAAATTGTATTATTCTCACCACATACATTTATTATTTAATTTTAGATACATAATGTTGGTTAAAGACCAAGGTGCTTATGTTCTCTTAGCATAAAAATCACGATCTTCATCGTAATGAAATATTTTAGTCTGCATAGTCTGTGCTTTATGAATTGCTCTGAACATAGTCCATGTCAATCATGGGACAAATAGTAAAAGACAGCACTTCAGCTTTCAGGCTGGATCATTTATCTGGAGCTCACTGATGTGTTCTTAATTCAATTGGATGTCTCTCTCCACCCACAGTTTGTGAAGGGGAAGATGCAAACATTTTTCTTCATTGGTAGTGGCTGGAGATGCATCAATATGACAAATGTTTTCCAGGAAAGAAAGAAAGAAAGAAATGTACAAAATCACAATGTTTCTGTCCCTCAAAGGAAAAATAATAATCACAGTTACATTTATAACTTTTCTTTTATCTCAAAGGTGTTTCCAAACACTTTAAAATTTGAAAAAAAAAGATGCATTCATCTGAATTCATACATTCAGTCACTGAAACAAAATCGTATTTAACAGTTCATGAGGATAAGGGGCCCTCGGGCCAGCTGTATTAGATCCAGGATTGCATCTGACATATTGTAAAGGAGTCATGTTTATTCTAAAATGTTCTTGCTAACATTGATATCTAAACAGAGTCTTAGGCCTGGACTGCTTTCATATATACAATATAATGAAAACACAGATGAAAATATTGATAAGATATCAGAGACTATAGAACAAACAATTCTTGCGAATGGAAATAACCGGATACCTCTTAATAAGGACATTAATAATCACATGGATTAATTCACTTGTTAAAATGTCTTTATTTTAATGCTGTTTTGCATTTTTAAAAATAACTGAATATTCATTATATTACATTATGCAACTATTGCACATATAAGCATAAATATTATTTCTAAACATCAATAAGCATTCACATGTGCTCTCCCACAATTCTCATGCATTGTACCTTGGTGTCTCCAACACTATTATGTTGAAAAGTGTACCATGAAAGCCAATAATGTTTACAGTATTACAGGTGTTCACAATTTTTCAATTTTCAAAATTTTCCAAAACTTACTTATGGCCATTTCCACATCTATACATGCACACTTGTTTCTCCATGATTCAACTTACATTATGTGTCATTGTTTGCCTAATGTGTATATTTCATACAGTATGTTATTATTGTACTTAAATTGTCATTATTCATTGAACAGACATAAGACTTTTCTAAAAAGGAAACAAGTATTGTATAAACATATTTCCTATTCATTATAAGTTCCCTAATTTTATAACTGATTTTATAGCCAAGTTTAATTCATTCATTTCTTTTTGTTGTTGTTGTTTTGTTTTTTTTTTCTTTTTTTTTTTTATTAACTTGAATATTTCTTATATACATTTCGAGTGTTATTCCCTTTCCCGGTTTCCGGGCAAACATCCCCCTCCCCCCTCCCCTTCCTTATGGGTGTTCCCCTCCCCACCCTCCCCTATTGCCTCCCTCCCCCCAACTGTCTAGTTCACTGGGGGTTCAGTCTTAGCAGGACCCAGGGCTTCCTCTTCCACTGGTGCTCTTACTTTTAATAAAACATTTATCATGTATTCACGGGATTCTGCTCCATTTATCAAATATTTTAAAAGTAGTATGTTCCTAATAGATCAGACTTCTGGTGGAATTTCAAATATGAAAGTTGTAGGAAGAGGTTTATGTAGATCTCAGACAGACAGTTCATAGCCCTAGAAGACAAGGTTGGAGCAATTAAAAAGAGAAGACAGCAACCAAGTTGGACCTGAAAAACTGAGTATGGGAGTGCTCCTTGTATAAGCATTCTTATGGCTGACCTGATATCCATTTCCAGGACTGACATACAGAAATAACAAACTTGAAGTATAAATTATAGTGTGAGTTTCAACAAAATGACTGTAAAGTCATTTTCTAATATGTACTGTTCCCATTCAGATCTACCTAGCATTTGTCTACAAATTGGTTTTGCATAACAGGGACCTCTGCTTTCAAAACAACAGTATTTCCCCAAATCACAAACCTATTGACTTTTAGCTACTTCATAACAACATATGTATGATCCATATTATTTTTGGATGACTTCCTTTTTCCCTGGCACCTGCCCTAATCTTGTGATGTAAAGTTCTTTTCAACTCCCATATTCTTTATTCTTGCCTGGTACTCTAATTCCTTCCTTATTTCTGGCTACTTCTATAGTCTTAGTTTTCTTTTTTTATTGGATATTTTATTTATTTACATTTCAAATGTTATATGCCTTCCCAGTTTCCCTTCTGCAAAACCCTTATCCCGGACACCCTCCTTCCCCTGCTTCTATGAGTGAGCTCCCCCTCTACCTACCCATTCGTGCCTCACAGCCCTAGCATTCCCCTAAACTGGGGCATCAAGCCTTCACAGGACCAAGGGCCTCCCCTCCCTGCCAGAACCTGACCAATACAGGCACGGATGTTTATAGTTTCAGTTTCCCTCATAGTTTCCACTAGCCAAAAGAAAGGCTTCACTAGAACTTATAACTCTCTGCCTTGGGTGAAATCAATAATCACTATTTTCTTTATCACATGCTGTTCTCAACACCTTAGAAAGCTTTCTGTTCTAATCTGCTTAGTAGTTTGTTTTGTGGTAAGAAGCTAAGCTCTTCCCTTCATGCCTGCTTTATTATCTTTGTTTACTTCACTTCAAGAAAGCTCCTTCATTCCCCATGTTAGCATATTATTGTCAGACCACAAACCAACCAAGCTTTTCCAGGGAGGAATAGAATCACAAAATTAATAGAAATAAAACATTGGCAGGTATTATGAGCTGACCTGTAACGTTCCTTATACCATAGGCTGAAATGCTGACCTGCAGTACTTTGCAATGCTCTCAGAAGTGACTGAGTTGAAATGAGGGCCTTAGAGAACATTCAGAAATGACAAAACTGTACCTCCAGATATACATGCACAGGGGGACTGTATGAGACGGGCTAAGAAGAGTATGTGAAATGAAGGAAGAGACTGAAATGAAGAAAATATGCACCAACCATTTTCAGCAAACAATTCAAAGCCACGATGAAACTACAAAACTAATTCTTCTTCAGTTCAGTTAGCAAAATCCTGGCTCTAAAACTCTTGAACTTAAAATACTCTCAAAACTTTTGGAAGGGGACACTTCCGGTGTTTGGCCAGAGTCCCGGACAAGCGGAGGATCCCTGCCTTCAGCAGCTCTCTGCTCCCAGGCGCCCTGGAGGGGAGTTCTCCCCGCCTGGTCGGGTGGGCACTCTTGAGGCAGCAGAGCGGAGGAGACCACCAACGCCGCCCACCCCTGCCCACATCCCTGGCCCAGGAGGAAACTGTATCGGCCTCTGGGTACCCGTGAGGGAGGGCCCAGGAGCAGCAGGTCCACTTCGTCTGAGACACCGCACCTGAAGGGACCGACCGGATAAACAGTTCTCTGCACCCAAATCCCGTGGGAGGGAGAGCTAAACCTTCAGAGAGGCGGACACGCCTGGGAAACCAGAAGAGACTGCACGCTGCACACAGTACTGATCCCAGAGGAAAACAACAAAAGCTATCTGGAACCCTGGTGCACGGAACCTCCCGGAAGGGGCGGCGCAGATCTTCCTGGTTGCTGAGGCCACGGAGAGCTCATAGGCAACACCCCTCAAGCAAACTTGAGCCTCGGGACCACAGGTAAGACCAACTTTTCTGCTACAAACGACTTGCCTGGTGAACTCAAGACACAGGCTCACAGGAACAGCTGAAGACCTGTAGAGAGGAAAAACTACACGCCCCAAAGCAGAACACTCTGTCCCCATAACTGGCTGAAAGAAAACAGGAAAACAGGTCTACAGCACTCCTGAAACACAGGCTTATAAGACAGTCTACCACTGTCAGAAATAGCAGAACAAAGTAACACTAGAGATAATCTGATGGCGAGAGGCAAGCGCAGGAACCCAAGCAACAGAAACCAAGACTACATGGCATTATTGGAGCCCAATACTCCCACCAAAGCAAACATGGAATATCCAAACACACCAGAAAAGCAAGATCTAGTTTCAAAATCATATTTGATCATGATGTTGGAGGACTTCAAGAAAGACATGAAGAACTCCCTTAGAGAAACACAGGAAAACATAAATAAACAAGTAGAAGCCTACATAGAGGAATCATAAAAATTCCTAAAAGAATTCCAGGAAAATATAAATAAACAAGTAGAAGCCCATAGAGAGGAGTCACAAAAATCCCTAAAAGAATTCCAGGAAAACATAAATAAACAAGTAGAAGCCCATAGAGAGGAGTCACAAAAATCCCTGAAAGAATTCCAGGAAAACACAATCAAACAGTTGAAGGAATTAAAAATGGAAATAGAAGCAATCAAGAAAGAACACATGGAAACAACCCTGGATATAGAAAACCAAAAGAAGAAACAAGGAGCTGTAGATACAAGCTTCACCAACAGAATACAAGAGATGGAAGAGAGAATCTCAGGAGCAGAAGATTCCATAGAAATCATTGACTCAACTGTCAAAGATAATGTAAAAGCGGAAAAAAGCTACTGGTCCAAAACATACAGGAAATCCAGGACTCAATGAGAAGATCAAACCTAAGGATAATAGGTATAGAAGAGAGTGAAGACTCCCAGCTCAAAAGGACCAGTAAATATCTTCAACAAAATCATAGAAGAAACTTCCTAACCTAAAAAAGAGATACCCATAGGCATACAAGAAGCCTACAGAACTCCAAATAGATTGGACCAGAAAAGAAACACCTCCGTCACGTCACATAATAGTCAAAACTCCAAACGCACAAAATAAAGAAAGAATATTAAAAGCAGTAAGGGAAAAAGGTCAAGTAACATATAAAGGCAGACCTATCAGAATCACCCCAGACTTTTCGCCAGACTATGAAGGCCAGAAGATCCTGGACTGATGTCATACAGACCCTAAGAGAACACAAATGCCAGCCCAGGTTACTGTATCCTGCAAAACTCTCAATCAACATAGATGGAGAAACCAAGATATTCCATGACAAAACCAAATTTACACAATATCTTTCTACAAATCCAGCACTACAAAAGGATAATAAATGGTAAAGCCCAACATAAGGAGGCAAGCTATACCTAGAAGAAGCAAGAAACTAATCGTCTTGGCAACAAAACAAAAGAAGAAAAGCACACAAACATAACCTCACATCCAAATATGAATACAACCTGAAGCAATAATCACTATTCCTTAATATCTCTCAACATCAATGGCCTCAACTCCCCAATAAAAAGACATAGATTAACAAACTGGATACGCAACGAGGACCCTGCATTCTGCTGCCTACAGGAAACACACCTCAGAGACAAAGACAGACACTACCTCAGAGTGAAAGGCTGGAAAACAACTTTCTAAGCAAATGGTCAGAAGAAGCAAGCTGGGGTAGCCATTCTAATATCAGATAAAATCAATTTTCAACTAAAAGTCATCAAAAAAAGATAG